>NC_063226.1:1305000-1948750 GCF_020740725.1 Corvus hawaiiensis | reverse complement strand
CATTTCCATCCTCCTTACTGATGGCACATCTAGGAATTCATGCACAGAGCTTGTCATCCAGATGATGACAGAATCACTTCTTCAAAAATAAACATAAGAACCCTGCCTTCTAAGGTTATTACTTTTATTGGTTCTTATTTCAAAGAAAATAGGGAGAAGAGAGGAAGGAAAAGAAAATTCACTATATGCTGATGAGAAATATAGCAGTAAAATGCACTGAGTACAAACTAAATAGAAACAGGAGGACATTCAAAAAGAGGTACCTGTACAACAAGTATTTACTAAAACATTAACCTTTTTTGGAAGGGTCAGTAAGGGAAGGAAATATGTTTCTTATATTCCTATATGTTGCCTTAACGATCAAGCTTAGGAAAAGGAATCTTAATTGCAGAAAACTGCACAGAGTTTAAAATATAGCCACATAAAAGAATTTATAATCAGGTAATTCCTCCTTATAAACAGTTCTGATAAAGCAAGTTATCTTCAGTTCATCAGCTGATAATCCTTGTGTCTCCTGGGCTGGCTTTCTTAAAATGAAAATTGGATAGAATTCCCTGTTGAGAAACTAATCCATATCCAATGAGCACCATCCTTTTGTATGAATTTAAATCATCAAGCATACAAATTTTTGAATTTCATGTCCTAACTACAAAAATTACTTGTTTCCTCAGAGATCATACTTCTATATATTCAGTGTGATGCATTAAATGTTTCTCACATAATGCTTGTTTACACCCCAGAAACTGTTTAAATGATTATGCTTTTCCTTCTTTTCGATCTCTGCATCAGCAATGAATACTGAACTGTAAAATCACCTTTTGGGACCTTAATCTGTTGCCAAGGATACTGGGGATATAATTATGATTTTATTGTAGACTAACTGAAAGACTTCTCTTTGTTGAAAGTGCAATTCAGCCTCATCCAGTGTTAATTGCAGCTACACACCTCCTTTCATCCTGCTATTGAGGAGAGCTAGGAAAATTATACACCAACATTCCTGGGACTCAGATTCTGGTTCTATTCCATGGAACCTGCAGCACAAAGGCTCGGAGTGACTTGCTGAAGGTCAAAACTTCCACTGGAAATCAAGTGCCACCCTAATGGAAGGGGATAAAGCCCATGCAGACCTGGCCAAAGGCTGCTTCCACTGTAAATTCTGGCTTTAGGTGGGTCCAGGAATGCAGCTGTGAGATCTCCCCGTGTTCCTCAGTGCTATCCATGGTTGTATCTGACCAGTACCACTCCAATCCAGGTGTTGTCATTGCTCATGTGCAGCTGGTACCTTCCTTGCCAAAGCTGCCAGCTCTCAGGAGGAAACATCAGTGAATCAGCTAAAGTTACACTCCAAAAAGCACAGAACTTGTAAGAAAACTGAGCCAATTAATTGCTGCAACTGTAGTGCTAAAAAACTGATATAGAGACTCAGTAATGCAGGGACAGGGGTGTGGGGTGTTCCTCCTTGTTTCTTTGGGGGGTTTTGTCCTTTTTTTTTTAACTAATTTCCCAATATTTTTATAGAGTAATAAACTATTCCCCTTCATACAGCTCTGAAGCTTGGTACAAGTCCTGTGGACTCATTCTTCTCCCCACTCTTATCTTTAAAGCAAAAGAACTAAAATGAGAAGGGGGAGACATCATTTAAAAAGAGGAAAAAAAACACCCAGACATTTACCAAAAGTGCAATTCAACCCAAAATGCATCCATCAAAAAGATGAAAACCATCACGCAAGGGGAGGGAAAAATACTAAAGGGCTAAAACATCTTGAAGAATTTCAAGCATGTATTTGCAATTCAGACCCTAAATCTACTGCTGCAGGAATGTTCTGTCACAGTTCAGGAGCACACCTTGTGTAGCTGGCCTCGCAGGCAGTTCCAGCTCGCAGGGCTTCAGCAGCTCCTTGGCACCGGGACAGTTCCTCTGCCACACTTCAATCTGAGTGCATCCTGCTCTCCGCACTGTGACAGGTCCTCGCAGCCTGAACTGATTTGTATCAAGCAGGGCTAAAAGGTGTATTATGAAATAGCTCTAACCTCTCATCAACTGCCTCCAAAAACGCTCCTCAGTCTACTCAGCCATGTCTTCCATGTTGAACAAGAGTAATGGGAAACTCAAAAAAACTCAGTACTTTCAGATAACATCCTCATATAACATCAACCAAGCCTTTACAAACATTTATCTTTTTTAAAAAACATTTCACTGCTGAAACTGAGCCATTTTCTCTTTCATGCCTTGAAAAGTTTGAGGCGAGATCAATGCAGCACCCTCACCTAAGAACAAAAAATTACCAACTAGCCTACTAATTTTGGAAAAAAAAAAAAAAACAAAGCAACCCCTCAATGCATGCTCATTTTGATTTCTGTTTCAAATACTTAATTGCTTGCTCTTTCTACTGAGAATATTTAGTGGCAGCATCACTGGTAGACATGAAGTGGCTTAAAATGCTTGTGTATTTCCTTTTTTCCCAAGACAGACAGATGCCAGTGACTTTAATGGAAAGCTGTTTTGGAGTGCAGGTAAGTGATTTAATTTGCCCTGTGTAAGACACTGCAATAACAATCCCCTTTCCTCCCCCCGAAGCACAGGCTGCTTTTTTCCAAGAAAAGAAAAATTCGTTGCTTGTTTGACGAGACAATAAAATTTCCTCTCTGTGTGGCCGGTAGAGGGAAGCATCACATTCCCAAATCTGACACAGGACGATGCTCCCGGAATGCACCAGCACGAGCCTGAACGTTTCATGGTTAAGTTCCAATAAAGTACTTTCCCCAGAAAGCAGAACAGGACAGCAGAGACGCCAGAAATACCAAAGCAGGCTGCGGTTCTCTCGCCAGATGATGTTTGAAGTACAGCACGTGAGGAAGGATCCTCATTAGGCAACATCTGTGAGGGGCAGTTTAATTTTGGCACAAACATTCTATTCGGATTCAGTTTGGTTGGTGGTTTTTCGTGTTTTCCCTTTAGATAAAACTCAGTTCTTCCCTGATCACAGTGGCAGGTTGAAGCATTTGGTGAAGCAAATCCATATCTATTCCCTATTCCTGTTTTCATCTTAATTGTATTCCAAGTTGAAGGTATATAAATTCCTTTACAATTAATTCAAGCAGGGAATTCTGCTTAGAAACCGCATCAAGGTAAGAACTGCTAGAACGTGCCCTAGTGACACACTTGTTTTCTAAAACAACGCCTGACATTTAACACTGAAAGAAGCACCACTGCAATGGTTCTCTCAGATTTGTGGAAATCCTTTCTTTTCCTAGCATATTGATTTTTGGCACCTTCACAAAGCCAAACTGGGAGGTCCTCACACAGGGAAAAAAATAAAAATCAAAACAGATTTTTGTACTAAAGACCCTCTTGTAATCCATTACGACTTCAGATTTTTGGTTTGCATTCATTCCTCTAATTAACACGAGTACTCTCTGCAGCATCTTGTTTGGGAACACTGGAAAAAGCCACACCAATTTTAGCAATAATCTTTCTTCTCTTCAACCTACTCCCCTGTTTCAGTTCTTTTCCTTTCAAATAAAGCAGTGCCTGCTCAATCTACCACGTGGAATACAATAAACATTGCAATACCCTCCTTTCTCAGGGCTCAAAAATAGCAAGGGCAGATCAAGTTACCTGCAATTTTCTCTAACCTTATTTCTCCCCATCTTCACCTATCAGACAGGTGACTCCTTTATAACTTCTTTATTACTCTGCTAATAGACAGTCTCCAAACAGTCCCTTTGGGGTGACAACTTGCTGCAAACCTTCAGTAACAAACAAGACCTGAGTCACGTTTCAGTGACATTACAGGTTCAAATGTAATTCTGTCTTGGACTGTGAGGCATTCTCTGCTGAGCATGGCCACTGAAAGCTCAAATTGCTTCTGGTCTGGTATATGTGGAAGCTTAACTGGTTATTAATTGCACCCCATATTTAAGACTTCAACTCCTACAGTTACTGCTGCCAGTCCACAGTCACTTGTTAACTTAGAAAGAAAATCTGGGTTTAAGTTAATAAAGCCCTAGCCTTCAATATGAATAATTCATTACTAGTTTTTAAAATTGTATCTCTGAGGTACTTTCTTAAGTATTCTTCAGAAAACTTTCATTAACAGAACTCACAAATGGCAGTAAGGCAGAGAAAGCCCTGATTAAGGGGTGATTTAGTCCTTCCAGTGCTTTCTCTGGCACTGCTCAAACACTATGCTGGACTCTTCCCTCCATAGAAGTCAGGTTTACATCAAGTCAGTGACTTTCAATATTGTCAACAATTACAATATCCAGCTGTGCACAATCATAAATATATTTTTATACAGAATACACAGCAGTATCTTGCATAAATTATTTTTGCAGCTTTTTCCTCTAGTTACATTCTTATGGATGTTCTCATACAATGCCTGGTTTCCTGTTCCATCATCACTTCCTATCTAACAAAGCTCCAGAGGGCATAAATCACAATGCAATCCATGAATCAGTGTTAACACCAATGTCCTCTCTGTAGACTCAGGAAACAGTGGGGTGGTTTGGTGTTCCTTATATCCATAAGAGAACACCAAGATGTGCAGAAATACAGGCTGGATTTACACATGTAGGAATAAACACAAACACCAAATCATCTCATTTGTTGTGTAATTTTATATTCCTGGGAAGTCTAGACATTTCCATCATCTGGATTTTAAAACTGGAAATCTTAGAGTCAGACCTGAAATGGTGATAAAATACATCATTTTATGCAAACTTCCCAACTCATGCTGTTCTCTTTCTTTGTGCAGATCTGTGCTACAGAGGGCTCAGCTGCCTTGCAGGAACACTGATTTCTCTTACACAAGTAAGTCTGGTTTTAAGGTAAAGTCCATTGAAGTTTAACTTCCACCATGGTCATGACACATCCCAGTGACAGGAGCACAGTATTTTCATGTGTGGGATTCACAATCACCCCAATAACCAGCATTTGTGCTATTGCACACAGTCACCTCTGCTTTCTAGGACTCTTATGCACTCAGGTTTCAGAAGAGACTATCTAAGCACACACCAAGACCTTTATTTTATCCCTAAGCACTACATAACAAAAAATGAAGGGGAATTATGGAATAGCACAACTAGGGGAGGACTACCAATGAGACTCAACAGATCCACTTCTAGTTTTAAGTTAGGCCTCAACAGCCTTGCTTCTACTCCCTGCCTAAATTATAAATTCAAATACAACAACAGCATTACATCACAGCAGAATTTCTCAAGGACTTAAAATACAAAGAGGAACAGTATGAAAGGAAATTCAGCTGGTGACTAGAAAACTGTCTGCCTCTGGCACTTGGAAAAGCTCTGTCTCCACATGGTCTGTGCTTCCAGCTGATTTCAGCACTGCAGAAACATTCTTCTTACTCATGGGCCTATTTCCAAAACGTACAACTTAGAAATGCGCAGAAACTGGGCTTCCATTTTGTACTGGTAAAGGTCAAAACCTGAATTTCTTCAACAGCAATCAATGTTCTCTGTGTAGAGGATAATTGCATGTGGATAAATCATGAACATATCCCTGCTCTTTAGAACAAAGATGCTCTGGTTACCCACAGGTACCTCCCCATTCAGAAGTACATAGCCTCTCCAAAATTCTATGTCCTATCTACAGGTTAATGACAGATTTTAACTGCAATGACTTGGTACTCTCCAACTGTCAGAGATGATTTCTAGAAAGCTTTTATTGCAGTCTCAGCTCCATCTTCAGTTACCTCGTTGACTTTTCAAATACCTAAAGATGTAATATTGTCCTGTACCACTAATTTGTGTCTTGTTTCTACTATGGTTTCAGGAAAAAAAAAGCTTCATCACTTACTTACATTATGCCACCGTAACTGAAAGCATTTGGTGCTTTTCAGCATCATTATTAAAAGGCAAGTTCATTTAAAATTGCATTTCACAGAATTACCAGTGTACAGTGGTGGTGACCCATTTCCCTTTAATGGTTATCTCCAGAGCAACAAGCAACAACATTAAATACTACTAAAAACTCTGGCATGCAACAAAGCTGAGTGGAAATAATTAGCAAAGACTCAGCTATTAATTGATTTCCTTCTGGATAAAATTATAATAGTGCTGTAGCCACTAACTCTTGTCAAATCTCCAGGTAACAGCAGGTAACTTTAGAGACAGCAGAGCAAGCTGAGGTGGTGGAAAGCTTTGGTTTGGTTTTCAGCAGCCTGTTTAAAAAACAGCCTCATTCTGTGCTAAAATCAGCTTTTTGCACCGTTTGTGCCTTCTCTTTCTAAAGAATTACCTTTAATGCAGTGGCCACAACTGTGGCACTTTTTCCAGCCTGGAATGGGCAGGTTAGTGTTTCTTTCCTAGTACCAGGCAAAGCCAGCTCAAAAGCCAAGCTGGTTTCTCTATAAGATAATCACTATAATGTCTAGCAGTGGCTCTGAATCCTGGCCACCTTTCACTGGGAGCAGCCACAGCTTCTCTCATATCATCCCTGCCCATGGGAAATTTAACAAAAGCCTGGACATATCAACAGGCTGCTCAGTAGTCCACAGGTTTTAACTGCAGAATTATTTTTACTTGCTACTTGAAGTTAGATAGAAAGCTGCTTGGTAGGAGATTTGAGCATGTTTAATTGTGATTGCTTAATGGAATTGGTTGCTCTGTACCAGGGGATTACTCTGTTGTGCACTGAATTTGCAATTTACATTTCCATATGGCTGACAGATCTGGTTTGGAATTCTACAGCACCTGAGATTTTTTTTCCAGTGCAGACTATAAATGCATGATACATAAGCATAAATCATCAACTGTATCTCCTTCAAGGAACTGAGCCAGTGAGTACAATCATAAATGTTAAGAGATTTTTTTTTTCCCCAATTTTTCCCTTTTTCCATGTCTTTAAAGTAATTTTATTCTATAAACATAGATGCAAATACAAGCTAGCATTAGAAACTCAGCAGGGGAGGAAGGGAAATTGCTCCAAACAAAATGAGTGAGCCCACAAGTGCAACAAATCTTGAAGCAGACATCACATTACCCAGTTACTTCACTGGGAAAGGCTCTCTCAGAGTAGCCCATTGAGAGGACAACTGCACTCAGTGTGGCTCTAAACACTGCCTGCAAGCCAGGTATTAATCACTGCCCCAGAAATCACATGAGGAACCCAGCAACAACTTGGTGAGTTTGGTTATTCTCTACTTAAAACCATAAATGAAAGATATATACACAGCATCTGTCCTGTAAAATATTTTCTTTGCCACAGAATTGACTGTCTAGGTATACATCATTTTCCAGCAGCAAGATCTATCCTTGTTTCTTTCCATCTTATTCTAACAGGCCATGGAGTGGCAGCCTTATTTTTGAGTGCAGTATAAAAGACATCACAAACACACCTTGTTCTTCAGAACACATATTCTGATCTGTAAAACTTGCTTTGAGTAAGCATATCTTAGATTTTATCATGTCACTATTTAATAATTACAAAGAACTAGAGATAGTCCAGAGGTGACTTATATTCAGACCCAGAGCAGATAACAAATATCTTTATTATTTTCAGGTATAATGATCAATATTTTTATTGCTATGCAAATGAGTTATTGCAAAGAAAAAAGACATGATCAATATGGTTCAGGGATTCATTTAGTGCAGCAATTCTCATTTTCCTGTGCAGCTCCCCCATCACTTCTCAAAAAGCAGTGCACAGCACCGGGTGGGGCAGTACCTCAGGGTTACACTGATGTACCTGAGGGCAAGCACAGAGTTGATCACCTTTTCTTTTGGGTTTTATGGAATATGGCTTGGGACCCTGGCGTACAAGGTGCCAATATTTTGGGATTGTATCCCTAAGCTGTCCCTTCCAAATCATAAGCAAAGGAGGTGGGAGTTGTGCAGGGGCAAAGAAGGGGACATGCTCCAAAGCTAAGAAAATAAGTTCAGAAGCATTCTTATTGATGACTTGGTACATTCAGTAATGTTTGTGAGAGGTAACCAGAGAAAACAGTTCTTGGATCACAGAGAAAAATAATTGTATGTAGAAAATCTGCTTCAGAGAGCAGCAGGGAGAATGATGATGATCAGATCACCTTCATCACTCAGTGTGACACATTCCCAGTGCTTATTTACTGTTCCACAAGTCACTTGGCAGGGAAAACAAAGTTGTCTTTAATTATTTAGAGAACACCAATATAAGCAGATGACAGAGGACAGTTAAAGCCTTCCCCAGTTCATGTTACAAATGTTTTGCTCATTCTGACAAAAAGTTCTGTAACCTGGAGGCTTTCTTCACAAAGCTTCTGAACTACCCGTGTTACACATAACTTATCTTTTTTCCATTCCCATTTTAACCCAATTTCCCCCAGAGATCTCAAAAGACAGCTTTTGCAATCTCTTTGAAGATGGGTGGCAGTGTAGAGGAGAGATCCATTGTACATTCTGGATTGAAAGGAAAAAGCAACAGCAAAAATTTATATCCCTTATACACCAGAGAACTTGTGTGGGAAAGAGGCAAGCACCTCATCTGCTGGAATGATTTCAGAGTTTACACCTTAGATATGAGAACCTGAGCAAAACATTTAAGGATGTCAGGCTCCATGAACTCCTCTGTTCATCATATTAATTATCCTTTTACAGCCTTAGTTTTGTTTTTTATTTTTATGACCTTTCATAGCTCCCAAAGCATGAACTATTTGAATCTCCACTTACTTATATTTGAATATCTGCAATCCCAGCTTGGAGAAATCAAAGCAAGTTTTGCAATATTATCTAAGCATCGTAACAACCACCTGAATGTTACAAATCCAAACAAGAACTTAAAGTGTGTGCAGATTGGATTGATAAAACACAACTTGATTTTCACAAACATGTTTGACCAGATGCTTTCTGCCTACTCCTATTCCATCCAGGCTTAAATACCTTAAAAGAGGGTCGTTACTTTTGGAAAAGGCTAAAATCTGCTGGATATATGGAATGGAAGATACGTAACTCAAAATAGAAAACAAAACCCCTTATCTAGTGACCCAGATCTACTCTATTAACAGGTAGGATATCCCATTGCTATCATGAACATCTGAGTTATTTACTTGATGCATTTGTTGGTAATATAAATAATCTGGTGCAGTTAAGTAGTCAGTTTTACAGTATCTCATAATCTTGTTGTACTTACATGGAGTAAGTATCCATTACCACATGGAACACTCATTTAGCTGCTCAACTGACTGTTTAATGAGGTCTGGAAAGTAAAAGCCTTATCTGCAAAAAGCCAATGTAGAAAGGAGTGTATGCATGCTTCTTTCTCCAAAGCAAAGAAAAGTATTTTTTCAGACTTAATGTGAGAAGGAATTAGATTAAGGAGAGTGTTCAGAAAAATAGAAATGAAATAAAAGATTAAATACATACATGCAGTATTTTCTAATAATGAAAGCAGTGGTTTTTACCATTCATTGAATACTCCATTGTTAGAATTTTGTCTCTCTAAATACCATCAGACTTTCAAAATCTCTCCTTGGAGCTAGGCCTGCTGCCTCACCCCGCCCCCCCCCCAAATAAGTCTTTTCAGAATTCCATGCTGCAACAGGTCTAGTACAGCTCCTTTCAACAGGTTTTTTTGGAGTGCTTAATAATGAGTCAGTCTGGTCTGTGTTTCAGCTCCAGAAATACAGAGTGGGACATCATTAGCTGCATTCACTCAGGTTTTAATTAACATACTAGTTATCATTAAATGTTTAAAGGATCCTGTCAGTAAGTGCTGAGTACTTCCCTTTCACTCACCACTCGTTTGGAGCTCCATGCAGGACTCCCAAAGTGACAATGAATCGTGGCCCTGCCACTGCTGCCAACACAGCTTAAAGCCAGAGCCGTCACTTCAGAGATGCCCAAATGGGATCAAAGGGAACTCAGAAATTACCATCGAGATTACACAGACTGTTTCTCACCATGGACCTGCAGCATGACTCAAAGGCCCTCAGCCACAAGTATTTGCTACCACAGAAACCTAAGTTTAAGAAGTGTTCCATGAATTTTTATTTGTCTGTCAATTGGAAAATATTGTTTTAAGCAGACTTTGAGTCATTTCAATGACTTAATATTAATAATATAATAATAAATATAATAATAAAATAAACTTAATTTAAACTCAAGTTTAAATTAAGTTTATGCTTATTTTGCTGCTTAAGGGCCCACATTTTTAAAAGATATTTTGTCTACATTTACTTTTTGTTAAAACAAAAACATCTTCACTGACGATGCAGCAAACAGAGCACTTAATCTTTCCCCATGAGGCAGCATTACTCAAAGACCTGGTATGCAGCAACCCTTACATCTGTAAAGAGATCATTGGCACTACAGAAAGCTTCCTTTCAGTCCTGCATATGCACAAGGACAAACGGAATAATTGGTCAAACCCCATTATTTGTCATTCCAGCAGCCAGAACTGAGCTGCTTCTCCCCCTTTTGCTCAGCGCGCAGCCCTGGGCGCGTCCCAGAGCCGGCACAGCAGCGCTCCTTTACCGCGCCGCGATGCAGCAGCCCCCAAAGGAAGTGGGACAAAAAGCTGTTTCCTGCTCTCTGCCAACTGTGTGGCCACATTATTCATCCGTAACTAACAACAGCTTCGGTTTGTCTACACAGAAACCGCTTGGCTACACACACTGATATAGCCCTCAAAAAAACAAAACAAAACAAAAACCCAACAAACAAAACCCAAACCCCAAAGACAAACAAAAAGAAACCCAGGAAAACTTAAGTAAAATCCATATGCTTTCGCTTCCTGTAAATACTTGATCGCCGTTGTTCACATAGGTCTATCCTGTGATTACAGCATTTCTCAGTCAACCAACATACTGCATTTCTCTGTCCCTATGGTGATGTTATCAGCGTGACACCAGCCACATGAATTGGTGTGACAGGTGCATGAAGTCTCCAAATCACTGCTGCCATTTGATGAGAGAGTTGGCCTCGTGAAAGACAGAACACCGTGAATTTCCTGATTAGCTGTAAGTGGGGAAAGCTAGGAGCAACTACAAACTGGAAAAGCTCTGAGGTAGTAAGAGTGAACTGCAGCCAGATTGTAAAAAGAAGGGCTGGGTGGGAAGCCCACATGTTCCCAGGATCCCTGACTCCTCAAAGATGAGCTTTTCCCACTCTTCTGTTATCCCTTCCCTCATCTTCCATCACTGTTCCCAAAGCTCGGCAGCTGCTGGGAACCAAGGGAGAACAGGTCTAAAGGGCAAACCAGCACTGCCCCACCGTGACTCAACACACACTTAGTGCTGAAGTGCAACAAGCTTCTCCTTCACTCTGGAGAAATATAAACAGCCCTTGAAAGGAACAGATCCGTCATGTCAGACACGTGCAAATTCCGAGATAAAACCACCTCTGAAACAAGATACCAATAGGAGGGTAAAAGATCTCTTGTTATCACTTATGACTCAGGTTAATTTCAGCTTATTCAAGGCTGCCGGCCATGGAATGCACAGGAAAAATAAGCACCACAACACTCTCGAGAGCCGGCAGCGCTGCAGCAGGAAGCCAACATCCAGAACCACAAAGACTTTCATTACAAGTGTCTCTGCCCTGTGAACTCCTCCTAGTTCCATATCTGAGCACATTGCAGCAATGCACCGCTTACGAGCCTCCTAAATGAGCCAGTCTTTTATCAGTAGAATTACTAATCCTAACCCTTTTTTTTAATGCTTCAGGTTGTTCTGATTTGTACAAGGCATGTATTTGCCTGCTGAATAGAAAGTTTAGTCAAATTTAAGGTACAGACAAGCAGGAGTAACAACCTTGTACATCTGAATATCACTTGTGGCCATCGGAGCAAGATTAATTAATAAAAGAACTACTTGGAATCATACTTTAACTTCCAGAGAGGACAACATACAAACAGGATATAGTTGTTGATGAAGACATTTCTGTAGGAAAAAAACCCCAATGATGCTAGGTATGCTAACTTCCTGGTCCACTTTTTTCTTCAAAATGATTCTACAATCAAAAATATTTTATATTTTTAATAATTAATGTGTATGTTTTAGAAGCAGGCATTTCATTTCAAGCAATATAGTTTTTGCAAAATTTAAGCCATTTTTTTATGCAAAAACGAAGCTGCCATCATATGAATGTGTTATAGGCAACTGCTAATGCTCTTAATATATTTCATATTGGAGAATCAAACTCCTCTATTTCTTTGTTCAGTTGTTAGAACAGGATTCCCAGTTTTTGAAAAAGAAGCTCTAAAATTCTCATGCTTGTGTCACTAAAGCCAGATTAGCATAATCTTGGCTGCTGTGCATCACTTTAGCACCTCATTAGCTTCAGTTCTAAATAAGTATATTAGCCCAGGACCTAACGCTAAATAACAGTTTAAGTTATTTAATAGTTCCAATAGTTATTTCATTGTGTCTCCTATACTTAATTAGTAACTAAATATGCAGAAACCAACAGTAAAAGGCACTGACTTGTGCATTTGAACTGCAGATGTGAAGCTGAACAGAGCAAATCAGACCTATCAATGAACAAGATGCTAGACGAGCTGCTTTATTGCCCTCGGGTGGAAAGAGGAGCGCGGGCACAGCAGGGGCAGCGCCCAGTGCCCCTCCCTGTGCCCGTGTCTGCCCAGGGGTGCTGACCCTGCAGCATCAGCACAGAGCTCCCACCTGCCGGGAGCCGCCTGGGATGGGGATGCGAGCAGGGCTGAGGCTCTGGAGAAGATGCAGCAGCGGCAGGAAAAGGTTCCCGTGCTCAGGGGGAGCGCTCGGTGCCGGGCAGCCCCGGGCTGGGAGCGCTCGGCTGCAGGGGCAGCCCTGGAGCTCCGCTCGGAACCGGCTGTTTCACTCTCCCGCACACCCTCGGCACCAGAAACTCTGTCATCTGCTTTCTAAACACGCCAATCGCCTCTGATTGTCTCGTTGTTTCTGTGAAAGATTCTTAGAAGAATATACCTCATCTGCCAGGCCGGGCACACTGGAAAAGCCCGAGGTTCAAGCAGCTGATCAGAACAAGCAAAAATTGTTTCCTCAATTGTTTCCACCTCAGTCAAGTGCCCAGCTGCTTACACAGAGTACTGCTGATCCACTAAGCTGAGATAATAACAAGCTTATCATTATGCTAGCTTAATATAAAAAATATTTATACAGAAATAAGTGCAAGCATTGGACATACTTGAGCAATCACATTTAAGAAATTCTAACAAACTGCTGCCAAGCAGCTCCCTTTGTATTTTAGAGATCATACTAAAAAAAAGAAAATATACAAGGCAGGCGATATACAAAGAACTGGAAGTTTTTCTTCCAAGTTACTGTTGTTGGGAAGAAATTATGAATATTAATTAATATTATATACCCCATTATTTACTAATATGAGTTTGCAATACACTTTTCCCACCTAAAAAACTGTATCAGCATCCAAAGACTTTCAAAACTGCTGTAAAAATTACATACTTCTAGTTTTGGATACAACTGTGTTTGTCCAGTAAGTTGTCCCTAACTGCTGTTGTGCATGGAAATTATATTTATGAATTCTTGAAAGCCTAATTACTAATCAACAATGACTATAACACTGTAAATCTCCAAGTTTGCCGTGTGCTATGCTCCAGAACAAATACATGATGTAGTTGTGGGTTTTTTCAAGCCCCTTACAAACATGAACTCACTACAGTGAACACTGAAAATTGCTTCTTGGAAAAGGAAGGACAAGTAAGATCCAAGTTGTTATTTGTTCACATAAAGAACATGACAGAGAGCCCGTAAAGTTTTCACTGACATGCAGCAGAATTATCTGCTAGAGTTCTGTCTCATAAGCAGCTTGCTGCTATATTTAGCAGCAGAGGAATGCTTACTTGATTACCTCTCCTATAACAATAAATAAGATTTTACTGAAATCTGTGGAATGTACTGTTAAGGATTTCAGTGAGTGCGACATAATGAATGCAAAGCCAAAGACTCTCCCAATTAACCAAAGAACCCATTATAAAACTTAAAATAATGTCTCAGTTGTTAGAAACTGGGAGTCGTTCACAATTATGTCATCTCCCTTATCTAAACACTCAGAGTCAAAACATTTTTAACCCGAGTCTACACACCCATGAACAAGTGCCCGTGTAATTGCATTAAGGAATTCGGTGACCTCGCCTAGGTAAGGTCTCCGAACACTCCTCAAACCCAGGACCTGAGCGCCGTGGCCTTGTTTTACTGAAACTTTTATCAGAAAGCAAATCTAGATGAGCTTTTTTAAAAAAAAATTCTGCCCCAGAAGAGGCCCTCCAAAGACAGCATTGCCAAAGCCCCAAACTCCACCGCCAAGTTTGTTTGTTTAGGCGTGCCCTGATAGCAAGGAGAGCCACAGAGCTCAGCCTAAGCAGTCCAGAGTCTGAGCACCGCGCTGTCACACGCTGAGGAACGCCTTCTTGAGCTCAGAGGGAACTTTGGGCACTGCTCTGCATCAACGCTTACTCTGCCTCAGCCTGCTGGAGCACATTACAGCCAGGGCTTCCTTAACCAGCTGCTAATTAGAAATAAATGGAATTTGGTATCGCTAGGAAAAGATTCAAGGAACACTGTGGTTTACACAGAAAAGCCATGATGTTCTAGAAGCCACCTACAGAATAAGCTTTAAGTAGATTAACTGTAGATAATGGCTTGGGACAGGCATTTGGTTATTAAGGATAGAATTAAAGGGTTTGTTAAAGCACAGATTGACTTTGGAAAAATAATTTCAAGAGTCAATTTAACAGGTTAACCATGGCTGGGCAGATTACACTAAGATTAAATTAGTAGAGCACAAAGGATCAAAAGGGAAACTTGAGTCATATTAACACCATGGGACTTTATGAATTACTTAAAAGCTTCCAAAAATTAAGTGGTTTACCACTATACTAGACTCATTAAACAAGGGGAAAGAAAATAACTAACAAAACCACAAAATGCCATTTTGAACTCATAGGATGACCTAAAACTATCAGTTTATTTAAAATATTACATTAAGATGCAAAAAGGACCAGAAATAAAAACATTCCTCTTTATTTCAACTGATTGGTCTGAAAGTAATTAAATCCAGAAAAGCTCTTCTGCTGCCATGAAACTAAAAGTAGTGTATGTTGATCTCCATCTAAGGGAGTCAAAAGACATCCCTTTGTATAACTACCATACAAGCCAACAGTGCTGCTAAAACACAGCCTCCACCACTGCCTGGGGCACTTTGTAGGCACCTTCAGCTATGAATAAAGACTGCATGAAATGCCAGCAGCTCGAAAACATAAAGCAGTAACTCAGAAGCATAACTTGGGTGTACCAAGTTACTTCATTAAGAGCAGCACACTCACCAGGCCGATAAAATACCTGAAAAATAAATCCTTGCTGGCCACACAAGCAAACGCCCAGGAGATAAAAACGCGCTTTCCCTGGCTGGAGCATTAAGGTGGCTGTGTGGATATCCTTCACCTAGGATGTCACGTTAACATTTTCCCTCTTTAATCCTTAAGCCACCAAAAGGCAGCCTCAGGCTGTAACTTCGCCTTTTCCCCTCCCGTGGTTGTGGTTTACAGCCTCCTCACAGCTGTTCCTCAAAACGGAGCAACTTCCTCCAGCCAAGATGAGCCAGCTGGGCCAGCTCAGAGCGCGGCTGCTGGGAGGTGAAGGGGCTTTTCACTCCTCTCTCTGAGCAATCTCCGCATTTCTGAGAGCACATAACAGGCAAGCTCAAGAAACTGAGCTAAAATCAGCCATTTTTTTCAAACAAGGTAAATTTTAACCTAGATCACTTCTGCAATCCACTTAACACCAATCACATGAACGTTTGGTGTGCACACAGAAAGCACCAGGAGACGGGAAAGGGTAACAGGCAGCAACAAAAGAACAAAATTCCTTTTGCAGCAGCCCTCACGTTTTAAGGCGACACCAAAGTCTAAATAAAATTTCAAGCAACTTCCAGCTAACAATATTCCATTAGCAGAACTATAAGAAGTATACATAGAAAAGGCAAAGAGGAACTTTACAGCAAAGGCTTCAGAACCAAGTGAGCTGTTACCTGCACAGAGACACTCCCCGGGCGCTGAATGCTCCCACTGCCCCCAGGTTGCTAAAATTGTGTCCTTAATGAGGGGGTGGGAGGTTCAAACGTCCTTTGCAGAATTTAAAGAGACAAATCCCCCCAACAAGCAGTAACCACGATTTACATCACAGAACCCCAAATTCCTGCAGAGACAGGGATCATGGAGCTCTATGCCGGCTCTGCTCCTTCCTTAGACTGCAGGGAAACCACTCAGTGAAGTCTGGAACGACCTTCTGGTCCAGCTGGGAAACCCTGACCTTTCTCGTGCCATCAGACACCTTTAGCAGCTGACACAGCTACCTCATGGGGCTGCCTGCGTGTCCTCTTTTTGCTCCTGGTTCTCTTTCAGACCCTCTTGTGGACCGTCTCACCTCTGTCCAGCTGTCTGTGAAAATTACAGACCTCTCTCCTCCGGACTTTAACTCTCTCCTCCTGCTATCTTCTCCTTGGACAATTTCATCCACAGATCTCCATACCATTTCTACTCTGAAATTGTACGATTGTCAGAATACTCAGGGGTTTTTTAAAAAAAAACTGGATAGTAACCATTCCTGCAAGTTGAACCTATATTCTCCTACACAAGAAACTTGCAGTTTTTGTTCTATCCTTATCACTGGACATTGTGTCAGCTTCCTGTAATGCATTAAGCAACAGAACAAGCATTTGCCACGTGCTTGTGCTCATATTCCTCCAGAAAGGCCTGTGCAGGAGAGGGTTTTGCATTGGCATCCTTGGATTCATACTCCCCATCACTGAAGGCTCAATAAAGAATGTGATGACAAAGAGTTCTGACCCAGAAACAGGCAATATCCACTGATCTGGCTGACGAGCTTAACTTGCCCTCAGCCCATAGACTTTGCTCTCTTTACACAATTTCAATTGATCCTAAAACACATGGCTGAGAATTGTGGCAGCCTGGGTGCACAGTGTGGGTCCCTAAGGCCACGTGGCAGCAGGAAAGGATAAAAACCTTGCCACAGTTCACAGTATAAACTGTCACATCTCATGAAGCAGAGCACTTTTAGTGCAGAGTTAAAGCTGAGAGAATATCACTGTTAGTCTGGTAATCTCTCACTGCCACATTTGTCCCCTTTCCTTATGCCAGAGCTAGGGATTGATTCTACAGGTGTGGATTAGCTCAGCACACTAACCTGGCAGAAAACTATTCTTTTTTCCCCCCTGTTAATTTTGTATCACATAAAGTGCTAAGGCTGCTGAACAAATCCACTTTGCATATGGATAAAGTGAGTGAAATATAAACCACTGCCACTCTGAGAGTCACCTCTTCTTACACTAAATGAAGCCTAATGTGTGTTGTCATCATGGGAAAAACCACATTCTCTTGGGCCGAGCCTCAAACTCATCTTCAGCCACTTGTCTGGCTAAAAATAGACAAGTCTGCGTGTGCAGGAGAGGATCAGCATTAATCTTGCTTCTCACTGTCTTTACTTTAGCACATGCCATCTTCATTCATTTATAAAAAGGCCTGAGTGGACAAGCAAAGAATTCTGAGTATAGCTTGCAGAATTTGGTTTTCACAAGTAAGTTCAGTGTGAGCAAAATTTAAGGAACTAAGAGACACAAAAGGAAGAATAATTCAGAACAAACCAAAAATGTAGAACAAGAGAAGAACCATGTTTTCTGCAGTATTTCACACAGTCCCATCCTGCTAGAACTGTGCTGGATGACAAGGATGCATATTAGACTTCAGAGCTAGGTTTTTCCTTCAGAAAAGAGAAACATACCGTTGATTTCAGTGGAAGTTACTAAAGACCCTTTTAAGTTAAACACAAATATTGAGTGAACCAAAACCAACATGGGGAGTATACAAATACATTCCTGCTCAGCATAATTCTTCTCATTCCTCAAAGCTGCAACACCTGCTTTTCAAGATATTTAACTAGGTTACTCTTTGAAATAACATGATGGAATTATATAATAAAATTAGTTTATATACTAAATAACTGCATCATATAAGTGGTTTATCCCCCTTGAAAGAAGCTGTTCAAATAATTCCACTGTTGGTTCATGTAAAAGGACACACTTGTAAAATGTGTCCCATTACCCTCCCCAAAAATGACCTTTCATGGAGTTAGCATAGCTATGGAAAAACCTTTGACGCAGATGTGGTGATGGAAGTCCCTCCATACACCACCAGTAAATGATATGTGCTACACATAAGGGCAGAACAGGAAAATACAAAACAAAAATCCATCTCTTTCTAGCAAGTGAAACTATTACTTATATGCTGAACAAGTGATTACCATGGCTGAACATTCCACAAGTTTTTATATTATTCTTCCATTGAACAACCTGAACAAAGATTTCTTAACATGATCTTTAGCTTTAATCAGGCCTATTTTTGTCCATCTGCCTGGAAGCTCTTCATTAGCATTACTAATGCCTTCACCATGTGCATTATTTCCATCGAAATGAACTTTATTTCCACCCAGAAATCTGCCTGTTGAAGTGCGGGCTATGGTGAGATACATTTAAAGCTACTCCACTGATAATTATTCATTCCCTGCACTGTAGAATTCTTATTTGTTAGGGTTTTGTATAATGTACAGAAATGATAAACACTGTTTGCCCACGACAGAGCTTTCTTTGTAGACAAAATAAACAAAGTAGGAAAGTTCCCATGTAGAGCAGCCTGACCATTAAATACCCAGTTTGGTTCTGTCCTGCTCTGAGCAGCCCTGGGTAGCTACAGAAATGTGGTTTGTTAAGAGAATGGCTGTCGTATTTAGTTTTTGTGAAGAGCTGTGAAGATGTACAAAGGCAGGCTAAACAGAAAGGTCTCTGGTGCTGAATGTGGTCATGGGAAGCCTTGTAGTAAATAAAAGGAGTTTATAGTGGGCTGTTCAGTTATGTTTGAGAAGCGAATTGTGTTGTGAGATATGAACATCAAAAGATATTTTCTAAACAATTTGGGGAAAATCCCACAGGAAGATAAGCTGTGAACTCAGCCATGGGGCTGTGGGGAGATGTGCAGAAGAGAGAGAAAGAACCTCCAGGAGTCTTCACGGGGAAAAAATGTCCCAGTGTGAAGAAACAGCTTCTCTGCTTCCTTCTGCAGGCAGTGATAGAATTGCACAGTCAGAGAGAGACAAAACTGAGGTGCTGCGTGTCTAAAACCCAGAGATGACAGAAAAAGAGGAAAAAATTAGTAGCTTTTACCGAGGCCTCAAATACTCTATTTAAACCCACAATTACTACTGGGATTTGACTCTAAATCAAAAAGATGTACGACATTGTTAAAAATTGTAAGGTAGGGTAGCACATGTGAGTAATCATAATTGTATGTTTAAAAACTGAAATACAGTGTTTAGTGGCAATGTTAGCATTTTTTTCTCTCTGTACAGATCATCTCCAGTTCTTTCGGGCTTCGAAGAAAACTCAGTATAGTGAGACATAACTGCATTTTATTCACATCAAGCAGTTATGTCCTAGAACATAAAATGTTGGGAAAAAAATAGAAGTACTGATGCAAAAAGTTCTGATTATTCTATGGAATAAGATACTTTAAAAGTACAGAGAAAAAAAAGAGACTCAAATATTAACTGATTACCATTACATCATATGTAAGATGTTTGCTTAGTTTTTCTTGTGGGGAAAGCCCAAAATCATGCAAAATAATGTCTTCATTTTTTTACATTGTTCTCTGAAGTAATCCTGTGCAATTTTTTATACATGCCTTGTTTCTAGAAATCATGAATGGAGCAAGAATTATGGTTTCCTACTGCTCTGTTGAAACCTGAAAGCAGAAAATCTGCTGGAGAAGATAAATCTGGTTGTGATCTAGAATTATAGACTAAGTCGTCAAAATGGAGAAAAGAGTGACAACAGCATTCACCTAAATCAGTTAATTGCTTCAAGGAGGGAAAACGTTTGTAACAAAGAAGTAACACACTGGAAAATATAAACCTAAAACCTGTATGGATGTTTTGTTTCCTAAGTATTAGAGGAGCCTGGCCTGGAGTAAATTAAAATCACTAATGATTTTTTTCAGATTAAAACAATTATTCAGTTTAATTAAAAAGTGCCTTGACACGAGGAAACTTCATGTTTTTACAGTATCATCATTTAATAATGGTACAGCTCGTCCAGCTTTAGGTTTTAGATCAGAGCTAGATTTAGTAAGTCAGGTTGAACTGCAGGTTTGCTGTAGGCACAATTACCTCCCCAACATATTCAGCGTGAAAACTTTCCTAAACAATAGGTGGGAAACTGTCAATTTCCTCTTCCTACAACTGAGGACAAGCAAAACATGTAAGTTACCTTGGAACTGAAAAGTTTATAGCCCAATAAATGAGCTCTGGTGCAGCCATCTCACAGCTGGTTAAAAACAAACAGTAGCTGTAGCCGTGGAGAATTAACCTTGCTGAAGCGTAATCCTCAGCCATTTAAAGGAATGTTCAGAAGCTGTGGTTTTAATTAACATTTGTGATACTGTGCATGATTGTAATGTGAAATGTCACTGTTTAAAGGTTAATATAAGATGTTTTAATGTACCTTCAAGTCAGTAATAAATTTTATACAAGTGTGATAGTAACTTCTTGTGACTTTATTTACAGAAACCCTATAGAATGTTCAATTATTGCCTCTAGAAAGTCAGGAAATTATGGCTTAGATTAAACAAAGCTTCAGCAAACAAGTAGTTCTTGGAATTATCAGTGAGTGGGTTCTCTGTGGATTTAAGTTTACAAATAAATAACATTTATTAAGTAGTCAAAGAGTATCTCTTAGAAAGTGAGGTAACCTTGTCAATAGAGACTATCTATTCATATGCAATTAACGCTCTTCATTTAATTGCTTAGCAGTTAATACTTCTAATCCTGCTTTCCCACCTGTTAAGATAAGCTATTCCACCCCATGCTTTTCTTTTTGTCATTTACTACATTCTCATGCATTGTAAACAAGCTTAGACTGATTTGCTTCTGAAGATAAATTCAGGAATTTTTGAAAATTCCTAAATGTAAATAGATTCCAATTAAAACTGCAAAAAGGAGGAAGAGACAGGAGAGTAAACACTGAGTGCAGTGATGACACTGGCCAGGAAGAGAGAGACGCTTACAGCCCAAGAGGAGCAGTGAAGATTGTGGTATGTTTTCTGTGGTACAGTGGTTGTGCTAATGACATGGAATTTCTGGATGAAGAGCTGGGGAATGTACTACGAGGTGACTTAGCAACATACTTCCTGTTTGTGGCTAAGTTAAATACTGTGTGTTTTCTCTTCTGGTAGTATACAGAGCAATTACGTTTTTCTTTTTTTTCCCCTCCAGTGCAGTTAGGACAAAGACTTCAACAGTGTTAAATTTCTTCCTCAGCTCTAGAAATGTGGAGAACAGAATATTTCCCAGGGACTGAAAACTGAATGGCAGTTTTGGTGATCTGTGAACCAGAAGCCTATGCCTTGTCTCGCAAATGGAGATTTTTATGAATTCAGTGAAATAAATTTCACTGAATTTATGAATTCTCACAAATCCAGAATCATTTTCCTTTTTGGATATACTTGGAGTGAGTGCCTTCTGCAACCTTGCATGACTGAACTTTTGGTCTGTTTAGAGGCAGGATGTTAGAGCTGTAAGGTCTCATACTGCTGGGCTAGCCAGTCATCCTCAAAGGCCTCTTTTGTCCCAGTTCAGATAGAAAGTAATGCACATTTTGGGGATGCTCAAAATACCTCACACTTACCAGTCTCTGATCATTTTGCTGTAAGATAATTGTGTGACCTCTGTGAGCTGCTGTGGTTGTGTGACTGAATGGGACTGATTACACACAAAACCATGAGGAGAAATGCCAGCACCTACAGAGCAGTGGCTTTTTGGGGTTCCATGTTTGCAGTGTTGTGAAATGATATTTTTAATAAATAGTTCTGAAATCCATTTGCTTCAGAGATGAAGCCAAGTTAAGAACAGTTTGTACAACTACTTGTTCACCCTCAGGCCACGCTGTTGCTCTCGGAGTTGAGCCAAAATACTGCATTGCAGTGTCTGCCAAAATGAGGTTTGTCTGCTTGCCTTAAGTAGAGTTGTGGTTTTCTGGGGAGTTCTTTGTTTGTTTTGTTTTGGTGTTGAGGGGCTTTTCCATCTAAATTTTTCCTAACTGGGATAGCTACATTATTTCTCTTCACTCCTTTTGCTTGGAATTACCTGCAGAGTCTATATGGTCATAAAGGTCCTTAGTTCATGCATGGAATATTTGCTTCTCAGTCCTGGAAACTGGAGTGGGGTGTGGGAAGAACACTAAAATGCAGCAGTATGACTAAAAGCATTTTCAAAAAGCAAACAACAGGCTTTAACTTCTGCTGAGGAGGCTGTGAAGTAGATCTAATGACATTGATCTATAGGAAGCTTTTCAAAAGCAGGTCTCCAGCAAATCAGCAATGTTTTGTACAACACAAACAACAATTTTAAGCCACAGCTGAAAATTCTGTATGGAGACTTGCAAAGTATTTGTAAATTAGAGTTGAAAAAATGACCTAACTCTGCTAAGCAAGCAGCCATGTGTCCCAGGAGAGCAGGCAAACCCAGGAAGGGGAACCAAGAGCAGCTGTGCGGTGACTTTTCATCACATGATGCAGCTGCAGCCTGATGGTTGCACATCTTTCCTCCATCAGGACAAGGGTAGAGTTAGACAAGGGTGCAGTTATTACAGGGTACCAGCACTAAAATGGCAAATCTCTTGTGTTTCCAGTGTGATGTGCATTGTCCCCACACTGATTTCAGTGCTTCTTTCATGTGTTTTGCTTAAACCAGGAACGTGAACTGAGTTTTACTCTATCAAAACTAAATTAACTCAAGGTCTGACTCTACATTTGCTCAATTTTCTCCATTTCTCACACGTGCACTTGCTTTCACTTGTACCATAAATTATTTTTGGCGTGTCGTGCCAGCTGGTCTTGAATCTTAGAGGTCAGTTCCTTGTAAAGGCTTTACCAAAGAACACTTGGCTAATGCAGTACAAGCAGCATTGCGGCAAATTTAGAAAATTTGAGGACAAAAAGTTCTTGAGCACTTAAGAGTTATGCTGAACAAATAGTGCTACTGAATTTGGATTAAAAATTCTTAAATTTGTGCATAGAGATGTCCAGCTGTTGGAAATTATTCTCTGTTTTCTCTGAATGTGGACTGACTGAACTTTGTGTTGTTGATATGGGGGCTGCTTAATACAAAAAATAGAGACAGCAGAGAAAAAACCAAAATGGTCATTAGACCTAACTGAAGGGAAGAAAAAACCAGATTGGAGCATTTCTTTTAACTAACCATTGTTAAACTGTTGCTGTAGAATGATACCCTGTAAACTATAAATGGATATAGTTGGAAATAACATCCCATTGCCTGACATTGCAAACAAGTGATTAAATTCATGATTACTTGATTGATTTCGTAATTCCAGCTTATGTATGGTTAAGTTGGTATCATAAACTGTGCCCAAATAAATATTGTTAAAATCAACAGAATGAAAAAAAGGAAGATTTGTACTAGAAGAAAGAGATGCATCTCATTTTATAACCTCCTAACTTCTGCTGCCAAGATTCTACTTTGGTTTTAAGACCGCTGCCAGTTTTAGAGCTGTCATTTTATTCGAAAGCTGGTATTGTCAGATTTTACCAACAGGTTTTCATTGCTGGATTTAAAGGAGTAATGTTTCCCCCAGCAGTCAGGTAAGCCTCAGAGAGTTACAAGAAATGCAGAGAGACACCTGAATCTCAGGCTTTGTATCACTGTGTATGTATTAGACAGGGATCAGAAAACTCACTCTGTGTCTTGCTTTCCTTTCCAAAAGAACAACCCCCCTGTGGAAGCAGTGCTGAGCTGGGACCTTCTCCTAGAGGGCAACAAACTGATACATTTATATCTGAATGTGAACTCCAAAGGATTGTCCCAGCAGAACAACAGACCATGGCGGTGTTCACGACTGTTTTCTCAACATAGTTTAGCAACCACCGATTCAGCTATACCAACATAAAATGTGTATTTTTCTTTTAAAAATAACAATGATATTGATACGAAGGCATCTGTGACCATGACACCTTTAATAAGCAGACATGTGAGCCATGATTTTTCCACTGTCCATGCTGGTACAGACCATGCTGAGAGACCTTCAGCTCACACAGCGAGGCTCAGCCAAAGGGATTCTGGAATCCACAGAAATGGTTTAAACAATTTTTCATTGTTGTAAGCTGTGAGCACCTGTAGATGACTCAGATATTGGGGACTGGAGTTCTGGAAGTTGAGAGAGAGAAAAAATAACTCTTTTGTTTGCGGCAGTAGCTCAATTTTAGTTAAAACGCCATGATTATCCAAGCAAGGCCAGGTTGGACAACCTGAGCAACCTGGTGTGGGGGAAGGTGGCCCTGCCCATGGGAGGGCAGTTTGGCTCGATGATCTTTAAGATCTCTCCCAACGCAAACACTTCTGTGATTGTGCGATCCCTGGTGTCTATGATCACATTGTCCCTCGTGGGTGTCCAAAACAAAACACAGGGAAACACACCTCAGTCAGAGCTCCCAAACCCTGCATGTGGAGGGTCTGGGCACTCTGCTCACAGCCCAGCGGCTGCAGAGTGAGGCAGATCCGATGGCAGCCAGGCTCTGCTGGGAATCATGGGCTGCCACGGCCATGGCCAGCCCCGGTGTCTGCCTCTCCCCTGCCAGCGAGCGGAGCGGGGAGCGCCGGGGCAGCGGGCTGGAGAGCAGCCCCGCAGAGAGGAGCCGGGCACGGCCCGGCCGAGGGCCCGGGCACCCTGAACCCCCCGTGCTGCGCTGAGCCCCAGCCTGGGCAGCTGGAAAGGGATGGGCACTGTGCCCCTGTGCCCCGGTGAGACCCTCCTGCAGAGCTGCCCCAGCCCTGGGCCCAGCGCACGGAGAACCTGGAGCTGCCGGACAGAGTCCGGAGGACGCACCAGGATGAGCAGGGCACGGAGCAGCTCTGCTGGGAGGAAAGGCTGGGATTGTTCAGCCTGGAGAACAGAGAACCAGCTTTGGGGTGACCAGTGGCCTTGCAGAACCTGCTGGGAACCTTCAGGAAAGATGGGGCAAGACTATTTATGAGAGCACGTAGCGACAGGACAGGTGGGAACGGGTTCAAACTGAAAGGGCGAAGCTTTAGATTAGATACTAGGAAGGAATTGTTCACTGTGAGGTTGCTCAGAGCACCTGTGGCTGCCCCATCACTGCAAACACCCAAAGCCAGGTGCGACGGAGATTGCAGGCACCTGGGATAGCGAGCGGTGACCCCGCCCACGGCAGGGGGTTGGAAGGAAACGCTCTCCAAGGCCCCTCCCAGCCCACCCCACTGTGCGATAAACCCCCGGCCCGAGCCGGCCCAGCCCTTTCCCTACCCCCCGCCCTGCCGGGGAGCTCCGGCGCGGCCCGCGGGGCTCCGCCATTTCCTGCCCCTCCCTCGGTCGGTCCCCGCAGGGCGCAGGCGCGCGGCGCTGCTCAGGCGCGGTGGCGCCGGGCGGGCCGTGCGCGTGCGCGCAGCGGGGCCGGGGGAGGCAGCGGAGCCGCCCCGGGCGGAGCGGGCGCGGGGGGCCCGTGGGGCCGATGGGGCCGTGAGCGCTCGGCCCGGCAGCGGCGGCGGCGGCGCGGGGCCCGCGGCGCCATGGACGGACAGGCGGCTCCGGGCGCGGGCGGCGGCGGCGGCGAGGAGCCGCTGAGCTCCGGCAGGATGAACCCGAAGCGCGGCGGGCGCGCCGCGGAAGAGGAGAGCCGGAACAAGCCCAAGCTGGTGAGCGCGCTGGGAGCCGGGCAGGGAACGGCACGAGGAGGAGGAGGAGGAGGGGGCGCGGATGCGCCGCGCTGCTTCCAGCGGGGAGTGCGGGGCGCGCGGAGGGGCGTGAGAGCCTTTTCGGGCATTAAAGGCTCCGCGCTTAAACCCCCCCGGGGTTTTTGGGGCTCTCGGGGGGCTCCTCGGAGAGGCAGCTGGCGGCCCCCAGAAGGGCCGGGCGGCGGGGGGATTCCCGGGCGGTGCCGCCGGCGGTGGGCGCTGCCCGCGGGCGCCGCGCGTTCCCACGCTCGGGCGGGGACGGGGACGGCGCTGCTCCCGCAGCCCGGGGAGCGGCCGGCTCCGTCTGAACCATCCAGAACGCTGCTGGTCGTGATGCGAGCCACGTGCTGCCCAATGCAACTTCTTCTCAATGAATGGGAACATAAGTGTAAAAGCTGGGTGGTGTCTAGGCTGTTTTTGAAAGATTTGACACAGGTTTGAATATAAATCCTCTTTAGGAATGCAGTTTGTTTGTTAGAGCTGTGCTCTTTGATTTTTGTAGTGACAGACGTGATAAGCTGAAATACAGGTAGCGTTCAAAGCGACATCACTGGGTTGTATCCCACTTCATAAATGCTGTAGTAGTAAAACTAGCTAATATGACAGTGTTTACCTTCGATTGTTTACATCTGTTACTTACACGTGGCCTAATATTGAATCCACCCTTTTTAGCTCAGCTTTTATCTGTATTTCCAAGTGCGACAGTGTAGCAGGCATTTAAAACTTCCGGAGTCTTCTCCTTGCAGAATACTAGTTACAAACTCTATTGAATCTGTTGCAGGGGTTTTCCCAGATACTGGTAAAACTAAGTCAGTATTGAAGTTCTCCTGTCTTGTGTTCCTTGCAGCGACTAGAGAGCTTTTGAATGATCAGACTGACAACTGCAGGTTGGGGTTTTGTTGGTTTTTTTGGGTTTTTTTTCTTGATATATATTTTTTTTAATCACTGGTAACAAAGTTAGAACTTATATGGGGAAGTTGGTAAATATATAACAGTGAGGCACAGAAAAGTTACTGAAAGTTATATTTGTTTCAGAGGATGACAGTCAGAACCCTGTATGACTGGAAGTGCACTTGTATTAAAAGTGACAATGTGTATCTTGGCAAAAGATAAGCAAATAAGGTGTCTTGTTTTGTTTCATGGTGTTATTGGAAACAAACTCGTGTTTCCTTGCATAGGATGAACTTCATATAAACAACAAGTTTGGGTGTGTTTATACTGCCTTTACTATTTCCTGCTAAAGTAGTTAAGAAGGCTGCCTGAAGATTCCTGCAGAGAACTGATTCAAAAATCACTCAGGGAAGTGCTTTTATTGGAAGCTGTGAACATGAATTTGAATCTTGCTCTAGCAGGAGAGAAATCTCTGTTCTGATAGAAACACATAACTTGAAAATCAAAGTGAAATGAGCTCAAAATTGGATTGAACAGGATGGCTATTTCCATTGCATGGTCTATTCAGTCATTCTAGAATCACTAGAATAAATTTTTATTGTCACATTTAGGGAAGAAAAAGAAAATAATGTTAATATTTGACTTCATTTGCAGCAATATGCTTTTGTTTCTTGAGGGGGTGGATGATTACAGTCCAGCAGCACCATGGATCAGAGCAGGGATATGGTGCTCAAATCAGAGCCTTCTGAAAGATTGTTTTGCCCTGTGATAAGTGACTGGCCTTTGGTGATAAAATTGAGTGAGTGGGTTGAATGGGAAAGCAGATTTTTCTCACTGTGGACATGATGTACATGAATGGTGTATAAACCTGACATGAACAGAGATTTACTGCTGGGTGAGAAAAAGAGATGGGATTCAGGTGTGCTTTAAATTGAGTTGGTGTGAATAGGCAGCCAGATATATCAATTATTACCATGGGTGTGTCAGGGAAGAACAAGCCTGTAATCAGGGAAAGGCTTTATCCATTGTATAGGAGAGTAATCCTACTAAACTTTGCTGGCTTTAATTTTGAATGAGGAGTTGGTTCTGCTGAGGCTGGCAATGTCTTCAGGCACTGGGAGAGCAGTCTTACTTGCACCTCATCCCTGTTCTCTTCATTGTGCAAGTGAGATGGAGGTGTATTTGGGACTGGTGGCAAAGAAGCCACACCGTGCCAGTGCTGAGTTGTTGCTGAGTTCATAAGACAAAGTTCCTCACAGTTGGGTGTGGAGATTTTCTTAGTTCATCTTCACAACTTATAATTCATCAAGTTTCAGTGGAGTTACAGAGATGAATCAACCTGTGCTCTGTCATGTGTTGGGTATAATTCAAGGAGCTCCAAGTGTGCTGACAGGAGTGTGTCTCTTCCCCAGAACTTATTTCACACATCCAGGGGAGTGCTGAGCAAGGGCTTGGTGGGAGAGGGTGTGCAGCTACGCAGAGAGGAGAAAGTATTTTTGGTTCCTGGCACAGGAGCTGAAATTAGGCAAATCCTTGGGAAGAAGTCCAGAGGAATGATTTTTATATGATAAAAATGGCTCTGGGTGACAGAGGGCTAGGAACTGAAGTCATTATCCTGAGGGAAGGGAAACTAGAATAGAAAGGTGGAAGGTTTTTATTTCCCTGTTCTCTTCATCTGAAACTAAAAGGTGTGCAGTGGTGCTTGGCCTGCAGAAGTGCAGTGGTTTGTTTGGCTGGGATTTTTTAAGGGCTGGAGCCTGATCAATGTCACTTCTCCCTGATTGACAGGAAGTAGGACTGGGCTATGGAGAGAGAATCCATGCTGGGAAAGAAAGCAATGCTTTAAAGTATTTCTCTGTAAGACAATTGATGAATATGTGCGCACATGAGTAATTAAAGGTGAGCTGTATCAGAGCTACTAATTCAGTTATTTTCTGCTTTAGGTAGTTGGGAGAGGTGTTCAGGTTTCATGCAATTTGTTGAATGTGACAGAAGCGCACAATGAGAATTCAGTTCCGGTTTTTATACTAGTAATGTGTAAACTGGAGTATTTTACTAAAGTTTAATGTCTGTGTTATGAGCACTTGGACTCATAACTGCTGCTGAGGGAGCTCTGGGTTGGTGTTTTTGGGGGGTTTTTCCTCATTTTTTGCTGGCTCAAGGACTAGAGGTTGGAATAAGTGCCTGGTATTTTTGTCGTCATTTTTGTTTACAGTCAAATGGGCAGGAAAAAATCCAAATTGTTTTGGCAAACAGTCATCTGATCTCACGTCAGCCCTGAGAATAGGCTGGCATGAGGTGGCAGAGAGCAGTTCCATGGGTTTGGCAACATGCTTGTTTTGCTTGTTTTAAAGCATGCCTGTTCTGCTAGGGCAAACAGACTAAATTAAGGTTGTCAGGGAGATTGCTGGGATTCCTCTGTTGGCTAATGCTTAGCTTAGATGTTGTTTGCTCTCCTCGATGCTTCAGTGTCACTTGGGAAACAGATAATTCTGTCGGGTACCTAGGAAATGGGAAGTGCTTGAGAGTGTCAGGTCTGGTTTGACAGAGCTGGTGAAGCTCACCAAGGGCCTGGCAAATTGAGCATCTTTTTGGCTGAGAAGTTGAAGTCGGACTTTTTACAGAAGTTCATGGCTGAAGAAGGGGAGACAGAGGTCATAAAAAGGAGCAGGAGAGGTTGCTGGAGAGGAGACCATAAAGGGAAAATAATTTGAAGGATGATTAAGTGTTTGTTGGTCAGAGACACTGAAATCACTGTTCTTGGAGGTTTTCAAGTTCTGAAACCTGGACAGAGTCTTTGGCATGCTGATGTGAATTTGGTGGGTGACCCTACTTTTTAGGCAAGAGTTTAGACTGCACTGAGAAAAGAATGAGATCCTTTCAAACACCTGTGAGTCAGCACTTGGAAAGACGTGCTGTAGCAGGATTTGGGGTGCTCTGGGAATGTCGGAGCACTGTCTAACTAGAAATCAACGTGGCCAGTGTTTTTTGGTGGCGTTTTTAATTCTAGTTACTAATATCCCTTGTCAGTGTAGGATTAGCAGAAGCACATGGGGTGGCCAGTGCCATGCTAACACATGCTGCTTTGCCCCCAGGTTCCCTCCAGGTGTGCGTGGAAGCTGTTCAGTTGGGAATATTCCACTTGCTGCAAACCACATTTCTGAAAGGGGCTGCATTCTGAGTGTGATGTGGCCTTTAAAGGCAGATTAGGAGGAAGATGTTGTGTAGCTTGAAAAACAAATCATTAGGGAAAAGAGAGCTCTCTTAATTGGAGAGCAAGTGGATTTGGTGACTCACCCAACAAGGAGCATCTCATATTTTGTTTTAAAAGCAGAAGTTGTTTGTGCTTAACACTGAAGTCTTTTAAACCTCGTGAGCTTTGGGATGAATCAAAAGTTAGCAACTCAACATTCTGACTAATGTGCCATAACCTAGCCTCAAACAGTGGGATAAAAGCTTTTATGAAGTAGCTTTAAACCAGGAGTAAGCCGAGTGTGCTGGGGAAGAGGTTTCCCAGCTGTGTTGCACCACCTGTATTAGTGCAGGAGTTGAGTGATTTAAATTGTGGTTCTCAATCCCTGTCAGACTGTGTGCTGCAGGACCCACCAAAAAAAAAGCTGTGTGCTTTTTGCGTAACTCCTTTAGATATCTGTGTACTGCATACATGAGCTATGAGTCAGGTTGAGCAGAGATTTTTGGCAATCAAATCAAATGTATTACATTTGAGATCATGGTGTGTCTGAGTGAAATCTGTGCATGCCTGCCGACAGTTTTTGTTTCAAGTGTATGCTTGAGGAAAAAGTGCCCCAAAATGTTTGTGTTGTAAAAGAGTCTTGGTCTTATTAGATCAGAGTCATGATATTCCAGCAAGTGAAGTTATCACGGTGCAACCATTACTGAAGAATAAAATTAATGTTTTACTAAGCTTCTGTTGCTTAGAGTTATTCTGGTTGGGCGCTGCTGCTGACATGGAGGGTAGGGTGTGCTTGGTGCTGATGTTTAGGTAGATGCTTTAGCTTTTAATGTGAATTGCTATTGACACTGTGTGAGTGAGGTGATAGAGACAGTGATAAGCCTATCTGTCTGTGGTAATTAAACTTCCTGAGCTACTCCTTGTAAGACAAAACTGTAGAGCACTTCTGTACACTACAGGAAGCTTTGCAAACAAAGCAGATTCCACCCAGGCCAAGTGCAAGGCAGCTGTGAGAGCTGACGGTGTGCACAGCAAGTGGAAGTGGTGCTTCCTGAGACTTGAGGCAGCGTGGTGCTGAATATCCAAGTGTTCAAGCATGAACTTCGGTTCTGGTGTCACAAGTAGTCTGTAGAGCTTGCCAGTGACACTTGGGATTGCTGGTGACCTGGGAGAAGGAAAAGATAGGCCTAGAAACTTGGAGTGGGTTACAAGATGAGTTCATATTTTCTGCATCACTTGCAGTTCTCTAGAGGTAAACTATAAAGCAATAATGGCCAATAACATGCCTCTGATTCTTTTCATCCTTGTCCAGATTCAGAGTAAGACAGGCAATGGCAGTTGCTGCTGAAGCAACTGGCAGTTTCGGTTTGTTCTTCATCAGTTTGCTTGTTCAACCTTAAAACCACAAGAAGTTAGGAAATTACTAAAATGAATGGTTTTATGCAGTTGCTTACAAGTTGTATATCATCATTCTTTACATTCAGTATTTTTAAAAAAAAATAGTTTAGTGACTCTGTTTAGGAGGAAATAAGGGGTTTTTTTCTTAAACTTGGCTATGGTGGAAGAGAAGTTTTGAGAAGTTAACAGTTGAAAAATGTTCTTTAGTATTCGTGTAGCAATTGATAAAGTTCCAGGTAGACAAAGCTACCTTGGCTTGCACTTGCATATTGTTTTTGTATCAAACTGATTCTCAAATCTTGTGAATGAAGTGGCTTTCTGCTACAGCACGGTGGGGTGAGTGCCTCTAGGATTCCCACTTTGAAGTGTAACTTCATAACAAGTAGATAAGTGGGATGTTGTGTGACAAAAGTAGCACTAGCACAGTCTGCAAAGCAAATATAGCTGGTAACAAATAATTGTATGGGAGAAAGGTGGGACAGTTAAAGAATTGGCTTTTTTAGGGAGCCGTAGAGGCTTCAGCACTCTCCATACTCCCCTTGGTGCTCTGCTGAGTTTTGTGTCACAGTGAGACAAACAAGACCATGAAAATGAACCTGTCAGAACCACTCCTTTAGTATTTGCTCTTTTCTGATTATTTGCTGAAACTAATAAGACACATTATAACTCCTCCTTTTGTATGAATTTGTCTAAAGTTCATCCACCAGTTCCATGAAGTTGTCTGCTGTTCAGCCCTCTTCTCCCGACAGCTCTTTAGTTGGATGTGGTGTGATAGCAGCACAGATCTGAGAAGCATCTGCTCTGGCAATGAAAGGTTATTGTAATGTACATCATGAGCTAAATCATGGACTCGTCTGATTTATAAAAATGGAGAAATACCTTGGAAGTTCAATTCTAGAACAAGCCACACATAGGGAATTTTATGGTTTGATACAGCTCCTGAAGATTTTTGGTTCACCTGGGTGTGGTAATATTTGGCCTGAAGGTGTAGTGCATAGTCTGTCACCACACCTTCTGTGTTACATCAGACAGAAATGTTCTGAAGAGTTTCTAATGGATACAGGCTCCTCCTATATAAACAGGAAACTGTCTCTCAGGAGAGTGAGAGAAGGGGAATGTCAGGGTGGTGCTTGTGGCAGGCAGCTTTCTTGTAAGGTTCCCTTCCTTTGAGTGATCCTCAGAGAAATCAATGGAGACGAAGTGGTATTGGAGAAAGTAATGAGTATGGTGAATGTCTGATGTGTCTGCTGCCTGCAAGTGTTCTTTGCATAGTGTTACTAAAAAATATTTTTGATTTATAACAGTTTAAACTTGTTTCAGAGGTGAATAATGTAGGTGTAAAAGTGATTGATTAAAAAAAGTCATCGGAAAAAGTCCTGCCATGTATTCTGTAGTGATTTCTGTGTGTGTGTAAATATATATATATTAACACACTTAATGCTGTCCTACTTACAGTGAAAATATGAACTTTTCTTTTTATAACAAGACCCCATTAACATATTTAGTTTGTCCCTTTGAGTGAGAATAAATACAGGAGAACTTGCTTGAGGATTGTGGAGCTTTGAGCATGCTACCTTGTAGTTTAGAACAAGTTTCTAAATAAAAATTTTGAGATATTTGGGGAATAATGCTATAGAATCCCAACCCCTGGCTCTGCAGCCAGGAGAGCAGCAGCTGTAATTTTAGGTTCCAAAGGCCAAGAGAATTGCAGGACTGCTGGGTGCAGGTTGGTTTGAGGGGCACAGGCCTGGTGGTTCTTTGCTCAGGGATTAGCTGGTCAAACATTAATAACTTTGTCCTGGCTGGAGTCACATAAACAAAACTGCACCATGCTGCGTGTGTAGGCATGAAGATGAGAGGAAAGAACCTGAGACCTTAAATGTCCCTGTGGACACCTTTTTGTCGGAATTAGTTGGTTCCATGTTCACAAGTGGCTCTGTATAAATTCAGTTTGGGCTCTCAGGGGTGGTGGAACAAGACAAAATAAGTACTTTGGTCAGGAAGAAAGTTAGTTCTGCAGTTCATTACTCCTTCTTAATATAGTAAGAGCTAATGATGGTTGTTATAATGACCTTTAAAGATGCCTGTGGTTTAGTGTTTTTTAATGAGTGTAGCTTTGTCAGGAACAGATACAAAGCCAACATGAGATTCATTAGATTCTAGCTTCTAATAACAGAAGACAAGTAGTTAATTCTTATGCCGTATAAAGTTTTCTGCTGTCTGCAGTTTGGTTCTTCATGTTCTTTCTCTTGCTGTGAGTTATTATGTCTATTAAAGTAACTTTTGAAATACTTCAGTTTCATAATGGAGCTGTGCTGGATGTTTGCATTTGTAATTGTGAGTACATGAGCAGATGAGAACTTGACAGTTATTAATAGTTGGAGTAGTTGTATGTTCCAGGTGTACTAGAAGAGGTAAGAATTTCCATCAAGAAGAAGGAAAACAACAGCACATCAGGCTAAGAACATACACTGATGCCATATATGCTTTAATTTTTGTGCCAGCCACATTTAGTGGGCAAATGCAAGACAGAAGGTTTGAGTACAAAACCTGGAACTCCAAGGGTAAGCCCATGTTAGATGGCCAAGTTACAAAGCTGACCCATGAGCTCAGCTAACTGAGGTCCTTCAGGCAGGGTCTGCCCCTCTTTGTGAGCTACTCAGTAGCTTCAGGGTCTGATTTTGTACACACTGAAGGAAAATTCACAGCAGTGAATTTTGTTTTCATCCTCTGGTGTATTGGTGGAGATGTTCCCAAACTAGAAAGGTAGAGTACAGCAGAAGGCTTTGGTAAAATTTCTGCCTGTAAACCAGAAAGGCAATTTTCATTTTTAATATGCATTTACTTTTGAGCTTCAGACAAAGCTTGGGTGGATAGGACAGGCTTCCTAGATCCATTACAGTTAGTTTATAGTATGCTATGATTCAAACTAATTCCTGTAATGAATTCTAAGATAAGCAGTAATCCTGCCAGTTAACATTTGATATTTCAGAACTATTGTTTTGTGGAAACAAAAAATTCATGTTCTGGGGTAGCCAAAGCATATTTAACACTTAAATATTAAGATAAACCATCTTTTTTTGCTTATCTCCTTTAGCAGAAAGTAACATTCTCCATAATCTATTACAAGGTTCTCTAATTGTCCTGAATTCCAGTTTCTTCTTAATAGGGACTCTCACCTGTACTGAAGTCAAATGATACTATGGGCTTCCTCGTTGTTAAGTACAGTGTAATTCCTCTCTGTTCACATGGTGCTTCATTTCCTACTTCCCCAAAGGACAAACAATCTTCTAAGGATGCTGTTATAAACAGGAAAGAATAGGGAAAAGAACAGAAAGACCTCGTATGTGACACAGCAGCTCCACATTGTTTAATCCAATATTCTTTGGCTATTGAGTTACATTATGGTCCATGCCTGTGGAAATTATTCAATCTTGAATTTCTGCTCTTTGAGGAAAAGCCAGAGTTCCCTGCTATGACAGCAGCACTACTCATTTTTTCAAGTTTTAGTATCACATCATTTATTATGAAGGAAGAAAAAAGTGACTTTATCATCAACCTGTTGTAATGTAGGGATCAAATACTGCTCTGATTAAATACTTGCTCTTTACTAGTAGGTCTGTCTTGGAAGACAGACAACATTATTCTAAGAAGTTGTTGACATGATCCCTCTGACCATGTTCCAAGTCAGCTGAGTACAGACAAAATGAATGGTCTTCACAAGTAATTCCAGCTCCTTTGGCTCACTGCATCCCTGCTGCTGCCAGCTTGTTTGTGGGCTGTGTTTTGGTTGGTTGGATTTTCTTACTACTTGCAAAACAACCCAAACAAAGCAAATACACATGTTCTCACTCTCTCAAAGTCTATCAAAGGCAGTACACTCCATTTTCAAGGAACTGCCCAGTATTCAGTGAAGCTCCTGCAGCTTGCTGTGGGTGTTCTGCTTTATTTTTAAGTGTGCCAGTTCTCTCCCAACAGATGTATTCTGCCAGTTTTAATTCTCAAATGGTTTCAGAGGAAAATCCAAGTGGAGTCTGACACTTATTTCAGTGTTTACTGTACCCACAAGAGCAAGAGATGTTCTACACAACCACCAGCATGCAGTTAAGGATCTTAGCAAAGCTATCTCTGCATAGCACAGCAAGAGAAGTTTACAGAAAGTGAGCCTCTCCCTGTGCAGGGGTGTTAGGCTGTACTTGCCTACACTGTCACAGAGGAAGCAAGTAAGCAGGAATGAAAAAAAAGTGTGTAACTATTAGAGTGAAGAAATTTCTCAAAGCAGTTTCTGCTTCGTTTTCTAGGATAATTTCAAACCAACTCTGTCAAGTTGCTCCTCTTGAGGGAAAATACTTCGGTTACAACAAAAGATTAATTACAGGTTCAAAGTGCGTGATAGTAGTTAAAAAGGTAAAAACTATTATTGCAGTTCAGTAAGCAAAGGTGAATCTTGTCATGATGAAAAAGGTGTCTCTCTTGATGAAGTGAGGCATAAAAGGAGGCCTGTTCTCACTCTTCTTCATTGACCCAACTCAGAGCTTTAGAACAGCTCTCACTCAGTCCTGGCAGCTCCACAGTGTGAAAAGCTCAGCACTTGCACTCAGGAGACCCAGGAGCAGGGGCAGGAGATGAGCAGCAATTCAGTGCACATCAAGTATTGCTATCCAGCAAAACTGCTTTGTGCTGCCAGTGTGGTGAAAGCAAAGAGCTCAAACACACTGCTTGTCTCTAAGCATAACATTGAGATAAAGTCTGCACTTACCATGTCAGGAATTGTTTTGACATAGTTTTTCCAGTTTAACTGTTCCAGAATATTTCAAAAGCACTTCACAATAATATTATTCTGAAAAAAACAAAAGCCAAGTTCCCTAAAAACTCAAAGCCCAGAAGTCAAACAACCACATTTTTGAAAAGCAAGTGGCAGAGGTCCAGTGCTGAGCGTGGTTCTGCCAGGCACGCTTTGCAGGAAAGCAGCAGACAGGCAGTCCAGTCAGCACCCAGAGCATCCCCTGGCCACACTGGGAACTGCTCTGAGCTCCTCTTTAACCAAGTCGATCCAGTGACTGTTTGAGTGACAAGTTTAGCAAGCGACCTCAGGCTATTTTCCTAGGAAAAAGCACTTTCTAATTTTCTTCCAAACCCACTGATATCCTTGCTGTAGGTGCAGGAAACAGATTATGCTGACACTGCCAAGCAGTCCTGCCCAGTACCAGTATAGTAGCAAGTACTTGGACAGATGGTTTTGTCTCTGATAAAGTGTATCTGACACTTTTTTAAAGGCACCAAATATATGCATGGAAAGCTGCAAAGAATTTTTTGAATTTATTCCAATGCCCTCCTAATCTACTAGCATTTTACTAAAGGAAGCTTAGGAAGTACAGCTTTTGAATGAGCTTTCTTATCAAGCAAAGCATAAAACGTAATTGGCACTCAACTATCTCAATCCTATTTTTTTTAAAGTACAGTGTTTTTGAAGAAAGACCACTGAAGTCTCCATTACCAGGATTATTAGATTTGAAAGTGAAATAATTTAAGCCCAAAATAAATGCAGTGCTGGTGTGCAGATGGCCAAAAGTTAAAATGTATATGGCAACAGTGTATATGCTTAGCCTGGCGACCCAAGGACATGGAGAAGTGTAAGTTCTGTCCTTATTTCCCCATTCACACTGGCAGCTGGTGCAGTCCCATATGCTGTCTGCATACTGTCAAATATGATTTCCTCCTTCTCGTGTCTTTATGCAAATCCTTACCTGTCCTAGTGCAGCTGAGGCACTGCCTGTAACACGAGAGGCCTCCCTGGGGGTACATGCAGCTCCTATGCAGAACCTCTCCATTTCTGTTGCTACACTTTATATATATTTATTAGAATATTTAAAGGGCAAGTTTCTTAATTAGACCTTTTTGGGCTGACATGGAGTTTTCTACCTGCCTGTTTTTGTGAGTTGTGGGTGGTGGTTTTTGGTTGGTGGCGTCTTGTTAAACCTTCTGTTGGGTAATGGCTATGCAATGCTGCACACATTTTGAAATTAAGTACTAAAATCCACAGGTAGAATTTCTCAGTACAAATGGAAGCATCAGACTAAAAAGGCTTTAAATGCCTGTTGTAAGACCAGGGTTTGCCCTGTCTCTTAACCTTTGTGAAGATCCCGGTAAGTTAAATGTCTCTTGGAACATTAAACCTGCACGTTGAGGCCAGCAAGCTGCACTTCATCAAAGCAGCATTGGAATGCTTGTTGTGAAACTCATGAATGGAGTTATGACTCTTTCCAAAGTCTGTTTTGTAAAAGTTTTAACAGCAAACTGCTGCTTGATAGTTTGAACTGAGGAATGTAAAAGCTGTAGAGCATTCTGAGGAGAGACTGTGTGTCTGTAATGGAAAGCATGCTGCGCTGTCACAAGGTGCTTTTTCAAGATGCTCAAAGCAAAACCTGCCTTGCAGGGTCACCAGATAGCAGAACAGGACCCAGCTCCTGGCTGGAGCAGGGGCTGCATGGAGAACTCTGCAGCTGTGTAGTGGGGTTATAAACCCTGCTGGTGCTGGGCTGCAGGAGCGGCAGCTTATCCGATATGGGTGGTGTGGAGACTGATGGAAAATGTTTGGATTTCAGCTGTGCTCTGGAAAATACCAGAACTTCCTTAATTTGCCTCTGCACTGGCTAATGTGAGAACTGTCTCTTCTAATCGACTTCCTGCAGACGTTTCTGCAGTTGTCTAACCTGATCTGACTGTCCTGCTGCCACCCATGCCATGTCTCACAACCAGCAATTTTGTTGGCTTAAACTGACCTGGAACTGCAGCTTTTGGAAAAAGCTTTTAATTTTGTTCTGTTTTTTAAAGCTCACTTATCAGTGAGCACCAAGAAATCATTGTCTGAAACAAATTTTTCAAAGCGGTAATGGCAATTTGAGCTTCAAATTATAATAAAAGTTCAGTTGTCTTCCTCAACTCCTTTTGTGTCTTCAGTTACAAATCTGATGAAGTTGACTAAGTTTGTGTACAGTGGGTTTTTTTCTTTCAATTTCTGAATTAATTTGCTGTTTTGTAAAAGCTTCTTTGAAGTCGCATGGGAAAGTGTAGTTTTTTGAACAGTCCATTTGCTTTTGGAGTGTGATGGTGATGTGCCAGTCAGATAAAACTGAAAAAGCTGTTTCACTTCCTCTCAACCTCTATTTTCAGTGTGACCTGAGCAGGCCACTGCTTAGGGTCTCTCCATGCCCCTTGCACAGACACGCGGTGTGGAGATGGCCCTTGGCATCAGCCCGTGGCATTTGCGAGGATTCCCGATAGGATTGCCGTGCCTCTGGCGTGCGTTCCCTCCCCTTCTGGTTGGGAGCAGGGGATTATAAAGAGTTGGTGCCCTCTGCTGTTAATGATTTACAGCCAGGGTGACCCTCGGGCTTTATTTAGCATGAGGAATTGTCAAACTTATTTCTGGAGCGTTGCTCACTTGTGGATGGTCACTCTCCTGGGGGGGAAAGTGGAGCAATTGGGGAAAGCTGGCAGCTTCCCTGTGGGAGGTGGTGCCATCCTGCACTGGCACAGCCCTGGCTCGTGCTGCTGACAGTTCTCCATCTGCATTTTGGCAGCCTGCTGCAAGGTGTTCACGTGCTCCTTGCTCTCGTTTTGTACAACCCCAGGGAATGCTTCCCTTCATGCTCAGGCTTAGGTTAAGCCTTAGTTTAAAAATCTAAATAATGCATATTCAAGGAGTTTGTGAAGCAAACAGCTGCAAGGCAAATGAGATTTTTTCCATATGGTGTCATATAGACCGAATGTAAATGTACAACAATTGTAACAAAACTATTGGTATTGCTCAATTCAAGTGTTTTTGAGACAGCCAGATGGATTACAACAGTCATTTCAAGGTTTTTCTGAAAGCGTGGTGAATGCTCCTTGAAGTGTGAAAAATACTATCCTAAAGCAGACATTAGTAATAAAATGAGTAAAAATATAATTCACAAAATGTCAGGTATACTTCATCATGGGTAAAGATCTTGAAAGGCCTAAATGAGTGTGTAGCCCTGGTTTCTGCATATCAGCTTTTATGACTGAGGTATCTTTTCACAATTTCCTAGGTGCCTTTTTAGATTTGATTGCAAAACTGAATATGTTAACAGATGGTTAAATTGTCTAATGGGAACATTATTCATTCTCTGAACTGAAGAACAGAGGTTTTAGGAGTGAATTCTCTTTTGTGACTAAGACCTAGATTCAAGTTGCAGACGACTTTTTGTACTTCAAATATTAACCAGTTTTGGGTTTGTCCCTTTAAACTCCCTTAGTTCAGATGCTCATATGGGAAGTTATTCCCTTCCTGCTTGTATACAAATTAAAAAGCACTTGTCTTTGAGTGAAGCTTTACCATGGCTTTTGCAGGTGTTGAAATTGAGGTAAATGGTAGAAAACAGCAATATCAGCTCAATTTAAAAAAAACCCATGAAAGTTAAGAGGTCAAGTTTCTGATTGTTCCCCCTAGAAAATGGGCTTTGCTCAGAGCAGTGGGAGCTTCTCCCTGAGTGTGCAGCCTGTGTGCAGGAATGGGTGTCCCAGCACACCACGATGTGCCTGGGCAGTGGAGTGAAAATTGCTGTTAAGTTTAGAAGTTACCCAGCTGATCGTTGTTCATTCTGCATGTGGTGAACTGGGAGTTACTGCTAATTTGATTTTTGTGGCAAGAGTGAGATTCCTGAGTGTAACAATTAAGAGCATGGCAAAATAATACTTAACTATCATCAATCCATGTAAATGTACTTCAGTTTACAACTCACGGCCAGCTTAAGTGATTTGGAAGGTTTTATTAAAACACAAGTTAGAAAAAGGTATAAAAAAAAAGTAGACTTGCTGTGGGTTTTGTATTAAAAGTTGATGCAATCACCATGAGTAGTTTAATTCTGTGAATGTGACATTGTTGCTGCTGCAGCCTGCATTGTTTGCATGAGGAAGTAGTGATTTCTCTATCAAGAAATGTAGTGAATGACGAATATCTTTCTACTATTTTCATGTGCAAGATTTCAGTTACTCTGAATATTAACGTGGCTTGAGACCTTTTGAGATAAAAGGATGGTCTGGTGCAGTTGCAATAGTATATGCTATTATTTTTGTGGGCCTCACTGTCATGATCTGTCTGTACTTATGAAAGTAGCCAGATACATAGGGGAAACTAAAACTGGGAAGAGTGAATCGAAAATGGTATTAACTACTGATAGACTGGGAAGGTGGTGTTTGAAAGGGAGAAGTTCTATCACTTTAATCTTCTAAGTAAAGAACTAAGTCAATCAGTGGGAAATAGCTGTTTGGTATAGATGCTGAAGAAATTCTGTGGTTTGTGTTGATATTAAAAACTAAGAGATGATATACAACTGTCTTAAATTGTATATGTATTTATACATATAAATGCTAATTTGATATCCCTTATCTGGAAATGTTTAGTCATAGAGATTTTTGCCAAACCTTTTCCCTTGGGCTGCTCCTGAAAACAGGGAGTCAGTGTCTTTAACAAGCTTGGAAGATGTCGATTTTACTGCCTTGTGTTGCTCTGGCTGTCTCATAGATGGCTGAAAGAATAATGCTGGAGGACTACAAAATCTGCAATATCTTACACTTCCTTCTAGGGAGGTAAACTGCTTTTGGGTTATGTTCTGAAATCAGCCTGGAAGTGCGATTTCTTTCTTAGTACAAGAGATTGTCAAAACTGTGTGAGGATCTGCAGGTACAGAACTGCCTTGAGTTTGCCTCCAGCTACTTGCAGTGTGTCTCCTACCTGTTAAATGTGCTGCTTATCTTGAGTGGCTGCTGGCAGCAGTGTAGCTTGTACACCAGAAGGATCTCTGGGAAGAGTGCTTGCAGGGTCTGAAAAAATGCAGTGTGCTATCTTGTTTTAGTATTCTGTATTTTGCCCAGAGGAGTTTGAGTGACAAATGCAATATTAAGTGTAGAGATGGGGTAGATAATCTTGTCCCAGGTTCTGGGAGAGATTGACAGTACTTAAATGAGAAGGGGGGGAAAAAAAATCTAGTACAAGTAGCTCCTAAAATGAATGTGGAGTTTTAGAACTTCTTGATTGCCCGGATGTCTCTGGGTTGAAAACAAGGTTAGGCTTTAGTTCATTTTTCTCTGTAATCCCAATTAAAAGGTTTATTTACCAGCGCAGTAAGTGGACATCTTAGTTTTGATTTCAATATTATAAATTCCATACCAAGTCCAGGTAATGAAAATGCAGGAGAGGTGCAAGGAAGGGCATTGAGATGCAGTGGTTTGGAAGCTCAAAGGTTGGTGTCAACATCTGGATGTGCAGATGTCTGTACTGGGTTAGGCTCAGGTGGAGTTGGTTCAGAGCAGCCCATCTGGTGCTGTGTCCTAGATTTGTGACCAAAACAGCATTGACAGAAAAAAAAAAAAAACCCCAGTGCTTCAGGTTTTGCTGAGCAGCCCTTCCCAGTCTCCAGGATTACTGCTTCCCCTGAGCTCCCACCCAGCAGCAGCACGGCTGGTCTGGAGGTTGTGTGGGCATCCGACCAGGACAGCTCATCCACAGTGACCAGAGAGATTCCAAACCATAGCACATCATGCAGGGCAATAAAGGCAGGGCTGCAGGGTGGGGAGGAGGAGATTTTACAATTCAGCAGATGCTCAGAAGCTGGGTAGGCATTGGCCTGCTGGTGCCAGCTGATGGCTTTTGCATCATTTGTTTATTTTTTTTCTGCTTCAGTTATTACATTGTCTTTATATCTCAACCATCAAGTTTTTCTTGCTTTTGTACTTCTGGTTGGCCACATGATCCCACTGGGAGGGAATGAGCAAGTGGCTGTGTGAGGACTGACCTGGGAGCCAGGATCAGTCCTCTCCACTGTACCATGGACTTCTGAATGCTTCTCGAATTCTTTTCCCTGTGAGTTCTAGACCTTAACTCCTATTCACGACTGCTTTGTGTCAACTGAGCAAAGTTCATGAGTCAAATGCTTCCTTGATAATGGTTATTGCTATTGGTGTGCAATATGAGTGGCTTTTTTGGCCATGAATAAAAATGTAATGTTGGTGACCTTTGTCAGCAGGATTTTCCTGCTTAGGAAGAAGTGTTGGGGCAAAAGGGAGGAGAGGTAACAGTGAGTGGCTTGTGTGGATACAATATTGCTGCTAGCAAGAATTTTCTTGCTTCTTTCTAAGCCCCTGGGATACTTTCTTTCTCACAAAGAGATTAGCAGAAGTTCTATAAACCATGAACACCTGTGAGCTTGTAGAACTATGCTTATGGTACAGTAGGAAAGTATTTTGACAGTGGATGTTTAGGATTTTAGCCAATCCACCCAGCGGGTGGCTGATCCTTTGTCCAATTAGACTATGAAGAAAAAAGTCTATAAAAGAGTTTGTAAAATAATTAAATAAATCAACCTTGCTGCACAATTCCTGCCTGCTGGATCTTCTCTCCTCCTCCCTACGGCTGCAGGATACAGTAATAGGTTTGTGCATCTTCAGTTCACTGACTGCAACCAGTTCATCTCCAGCCTGACATTACTCAGTGTCCAGGACGGAGAAATTGGCCGAAGGCTGCAGAGGTTTGGGCACAGGAAGGTGCCTGGGCAGTGCTCAGCTCTGAGTCAGGACTGAGAGTGTCCCGTGGCTCTGCTGACGCACTCGGGAGTCCAGGAGTCCGTGTTTGTTTTGGAAACCCTTCTGAGAGACCTGGCTGCTCTTTTGTGCAATAGTGGGGGTGCTGCAGCAGCTCAGCCTTCGGGTTCCTGAGTTAAATACTCAAAAGATAAGGTGCAATGGGATGCAAGCTTGCTTTTTCACGGAAAAGGCAGGAGATTCCATGTTCATTTGTCTGCAGTTTTGTTAGAACACTTGGTGAAATTTCAAATGCTTTTTAAATACATGAAATAAACTTCTTTATTCTGAAGCAGTAGGTAACACTGTCTTTTTTCTTTGATTTGTGTGTGTTTTTTTTTTTTTTAATAGAATATTCAAATAAAAACTTTGGCAGATGATGTGGTAAGGTCTTTGTAGCATCTTAATTTGCAATGGTAACTCCACGCTGCATGCTACTTTACTCCAAATGTTGTGGACAAAATAACATTCCTATAAGGATATTAAGCATTAGATTTCAGAAAATTGAGTGACTATTCCTAAAGATCTTAATTTGTGATTTCAGTTGAAGATTAATAATGATTTCTATTTGGAGAAACTTCATTAAGCACATTTTAAGTACTTTAGAAATACTGTGGCTATGTTGAAACTGTTACTCAACAGTTGAAGTGTTATTTCTCTTGGCCTTCTCTTTACCAGTAAATGATCTGCAGTGGTTCTTCAAAGTTGGTTGCCACATGATTCAAGTGGAACCATTTTGGATAATGAGCGTGTACTGAAAGCCAAACAAGTTTGGATTCAGTAGCACTAACTTGATAAACCTGAATGCTTTGAAACTGGCTCCAAAGTATTTTTTCAGAAAAATTGATTTCATTAAAATTACAGCTTTGTATTATATATATATAAATTAAAGCCACACTGGCTCTTTAGTTAATGATTGTCTGCACATCTGAAATTAGGAAACTGTGCCTGGTCTCGCCAGTGCAATCTCATTGAACAAATTTGTTGTTGATAAGTTGTACTTGAAACAGATGGCACTATGGTGAAATTGGATCTGAAACGACTTTTTGTGACTGGTGAGTGGTCAACATGAAACTGCATTTGATACGTACTGGCTAAATTTGGATACTGCATTTCAGGCATTATGTTGTATCCTTGGCCTTTTCACCAGGCTGTGCCCTAATTTTTGTTTCCAAAAACGTAGTTTAAACTATTCTAGTAAGGTAGAAAATGGATTAAAGTAATATTCTTGCTTTGTCAAAGACATTAACAGTATCCTTGTAGGTATTGTGTTTCTGTCCACAAATATAAAATTTCTAAGGAAGGAGAGAGCCCCCCTACCACCCCTCCCTCAAAGAAAAAAAGCTGAAAAGAAATTCAGAGGGAATGCAGCTTATCTAGGGACACTTCCCTTCAAAAATTTCAGGTAATCTTGTAGGATATCAAAAATAACAACAAAAACAATGAACAACAAAAATTAATAAAAAGAAACAAAACAACAGAAAAATAATCTTTCTTCTCCATATTCCACAGCTCTTGCTTCAGTTTCTCCACTCTGGACCTGCTAATCTAAAAGGAATCAAAGTTTTTGCAAATAAAATACTCCATCAAACTTTTCACACCTCACCGAGGCTGTTTAATTGTAGCCAATATAAGTTTTGGTTTACATGTTTTGGTGGAGATGACGAAGTGCTATGACTGATCCTGGTAACCCTACATAAGCTGCTGTTAGATGAAAGCACATCTTTATAAGGCTGTTCAGTGCCTGAAACAAATACAGGAGTATTTGTGGATGCAAACAGTTCCTTGAGCAAAATTGCTACATGCATAATGTTCTCAAAATGAATATATATATTAAAAATTTTAAGAACAGTTATTAAATAAAAAAATCAGGCTGTCTTCAGAATAGTTATATTTTATAAAGATAAAAATAATATAAATAGAATTATATTTATAATAAATAACAAATATAATAAGTGATAACAAATATATATTGATAATAATATTTACAAATGGCCTTATAAGGAGGGTGTTGGTGTTGGTTGTTTCCAGTATTAACAAAGTAACTGAGCATGCCTAGAGCCCAGGGAGTGGGGGTTTGGTGTAAGCCCTGAGCAGTCAGCCCTAACCAGAGAAACGCCCTGGCAGTGTCTGATGCTTTCACCAAAGTCTGTCCATGTATTTAACCATGGGTGGCTGCTTCTGTGTGAGTAACCCAGCACCTGGCTTTCTAAAGTTTGGCACTAATTTCAGGAGTTCCTACTCAAAAACTCTTCAGGGAGTTATGAACTATGCTTGGAGCATTAATTCCTCTACAAACTTTATTTTACTTTAGCAGGACTTTTTTGTAAGCCTGATGAACTTGTGAGTACCTCCTTCCCGATGTTGACTTTTTCAGTTGTCCTCCAAAGACTTACAGCTCTTCAGGTGAAGGAACATTGGACATTACCTTTGTGGTACCATATTTATTCACTATCAGGATAATTGGAGAGTAATGTGAGAAGATGAGCTGAAGATTTTGAAATGCTAAGAGTTTAACCTAGCTGGTGCAATTTTAAATCAATGGAAAATATTAAAATCCCTTTTGCATGTGACCTGTCATGAGTTTATCTTATATGTTGTCTTTCTGTGCAAAGTAATCTCTGAATATTAGAGTATTTTTACTTACAGCTCAGTTTAACTCTGCTGCTTGAATTAACTAAAAACATGTGCATTGCTGCCATGTAATTGGCTGCTTTTCTCTATTTCTGCTTATTTTTGAATGAATGTCTTTGCAGCGTGACAGAATTACAAGCTTCAGAAAATCGGCAGTGAAGAAGGAGAAGCCTCTCATTCAGCATCCTATTGACTCTCAGCCTTCCATTAGCGAGATCCCACATGCCCAGGCACTTGTTGATGAGCGTTGCATGAACTTATCAGAAAAGGAAGTGATGGATCTCTTCGAAAAAATGATGGTAAGGTGTGGGTATGGCCTGAGAACTGCCCTGTTCCACTGTGTGGTTCTGCTCTGTTCAGTGAAGCTGTGAGTGTCTTTTGAAGGATTGGATAAGTGTTAATTAACACTTGCTTGATTTGCTTGTTAGATTAAGGGATTAGTTTTAAACCTTTCCAAGTAATGTTTATTGAAGCAGACAGTATATATTGGTCTGTCTCACAGACTAACAGCTCTTTGACAAAGCTGTTCACCAGTAGTTATTACAGTAACACTGACTGCTCTTAGGTGCTAGGCTGAAGTTACTTTGACTTTTAATGGCAAGCCTAGTCATGGCTAGTAATGACTGCATTGTGTTTAATCAGTTAAACAGGTGTCTTACTAGATTTAATCTAGCAGAGCATTTTGACTTTTAGGCTTGTTTTAAATATAGGAGTTGCAGGAGTTTCACATCTACCCCTTCCACAAGCTAATAATCCATGTAATAAGAGCCTTCTGGTTAAGTAGTGCAGGAATGGTGCCCACTGTGATACGATTTCCCTAAAAACACAGGAACATCACAAGAGTTGACACTTAAGTATCGACTTGTGGTGTAGAATTGTTGTGTTTGCCCTCTAGTTTTACTTCTTGAGCCAAGTTTCACAAATGCTAACTCCCCTTGATGCAATTAGAATCTTGGCTAAATCTCAAAACCAGTGAGCACTTGAGGTGACAGAATTAAATGAGAAAATCAGGTAGGGCAAAATGAAATGGGCGCAGATAAACAGGAGAAAACACCTTCTGTTTGCTTGATAATTGTTTAACAAAAGTAGCTTAAAAAGAACAAAGACTAATAAAAATCCTGAGATATATTCCTGATGTGGTGTGGTCTGTTTCTTTACAGGAAGACATGAACCTGAATGAGGAACGCAAAGCTCCTTTGCGAGACAAAGACTTGGGCACAAAGCGTGAGATGGTTGTCCAGTACATTTCTGCAACTGCCAAATCCGTAAGTGCTCCCCTCTCTGAGGCACACCTGAGGAGGAAGCTTAGCTTTGAGTGTGATGCTTTTCAAGCTTGAAACTTGACAGTTTTTTGTCTGGATTTATCTAAGAGTGGTAGGAAAAAATAAATGTGTATTTACTTACGCACTTTTAAATGCTTGCAGCTGCATCTGGACGGTTAGTTCATGTGTCCCCTGCTGGGCAATGTGAAAACTTGAGCCTTTCTTGTAAGCTATAAGAAATTGCAGATTTCATGATGTAGGGTCATGGATGGAACCTGAGCATATTTCTGTGGAATTCATCTTAGGAATTTTTGGTACCAAAAGGTTTTGACTTTGTGGTTTCAGTAGCAATGTATGTACTAGACTCCTTTAGTGAAAAGATGGTCTTTAAACCAGTTTCAGATTACATTTTGAATAGAAAAAATGTTTTGATCTTTCATCCATGTTGATTATTCTCTGTAGTTTAATTGATTGATTAGCCCTTCATGCAGAATTTTTGAAGTCTGTCTTCCTCAGGGTGCAAGAAGTGTAAGGAAATTACTGGATGCTCCAGCATTTTTTGGGGTGGAGAAATACAATTTCGAGTAATGAAAAGCTGCAGTTTACTTTCTGCAGTTGAACTGTTAGTACTAATTAGTTATAAAATACAACAGTGTGCTTTGTGTGTGTTAAAAGTTGACTATAGCAAATACAGAAATAAATAAAGATTGTTGGTGTCTGCCTAAGGAATCTGTAAGCATGGACTGCAAGCAGTACACTTGACTTGTCTCTTTTTAACCTTGAAAATCAGCTCTGCAGAGTTAAATTTCAAAAAATTAAGATGACAATGACATGCAATTATTATGCAAATGCCTTGCATGAAACATTATAAAGTTCAGTGGGGAAAAGCTTGTGTTATAATGGTGATGAAATGGTAATGAAAATGGTGATCTAGTTTCTGAGGAGTGATGTTCCTGCATGAGTTCATCTTAAACAAAATCCACAGCCCTTTAGTGTGTGCTGGAAGGAATCCAGTGCTTTAAGCATGGTCTAACTAAATGTACAAATTACTGGAGAATTATTCAAGCTTATGGAGTGAATGTTATGAACTATGAACTAGACTGTCTTTGGGAACGACTAATTATGCTCTGTAAGATTTTTATCTGCACTTGATGATCAGTATTAAATCTGGAATTTTTCTTAGTATGCAAAAATACTTCATGAAGGAGTAGAAAGTGAAAGTAGAAATAGTATTTGCAATTTTTTTCAAAGAGTAGTTGAACAGTGGTGATGTCTCTCATGTACACTGCTGTTGAAATGTGGCTGCCTCAAGCCCCAGAATTGTGTAGCTGAGTAAGGAAAGCATGGCTACCATTGCATGGCTTCCTGCTGAAATTTTAATGCATTGCATTCCTCCCCATGTGTGCTGCAGCATGGAAAACTTAACGGAACAGGGGATATATTTGTCCAAATGTACTAACAATTTAAAACCAAGTCATCCTAAAAGATCCTTGTACATGAATGTGCCCTTTGGGCTTAAGTCAGCACCAGTGTGGATGTTTTACACGTATGCAAAGAGTTTTTCCTGTTGGAAAAATGGCTCATATTGAAGTTTGTGTGCTTCAGTATGTCCTTCTTGCAGTTGAATCACAGCATTTGAATGGAATCTTTCAGAAATATACATTACCTTTCTGTAGCATGTTATCCTAATTTAACTTCTAAATAGCTAGCATCTTGATTGTTAAAAAATTCTAAAATACTGAGCTTAATTTTGAAATGTTGATTGGGATCTTACAATGGTGCAAAATCTCATTTTCACTTGTAATTTCATCTTCTGTTTAGTGCAACTACTGTTCTGCTCAGATGAATTCAAGCCCTAATCAATCTTTACTGCATCATGAATTGTCAAACTTTCTTTTCTTCAGGATTGTCTTCCATGAAAATGCTGGTTGCATTCAAAATGATCTGTCTTTAAATTTTCTACCTTTTTCTTTTGTCATAGATAATTACCTGTCTTCCTTTTTACACTGAAAACACTTGGACCTTCTGCTTAGAGCTCTTACAAAACACACTTAACAGTTGATGTGACTTTTCTTGCAGTTCATTTCATGTTTGTTTAATTAGGCTTTTGAGCTCTCTCCCTTCAATGTGAAGATATCACTCTCATTTGCTGATGTTGTCTTAACCGAATTATTTTAAATTTGGTGCTTCACTTCCCCTGCATGTGTGCCATCTGCAGCATGTTGACCATGCTTTTCTGAAACACTTGTCTTCAGAGTTCTGAGAAGGGAATTTGGGTTTTGCTGTGTGAAGAAAGTTTTCCTTGGGGGTGGAGGATGTGTAGAAGCTCATGAGCTGGATGCTTTCATGGGAAGTGATTTTCTGTGCTCCTCATTCCTTCTCTCCCTTGAAGAGAAAGATTGTTGACCATGGAAATTAAACCTGAGAACTGGTGAAGGATTGGAATTCAGTTTCAGAACTGAATGTGGTGACATTTTGTGCTGTACTGAATAGTTGAACCATTGGTGAGAGAAGAAAATAGTAAATTATGTGAAGAGATTGTCTAGTGATGGCAGTCCCTTCCTGTGCTTCTAGAGGGAGCTTCATCAGGAAGAGAAGTGTTGACTGTGAAAGTCTTGCAGGGACTTCTGTTTTTGAAAGCCTCCCTAAAGGAGCAACAGAAGAGATAAGAGTAGAAAATGGAGCAGGTGGAGGCTGAACAGATACACATTCAGATCTCAGAACCAAAGCAACTCTTGAGCAGATGAAAGTGGTTATTCAATAAACTGGCTGCTGCTGTCAGATTGCAGCAGGTGAGCTGAGGAGGAGAGGCCTGTGGTGTTTGAGCAGAGCTCCATTGTCCTGGTGTTCCCAGGAATGTGGGCATTTGTGCAAGGTGACAGAACAGGGCACAGATGTGCTGCCTTCCTGCAGTTTCCTCTGGGGAAAGCCAACTTTTTGTTCATGAATATAGAGATGCTGTTCCATGGTAAAGAGAAGATGGCATTCTGAAAATCACTGTTTAATTATCCATGTAATTAAAAGCATCCATACCGAGCAGTTGAATAAAAATGTCATGGGAGATTTTCTGAAATGCAAGCTGGAGTTATAACTGTAGGCTATGATTTTGATTACGCAAACTTAATTAAATTCAGTGGTGACATCATCTAAACAGATCAAAAGCTCCATAATAAAAGCAGTTGTTATACATGCAAGGAAGTCAGTATGCCATTAGCATGTTCTGTAGGGTTCTCACTGTCATATATAAAGTATCTGACCTGATAATTTCAGCAAAATGGCACATTTAGTCTTTCAAGATGTAGCTTTCAAGCCAGGTATTTAGTTATGTGCTGGTAAATGTGTCAAATACTGATGATTTAGCAGCAGAACATAAGAATTTGAAACTGTTGCTCCTACAGTAGAGCTGCTGTTTTCCTGTTGAGAAGCTCTAACCCCTAAACAGTTTGATAAAGTGATAAAAGAATGTAACTACTACTAATGGTTAAACACTGAAAAATGTGTGTGCAACTACATCCTACTAAGTACTGTGCTGTGTTTATTTATGTATTATTGTTATCTTTTTTACACAATAACCTCTCTTGGCTGACCACTGCATGCAGATAGTCGGAAGTAAAGTTCCGGTGAGTACGAACACGAGAGTTTTGTTTTCTCTTATGAACTTCCCTTTTTAGAGATTAGGCTGGAATAATTTGGACCTTTAATCTGGGTTTTAAAAGTTCAGTGGGCACAGCTGATTCCTTGTTTTAACAAAATAATTGTCAACCACCTCAGTCATGTTTATCTTACCAGTATAAGATCATTGCTTACACTTTTGAGGGATGTCTTCAAGCTTTCAGGAGTCTATTTCCAAATACTTCAGACTCACTGAGCTCATCTCTTCATTGTGAGCAACAAATATAATTTGTGCTTGTCTTGCTTTTTATTGAAGGCAGGCACTTGAAATTTTAAATTGGCAGTATTTGGCTTACTTCACTCTGTTCAGATAAGGAATTTTTTTATGTCCTAATTGTTATTATTCATAGCTTGTCTTGGAAATGCCAACTGCAGCAGATCAGCGTGAGAATAAGATTAATTTAGAGTATTCAGAAGGTCAGTAAGTTTAAGATGAGATTGCTGAGAGCATAACTTTTGTCTTACTAAGGACTCATCTACATTTTATGTTGTCGTGATTAAATTCAAATATTATAAACAAATACTTGGGATTTAATTTGTGGGAACGAGTTCAGGAAGTTAGTTTCCTGGAAAAAAGGATTTTTTGGGAAATAATTACATGCATGTTTACAGTGGTTGAAAGCAAAGATGTTCTTTTTAATTATGGATGGACTTTATTTTTGGTTATGGCCAAAGGAGGCTTTTCAGGTACAGCCAGGCTTTCCACTTAGTTCATCCTCTATAATTATATTCTGTAGTAAAAATAATAGAGAACAATCTATGGCTTAAAATTGTCTAATCATTGCCTCAGACATAGTTAGGTTTTTTCCTACACACTATATTCTTGTATATTTTTCTCTTGGCTCTGTCTTGTTCAGAGTGGCCTTTAAAGAGACTTTTCTTTTTGTGTTCACCAGTACTTCTTAGTTCTGTACACAGTACTAGTTCTTCCCCTGATTGAGAAAAGTGCCTAAATTGTGCTTATGTGTTTAAAGGTATTTGATTTTTGAGGGGAAAAATGACTAATTTTCCAGTTCAGTGTGTTACAACCAGTTTCAAATAATCCCTGCTGCCATGTAATTTCCTTATGGTGTGAATTAGCCTGAACAGCTGCTTTGTGAAGAGATTATTTTATAAAGGAAGCTGATATTCCCACAATGGGTAGGGGAGAAACTTTAAGATGTTTCCTCCCCATGCATTTGAGTTCAGGGTCTGATAGAGAGCAAGAACAGCTCTGCATTAAAAGCATGGTTTTGTGCAAATAACTTGCTAAATACTAAAATAAGAAATGCTGTGCCTGGAGTATGGCTTCTGCATATTATTGCTTAACGAGCGCTTGCACCTCAGTGTGCTTCTCCCAGGATCCATCCTTTAGGAACTGATTGTTTCTGCCAGCATGTGGAGCTATTTCCTTGGAGGTTTATGGATTCACTGTGGTTAGGGAGGAGAGGAATTTTGCCATGTTCCCAGTAGTACTGCTGGGTTGTAGAGATTGCAGAGAAGAGGTTTCCCTGTTCATGGGGACTTGGGAGCTTGAACTTGTTGGAATTTTACATGGGATCGTCAGCACTGGTGCAATTGCTCTGTGGTCCAGGCTCTCACTTGAGTTGGCATCCATGAATCATCCTCTGCCTTGATTGTAACAGTATGAAGGTAACTGGTCATAAAGTAATTTCTAAGACTTTCATTCATAAGCATTGGTTTAATCTCTGAGCATTCTGATGTGGGACCCAACCATCTCAGTTTTTCTACTTCACTTTTGCCTTCACCTTTATTAGAGTTCTCCTGTAAAATGTATGTTTCACTGGGACCTTGTACCTCAAAGTAATGAGAAATGTTTATATTAAGATCTGATCCATATAAAGGCGTAGCATTACTCAAAAATAGTATTCCAATCAAACTCTCTTTGAATAGGGAAATAAAAGAAGTAGCACCTGGTTCAGCACTCGAGTTAGCATGGCTAGGGGTAAGAGTGGATTGAGACTGAGATGTTGATTGCAGGGAATAACAGAAAGTAACCCTGGTAAGCTGAGAATTCTCTGAAAGATTTTAAGAATGGCTTTTTATGACCTGTCTTGAGTGACCATCCATTTTGAAGAGGGAGGAGAATAAAGAAGAGGAGTTGGTCCCTTACTGCTGTGCAGTTAAAGGTGCTTTTTCAAAGAATCAGTGAAGAAATGTGCCTGTCCTGCGACACGTGGGAAGGAGCCTTAGCAGAGCACGCTGCCAGTTCTTTGAACTTCTGACCTATCGTAAATACTTTTGAGGAGGTCATAGGTCTTCTGAAAATAAAGGACTAGGCAGAGCAGAGGTGCTTCACTGATGGCCTGGATGGCATAGAAAGAGGAGGCAGCAAGATCACATCTTGGTTTGAACACGAAGCAAAGAGCAGCAAAGATTTCCGGTTGCCCCAGTGTGGATTGGAGTCTCTTTGGGAGCTTGCAGCAGACTGCAGTGGAAGGGCAAACTCATCTCTTGGGAAAAGCCACTATGTCTTGCATTCTAGAGTGCTTTTCAGGGTCTAGCTTAACAGACAGTGGCATTTGATTGAAGTCACCATTGTCTCATCTCTTTGTACATTTTGTGGCTCTCAACAGTATTTCTGTTCTCTTCTTTTACCAGTTGGGGAATGGCTGAAATGACAATTTGTGGCCAGTTAGATCCATACTGTGTCGATGTGCATTAGTTACACATAGAATCTTTTCTGATTCCCATCTGTTCAATGAGTGGCATAAAGCTGTTCCTTTTTCTAGTTCTTTGTCTTATGGTCCTTCAGAGTGATGATTTTTCAGAATTTTCATGATTTTTGATATATTAACCTGATTTACAATCAGTTCCTACTCTCATAAAGATAATCCCCACCCATTTATTCCTTTTTCTTTTGGTGGAAGAGCATCTCTTTGTTTAGGAGGTGGATGGTGACTGATTCCAGTCCCTTTATATCCTTCTTACTCATCTTTGTCTGCCTTGGTCCTTTGATATGTAACTGGCAGATGATGTCCAGCTAAAGGTCTTTTGCATGTCAGCAAGAAACATCTTCAAAGCTGACAGAGTGCAGAGGACACTGTTGTCTCAATGCAGTCACAGTCTGTCATGTTTTTGTTCTAATCTGAAAGGATAATGTGGACTTAGTTCTGTTTTATGCATTGAATCTTTAGGTCAAAGTCATTCACTTAAATTTAGCCAAGTCATTTTGTCATCAGCCATACTTAGTGCATTTTTGGAAAATGAATGGTAAGAATTTGAAGAGAGCAAACCAGAAACTTAATGAGAAGTGGACCTTTATGAAAGAGACACTAATATGAATATTAGCCGTGGAAGCTTCTGATACAATTAAAACCAAATGTATATAAATCTTCTTCAGGTCAGGCACTTGATACTGCCTTTGCACCCAGGGCATCTTTATCAGGGTGTCTTCAACAGATCCTTCAGAGCTAAGGAGCTTTAGGAACTGCAAATGAATCATAAGCATTCTTCTGAGATAAGCCTACTGCAACCTGTCAGAGCTGTACAAAAGATTAGTTGCACCTTTTGGAAAGTGCTTTGTGTCTTGTTCATGGGTTTGAATACTATAGCTCTAAAAACTGATGCTCAGGGATTTTAATAGTGAAATACCTTGTAAGTGGTTATTCTTCTGTAGTGGCACTTCAGCAGGAGAGAGCTCTTTGTCAAATCTCCTGTATCATTTTTTTTGCAGCAAACAACATCCTGTAGAGATCTCTGTTAGGGGCCAAACATGGACTATGGTACAGCAAAAAATTGGCTCATGAAATTGCATGAACTGGGGGTTTTTTGTGTCTCTGTTTGTGATTGTTTCTAATACAGTGTTGTGAAGTAGGTGTTTAATTTACTCTCATTAAATATGTTAATACAACTGAATGATGGAATTAAATTTTTATATTCAATTTGTAGTACATGCACTTTTACTCAAAGAAGTGAAAAAGATTCCAGCAGAAATAGTTATCCTTGTGATGCAAAACCAGAAGTATTAAACACTGGTGACAAATCCAAGTCAAGTCAGGTGTCTTGAATACTTGTACTATGACTTGAAAATTCACATGGAAATATTACTCTTCTATTTTATCATCTAAACACTACTTGATCAGTAGAACACTCAGCAGCATTCTGCCTTCTGTGATAGGGTGGACTAAAAAACAGCAAGCACGAATGCACACTGTCCTCACAAGAATATATCCATGAGCTGCGATCTGGAATTTCAGATGAAAAACTTCTTAATTGCCTGGAGTCTTTGAGAGTGTCTCTAACCAGCAACCCAGTCAGGTAAGCAGAGCAATTTCTGCAGTGGTTTTCATCATGGTGTTTTTCTAAGCAAGAGAGAGTTGTGGGCTCTGGGGTTTTTTTGAAACAGAGTAATTATGCTAATGCTTGTTGACAGGAGAGCAGTGTTCTCAGCACCATGGACAAGGATAAGTGAAATGTTTGCAGCTGTCTGCAATATCTCCTCACCTTTCACTGTGGCTTTCAGCAATTTGTACTTGTTGGAACGTTTCTCTTCGTGGCTGATCAGGTCTTTTGGGAAGTGAGACCGAAAGTGGAGCCTACGAAGGGATGCACAAGCAGTAATGGAGAAATAACTTTGCAAGTTTTGCATTTGGTTAAGAAATAATTAAAACCATTTTTCTTCGTTTTTTTCTTTCCAGCTGGGTTAACAATTTTGGACATGAAGGTCTTGGACTTCTGTTGGATGCATTGGAAAAGCTTCTGGACAAGAAACAGTAAGGACTTGGATCATTTGAAGGGAGGGGTGGGGAAGTCGTGAAGATTTTCCTGATGTTATTTTCCTCATTCCTTTCAAGGCAAGAAAGTATTGATAAGAAGAATCAACATAAACTTATCCAGTGCCTCAAAGCATTTATGAACAATAAAGTAAGTGTATTTTAAATTCACATACTTCTAGCATGATTGATTTTTCTTAGCTCAAGATATATGTAGCATGTTAAATGTTGGAGAGGGAAGGAAAGCTTTGGGATATCCAGCGTTTAACTCTTTGGAAGTGTAAGTCTTAGACTTCTGTTAAGAGTCTTCTTCATGAGCGTTTCAGAATATGCATTTTTTTCTTAGTTTTGTTCAATACTATTGATTTTTGGCAGTAAAATATTTGATAAAGGGAGGATGATAGTATAAATTTAAGGTAAGTGAATTTGGAAATGAATTACTTGGAAATTAGAAAAAATAAAGTTTATAAATTCAGATTTCAATACATGATTGTTAATATAATGTACTTTTCACCTGATTTAAATTGAATAGGATTTGATATCTTTTTAGCTGTGGTTTTTAAGTTGGTAGGTTGTGGGTAAAGGATTAGGTTAAGTTGGATCTAATTTTCTCTGACACCGGTTACTCAGGTTTACAGAGTACGAGTACTGTTTCTAGAAGCTGATGTATTAAACCTGTAATTTTGCTTAATGCATAGCAAAATCTGAAGTCTTGTACTTATGTATCCTCCCCAGCAAATAAAACTGCATAAAAATTACTTATAACTACTTCTACCCAGTTTACAAAAATCTCACAGATGAGCTTGTCTAATGAAGAGGGAGAAAGGCAGATTTTTCATACTTCTGGGGTGTTCCAGGCATAGAAAATAAAACCTGATTTGTCTTTTGGTGGGTGTACTGATTTTACAAGGTCCCAGTGTCCTCCTGAAGAGCTGAATCTCTCTCTGTCAGGAGAAAGCCTCAGATGCAAGACTGGGGACACTGACCTGTGGCCTGAGGCTTTTAGTAGAGTGTTGCCAAACCCCCTGTGGGAGGGAGGGGTTGGGAGAATCCCTCAGGATCTTATCCCAGAGCTAGTGATGAATGTCCAAGGCAAGAGCACCCTTTTCACCAGGAGCTTTTTGTTTCTCTCAGTACGGTTTGCAAAGGATTCTAGGAGATGAAAGGAGTCTCTTGCTGTTGTCAAGAGCAATTGATCCAAAGCAACCACACATGATGACTGAGACAGTGAAAATCCTTTCTGCCATCTGCATTGTTGGAGAGGAAAACATGTAAGTGAGAGATTGAAGCCTTCTCTTTTTTTGTGCTCATGAGTTGTTAACTTGGACACAGGTGAGAAACCTTGTCAGTGAAACAAATGTAGCCTATTAAGTCTTTATTAATGTGGTTTAAAATTAAAGAGATTTCACCTGTTCTATTGCCCTAATTCAGTATTAAATCAGAGAAAAGCAAGTGAGCAGAGACCTGTGGCTCACGTGCACTGTGGCTGAAGTGGAAGGTCTGAAAGGATAAATCACCTCTCTACCACAGGAACAAGAAGTTGGCATTTACAGCTGGGCTTTGCAACAGTTGAACTTAGAGTTATTTAGCACTTGCCCATGAGATTTTTAAAACAAAGATAATCCCTTGGCATATGTTTCCTGTAAATTCATCGGTGTATTTATTTACTGAAGGTTCAAATGGGCAAACTTCATCTACTGTGCAATAAATAGATTAAAACATTTTGATTTCTGAAAGGACAATTTATTAGAATTTCCAGATGTTAAACATGTCATCTGTTTTCAAGTGTGCAGCCTTGGAGAGGTAAGGATTTTTTCTCCCTCACTGATTGATTGTTTCTTAGCTGAAATAATAATCCAGACATTTATTCACCCTTTTTTTCCTTATTCCAACATTTATCTTGTAGATATTTTTAACACTTGATTCTTGATTTGTTTTCAACTTTTTGTAGATAAATGCATTTAAACTCTGTCAGTGCCCTAAAGCCTTGAGTTATGTGGATAGTGGGCTGAGTATGTTTAAAATGAGTGAGTTGGCTGTGCTGTGCCTTTTGACAGTTTGTCTTTCTCTTAGTCTGGACAAGCTTTTATGTGCTATAACAACTGCTGCTGAGAGGCACAGCAGGGAAGAGCGTTTCTCTCAGATTGTTGAAGGCCTGGAGAACCACGAGTTCATACAGCTGCAGGTGAGTTTGCTTTTCTGTGTGCTTCAGCCAGAAGGCTGGAACACAGCGGATTGCTTTGTGACCTTTAAATAATTTACACGCAAAATCTTTTGCTGCTGTTAGTCCAGGGCTTAGAAAAAGAGGAGAAATAAACACCAATGGTCCACTGGTATTAGATTTTCTACTTGTTAGTGGTTTGAGAGCAAGGAGCTCAGTTCTTGTCCCAAAAAAAGGATTAAGAAGTCTTGACTGTAGTAAAGAGAGTAATTAGGGATATTTCTTTCCTTGAATGCCAGATGTAATGTTCAGGTAATAAATCTGTTCCTGGTACTGGGGCTTTTGACTGTTGCCTCTTAAATATTCAGATATATGATAATTATGGCAGATGTAGAATGGGCTGTGCCCAGTTTTGGCACTGTTCCTTTTGGGATGAATGAAGTGCAGCAGGATATCATTGGTATTTTGCCAACAGGGACTCTGTGTTCCTTGGTGTGTTCAATGTGTGCCTCTCATCAGCCACTAGTGCTTCTCTAAGGGTGATCTAGTGAGCTTTTACAGTTTTAATAAAATAATAAAATAAACATTCTCTGCCAGTGGTTTTTACTAAGTCATGACTTAGATCATGTTCATTGCTGCTTATGGTCAATGGATAGAGGCTTTTAATTCTCTGTGGGCACCAGACTAGCTAAGAGTTTTGGTTGCTATTACAGTGCAAGGTTTTTTTAATTGGGGTTGGTTTTGGGTTTTTTTTTGGTACTGCCATGTTTGCATAGAGGCCAAGGGCTGAATATCCTATTAAAGGATGACTTTGACTTACTGTCTTCTCCCAGTACAGTATTGATGCACATTTTGTATTGGAATTTGTATTTCAGCTATTTTGGCTGAAAGATATGGAAAAGTACAGTGTGAACTGGGTAGGTATCCTTGGGATGCCTTTTTCCAGTCTTGGATCAAATACACATCAGCTGTAGTTGCCTTAATGCTGTGTTTGCTGTTAGCACCTCTTGTTTCAGGGCTGATGAGTTAATGCTGTTCAGTAAGTTTCTATAAATGACATTCTGACCTTAATAGTGCTATCACTGAAGAATTCATTCTGAGCTTGTCTCCTTCTTTATGACCTTGTTGATTTAAGGCAAACAAAAACAACCACCCACCATTCCTGCCAAGCTTCCCCTCCCAAAGCTCTCTGATACCTCAGTGAAGGCACAATTGCAAGACTCATTACCTTGTTTCTGACAAAATTGTTCTTTACTTGTAATGTATTAGCACAAGCCATTAAGCCAGAGTCTCTCTGGCAGCAGCAATCAGAGCAGATGGCACCTCTTCTCTCTATTAATTTCAGATTGGACATGTACTTTGCCTTGTTAAGTCATGTCATAGTAGTAAAATAACAAGAATCATTCAAGCAAGGACGATGATACTGCATTATCTGAAGATGCAGCTCTATCAAGAGAGTGCCTTTGAAAGGGTGTTTTAATAGAAATCTGAGACCCCATAAGGTGTTCTATTAAAGCTAAATAGTGAGTGTAATTAAAACAGGAAGAGTGCTTTTTATCTGATTTTTTCCTCTGCAGCTATTGATTTTTTTTTTTTTTTGTCCCACTCTAATGCTACTTCTTTTTGCAGTTAACATCTTTTACCAAACTTGGTATTTCCCTTGAGTCCCACTTTAGTCTTTTAATGTGGATCAGCACTTTTGGTGTTGTGCTATTGTCTACCTGTTGTCAAGTAAATCAATTAAAGTGCACAGCTGTTCAATTAAAGCATTAGCCACTATCCTGAGACTTCAGGCATTTTGCAGAAGTGATCTGCAGGAATAGAAAAAACACCTGGTGATGTGACTTACTTGGGTATGGGTGTTTTTTGGTGGTTGTGATGTGGGGTTTTTTAAAGTTTTTAATTATTGTAGAAACAGTTTTCAAACTGGTGAATAGTGAGGAGAAAGAGGAGGAGATGCAGTGGGCAACTTCAGATTGGGAATAACTGGTGTATGATTTTAGTGTAGGGAGCCCTGGCACAGGGTGCCCAGAGCAGCTGGGGCTGCCCCTGGATCCCTGGCAGTGCCCAAGGCCAGGCTGGACACTGGGGCTTGGAGCACCTGGGACAGTGGAAGGTGTCCCTGCCATGGCAGGGGTGGGACAAGATAAACTTTAAAGGTCCCTTCCAGCTCAAACCATTCCCTGATATTATTCTGTGATGGTCATTCATATGGTACTGTTTTGACACAGCAGAAGCATCCTGGTATGGAAACAGACACAGCGGTATTTGATGTTGCTAAAATAAACCCAAGTGTTGCGTGTGTGCTGCATAATAAATAACATCCATCTCTTGCTTTTATAATTAAACTGCAGCAGTGACTGAAGCAATATTGATTTTCGTTCTGTATTTCTGACAACAGGTAGCATGTATGCAGCTCATCAATGCCCTTGTTACATCTCCAGAAGATCTTGATTTCAGGATACACTTGAGAAATGAGTTTTTACGTTGTGGCCTGAAGAAAATACTGCCTGTAAGTTGTTTGTGTATAGGTTGATCACTGTCCACTGTGAATGTTGAAGATAACCAAACTGTTCTAGCAGAACAGCAGAAGGGAAGGATTGGGGGTGCAGAAGGTCAGATTATCAATCCAAACCTGATTTTAGTCCACAGAGTTACAAATTTGGGTTCTCAGGAGCTGTGTAAACCAGAATAGGAGTTGAAACAAGTCAGTGTATTAGAAATTAAATTAAGGTAGCTGGATTCTGCATAATGAGCTCAAAGCTCATGCAGTGAATGTGAATCTGGCTGTGGAACCAATCTTGGATTGACTTTCTTTGTATATGCTGTTCCTGTTGTTTTCTGTGAAATCTGGTTTTCTTTAATCTGCCTGCTGAGAATGCAGAGGGACATTTCAAAGAAAAATCAAATCGACACATTCATTCTCTCTGAGACTGCAGGTCTGTCTTCATGCAGCTGCACAGACAGGAATATTTCTGACTCAGGGAGAGATCTGTAGCTCTTAACCAAGAAACTGTTCTGATGCTTGTATCAAAAATATGTATATTTAAGGTGCTCATCACTTTCTCTCAAGAGATGAGAGAAGTTAGAGTACCTGCTTGTATTTGTCTGAAATAGAATTTATTCTGCTATGACTTTAAAGATACAAAGTTTCAGATCGTCAGTTTGTCAGGAACAAAAACTTCCATTTTTGGCTCATTCAGCCTCGAGACTCTTCCTGATGTGTGATGTTAATTTTTCTTGGGGTATATTTTTAGGGTTTGTATCATGTAGATACATTAGCATGATCTGCTGGCTTTATTTGCTGTGGAACATCTGAAAGCCTCAAGATTTTTAGTTTGTTTTTTTTTAATCTATTGAAAGATATTTTACAGAATCAATAAATGCTTAAAAATTTTAAGAATTAGGGATGGGTTAGGTAGCAAAGAAACTGAATTGTAACAAATCATGATATGATAGAAAACTTGTGAGAGTGTGCCAACATCTGCCATACAGATCTGAGTGTAAAAGCAATTAATATTTGGTGATCAGTCTTTTTTCAAAATGCTCAACTGCCAATGTGTTGAAAAAGTCAGGAGGGGGATCCATAGATCTGGCTCTTCATCTGCTCAGATTCAGAGCAGCCTCCTGTGCTTTTCAAGCATTAGAAGTGGCACAAGTTCCTGCTGTATTGGGGAAGGCACGTGGCTGCATCCAGGTCTGACAAATCCAGGCCACTTTCCCTGTGAATCATGGGATCATGCATTCACACGAGTGGATGGGAGGGAACTTTAATGTGCTTTCCTGCTAGGAAGCTAAACTTGGTTCTTACAGGAATTAGAACAACTGCTTGTGTCTCTTAAAAGAGCAGCCCATTTTCCCCTGCTCCAAATGCTACCTTGTGGGGGTTTTTTTGCTCCATTGCATTTCTTGTACTGTGGTTGATTTCATGCTATGGTCTAGATTAACTTAGTAATAGAAATTGTAAGCATGTCTTCTTTATGCTTTCTTAGGCTTCTTAAGATGACTTCAATTAATGTTTTGAAATACACTTATTTCAAAATAAGTACTTATTGTGCTTTTTTAAAGGAGCTCTGACATTAACAAGCAGGAGCTGCTGTGTCCCCTTAAGAACTTGATTCAACTGGAAATCATTTGTTCTGTAGCCCATACCTGCTCTGAGCTGATATTTTACCTTTAATTTTTCTCAGTTATATCATTATAATAAAAAAAATCCCAGGCACTGAGTTAAAACTTTCTCCTATTCTAAAGGTTAATGTCATACATTTCATCATGATACAATCCTTCAAGGGGGGGAATTCTTGCTTTAAAAAAGGAGATATTAAGATATATTCTACCTTGAAAAACAGGCCTTGAAAGATAAGGAAAATGATGAGCTTGATATTCAGCTGAGGGTGTTTGATGAGAACAAAGATGAAGACCACTTTGAACTGTCACATCGTCTCAATGATATCAAAGCTGAAATGGAATATCCTTTAAGGAAGTGCTGTTATAACTTGTGTTGTTTCAGAACTTTATTAAATGGAAATTACAGTGCTCTGTGTGCAGGTTATTTGTCTCAGTTGTATGTCTTACCAGGGGCTTTGTCAAGCAGATTTCTCTCCAGTTGCTTTTTTTGTTAGAAAATATTTAGATAATTAGTGCTTAAATTTGCATGTCAAATGTAAGTCATTGGGAACTGAATTAATTTTTCATAAATAACATTTATTAAGCTAAACTCTGTCTCATAATAAATGAAGAGATAAAATTATACCCATGGAAGATCATAAGTTTGAAGAAAAATGAGTTTTGGTAATAAGAGGAACAAAATTTTTCGTAGGTTCTGAAGCACTTCAGATGTGTGCCTTTTCTAGCTGTGAAGCAGCAGTAAATTGAAAATTACCTAGGTTCAGAATGGCTGCTTGCAGTTTTTAGGTGGAAGCAGGGGGAGGTGGAGGCAATCAGTGAGAGGACTATAAAATCCCCTGTAATGCTGTTGTTTTGCAGAACAGGTAATTCCAGGTAATGGTCATCTTTAGGAAGTGAAAGTGATTGAGCAGTGTGTGTTTGCCCTTAGCCTGGCTCAGCTCAGAGTGGAAACTAAGCTTTGTGTGAAGTACTTTTACAGGATTCTAGAACATGAAGTGTACAGTATGATTGTTCTGACTAATAATGAAACATGTCCTGACTGTTAAACAGGGCACAGAGATTCTGTGTGCAATCGTAGTGGAAAAATAACGTTTACTGCTAAGGATAGGAGTTCACAATTTTAGAAGTTTTAGGAGGGGTTTTACTTGAACAATATGGGAAATGTCTGGGGGAGGTGTGTTTGGGTGGGGTGGGTGTTCTATTGTGCAGTGGGCTTTTTTGGTCTTTTGCTTGTTCTTTAAGTTTTTAGTTTTTTAAGGACTCGTATTTTCTTAACAATGTTTGCACTGATGTCAGTGAAGTATTTCATCTCCTGTATAATATGGTGAAGGATACTTCTTCTGAAAATTACTTCTTGTCAATTCTCCAACATTTCCTTCTGATCAGGAATGATTACTATGTCCGGTAAGTGCCAGCTGCCAGGTTGGGTTTTTTGGGAGGAGTAGGGACAAGAAGAGAAATCCGGACCCTGGTAAACTGAGTAGCTCATAATCATGCCTAAAATGCCTCTCTGAGAATGTGTTATTTGTCTTTCTACTCAATGTTAGTAATAAAAAGATCTTGGTAAATATAATAATGCTTATTGCAAAGACTTGACCCTTAGTCCAATGCCCTCATCCCAGAAACCTCTTAACTTTTTGGGCACTTTTTCTTTAATTGAGTTTGGTACCTTCATTGCTTCAAAGAACATGGAAGTTGTACAGCTGATAATTGGAAATACTCCCACATGCCTTGTGTCTGGTCTTCAGTGTAAACTTCTCTTTTGTGCAGCTCGGTGTCTTAGCAGGGTCCAGGGTACCACATCCAAAATATTCACAAATAAGAGTACAAATCAGACTTTGAACTTGATACTTCTGCTGGCAGGTGTATAATTCAGATATTAGGAGTTAGTTGCCCCCCAACCCCAATTGCATAAAGGCTCATTAGTGTTCTTATTGTCTTATGAATGTTTTCTCTTTTAGACCTCAGTATTACAAGATCATAGAAGAATGTGTGTCACAGATAGTGCTGCACTGCAGTGGCATGGACCCAGATTTTAAATACAGAGGAAGGATGGACATTAATTTTACACATCTAGTTGGTTTGTACACTTTAAGCAGTTTTACCTTGTTTTCCTTTGTGTTCTTCTGTCTAGACTTTTATTGACTGTGAATTTTTTCAGTTTTCTGGAAATATGCATGGAAGCTCCAGGTGTGCTTGAGGAGCACCAGAGCAAATGCTGTAGCTTTTAATGAAATGAGACAGGGTCACAAGAAAAAGTATCTGTTGCTTTGGTGTCATGGGCTCACAGGGCAATGATGGCTGGGAGGCATCTCAGAGCTGTGATATGTTTGACTTGACTGGTGTTTGGTATTCTATTGAAATTCTAGATGCGTGTGTGGACAAAGCTAAAGTAGAAGAGAGTGAAAAGAAAGCAGCAGAATTTTCCAGAAAGGTCAGTCCTACTCATGGTTCTCTTTAAGGTATGGAACAGAATCCTAATGGGAATACAGTCAGCTTGTTTCCCAGGGAAAACTGGGAAATAGTGGATCTCCCAGGCAGGATGTGCTTTCATATTTAAAGCTCTGGGGGTTTTGGGTGGTCCTGTGTTGTGTGCAAGTTGAGTCTGAAATCAAAAGCCTCTGAATGGTATCAACTATACATATCCTCAGCTGTATTCCTCTGCTGTAGATAACTGATGGGGAAAATTCCATTTGTTGCTCTTCTGTCCTGAAATAGTCATAATTCAATGCCTAAAGTGCAGGTATAAGCTTGAAAAAATGAATGAACGTGCTGCATTAGCTGCAGTAGTACTGATGTTCATGTATTATGGAGCTGTGTGTTAAAATCATTCAAAATTTTGATTTTTTTGCTGGTCTGGTCTAAGAGGGCATTTTCAGGCCATAAGACAGTACATGTTCTTGAACATGATGATTGCAGATTTAATTTTAATGAATTTAAGTTTGCTGCAATAGATGTATACTTGAGTTTGGTGTGAGAAGTCTGCAGTGTTCTCTTGGGGGGAAAAACCTGTACTGAGTAGCTGGATCTGGGTGGTTCCCTGTCATTGACTTACTGATGGAAGGAATAATGTGGTACTAAAGGTGAGCATATTAGAAAAATGCTCTTGAAAAAGTCAGAAGTGCATCAATTGCTCCAGTTGTGATACTGTTCAAAGAGTTCCTGCCAACACAGCCTCTGGCGTGGCCATAACTGCACGGACTCTCCTGTTGTGGTTAAATCGTTACAGTTTGATGAAGAGTTCACAGCTCGACAAGAGGCACAAGCTGAGCTTCAGAAACGAGAAGAGAAAATCAAAGAACTTGAAACAGAAGTCAAACAGCTCAGGACCCAGGTAATAAAACTGTATCACATGAAGTTCCACAGCTGAGTTGATTTTTTTTTTTTTTTGAGGAGGAGGAGGAGTTGAAAAGAAATTGCCCTGGAGTATCTTGTCTCTCTGGGGTTTGAAATGTGTGTTACAGGTGTATTGATTTGGTTTGCAGCCAGCACAGGTTACTAAGGATAGTTAATGGAGGTAACATTTTTCAAATAGTAGTATGTTCAGCCTGTCACAGATACCTGCTTTATTGAGAAAAAATGTTCCTTAGGCTATAAAAATCTTGAATCCAGCCCAATTTTTTTTTTCCTGCAAGTATTTGTTTATGCTTTCACATTGCTGCTTCCATATGTTTTGCAGGAATTTTTTGTTTTGGAAGTCTTTATTTTTAAAATCTTTTGGGTTTATATATTTTTTTACTCTTATATTTTCATATAAGCCTAGCCTTTTTTATTTTTTATTTTTACACCAGCTTCAGGTTTTAGACAGGTCATTTATACCCATTAGGAACTAACAGATGATATGACTTGGTGCTTTTGCCTCAGCCTGGCTTATTTTGTATTCCTTCAATGCCAGGCAAGGTCTGCGTGTTGCCTTTTCATCTTTATTTTTGGTATCTTAATGCCTGTGGTCTCACTTCCTATTTGGGCACTGAGGTGGAGATTCAGACACTCCTGTTCCTACTTCCTTCTTGCCAATTTTCATGTTTATTACAAACATCTACAAGCCAGTGTTACACTGAAGTTTCACAGTCTGTTTGAATGGGTTCTCCACCAATTGTTGTGTTGTAACTTGTGGGCCAAAGAAACACATGCCTTGTGCAAAGTAAAAAATGTATTTTAGTCTAATTAATTATTAATCCTGTTTTAGTGATTCTAACACAATTCAGATTATCCAGAGGTGACAGGGCATTCCCAGTAATGGTGGCCACTGGTTAATTAACCATGTAATTCTATTATCTGTTTCCTTTTCTAGTGTTATGCTCCCCACAGAATATGATGGCACTTATTTTTAGATGCACTCACCCCTCTGATGGTTTGACATGCTGCTGTTTCTCTTCCTTGTTCCTTTTACAACTTATTAGAATGGATATTGCAATTGCTCTTTCTTCCTCTCACCAAAGAAGCACCCTCAGACAGATTTAGAAGGCAGCAGGACAGGTTGTTGCCCACTCTGCACCCCCAGATGTCAGGACAGTTATGAACAGCTGTGCTCCTGGGACCTCTTGCACTGCGGTAGCTGCTCCTCTGAGTGCTGGGGAGAATGTTCCACCAGCAGATGAGTGTTGTTAAAATTCAGCGTGGTTATTCTCATCTCTGATGCCCCAGCTTGCCGGGGTATCCTAAGTGGGATAAATGTTTTGTGCATTGGTAAGAAATAAAATGCTGTTCTGTTCACTTAAATGTTACTGCTACTATTAAATTTTCTTTAAAATTGAAACAATTTGTTTTTATAAAAATGTGAGGTTATTCAGTTTACTTGGCAGTTTTATGCTACGTGGTATAATCTATTGATATTGTTTCTCATTTAAATAGGAGAACAGTTGCATTTCTCACTTTCTTGAGGTGCAGTTGCCTACAAACCATCCTGGTTGGTTCAGCTTTGTATCAAACAGCCTCCTGTCACCAATGAAAAGAATTCCTCTTTTCTGTTTCAGGGTCCAGGCCTGACAGGCCAACTGACAGAAGTCCCAGCAATACCTCCAGCCCTCTCAAGTGAGAATGCCCCACCATCTCCAGCGCCTTCACTCCCTGGTGGAGCCATCCCTCCTCCTCCTCCGCTACCTGGAGGAGCAACAATTCCTCCTCCTCCTCCACTACCTGGTGGAGCAACAATTCCTCCTCCTCCTCCACTACCTGGAGGAACAACAATCCCTCCTCCTCCTCCCTTGCCTGGTGGAGCAGTAATTCCTCCCCCTCCTCCATTACCTGGTGCAGCATCACTTCCTCCGCCGCCGCCTCCTCTGCCCGGGGGAGCCATCCCACCTCCACCGCCTCTGCCCGGTGTGCCCCCACCTCCTCCTCTCCCTGGGGCAGCAGGGCCACCTCCTCCTCCTCCTCTCCCTGGGGCAGCAGGGCCTCCTCCCCCTCCCCCTCTGCCCGGGGGAGCAGGGCCTCCTCCGCCTCCCCCTCTGCCCGGGGGAGCAGTCCCTCCACCGCCGCCTTTTGGGGGGCCCCCGATGCCACCCCCTCTTGGAGGGGCTCCCTTTGCTCCCTTCATGGTGATGCCAGCATTGCCACACGGGATGAAGGAGAAGAAGAAGTATAAGCTGGAAGTCTCGATGAAGAGAATCAACTGGTCAAAGGTATGACAAGAGTTGTGGAGCTGATGTCCCTTCCCCTCCTTCCCTTCACACACATGCTCCCTTCACACACACACCAACCTTCACACATTGGTACCATGCAGTGGGATGGATTTTTAAATGAGATTCATCTTGACAGAACTTGTTGTACCAGGTATCCCAGGAAGCCACCTTACTTCCAATCCATTGTACCAGGTGCAGTGAATGTGAATTGCAGCTTTGCATCAAGTTGTACATAAATATTATTTATCTCCAAACTGTTTTAAAGCAGTTTTCACACATACCTAGCAAAACAAACCAACTTAAGCTTTTTAAAGTCATGATGTTAATGCAGTTGTAAGTTCAGAGAGTGCTGATATAAGGCCTTAATGTTACTTGTTGATTACTTATCTAAGGTATTTATTGGTTGTTCTCAATTAGTGATGTGCTGGAGCAGGGCTGTGGCCACTGGGAGGAGCCATGGGACTGCTCAAGGGAAAGGTTTGGGCACCATGAGCTTCCAGTGTCTTAACATGGTTGTATTTAATTGCTTTTCATTTTTAAAACCATCTTAAAATATAAACATTACTTGAGCAGTAAACTGCAAGCACAATCTGATTTGCAAGTGAACCCTTAAAGCAGTTACTGGTTATTATTTACCTCTCAGTATAGGCAGTCACTCTAACAAGAGAAGTTATGCAAACATCCAGGTCTGTGCTGGGGTGTGTTGCTTTAAAACCCCTTTTTGATCAGTGTAACCACTGCTCCTTCCATATCAAGGAAATAGATGTGGAGTATTGGATAATTGCATCTATTATCAAGACTAAATCATTGCATTCTAAAGTTGTGGTTGGTAGCTTTTTAGTGGTATAAAATATGACACATATATTGATGTTTGGTGTAGGAAAAAGTACCTAGATGACCAAATCACCCAGGCAAATGAAAGGAGGAGTTCTGTATATTCCATGCTGTGTGGGTTGAGCTCTAGCTGGGATTTCAGTGTAGCTTCACTGGATATCTGGTTCTCATTTGTCAGTGCACATCTTGGCACTCCCAGCTACTGCCTGACACTTGCCTTGAGAGCCATATATTCTCTCAGGAGTTTGTTGGTACCATGTACGTGGTAAAATCCAATTGTTGATGAAAAACAAGCTGTTAAGGAGCACCAGGTGATCATTGCTGACCATAAGCTGCAATTTAACACCGAACAGTTTTGGAATTTAAATCACACTCTGAAGCAGCAGTGCAGGTTTTTCAGGATGTTTCACAGCTGGTCATTTAAATGAATTTAGACACAACTTTATTCTGTAGAGTTGGGTGTTATACCATGTTCTCCCAGATGGAGCCGGGTGCTGTGGAATGCTGGATATAAGTTGCTTTGTATAATTTCTGAGTAAATACCATCACCATTTCAGGCAAAACCTTTCAAGAACTAATGATGACAAATTTACTGTTGGAAGAGGAGCTAGACTGCCCTCTGATATTTTTGAATAAGTGATGGTAATTGTCTTTCTAAAGAAACAGGTTTAGGTTTTGGCTTCCTCTAAATTCTGAAGTGTTGAGTAGTGAAATGGCTCTTTCTTTGAAGTAACAAAACAGCAGAATAATCCCACAAATTTTGCAAGAGGAATCCGGAAGGTTGAGAGAGAACCTGTGTGGAAATGCATGGCATGCCAATTTATAGCTTCTTTTGGCAGAAGAATTAATGCTTTAATGCTTTCAAATGATTTCAAAATATTTGGAGATGTGCTAAAATAATCTGGAAGTGTATCTAGCAGTGGTAGTTTAAAAGCAGACTTTCAGTATATTTAACTAGAAGGATAGTGAAAACAGCCAACCATGTTTTTAGTGTATTAATTTAAATTGTAAAAGCAGTTTGAAAATATTTTTGTCTGTAATTCTTACAAAATAATGTGCATAAAAGGATAACTTTCCTTCTTTATTGTGGGAGAAGGAATTAACTGTATCTTGGGGAGAAAAGACTGGGTCAGGATGCACTGTGGGAGTTTTGTAACTGTGAGACATAGACTGCTGTCCTGTAAACACAGAAAAGCAAGCTTTTATTTTACTATACATATTGGTAATTGCAGGCAATTCCATTGTGATCAGTTCCATTGGGGAGTTTATAGGAATGATTTATAAAGTGTCTCTGTGAACGCTGACTGTGACAATGGGAAGGAACTGCAGATGGACGCTTTGCTTAAGTGCGCTGGGAACGGTGCCAGAGATCTCCTGCCTACTGAGAAAGTGCAAAGTCTGTCTGATCATCACTTTTAAGGAGCCATCATTTGAGGAATAAAATTCTTACTGTTTAATTTAGTCCCTTTTGCTGTAACTGTCTTCCCCATTAGTGCTGGATTAAGGTGGTTTTTTAAAATGTCTTCCCTGGAGCTGGTGGTAAAGCAGTGCTGAAGGGTGGTGGACCAGGGTGTTGCAGGGAAATCGGAGTGAGGCTGACAAATGTAGTATTGCTGAGTTCCCTGCATGTCATCTTGGAGTTAAATAGCCCTTGGAAATTACTTGGCATTTAAACAAACTTATAAACAATCGTTAATAATGTTAGAGGAATATATTTGGAAAACAAATAGCAGTTCTGAGTCATACATGAAAAATCAAGCTGTCTTTCAACTTCTGTATTGCAGACCATTTTCTTCCTTTGGTATAGCCAGTACAGACTTAATTCTGAGTCTCTACAAGGTCAGCTCATTTCCTGATGAGTTGTTCCATAGAGTTCTCAGGTAGCAGAGTGCATATCAGTGCTGAAGAGTTTGGGGACTCTGGAAAGTAATTGAGAGAGGGCTAAAACACATTGAAACCCAGGTGCCGTTATCAGGCCTGTGTGGAAAACTTGCTGAATGGAGTACAATAAAGGCCATTAGTGGCCAGGGGTAGCTCAGCCCGTGGTGTTTGTGCAGGAAGCAGCAGCGAGAACATCCCAGAGCGGGACTAAACTTCATTCAGCCCGATTATCACAGAACTTCTCCAGCATTTGCTTCACCTTGGCTGTTGAAAACACTGCTTATTGACTTTGGAGATGCTGTTTTTCTTTCAGATTGAACCTCAAGAAATAGGAGAAAACAGCTTTTGGGTAAAAGCTGAAGAAGATAAATTTGAAGACCCGGAGCTGTTTGCAAAATTGGCACTTACCTTTGGAACCCAAATGAAAGGTACATTCTTACTTTACTCTTTATTGTGCTTTTATTAAGTTTAAAACTGTGCAATGGCAGTTTCTTTTATGCTTTGTGCAATACCATGGAATTCATATGATGGTTTTGTAGCAGGAAGATGATTTAAAACATATATTAAGCATAACAGTCTATTACAAGAATTGCTCCTCCTTCACTTTACAGCATGAGGGGAGGAACCTTTTTGCAATAATACCTTTTAAAAGTGCACTATATGTTGCAGATAGATGTGAGTTTTCTTCTAATGAAATTATCATTAAATTTAATTTCTGATCCTAAACTCATGTTTATTTGCATTATTGTTCCTGGCTGAGAATTTCAGGAATAAGAACAACAGTTTTTACTATGCAGTGTATGAAAGGTTAACTCAGGAAGGGCTCTCACATGACTGTAACTTTCTTGAACTGATTTTTGAGTAGTTTCTGTGAGTTATTTCTGAATGTCTTTTTTTCCATGTTCTTCTGAAACCTCTTCAAAGAGTTAGTCATGGCTGTGTTTTTCATAAAATACATACACACTCTGCTGTAGCTCACACTCCTTTGAGCAGTCACTGAATTTAAACCATTAGAATTCTCCTTTTACAACACACCTTAGAACCACTTTCTGGTCTAAATGTTCAGATATTCCATGCAGTAATATAAAAGCATCCTTTGCAGTAATTTAACATTCTTTTCCATGCCAAAGATGGATTGATTCTTGGTTCCTAGCACTGCAGTGAGGGTAAAATGGTGTGGAATTGGTCACTTCTTTCAGTGTGACAGGAAGACCTTTAAGGGAAAGACTGCCCAGCAGCAGATGACACAATGGCATGAGCCCCTTCTTAGTGAAAAGGACAAGCTCTTCTGCCTTGAGCTGAATTCTTTCATCAGAAATCTGAAGAAATGTTTCTGAATTCCTGAAAAGCTTCTTCATTAAAAATGCTGAATAAACCCTCTTGAAATTTTGATATAGCTGACAGTTTCCTATGAGAAGAAATTTTTGTTGACATAGTCACACAGTTCTAAAACTAGGAACAACAAACTCCTCAAGTAGTGAGGAGTGTAGTGATAGCCTTGCAGATATTTTTCCTGTTATTCCTTGTGTAGTTCTCAGGTAAGGATTGTAGAAAATAAGAGGCCATAGCAAAGGATGCACATTAAAAATGCTGCTGTGTCGTACTCAGGATGTGAAAATCTTACTTGGCTGACTCCTGCAGAAAGGCAGAGTTGTCTGTCTTTGAGTTCAAGGTTTTTTTTAAACTTGAAAACTCACTAGAAGTCAAAAAGACTCTTGGAGCATGTAGTTTTGCACCACAGACCCAAATAATTGCATTCCAAAGGCAACTTTTACTTTTCTGTCTCATAAAAGCAAGCATTTTTGCACTGGGTGTTTAGCAAAGGAAATTTTCCCATGCTACATGGTGGGAAAAGCTGCCTTCTGCAAGGAGAAACATGGAATGATGTTCACCATTCTTCCTCCCCTTTTGCCTTCAGAGTCACAAGCAGCTCAGTAATGCCCCAAGTCCGTACTTCAAGCATCATCTGGGATCAGATTTCCCTTCTGCTCTAGTCCCATTTCGTGAGGTGGTCTCCTAGTACATTATGGGAGAGTGATAAAAAGCCAAATAAAGATGTGTGTGGTGTTCTCTGAGGAGCACAGTCAGCGTGTAAAACAAACAAATGGATGAGTGGAAGCAAACTGACAATTGCCAGCAGCAGTTGTGATGACTTAGTGTTTACTGCCTTGTATTCCGTGAAATTTTGGAATGCCAGTGGGAATAGTAACTGAAGGAAAAGAAATGGTAGTGTAGACATTTATTAAAAATCTGTGATTCCATGTAAGCTGCAGCACTGAAATTTGATGAAATCTCTGAATTCTATTCCTGATTCTTTGGCCCAACGAGAAGATAACTTGGTGAATTTTTTTTCATTTAACATAGTTTTGTTTTAGGATACTCCAGAAATGACTTAATGTTGGTTGCCACTAAGCTGTGAGCTGCCTTGCTGTTTGAGTGCTGTCTGGTTTAGAGGAATGCAGCCAGAGCTGAAGGGAAGTGGTACCTTTTGGGGGAAATATTGCCATGAAGTTGAACAGTAATTTTTGCTAGAAAATTAATTAGTAATCCAGTGTGGTTATACATCTCAGGAAACCTGGGTTACTGCTTTTTTGGTGGAGTTTGGGTTGTGTATGATTTAATTCTGTAGAATGTTCTAAAACCCCCAACAACTGAAATTAGCGGTTTAAAGTGTTAGTGTTCTTGTCAAGAACCTACTGAAATCTTTGAAATCATTTAAGCAGGTCATACTATGCTGAGCATTCTTTTACTGAACTTTGCTTTTGTCCCTTAACTGATAGGAAATTTTCTCTCTGGCCACCAGTGGAAGGGAGAGCACCCACAGCACTGTCATGCCTTCAGTGTTTTGTGGAATAGGATGTCAAAAAGCTCCCTGTGTTGGTATTTCATTTATGGGATGTTAAATCCATGTAGAATTGTATGCTGAAGTGTCTCCGAAGAGGTGCAGGCCTGCAGTGTTGTGCCTCTGCAGCCAGGTTGTGACACAGCCCATGCTGGGGCCTCAGCCAACTTTGTGACAATGCTCAGGACTGGGCCTGCTGCTATCAGGATCACTCCTCATTGTTTGATTGATTGTCTAATTGCAAAACACTGCAAAGCAAGTTAGTGCCTTCTCCCTAAAGGATCATGTTAATTTCTGGCTCTTGTAATTTAGGTTGTGTATTTTGCCAGTCAAGAATGATAGTAGTGCTCTGAAGAAATTAATTATGTGTACAGTAGATCTGTAAAGGTAGTAATTAGTACATAATAGTCTGTAACTACTGGGATTGTTCCAATACTGAATTCATTATCCATCCAACTTGCCTCAAGGGAAAACTTCTCGATCAGGGTTCTGTTGCTTCACAATTAGACTTTTAAAACACAATTCAACAATCATTTTCATATGTTTTCAAAACTGAAGTAAGGTCTTAATAGCTGAGTTGTATTTTTCACATGGTGGGAATTTTGAGTGGGAAGGGACAAGAGAAAATACAAACTTTTGTGTAAGCTGCAATTGAACAAAATATGAACAGAATTTCAGGTTTTGATTTTTAGATGTATAATGTATATGTGTTAGTGCACCCTTAAACTTGAAGGAAAACTGTTGGCATTTATTTGCACTTGGTATTTGTAAATACAAGGGGCAGCAATTAGTACTTATAAAAAATGGCTTTGAATTTGGTGTGCTGAGAAGCCTAGATCTAATTCATCAGAGAATGTCACATTTGCAAGCTTTCAATGGATTCAGCTTTGGCCAAATTTCCTTTAACACACCTGTATTTGTAGGTGTGAGACAGCAAGACTCAGTTTAATACAGAAATCTCTGGTGTTAAGCATGGCTATGTTGCACTGGTTCAGCTCCCTGCACTGCTTTGTCAACAGAAAAAGGAAGAAAAACCTCTGAACTCATCATGGGTTTGCTTCTGGATTGCCAGCTGCAGGTGGCTCCCTTGGTCTGCTGTTCAGTCAGGCTGTGTCTGTTTGGTTCCTTTCCCTCCTCAGCCTCTCCTTGGCAGAAGGCTGGGAATCCAAACCAGAGGAAGATCAGCTCTGCAGTGTAGGGTCACCCAGGGCTGTGTGCTGGGGCATTTCATTTCCTTGCATTGCACATGCAGGTCATCAGTCTTCCCTTCTGCTTCATGCAGAAGTGCAGCAGATTGCTTTGTTTTCATCTTTGAATGTATTTGAAATTGTTGTTTTTCAGCGACAGAATAGATTCAAGTACCATAAAGGAGTGAGTTATTAGTTTGCCATTTTTCACTCTTTCCTTTTCTTCTCTGCTGGATTTATCCAGTAGATAAACTGTCGAAGTCAGGAGTGAACAAAGCTTTGCATGGTTTAAATAAACTGCTGCCTGAAATTATTACCATCTAGTATAGATTTATATATGTATGTCTCTGTATTTGTATATATTTTATATCATTTTTTAGAATTACTAAATGATCTTAGAGTTGTTTTTAGAGTCCAAGTCTTATTTCAAGAGCATCAGGACCCAGTTCATTCATCATGGGACAAAAGGACTGATGTGAGAGTAGTGTTCTGAAGGGTCCAAAAGAAAAAGTTCCAGTTAGGAGGTAAAGATTGTAAATATTAATTCTTAATATTTTATTTCAAATAGCATTTTAACACACTTTTCAATAACTTAATTTCTATGTCAAAGGTAGTTTGTAATGTGGAATCACTAAGAAAACAATTTATTTTGAAAAAAACACTGTAGAATACATGTCCTGTTGGTGTGACCTACTAGCTGTAGTTGTTTTCATCATGTGACAGTGAATGAAGAATATCCCAGATGAAAAAAACAAAACTATTTAGACTTTCTCAGAAGTTAGATTCAGTCTCAGTTGTGCTATTTTCATTTATTGTTTTCTTTTCTTGTAAAATCTTATATAAATAATGCTTTCAGAATGCTCATGCCCTAGGGTTGGACAGAGGCAGGAATTTCACTGGAGGTCCCAGGCTGTGGAACGTTTTGATTGTGTCTCTTGGGCCTCTGCTTTTAAAAGCTTTGTGGTAGACTTATAAGGGGGAAAAACAAAGAGGGATGGATCAGATAGATGCAATTATCCTGATCTCCAGTTTGCTATTCCTGGAGCTTGCTTTCTTTACTTGTGCAGCAGAGTTAGTGTTTTTTCAGAGCATTGTTGTTCCATAAGAGGGTTCTGATAGAGAAGTTTGGACATTCTTAGCCAGCAGTACATAAAGAACTGCAACAATTGCACCTTCAGAAAATCAAATACAACAGTCTGTATGCAAACGCAGTTATATCCAGATTGAGACAGGTCTGGGCTATTTGAAAGCTGCTGTCATTACTCATGGATTGCTTGGAGGTACAGCTTAATGTATTCCACCCAACTCCTATAGAAATGGAGTTCATTTTCAGAATCAGCATTCTGTCTGTTCTGGTTCCAGCTCAGATGCTCTAATGTGGAGGCCATTCCCTCAGTTTTAGTTTAATTGGCAGTGCTTAACCCTTTTGGAACATCACTAGGGACAGGTTGGTCTTCCCTACTGGAGACTGGAGGAGCAAGGACTTGAAATAAGGAATCCTGCTGGTTACTGGGCGACTGGAGCAGTTCTGCAGGTACAGGCTGATTATCCACCTGCCTTTTTAGTGCCACGTGGCAAACTGAGATTGGAGAGGCTGTCACTTGTGTGTGTGCCTGCTGCAAGGCCATCTTTTGGTTAAGACATCTCTGGCACTGAAAAACTGCTGAAAAATATTAGTAACAAAGCCCCTGCTGCTCAGATTTTCTGCAAGTTTCAATTAGTAATTTTGTCAGAAAGCTTCACCAGAAAAATTTAAATAGAATTGGAGTGAGGACAGACATGTATTGTCTTAAAAGGGCTCTTCTGTGTATTTATAACAATGTTGTGACTGAGCTGTCTTAGTTATAATGCCTTATATTTTAGGTGGTTACTTACAGAATTTATGTATTAATTTGTTGTACCTGAGCTCTCAGAACTTGAAAATAAAAATCTTGAGGAGGAAAGATGGAAGAGCACTTGTGACTGTAAAAAAAAGCCAAGGGAAGGTGAACTCTCAAAGGCATTGGGTTTTTCCTACATTGAAGGTCTTTGAGGTTCCCATTAGAGAAGTGTAAGAATCACTGCTGGTGACACGCAGACAAATGTTCATTACCCACGTATTCCTGAAGTCTGGAATTCCAGCCTGCTGTGTGATAACTGGTAGCAGTTAGTACCTTCTGTACCTCCTACATGCCTCGTTTTTCTAAGGAGCTGGAGCTTTTGTGTGTTATCAGCTTGATAAAATCCAGCAGGGGAAGAAAGGCAGCTCTGCATTCCGACCTGTCTGAGTCTGGGTGATGCAGTGCTCAAATAAAGCCCAGCACATTTAACGAGGAGCTGAGGACAGAGACACATGGACTCAGCACAGCAGCGAGAGGGATTGCATACAAAGACTAATTAGCATGAAATATGAATACATTCATGAAGTAGTCTTGATCTATAATGCTCTTACAGAGAGTATTTTTTCTGTGAATTCGATGAAAAAGAAATTCAGAAGTTGAATTGAAAAAAAGAGTATGTTGAACTGCAAAAAGAAATGGGTTTTGTTTGGTTTTAAACAAATAGAAATCTATATTCCTGGAATAAAACCCCTTCTGTATGAATAAATAAAGAGAATAGACTGGAAAGAATGCTTTCTCTAATGTCAAAACAGAAAGAATAACCTGCAAAAGATGATGTTCTTCAAGTATGCAGCTGCATTTTTTATGGGAATTTAGGTTAGGTATTCTAAAAATCTATTTAATAGGAAGCTAGTTCCTCTCAATGTGAAGTGTTCAAGGCCAGGTTGGATGGAGCTCTGAGCAACCTGGTCTGGTGGACCTTTAAGGTCTCTTCCAACCCAAACCATTCTGTGATTATGTGATTAAGTCATTCTCTGGATTTGACAGTAATCCTTTGGTCAATGAACTGTTAAGATTATCCACTGTGGCAGTTTTCCTAAAGTGTGGCTTCTCTTTCATGTATAACAATTTATATCTGTATATAAAATACACTGATGGTGAGTTGGAGGTCAGTTGCTTGTCAGTTCTAGGTCTGTGTTCAGTAGTTCTGAATGGTTTAAAACAATTCCTCTTGCCCTCTGATGTGTTTGTAGCTGTAGATACATTTTCTGGCAACTTCCTCAGCGTTGGTAAAGCAAACTCCAGCTGAGTGTTCCAGTGCAGGTTCTTCAGCTGAACACTGGCTGGGAATTTGTGACCCAAGTGAAGCAGGGGGAGAATAAAAAAGTGTAGAGGAAAGGGTGGAGAGCAGACCAGCTACTTACCAGGACAGCTGGTGCTGACTATTAAAGAGACTATGCACCAATATTTCACTTGCCTTAAAACTTCCAGCAGAGTTCTAGGAATAACAATGTATCTGCTTAAATAAATAAAACCCCTCTGTAAACAAAGCCGTGCTTATAAGCAGAATTTATGGTCTTACTTGTAAAATAGTTCTTTCAAGTCTGTATTAAAGAGATGTCCCCTGCATCTCTCAGCAGAACCACGGTTTGCGCATCCTACACTTCCTCCTAAATCTACTTTCTATTAAAAGAAACAGAATGTGGATTTTTTTTTTTCCTGCAAAAGTGTAAACTGACAAAATGTGTCTGATTCATGGCCTGGTTCCATTGCTCACTGTGCTGACCTGCCGTGATTCTGTATTTGTAAAAAAATGATGCCTTCTCCATGGATTTTATGTTTTATGGGCTGAAACACACACGCCTTTCTTACTGCTGACCAAAAATATTCCCCAAAAATGTGTCATCTGCTTTTGACACGGAGCCTGTCTCTGAGTGATAGTTGCTTCTACTGTAATGCTGTTCCAGGATGCTTTGGACAAAATATCTGCTACTGCAAGGATTTCTGCTATTTATAGTAGAGTAAGGATAGTTCTGTTACCTACATGAATAAAGGTTTTTGGGAGAAAGAGACATTCAAAAGCTATCTAAAGGATTAAAAGTTAACAATCATGCTGTTAAGTCTGAATTCATTGAGAAATTGAAAATACTATGTATATAGGCATTAGTACCGATAATAACAAAAGTATCAGGTTTTGAGTTACTTAGTAATCATCTCGAAAGGATGTAAAGCTGAAATTACAACTCTCTCTATTGTGTGACTGTTGTTTGTCTTGTGCAAAATGAGAAACTGAAATGTCTCTGAAACTTCTCCCTTTCACATGCTTTATTCTGTTCTGTAAGGTGGGAATGCGTAATTATTGTAGAATACTACTACAGAATAATTCCCCACTGTGAAGAGGCAGCAGCTTAAAGGCTTTCTAAAAGCAAAAAGAATCCACATGGTAAAAGTCAGGGTGGAAGTATCGTCAAGCTGCATATTCTGAATGGGAGTACCTGTGGAGTAAATGTCAAGGTTTTCTTTGGCTTTTTTTTTGTTGTTTCATTTAAGACTTGGATCATTAGCACAGATTCACTGCTTTCTTAACGAATCACTTTAGCCAAATTTTGCTTGTGTTGGTAATACAAAAGGTCAGCAGAGCATAGGTTCCAGCTGCTAAATTTAGAATGACAGTGGTTCCTGTGTGTGCATGCACCCAGAATGTGCTGAGGTGAACAGTGGAGCCCAGCGATGCTGCTGAAGGTGAGGGACTTGTAGCTGCGTGTTCCTGCACTATTTTTAGGCTGCTACAATGCAAGCAGCTTAATTTACTACTCTGTAGGTTCCCCTAAAACTAATCCTGTAATGTGTCCTTAATTTATCTTGTGTGTCTCTTGAAGGCAGATAATCATTGCCCGTGTGTTCTGTGAGCACCTGGGTGTGTTCAGAGCACTTTGGGATGCTTGGACCCCAAGAAAGCTTTTTCAAGGTAAATCTGTTCTAAGTTGGTAATAACATAAACAACCATCCAGGGCTGACTTCAGGCTGGTTGAGCCCTGTCTTTATCTTCAGCAGGTGACTGAGAGCAGATGCTCAGTCAAAAGAGTAAGTACATGTTAATATATATTAAATGTCTGCTGCTTGATGTACACAGATTCGATTAAACAGAGATACTTCTCAGCTGCCAGCAGTTGGTGTTTTTTCTAAGCCAGAGGTCATATCTTTACACATATAATAAAGTCTTCATTTTGTTTTGTCTTCAGTGAACTCAGGATCTGTGCTATTGCACTTCTCTGTATTTCAAAAAGATGTGTTGTTTTCCAGAGTTTTAGCCCTGCTGCTTTTAGTCTTCCTGGTTTGATGCCTCCTTTTTCTCTCATTGAAAGTCTCATTAATAGCTAATTTATATTTATTTCTGTGTTTTCAAAGACTGCCCAGAGGGGCAGACCAAAATTGTGCATGATCCACAGAAGTCACACAGTACCACATCCATGCTGGCCATCACCCAAAAAATACCACTGGATCTGCCCCGTTTACTGAGGGGCACTCACAGGTTTGGCTGTCACCAAATGTCCCCCCTGCTGTTTGTTTTTGAGTCTCATTAGAATGCCAGAAACGTTTCAGTGTCCCGGGATATTGAAACTCTTGGGATGATCTTAGTGATCATTAGTGAGAGTGATGGGAAGAATGGGCAATGCATCCCCTGTGAGATGTGGGGCCTGCTCCAAACTGGCCACTGCCCTCTGATGTGTCTGCTTAAAACCAAGGAATTCTGCTCCAAAGGCTGCAGGAGCCTTGGCACCAGCATGGGGCCAAAACATTTGTGTTGGCATATGATTAGGATGGGTTATGTGCAACTACTTAGATTTGTTTCATACCATCCACCACAAAGCCAGAGTTTGAAGCGTTTGTTTATGGAAGACTGACTAATATTATCTTTTTATCCTTATTTTTATTGATCAGCTATCAAAGCTGTGATTACCAGTCAACCTCACAGGGCTCTTACTATTGAAATTAATGGAATCTATTAAGACAGATCCTTTCCCAATTACTTTTAATATGATCCTTTTACCCTGTGAAGTTTTGCTTTGGACCTGGTATGAAAGCTTCTTTTTGATTTCTCCTGGTTTAATATAACCAGAAATACCAGCTAATCACCAGTATTTTTTTTCTTTTTTACTCTAAATAGGATAATAGAATTCTTTTAATTAAACATAAAATCAAATATCTTATGTACTAAGTCAATGGATGTGTAACATTGTGTAGGTCAGAGTGTATAACCAGGATGTGCCACATCACACTCAAAAATGGAGCGATTTGGGAATTAGTTATGTCTAAGTTGAAGAGTTTTGCATGCGTGTTTATTTAAAACCTCGATGATGGAGAAATACTTCAAAAAGGAAGAGAATACTAAAATGTCTGTTTGGAGATGTGTATTTTACTTAATGTTTCAATATTAAGTCAGGATTGTTAAATGTCAGGTATCACAGTGATAGAAGAAATCATTTTATCACTTCATTTTTATTAATATTTTAGTCTGTTCCATTAAATACTAATATGTAATTAACTTGACTATGTAGAACGATTTTTAGATCTTGGGATCTTAGCTTTATAATTTGGAGAGTTCCTTTAGAAAATGTGATTCCCATAGGTGTGTTTGTTTGTGAAGGTGAGCCTTTTATGGCCTTAATGAAGGGGAGTAGTAGGTGAACTATTAAGAGATCTATTTATTAGACTTCTCATAGTAATAAAGGAAAACGAGTTTGTTAGAATCTTGGTAAAATATAACAGCAGTTTAATGACATTTAGTTTGGGGTTTTTTCCTGATTCTTGGTACTTTTTTTTACTTTTGAAAATTGTATGGATAAGAATCATGCCAATTATAATCTGGGAAATAATTATAGTTGTCCTGTCTCGGTTTGGTGGTGATGGTGGCCTGATGTCAGAGGAAAAAATATAACTGGGCCATGTGACTGTTGAAATTAGAAATGCTATTATAGGCAGAATGTTATTTCCATAGGCAAACATCTTCCCTCCCCCACATCAACACTTCCTCTGTGAGTTCTAAAATGCAGGGACCAATCTCCTTGGTCAGGCGCTGCTCTTGGGGCTGTGCAGACCTCGGTGCCCACCACACCCCAAGGATCAGCAAACCCTGGGAGCTGCTCCCAGCACCTCCAGGGGAAAGCTTGGAGATGTTGGCAAAGGGACAAGTGGGGTGCACAGCCCTGAGGCTTTCCTCCACATCAGTATTCATGGAGAAAGCGGGAGAGAAGAGGTCATGGAAAAGGCTACTGGGTTTTGTTCCAGCTTCTTCCAGCACATCTACAACACAGTAAATTAGGCCCATGGAGGATATTTTCAGTTTAATCCTTGTTTGCCTGCTGTTGTTTCATTTCTAATGTTCATCCGTATTTCTCTGACTATTTGTGTGTCATGAATTGTTAATATTTGCTTACTGTCTTAGAGCAAAAGCAACATCTTTCGCAGTAAATAGAAGGGGCAAAATCAGTTGTGAAACCAGGTGTTGGGTGTATTTGGGATTTTCTGTGTGTGCCTGGGGAGGGGTTGCTTTGGTTGTTGGTTTGTTGTTTTGGTTTGTTTCTTGGTTTTTGTTTTTGTTTTGTTTGTTTTTTTAATATTTCTGGCCCAGGCATCTCCTTGAGGCTGTTGATAGAAGGCTGAAAGCCATCACAATACAGAGTGGCTAATTAAGTCCACTTTAACTGTACAACTTTGCTGCACAAGTTCTTGCTAGAGATTGACAATTAGACTATTTACAACTGTTTTAGGGCAATTTTAACAGAACAAGGAATATTTCATGTTAAATTAATAGTAGTCATTAAATGTGGTGGTCAAATAAAGTAGCAATCAATTATAAGAACAATTAATAGGAATATGGATCCCTTGTTACTTTTTATTTTTGGAAAACTAATTTGTAAAACTAAGTTACGATCTTTTTTATTCTTCCACAGAGCACAATTTGTTGGGTTGATGCCACTTCCTTCAGCTTGATTACATTAATTAGGCAAAAAATATACAAGATTGCAAGAGGTTCCATGTTTTTTTTCTCCCTGTTAGTTTTATTTTTTTTATCTTAAGAGCTCAGTGTAAGATTCACTTTTAGATCGATTGCTTGCTTTGTAATAATTCTTTTTTTATTGCTGTACCAGGTATTCAGCTCTTGTGATTGCAGAAAGGACAGAGTGACAGCAGGAGTACTTAATTAATTTTGCTTCAGGAATTGGTAACTGAGTGATTTTAGGTGAACTGAAAAATGCCAGGTGGCATTGGGAATAAACATGAGATCCCCCAGCTGCTGCCTGAATTGACAGGAGGCGTGGCTGGCATCTGCTGATGCTCTTGCATCTCTCTCTGGATATTTGGGAAAACTGTTTGCTGGATTTCCAAGTTAGAGCCCAAATGACAGAGTAAAGGCTAGAAATGAATTTGGATGCCAAACCACTGCAATGTCAGTTCACGAATTGCATGACACACACGTTCTGCAGGAGAGCTGCTGTGGGCCAGGGGAGTTTGTGGCTTCAGCTGTGGCAGCTGTGGCATCTCCCAGAGTCTCTCCTCTGGGATCCATTGCATCTTCTCTGGTGGCACTGGATACAGGACTGGATAGGGAGTTCCTCCTTGGTCACTGCTCTGTTTAGCCTGCATTGTTGCTTTCTCCTTGCTGCCAGAGTCAGGGCTCTGCTTCTCTCAGCTAACAAGTGACAGGAGCAGAGGAAACGGCTTTAGGTTGCACCAGGGGAGGTTTGGATTATATAGCAGGAGAAATTTCTTCACAGAAAGGGTTGTCAGGCATTGACACAAGCTGCCCAGGGAAACGGGCATCCTGCAAGTGTTCAAAAACATGTGGGTGTGGCACTTGAGCAGGTGGCTTAGTGCTGACCATGGTGGTGATGCTAGGCTGCTGGTTGGGCTTCATGATCTTAGACAGCTTTTCCAGCCTGAGCAATTCACTTGTTGGTGATCAGCAGGTTATTGGTGTGGTTTGGCTGGAGCACACAACCTTGGTCAGAGTTCATTCTGCTGCCTGCAGCCAGAGCTTGGCCGTGGTTCATGTGCTGTGCCTGGCAGGTGGCTGGAGAGAGGCCGGGCTGTGCCCTGCGGTGCTCCCTGGCCCTGCCTCGCCCAGCTCTGGGCACTGCAGCCTGGGAATGCTGGGGCACACAAGGGGCACACTCAGGGTGCACCTATTGCTGAGGGAAAAGAACTGCAAGTCTTAGACTACTTTGTTTGACTTTCCTCCTTCTCCCCCTTCATTTGACTTTTATTTGTGTTTTTGAGTGCCTCTAGGAATAACACAAATGGAAGACTCTCAGTAGCATTCCAAGATGATCAATTTAGCCAGACTTCAAGGAATTCTATTTTGCAACAGAATTTACTGAACTTTTGTGCTACAAATTACTTTCTGATCTTTCAGTGGCATTCCTAACTCCTTATTTCATTTTTCAACCAAGTCATATCACATCAGGGTCTTTTGTGGGGGGGGGGGGGAGGGTAAATTCAGTGTAATTATTACTTTCAGCTGCTCAAGTCTACTCTTTTGTGTGTAGTTTACATCCCTTGCAATGTATGTACACTTAATTTTTTTCTCCTATACTCCTGTACTAGCCATAGTTCTTCTCTCTGGTAGAGGGAATAACAAAGCAGTTAATTTCTTTTGTATGTTTACTTTTGCTGCCAAATACTGGTAAATGCAATTTGGAAGCCGCTTGCCAGATGGAAATAAGATGAAATTGCTCATTCATTTCCCATGACAATATGAGGATGTTTTTGTTCAGTGTATGTACACACTTGACAGAAATTGGAGATTAAGGCTCAGGCTAAGGTAGGCTAAAGTTCACCTAAATGTCTGCTTTCTCCACACTGTAATTCAATGTACTCCTTTTTATCTCCCTTTAATTTTCATCCTCATTGTAGTCATGACTGACAGTTTTTGCTGTTAATTCTTTATTAAAATTATTCATTGATAATTTAATGAAAGAAAGGAATTTCATATGAACTGGACATTTCAGCTCATAATAAAATGCTTTAACGGCTTCTATATCATTGAATAAAATAATATATATTTTAAAAAATTAGTCATGGCCACTTCTAATGCTATTCAGGAGCTAAATTAATGAACATGTGTAAAATGATAATTTTCAAGAATAATATACACTTATTTTTTTACTACAGAAGTGCAAAAGTACTGATGGTAGATTTTTTTCTTAATTAGGGCTCAAAAGCATTTCAACACATTTGTGTATGTTCTTTGCCATGATTATCATTAGTCTTGCTTAATGTGTTTTAAACTTACATAACACTTTGTTTAGTATACCCTGGATGGGTTTTAAGGGTTTCAAGCAGTGGGATTAGATGAGCTCCCAGCTGAAGGTCTCACTGAAGGTACAGCTGGAGCTGCACATGCTCTGGGTAATGGGAGATCAGCAGCAAACAATGCCTTGCAGCATCTTGCATCAGCTTTTTCCCTCTAACACTGATAAACAAATGTATTATTACTAACTTAATAGAGCACTAAATTAGGAAAAAGAAAGTTGTATGGTGTTGGTGTTTACATCTTTGTTTTCTGGTCTGTGTGTTCTCCTTTGGCTTTGTCATATTGGCTCCCTTTCCCTCTTTTGTCTACCTGAGATAAATTATAAACAAAAGCCCAGCCAAAACCTTCTACAGGTCTAACTAGTGTGAGATAAATATGCATTAGTGGCTATTTTGCCATTTCAGTGACTGTTAATTGTTGGTTTGTTGGGTTTTTTTAATGCTTTTTAGTTCTTACTTCCTCCCAAATGAATGGGGATATCGCTTTAAATAACCAAGAGTAGAATTTCCTTCGTTTCTTGAAAACAGAAACACCACGTGTATCTCTGCTTGTGTGTGTGTATACACACATTCCAGATAAGTCCAAATATTCATCTCAGTAAGTGTGTGTGAAATGGGATTAACCATCCTGAAGAAACACAGAGATGTAGGGTAGGGGATTTAAAATGCTTTGCATAAAACACAGCAGAGGTGCATGGGCTTGGTCTCTTAGCCCAGACATGAGGATCAGAAATACCAGAGGACAACCTGAGAGGCCCTTGGAAGAGTGAACTCTTCTGATACATGTGCTGCTGTCCTGGGGGAACCAAATACTTGGACTTGTGGGCTCTTACTGAGACTTGTGAAGGAGATACTTGTCTCTTCTGCAAAGAATGACTTGCTAGAGGGTCTGGACAGGTTCAGCCACTCGCTGGAGGGTTCTACCATCCTTCAGGGCTGCTCATGTGGTGCCGGAGTGATACAGATTTGAGCAGTCAGTGTGTTCTGGGGAGTGGAACTGCTGAGCCATGACTGTGGAAGGCTGAGTTTGCATCAAGCCATACTTAAGGTGTGGAAAAAGCTTGTCATGCTCTGAAACAAGTTGGGAGTTGGGTAGGAGCTGGACCCTGTGGAACAAGACTGCAGAGCTGGGCAGCTGACCTGTTCCTTTCAGTGTTCTATTGCTTTACCAGGTGTGGTCAGAGTAAGGAAGTTTCCCCTCTGCTGCTCGTTTTGTTTTAAACTCTGACTGTTTCTGTCATGGAAACCTGGGGATGGCAGTCACCAGCTCTCAGTGCTGTCTGCAAGGCTCGTTGGTTTGAGAAAAAAGCTGATTTTGAATGAAGATGTAAGCCAGTACTGTTATCAAAGTGCTGTAATGAATAATCACAGCACTAAACTCCAAGGTCTGTATGAAGTAATACAGCTGCTTTAGCTTCCAGATTGATTTTTCATCTTGCTTTTCTGAACTACCCTGTGCTGTCTGCTATAAAATCCTTCTTTCATCTCTCCCTTTGGTTCTGTGGCATCAAACCAGAAAGTGTCTTATCTTTAACCAGGCACTTGTGAAAGGAGAACCTGACAAGGGGCCGGAGGTTGGTCAGCGGTAGTGTATTGGATTCTGAAAAGTATCAAGTATCTTTTTAATTGAGTTAATTATTTTTCAAAATTCCATAATCTGTGGCTGTGTTACAGCTGAATCACTGCTGAAATGGACTGTGTGATCAGAGCCTCTGGCAGGAGAGGGATGAGCATGGCTTTGGAGAGCTCTCTGATGCTCCATGTCAAGCGTGGCTCAAGCGGTGGAGAGACTGTAGGAGCTGTCTAATCTAGAAATTTTAGTAGTGTCTCTTTCTCCCTATGAATTTGGGCTTGGTAAGGTTGGTGTTGAATCCTGTATTGTGACTTTAAGAGTCACATAAGCATCTGGTTCTAGTGTTTCTCTGGTTTTTGTGAATAGTCATGAAGTTAGCTTTGAAGTTTTGTGTGTGGAAGGATAAGAACTTTTTGGAAAGAACATCTTCTCTGGTCTTTTTCAAGTAGAAAAAATTTAATCTGACCCAGACAGCTAATATTTATTAAATGGATGGTCCATATATACATATATATATAGTAGTGGTGTTATAGCCTTCAGGCTTGAGTAGGTCAGAGTGGCTGTGGTTTGTTATGAAATGTTTGAATGTGTGATCTGCTGTGGTCTAAATATAGCTCCTAATTTTACAACCAGTAGAGGACTGCACCTGCATACAGGTTAGGAGGGGTAATAAGGGAAACTGGTTCTTTGGCCTGTACAGGCAGAGTTCCCCTTGTGAATTCTGCCTCAGCTCACCCTCTGTGTGTCTGTTTAAAAAATGTGTTTAAACCCCAAACCACTCTTCCTTTTCTGGTACTGTAGCAGCTGAATAACTTAGCACCTGTTTTGCATTGGGCTGGTGTGGCACCTTTGCCCTTGAACTCTTGCTCACAGAGGTGTTGCTCTCACCTGGTAGATTCTCACAAATCCTTCTGATCTATGTGAGTTATCACGGTAGGAAGTTCCCTTTCTGTGAGGTGATATTTGGTAACAAAACCATTTGTTGCTCCTGCTTTCTGTTTAACTCTGTTACCTCTGCACTTTGCAGGCTGGGGGACTGGGACCTGTGTGTTTTATTGTAGGTGGTGACAGAGCAGGTTTGGCTTTGGTGCTCCCAGCTACTGAGAGCGTCTGGTACCCTGCAGCGGGTTGGGAGGGGGTGTGGTGTTCAGTGCTTTAAAGACTTGATCCGTGGAGATCTGGAGGGTTTAACTCTTAAACAGATCAAGTTTGCAATAGGTCACTCATCTTCTTGAATGATCTTTCTCAGCTGTCTCAGCAGACACAAATCCAGGCTTTGCAGTGTCTCCTGTGATAAAACAGAACTCGTAATGTTTGTTGCTTTCCCATGGGACAGCTAATTTTTAACTCTTGGGTGGTTTTTTGTTTGTGTTGTTGAGCACCTGGTCTTATTTCCTCATTTAATTGAGAACAATTAGTGATAAGGGTCTGATTACTTGATGAAGTGTCACTTTAGGATTTTAAATGGAGCTCATTACAGTTAAGGGGTCAGTGCTGGTGGGAATTCTGAGGTTACCTGGTGATGTGTAGCTCAGGGCTTGTACAGGCACCAAGCCAGCCGCTCATGGGAAGTGTGCAGGGAAGCGTAAGGCGAGGGGAGAGCAAGGCTTGGTTTGTTGCTGAATCATCCTTTGTGTTCAGCTTTCCCTGCTTGGGCTCTCTAGAGGCAGCTGGGGCCGAGGGCACTGCCTGGGACTGGCTCAGTTAGCACTGGCATGACTGTGCCCAAGGTAAACTGATTATTCAGGGCTATAAACCAGCAGAATTACTTTATGCCAGATGCTTTCCTAGTGGTAATGGGTGTAAGGAGGCAAATACCTGTTTTCTATGTTGTTTTCTCTTTTATTATTGCTAAAGAGGTTGAAACAGAGATTTTGTTATTCTTCATGCTAAAAGTTAACATTTTTTCTTAGGTGATGCCTGTAATGAAACCTGTGGTGGCTCATTGCAGTGCAACAAAAAATAGTGCTCAGAGAGCAGAACCATATTCAGTCTGCTTGAAACTTCATCTTAATTTGACTTTCCAGTTTTTCAGTTACTTTTGAATGATTTAAAATATTCATTAAGTTCAATTAATGTTAAGCACATCAAGATTCTATTCCTTCAGTGCCAACTATGTTATGTGATATTTAAAAGGAAATAAATCCTTGTTAATGGGTTTACTTAATGCTTAAGAAAATTCTGTGGAAATTGACTGTTTTAAGTTATGCAAAAAATCAGCTTATATTTTAGGTACTCCAATACCACAATTCTTTCCATATAATTTAAAGTGCTGAATATAAGGCTAGCAAATCTTGCTAATTGAAATGAAATCACTTTAAAATATACACTATTTTCTTAGTTAGTATTGCTCTTTACAACTGGCAGTGTAAGTAATTAATAAAAACATACTTTTGTTCAGTGTGATAAATATCAAGTGATTTATGATGTTGGTTTTGGATGGAGAACTTATTAATATTATTAATGTTTCAGTAGAGGGCACTCATGTGCTTTGAGGTAACACCAAATCTCCATGTTCTTAAAAATGCTTGCAATAAATTGGAGCTCAAGTGACATTTCCTGGGTAAAAATACATAAATATTATTTGATAGTGCTTGGGAAAATTCCTTATTGTCATATTTTTATTTCTTGTTCCTTTCAATTCTGGATGTTTGCTTTGTTTGTTTGGATATTTTACAGTAGGTTGAGGCAGTGCAGTCATTTTGCCTTGAACTGATTGTTAAAAATTTATTATTATGGCTTCCTAATGGACTTGCTGTTAGCTAAGATTGAACAGTTGTAATAATGAATAGAATTTAACAAATACCTACTTTCCAGCCAAAAAGCCTGTAGAAGAATCAGAAGAAAAGAAAGCAGCTCAGTCAAAGAAGAAGATCAAAGAATTAAGAGTTTTGGATGGAAAATCTGCACAAAATTTATGTAAGTGATGTGAAGGGCATTAGGTCAATATCTAAGTAGCATCTACATCTCGCTGGTCATAGGTTTTCTTTTTTTGTTTACATGTGCAATTGCTTTTTCTAAGAACTGCTAATTTGAGCATGAGCCTGAAATTCAGAAGCGTTTAAATACACATGTTTTGAATTCACTCTAACTTGGGGAAAATGAGAAAAAGTAACATGAAAAATGATTTAGATTTAATGAGCTACTGAGGGTTTTTGTCAGTTGATTCTCTCAGTTATTGCTCAGGGCTGAAAGTACAATTAAATGATGATCATTAATATGGGCAAGGCACAGTGTTGGTGGAGTTTGTCAATGGGGTTTAGAGGCCATTCCTAATTGTTCTTTCTGGTCAGAGTAAGGAAGGAATAGAGGTTCAAGAGAAGATATTATCAGATGGGCTAAATAGGTGTGAGTACTACTGCTACAAATTGTGACAAAACCAGCCCACTTGTATTATTTAACTCGCTTCTTCCCTCTTTGATTATGGGGGGAAATCAATCATTAAGAGTAGTAGAGTCTTTTATTTGAGTCAGAAACACCGTAAATGCCACGAGTCCAACTGTGCCCATGGCAAGTAAGTGTGTAACCCCAAGTGTGTGCCTGCTCATTACCACATTGGTGAGCACGTTTTCATGGGCAGAACATGAACTAGGACACAATTGATAGGAGACTTCACATTTTGAAAACATGGATGCAGGATAATCAGCCATAGTAGTTAGGCTGAGTATAAAGCACTTTGTTACAACATTATGCTGATCCATCTGTTAAGAATTTTTTGTAGTTTACTGAATGGGGCTTTCTTGAGGTTTTATGACATTCTGACATCAAATTGCTTTGAGAACTCCATCTTTGAAGGGTTTGTGTTATATGTGTCTCTTGTATAAGTTCAGTTACCCTAAAAGGTGGTAAAGTTAGGACATTTTTTTCTTACTTTGCCCAGCTCTTCATTGCCCCTTTGATGTGAATTTTTTTCTAGAATATCATGTGAATATCATTTATCCACTTGCAAATGCAGTACAGCTATTCACACGTGGTTATGGAAGCCATAATAATAATAGATCAAGTCTTCTATTGGCTGAGTATGTCTGTTTAAGTAGGAATGCAGATGTCATTCATAAAGATAAGGCTTTATTGCTAAGTAACATTGCTAAGGAGCAACTGAGACTGATAAAAAGTTAAAAATGTTGTCATAGTTTCATTTTGTAGAACGGAAATTTATTTTAAGTCACACTGCAATATTGTGCCTATCTGGCATTTGTTTTATGTGGAAGACTTCCTAACTGTGAAACACAATTTAGATGAAGATATGATTTTTGAGTTGCTCGAAATGGTTTGCCTTTGTATATCATTCTTTTTGCCCTTTTTGATTCTAATGATGTATTACTGAATTTCAGCAATATTTTTGGGTTCCTTCCGTTTGCCTTATGAAGAAATAAAAAATATCATTTTAGAGGTTGATGAAGAGAAGCTGAGTGAATCCTTGATTCAGGTATGTGAAAATACCTCTGCTTTTGGTTATAGCTCATTTTCCACGTAAAAATGGCATGAAAGGTGTAAGAATCCAAGAGTCAGACTGATGTGGAGTTGCTGCCGGTCCCAGCTGTGAGTGTATGAGTTGTGTTTACTGTTTCATTGATTTCACTTCTGCTTTTGAATATGGTCACATGCAGCAGTAAAACTGCCTTTCAAAGCCTCTGTTAACAAAAGAACCTTGGAGTTTCCTGTTCCAATAGGAAGTCTTTGAGAATTCTAATTTTTCAGCTTCAAAGACAAGCTGAAGATGATTTAGACTGGTGCATAATGAAGTTTCATGAGGCTTCTAGTGGAAGAAGCAGCTCTGTAACAACTCTGCCTGTCTCTAGTGGGAGATGAAACTCCCTGAACGTTTCAGGATCCTGCTGCAACTCCAAACCTATCTGTAAATCAAACCTGCTCTCAAACTGGTTTAGTCTCATTTTGAGCCCCAAATCTCTCTCAGCTGGAGAGAAGAAAGGATGGGAGTGCAGTTTCTTTACATCCCTCTCTGATTTCCTCTGTCTAGGGGAGGGTGTTCATGGCCCCTCGTGGTCTCTGAGGAGTGACAGTCCAACAGGGAAGCATGGAAAGCCTAAAAGTTACAAAGACTTGGCTCCCCAGCAATACTGTTGTTGTTTTATTTAATATCATACAGATTGGATTCTGGCTACCACACTGTCCTTCATTTTATCCCTTCATCCTTCCCTGTCTTCTGTTTGCACCTTCATCCCATTCCCCCAAGGTTTTCTAAATTAATTTCTTCTTCCTTTTTTGGACCTGTAAAATGGTTGTTCTGGGGACTCTGGTCTAAACTGAGTTGCCTCAGTATTTGAAAATAAGTGCAAAATCCTAATTTTACTGAGGACTTTATTGATCAGAAATGTCAGATGATATGATTAAGAAGCCTACAGGTTTAGTAAAATCAGAAATCAAGAGGGAGGAAACAACACCACCTTGGTCAGCTGAAGTGCAGAGTAGTTTCAGACTGATCTCCTCTACTGCAAATGTAGCTCAGCAGAGCAGCTACACCAGTGATAGTTCAGCACTGTTTTGGTCACAAGTTAAAGTGACACCCTCTGGGCTCCTATGAAGTAAATGATCTTCATCCCAGCCAGACCTGGGTGACCACAAAATGTCACTGCAAGGTCTGTTGGGTCAAGGGTTTCCAGTCAGGAGGATAATTTTATTGCTTTTGAATAGTCTACTTCTACAACCTTATCTAAAATACTCAGTACATTTCTCAAAAATGAATTTAAAATAGAGAAGCTGAACTTAAAAACTACTTAAGATGATTGAGGGATAGAGAAACAGTCTCCAGAAGGAAGCAGAAGAGATTGGCTTGATTAGCTCAGCAATATAAATAGCTGGCAGGATATGAGCACCTCACATCTGTTGGGGAGGAGAGGGATGTGTGTGAGCATCAGGGAGAAAAGCTGAGGTGTGTAAGCAGAAGGTGATGTTAGCTCCACAATAAATGACTCTGAATTGATCATGGATGCAGCTATGCAGAACTCAGCAGCCTGGAATCTTCAGAAAATGGGTGCTTTGGAGGTTGGTCCCTTTCTGAAGCTGCTTCCAGCAGCAGGGACATGTGGCTGATAACGTGGAAGAGATTCCTCTGTATTTCACAGGATAATTCTAGAAATCAGTGGGGTAAATGGGCTGTATCATCTATTTTGTATTCACTCTATTCTGGTTTATTCTTATCTTAATCTGCCAACTGAGCTATTAACTAATTTACCAGTTCAACAGTTTGTAATACTACTGATTGGAAAAATTGTACAGAGCAAAGCTTGCTTTTTTCTGTGCTTAGCAAAACTCACGCTTTATAAAAATGCACATGTAGAAACTGCTTTGTTCTAAGTCAAGGTGTGGAAGTGGAATGGGTATGGCATAATGAGCAGATAGCGAAGTGCTTTTTCCATTTGCTTCTCAGGCACTTGCTTCTTGCTGCTTTTTAGACTTATGGTGTAATACTTAAATAAATTGGATTAATGAGTTTAAGTACATGGTAGACTATGTGCTGTTGTAACTCTTCCTCAGGGAAAGCACTCTAGGAAAAAATGTTTTCCATTCCTAGAGTGTCTTAGAGGAAGTAAGTTCTTGTAACCAGTTGTCAAGCACCATGTCTGACAGAATTCAGGACCTTGTGACAGGGAATAGTGAGTGACAGTTACAGCCTCTTAATGTCAACCTTGGATTCCTTTTAATGTTCATGTAAACCATTTTTATTTACCTTATTTTTATTTAAACCTGCATCACAGTGAACACAGCAGGAAACTGCTTCTTGAAGTACTGACAGGGATTTGAACATGTGATCACTGAATGCTTTATCTTCCTTTTCAGTTATTCAGTACATGCAGTGAATGTAAACATACAGATGTGTTAAAAAAGGCACTGCAGTGAGTAGAGCCAAATTCTCCTTGTTACAAGGGTAAGATGAGTTGGTCTGTTGGCTCTGGCACAAGAAAGAATGTGGGTGAGGAAAAATAAACAATCAAGCACATTAACAGATATTGGTTACACAGCTGAAAATCCAGCTGGGTTAGTAGTAGGTACTTGTATTTCTGCATTGATGGAAAAAGTGTTGTACAGTAAGTTTATTAATTTGCAATGAAGTCTACATTTCTGACAAATACTGTGAAATTCTGGAGGACAACATTTGGTAAACAGTCCAACTAATCAAAATAGATTAAGAAAATTGCATTAGTTAATGTCTTTGATCTTTACCAGCATTAAACAATTAATCAAATGAGCAAGAATGTTTTACAGATCATTCCTTTTTTTTTTTTTTTTTTTGCAAGTAGAAATCTGTGGGACATGGGTTTGGCTTAATAGGAAAGGAAACATGCTTAGTTTAAGCACAGAGCTACAGCTCAGTTGTGTGACATGGAGGGGAATCTGATGTTTCTCTGTGCCACATGTGTTGAACTCTGCTTGCTGGGACAATCAGTAGCTCCTCAGTGCGAGTATAAAATTCTTTCTGTAACAGCGATGTTTTGTATGAGGCTGCCTGTCATCTTTATTTTGTTTTTATTAGGATGGGTGAATGTTTGATTCTTTCAGCTCGGAGAATTAAGTTTGTTATCACTTGCAAATTTGACAAATTAGACTGATGCCTTTTTCCAACTTGGGCCTTAATGTCTCCTTCAAGCCTGGCAGAGTGATCAGTAATCAAATTCTCAAAACAAATAAGAAATATTGCAAGAGTGATGGCATGATTGGGCTGGTCTAAAAAGACAGCTCTGCCTCTAATAGTACAGATTTTTTCCAGTTAAGGTTTTTATAGCTGAAAAAAAAGTGCTTTTGCAGTGCTAGTTGCTTTTTTAACAGGCACATAACTTTTCCTATTGATGCTTGCTTGAATATAAATTTGGGGTTTTTTCCCTTGAAATCAAAACAATAATGTAATTCTTTAACTGGTATATATATATGAAAATTTAAACACAGTCTACACTTTTACTGAGTATTTAATAAAAAAACTATTCTTCAGTCTTAATATAAATATTTTATATGTTTAGCATATCTGTATTTTGAGCATTTAATAACTCACAATTTTCTTTGGGGACATGAATAAGATTTCAAGCAAGTTCAGCTTTTTCCTGAGCTCCTGTATATTTGCCACCCAAAAGATCTGTACAATTTTGGGATGTTGACCTTTTTTGTGTAAGGTATTTTTAAGTGTACTTTGTGCACAAATACTTTGAATGTCTAATGATTGTAATGTTTTTTTTGCTAGTTTTGTCATGTTTTACACAGACCAGTTATTTCTTGATTAATATTTAATGAGTGAGATGCAGCCATTGGGGCAAAGAGATTGTCAACAGAAAAAAACTCCTTGATGCTGTCAGACCCTGAAAAATTATACTCCAACCTTTTAATACATTCTTCAAATCAGAGACTGTAGCAGAGGAGTTGATGTCTGTATTAAATAATTGCTGCTTTGATTTGATGTTTATATAATGTTAAAGCTGCATAAATAAAATAAGCGTCCCCTAATTTCCTCGTGCATTTCCATGTTGTGGTATTTTAGCTGTGTTATTTTTAATCTCTGAGGTAGTTTAATGTAACAAATTTGATATAATGCCTTGTTTGTTTTAGAACCTGGTGAAGAATCTTCCTGAGCAGAAAGAACTCAATGCCTTAGCTGAATTAAAGGATGAATATAATGATCTTGCTGAGCCAGAGCAATTTGGAGTTGTGGTATGTATTAGTGCAATGATTGACTTCAGAGTTCCATTTTGTCACATAAAAAGAAACAAATTTAGGGATAAAATCTTTTTGTTAGCGTTTTGCAAGACCTGCAGTAGGAAAAAGTTACTGTAATAATCAAAAAATCTCTTTAATATGTATTAGGCCAACCTGGGCAGGGCCCTGACCAACCAGGGTTGGAACCAGATGGTCCTTAGGGTCCTTTCCAATGTGAACCCCTCTGATTCCATGATTCTGGGTGGTTTTCTGGAAGGAATTACAGTGAGCCATTAAAAGCAACAGGCACTCCTGTGCCAGACCAAGTCTTTTGTCTGCATGTCTTGCCTTGAATGTTTATTAAACGGCTCTGAAGAACCCTCTGGCTTCAAGCAGATAAATTTCCAAGAGTCCATAAAAGACCCAGTTATTCCATGCCATTGACAACTCCAATAAATTTGAAAGAGCTACTGTGTCCATATCCATATTTGATATGTATGTATGCATACACATATAAAATATCTGTATTTATACAAACACAAACCTGCAAAACAGCTCGAGGAGAGGTGTGAATTTACATGAGAACTGAGCTGGAGCTGGTGTTCTGCTCTTTGCAGCAGCATTCAGTCCCTGGATCTGTTCAAGAGCAGGGCTGCTGAGTGTTAGAATGGCTGGGCCCTCTCTTGGAAGGAAATGCCAGCATTTGCAGAAGTTACTTAATCCACGCTGCTGGCTGATGGTGAGATACTGACTGACTGCCAGGCCTTGGGAAGCACTTTCTGCCTGGCCCTCCAAAGACCTCCTAAGTCTTTAGGCAAATGAGTTCCTGTTTTCACTTCCCTTCGTCAGCCTAAGAGATTAGAATGATGATGAGAGCCTCTGTAACGTGCTCAGGACTTATCCCCAACTCCACAGGAGCTACGTTTGCTCTTGCTGGATTTTTAAGGCATTATGTACATTAAAATGCATTAAAGCAGAAATAGAGGCCTCTTAAAAGACTTTTTTTTTCTAAAAAGCTCTGATTTGAGCGTAATTTGGCTTCAGAAGTGCCTTTTGAGTGATTTTTTTTTTTTTTTAATTATTTTTCAGTTGGGGAAGTAACAGAATATGATTTGTCCTAATGAGATTTTGGTGGAGGATTTAGAAAATGAAAGATATCAACGGCTTCTTCTGAAAAACTTTAGCCTATTGATTTCCTTTTTTTTTAATACTTAATGGCATGAAGTTCCAAAAATCTTTTCTTTCCAAACAGAGATGAGGAATTTTGATAGAAGCAATACACTAGTTAGTCTCATTGCAAGAACTGCAGTAGTAAAACATTACCATTTATTGATCAGTAACAATCTAAAAATCTCTATAAATACATATTTGCTACTTTCTTTGAAGCAATAATAGCATGCAATATATATATTTAAAATATAAACATATCAATCTATTATGTCTTTAGACAGACCAAAATTTATCCATGGATATATTGTGTGTGAGAATATATTGTGATATATGCATATATATATATATATATATATACACCCACCTCTGTATGTATATCTTCCCCCCTACCTAGATATTGTCAGACAGTGAGAAATTACTCAGGTTTTGTGCAGGGAGAGTATCTGGAGTGTGTTTAAGGGAAATGCACAATGGAAGCAGGTATTGGTGGAGGGATCAGGACAAAGGAAGCCTCTGATGTCTGGGAATTCTATTCAGTTACCTGCTTAAAATCAGCAAAGAAATTGGCCAAATTGTGCATAATGACCTTGATTTAAAGACGTTCCTCTGTTCTATTGCTGTAAATTCCTTAGTGTTTCACCCTGGTCTTGATAACTTGGATCATTTCCCACATTGATCCCTCCTCCTGACACACATTCTCTTTTTTGGCATCATCCCTGGCTTGTCTTGTCTGGTATTTCTGGGTTAACATGCTGCTTTCCATCTCTGGGGCTCAAGGATTCCTCTGAGTTAGGATTCCTGCTGGACTGAAACTGGATGGGCCTTGCTTTTCCCTTAGCTTCTTGAAAAAGCCACAGAAGTGCCCTCATTGCCCAGCAGTCCCAGTATGGCCACGATCACTGTGGCACTGATTTGTGTTCCTGAGGAAACACTGACTGCAGGAAGTTGAGAGAGTTTCCAAGTTTTAATGTGACATTAATTAGCAGAAACTGCTTAATCAAACATCTCCAAATGGTGCTGTTTGCCTTATGAAGGAACCAAGTTTCCTGAAGCTTGTTTGCTTATTCAGCTTTACCATCTGGGGTAATAAAAAGCAGTGCTTGTCCTTATGGGTCCTGCTTCTGTCTCATTTCTAGAGGCCTCTAACTGCACTACTGGTGCTCAAGTGCTGGGTTTGTTTCTCATTTTGATATCATTGAACTATGCATTAAAGTGGAAGAATTGCAGCTGAACCTAAATTCTTCACTTGACTGAAGTTCTTTTTTCCTATGTGTCAAATAAATTTTGGAGTTTTGCATTAATAATAATCTTAACCTTGATATTAGGAATAGAAGATAGACTGTCTTAAATTATATTTATAGTGTGTACCCTTATTTTTATGTAAATTTAGGTGTGTTAATTATTAAGGTATGTTAATTGGATAATCACTTTGCCCATCAAATTTAATAAAGGTTGGAATAAGTTGCTTAAAATTTGTGAAGAAAAACCATACTTAGTAAATGATTAACTTATTCGAAGAGACCGATTAACTTAATATTCAGCTGATTTGTAAATGAAAATTAGAACTGCATTTTAATTTAGATGACATGTTAAAATCAATTATATATTCTGATTAGTTACTTGGACTTTGTGGAGTTACATCCTGGGATCAAAAAAGGCATCACAACTTCCTGTAAAGGAAAGTTTGCATTGCTGTTGAAGTAGAGCAAGGAAAACAGATTAACTCACTAGGCAGAATGTTACCTGAACTCTAAATGTAAGCCTTGTGGTCAAGAGTTAATTTTTTTGTAGTATGGGAACAGCTGCAACTTCAGTAAGGAACTGCATTTCCATTTCTGTGCCAGATGAACATTTTCAGTATTATAAAAGCCTAAATTTGACCAACTTAGTTGTATAAACTTGCATATTCTGTGACCCTTTTTTTTCCTGTCTAACCAGCTCAGCTGTCATGAGCAGTCCTGGCTGGGAGGCAGACAAAGTGGGGAGAATGGTGCAAGTTTATTGCACCTCCATTGGTTTAGACTCATTCAGTCTTTTAAATTGAATTTATTGGCTGCTTGTTTGGCCTCATTGTAATTTCGTGAGCTGCTGCAGAATGAATCTTCCTAGAACATTGCTAGGGAAAAAAAGGCAACTTCAGTATAACATAGGTAAGAGGCTAAGTTGTCTTAGTAAGTTGACAAATTTTTATTAGAGGAATGTCATCTTTTTCTTAGCAAGTGAGGCAAATTTAATTGTGCTTTTTGCCTTTCTCCAGTAGCCTTTGATCCTTGTTTTAATACAGGGCTTGAGAATTGAATGATGATAATAAAGCATAAAGAACTGAATAAAGAACTTGATTGGGTAGGGAGTTCAGACAAGACCTTTATGAAAGCCCAGAAGGGGAAATAATGACATGCAGCCCAGCACTGACAGTCAGCTGGAAAAAAAATATCCATTTCTTTGCTTCTTTAACTGTTTGCAGCAGAAGCCAATGCTTGCTGTCCATGCACCTGTTTGAATGTCTTATTTCTTATATGCCTTTGACACTAATTTTATTTAGAGCCATAAAGAATTTGAGCTGTCCAAGTACATCTAGGCTTTGCACCATACCTAATTCTAGGAGATTCCTCGAAGTTCAATATGTGTTCACTCTTTCTGAGCCACTGAACACGTGGATTTAGAAGCAGGCACTCAAAAGGGAAAACCAGAACAGGGTGGGGCTGGAGGAACTAAAATAACATTTGTGGCCTTCATCTACTGATACCTAAAGGGCATTATGTGTATTAAAATGTTCTGGATTTTAAGGAAACAACCCACATGAAACAGCTCTTAGGAAATTATCAAGATAGTTTTAAAATATTATGTAGGTCAGGGAGTGAAATTAAAACTCACTGCTGGTTTGGTGGCCAAAAGCTAATAAATGATCAGTGTTCCATGACACTGCACACTATTAAAAGAAGAAAGGACACTTCTCTGAAGTATTGTAAAGGATTATTCTTCACAAATGTTTGTCACGCTCTCCTGTGAGCTTATCCATGTTTTGTTGCACTCTGGTTTTGGGATCTAAAGCTTTCAACAACTTTTTCTGTGCCATTTTGAGTAAAAACAGCAATTGGAGATTGTTCTACAAAAGTTAAAGCAAATTATGTGATTAATTTTAATTTCCATCTACTGCAGATTAGTGTAAGTAGATCCTTTCAAGGCGGATGTTTTCAGTACGATATTTCTGAAATACAGAATGATTAGAAGAATAATGTTTCAAGACTTTCAGTGATTTTGACTTACGGAGGCTCAGAGAGAAATTTGTGACAATGGAGATTTATAAAAAAAGATCACTAGCTATGCTGAAATGCTTCTTTTCTGATCCTTTCCTTTCCCTTGTTCCAGCCTGATCATAGGAATTGTTTGAGACCATCTGGAGCGCCTTCCATGTTTGTGTTCATTTTAGAATGAATTCATTATTATTCAGACCACTCAAGTCCTTCCTGTGAAAGCTGCTGCTGCTGGTAGCTGTTGGGAGATAACACCAGTAGAAAAATCGTGGTTCCTCAAAGGACCATGGTAAAATTTTGGCCAACAGAGACAGGAGCACATGGAAATCTTTGTTTTGATAGTCAAGATCTGTGCTTTGTCACATAACAAAGCTTCTCTTGCTAAGTGCTTCAGGAACACCACTGATGGTGAATCCATTGGGGAGGAAATCTTTCTGTGTTCTGCTAAGTAAAATGAGATAGATTTGGAGCATAATCATTCTTGCAATTAAATTAAAAATTTTAAGTGGTTTAAAAATTCTCAGTACATATTTTTCTCCTAATTTAAATTTCTCTTGTGAATTACAGTGTGCTAAGTGGCAGGAAATAACTCTGATCACTTGTGCAAAGTATGAAAGACATGGCCATATTTTGTTATCTAGCCTGGTGAATTTGGTCTTGGGGATTTAAATTAATGAATTAGGATTGTAGATTATTTTTAGTATCTCTGTCATTTACCGTGTTACAACTTCATGATTTATAACCTCCCATCTCTTTATCAGAGCAGGAAGGAATTAGTGCTGTGCTCTCTTTTGCCAAATGTCTGAAACAGAAAGGTGGTAGGACCCTGGGATGCTTGGAAATACAAGATACGCAATGAAAACATACAGAAACTGTAGGCTTGCTGACTGCACAGCATTGGGGGTTTTAATATAGGCTTTTTGCATAAATAAGCATTTGGTTTTTTATGTTTGGATGCAATGTTTGGCACTTTGCAGATGAGCTCAGTGAAAATGCTGCGGGCGCGGCTCAATGGGATCCTGTTCCGGCTCATGTTCGAGGAGCACGTGAACAACATCAAACCTGACATCATGGCAGTGACTCTGGCCTGTGAGGAGCTCAAGAAGAGTGAAAGCTTCAGCAAGCTCCTCGAGTTGGTGCTGTTCCTTGGGAACTACATGAACTCTGGCTCCAGAAATGCACAATCCCTCGGCTTCAACATCAGCTTTCTCTGCAAGGTAAGCTGCAGCCATAAAACACTGAAGTGCAGCTCTGTGAAACTCAGGACACAGGAAAAAGTACCCAAAGCAGGGAAAAGCACTCAATCAGTGTAATCTACTGACTGCACCTCTGTGTTTAATAATGGACAGGGAACTACAGAGTGAGTGCTCCCAGGCTGGTCCCTGCTCCAGCTGTCTTGGTGCAGTGGGGATTTAAGGCAGTTTCATTGTGAGTCTCTTCTGGACTGCGAAGTAGAACAAATGTTTTCAATCTGACTTTGTTTACTTACCTTGTCAATAGAATATACAGAGCCTGTGTGTGTCAAATACCTTGTTACTCCTCTGTCTTTGCATCTCCCACCCAGCTGTCCTTCAAGCACTTTCACAGAAATAAGGAGCTGTGTTAAGGATGAACACGGTTTAACCTTTAACCAAAGTTGGACTTCAATTGTGGCAGCAAAATGTGCGATGCACCAAGAACTCCAGAATCCAGAGCAGTGAGATATTAGTGTGCAGTGCTTGTTTGTGTATGGGGTAAAATAAATGTGTGTAAGGTAGTGATCCAAACTTCACTGTCTCAGTTCAAAAAGCACACTTGAAAGTATCTTTATTTTAAGGACATGCAATGATTGTAAATGGATCAAAAAAAAAAAAATAGCATAAATCTTGCAGAGGCTTTTCTTCTGGTCTCATCAGAGGATCCAGATTTCAGGTCCTGGTTTTAGGCACCATGAGATGTGGTGCAAACCTCAAGATTTCAACTTGGGGGAAAATCATATTTCCAACACAGCAAGTGTGATCTGGCACATTTCAGCAGAGAAAGGCTCTGCTTGCTGTGGTTAAATGCAAAGATGTTGCCAACTTCTGATAAAGTAAAAATCATCACCTGAGAAAAATTTTCATTCTTTAATAACTCTATTAAAAGAGAAGCCAAGTTGAAGGATTTTTGTCATCGATCTCCTGCTGCATTTTCTTTGTGGTAGTAGCAGAATCTAAAGGGAAATGAATGTTTGAAGTAGAACACTCGTTACCAAGTGGGAGAGGAGGTGATGAGTGTGCAGGAGTGGTGCTGCAGCAGAGCAGGGCTGGGAGCAGGAGCTCCTGCACTCCAGGTGATGGATTTCTGAATTGCTGTCAGCACATCTCGCCTGTTGGCACAGCTGATGCAGACTGACTCGTCCTGCAAACTGTTCTCTGTTGAACTGAGGAATTGCTGAGGCCAAGTTACCTGTGCTTACCGCTAAATTCCTCTGGAAATAATGCAGACAGAAATCTATGGCTATTTAATTAATTTAATTCAGCATTACCCTCAGAAACAAAATCTGCTTGTTAACTTCTAAAAATTTGTTTTCAAGGTAGATATTTCTGAGGGAAATGTCCTTTTCTGTTTTGCTTTTTTTCTTTCACCCCCTCCCTGTGAGATTTGGAGAAAATACTCGAAAACTTTTTGCGTAATGAAATCAAATGCTGGCAGTGCTGCTGCATTTAGGTAACCAGGTATGTTTTGTGATAAGGTCATGGCTAAAAATAATCACAGACACTGATGGTGATTGAAACAAAAAAGATCTTGCCAAGATCCAGACATGAAATTGTATCGTTAATATCTCCATGTATTGATTGAACCTTATGAATTACCAGTGCTGAGTTCCAAACTCAGAGCATGTCAGGAAGTTATGGAAATGTGGATCAGTTTCCCTGGACAGTGTGACACATGCATTGTTTACAACTGAACTTTATTGTTTATTTTCCATGTTAAAAGATACTTTCTTTTATTTAAAATAATTGGTTTTTGTATTTGCCATTCTAATTTGAATTAGATTAGTATAATAGTTTGCTTTTGCAGGACTTACTTTTTCTCAAATGTTTTTGCACCTGTACATATCCTTTAGTATCATATTGAGAGAGGCTGCCCTCCACTCCATTGGTGTTTAATTTTAGAAATGAGGTGTTTACATAGTATTTTCAACACTTTTTAAAATTACTGTTAATCATCCAAATTTATATTTGGGTAATGGATTTCTTTGTGTATTGATTATTTTCAAGTGATAATTGAATTTGGTTCCTCTGTTTAGAAGCATTTAAACTCTGTCCTCCCCTTTCCACTCAGAAGAGTAAGATGACTTTATTGGCTTTGTTTCTGAACTAAGACTATGGTTTTCAACTGTTGTGAGGAGTGTAAAATACTAAACTATCAGATGGGGATATCTTTTACAAGCACCAGCTTTAATATCTATTTACAGCCACCTACCAGCTTTTTTCATTATTCAAACAGTCTCAGAATTCATGATTGTTGGTCACTAACTGGCCCTCACTGAGAAGATGAAAACTTGGGCATGTGGAAGCATGGCAGGGGGTCCTGTTCACTGACACTTTGCTGGGAATTAAAATTTCTAGTTTATATTCCTTGGCTGAAGAAGGCTCTGATAGAAATAAGTGACATCTAACAGCAAGAGCAAGGTCTCCTTGGCAGTGTCATGTGCTTTACATGTGTGTGCTTTGTGGGACGTCTGGATGCTACTAAATTTTTAAAGTTGTGTGAATATTGAAAGTTTTTTTGATTTTTAAAATTTTAATTGTGTGTGACATCAATTTGAGAAGGCACTGCAACCATGCTAGAGGTTTTCCTTGGATAATTTTAAGGTGTATTTATTTTTTTGCTCCTAAGGAATGTATTTCAGTCTTCAAGCTTGTCTAGCAGCATTTGGGAGCCTTTATTTTGTTTCTTGATATAACAACTCCTTTTGTAGACCAGTGACTATCATTTAGTGGTCTTTCTGCTCATGATAAGAGAATTTTATATTTTTTTTTGTCAGCTGTCAGCAAGGTAGAAGATGTCTGTGTGCACATTTCTATGAATACACGCACTTCATGATGAGGAATCCTAATGTGATGAATTCACTTTTCAATAAAACCAGAGTTTTGTATTGATTTTTTTTTTGCTTGTTTCTTGAACAATCTTAAAATTAATTGTCTGTTTACTAGATGTAGTACTTACATTATACAGTCCGAAAAAAAAGAAGTAAAAAGGCAAGTATTGATCTGGGTAAATGTTTGGTTTTGGAAAATAAATCTTTTTACAACAGAGCTGGTCATTTCATGCACAGAAATCTGGTTTTGTTACAACTTTTATTAAAACATGGTAAAGAAAGTAAAGCACAACTCTAGCCTGTCTGGTCTGAGCTGGAGGGCTAATGACTGAATAGTAATTGCAAATCCTTAAAAACAGATTATCTCTCTGGGTGTTATATTGCAGCATATGATTTTATTGAAGGTAGAAATGATTTGTAAACGACCTGTGGCAGAAGGCAGAGAACTTAATTTTGTTCAAATAAGAGACATCACACTCAGAATTTATGGGATGTATCAAGCCTGGCAAGGGAGACCAGCTATTCCCATGTATGCACTGGAGCATCTTCACTGCCTGAGCATGAAATGCTCTGTAAAAATAGAAATATTGCAGGAGAAGTGCTCAGGCTGAGGGAGGCTGCTGCAGTAATTCACTCCAGGTAAATCTTTTGCTGTGTTTGTTGAACATGTACAAAGGATCCAGCTGCTTTTGGAACCCCCAGTGCGGCAGGAGCCTCCTCAGGAGTTCCAAATTCTGCTCCAGGGGAGTGGAACTGAAAGGAAAGAGGTTTGCTGTAGGATTGTGCAGGTACAGCTCCTGGTCCTGTGGTGCTGAATTAAAGTGAAGACCAACAGCTCAGTTTTAATCAAGCTTTTGCAGCGTTCTGGCTGGATCAATGTGTGTTTTATCTGTGAAGTGCTATTATGTTCCTTTTGTTCATAGTGCAAATAGTGCGAGACAAGCTGTTTATCCAGTCTGAGGATTACTGATGAGGGTACATGTACTGTCCAGCAGCCCTTGTTCTGGCAAGGGGGGAAAGATTTCTAGGGTAGGAGGAGGTCTATAGTCTCATAAAAATCAATAGAGAGCTTTTTATAGCTATAATAAGGCGTCACTCTAGTGATGGTTCATGCAGAAATTTTTCCTTGCATTGGCTGTTGTGTTTAACCCCCACACCTGCAGGCTGCATCCAGAAGCACCTGGGGTGAACCCAAACCCATCCTGGCAGGGGGTTAAGGTGTGACTGGCGTGGCTGAAGTGCTTTACTCTGCATAAGGGGAGAGTTTTGTTATGCGGATGTTTTTTGGCTTACAGAATTAAACACCTTGCTCTGTGTCTCCCTTGATTTGAATGGCTGTGCTGTGTTATGCTCTGTGTATCTTGGCCTTTAATCCTTTCCCAAACAGTGGATCTCATGGTATTGACCCTCCAATTGATGCTTCAGCATTCAGCTGGAGCTGCTTTCTGTAACCCACACTGATCTACTAATTTATTTAATTTATTTTTAAACTAAATGTGTTATTTCCAAATTCTGTCTCCCGGGTGAAGAAAGGCCATAGACTCAAAAACCTGTATTTTAAAATTTTAACACCACAGTGTTAAAAATTTATCCAGAATGATAGAATATCCTGAGTTGGAGGGGACCCATGAGGTTCATCAAAGTCCAGCTCCTGATCTTGTAAGCACAACTTAATGGGCTCTTTTTTATTTTCATCCACTTGGCTGTAGTGTGTAGAACAGCAGAAATCAGGCTAAGCCATTAGGTTCTTCACAAGCCAAGGAATATTATATCTGTTGGGCAAAATTCCTGCAAGTAAAAAACTGAATATAGAAAGTACTGCATTAAAATGGTGAGCAGGTTATTGAATATGAGTATATATGGAATCCAAGTACAGTATGGGAATACAGAGACTGTAAAGACACAGCCATGGTGTCACCTGTCCAGTTCCTACCTTTCATTTCTGGTTTTTTATTTAAATGGAGTGTGCTAATCTACACTCAAACAACACCTGTCTTATTTTTCATTATATGAGTTGGCTTAGGACTTGATTTTTAAATTACAGATATTGATTCTAAATATCAAGCAGACCTGTGTGTATCCATTGTGTTAAACGTAAGGATGCACATAGCAGAGACTTGTTTATGACTGGGCCAAAGAAGTGAACTTGATACATTTGTTCAAGGTCTGAGTAAATGTCTGCTACAAGGTGCTAATACTGACTCTTGTTATGATGTTGCTGTTGGTGGCAAAACATGTTTCTGTTGTAATTTGAAAGCAAAATAATTTTGTCCATTTAGAAAAAACCTGCTTTATCCACTTGATGATGTCAGAGAGATCAAAGACTGCAAATCCCACTACTGTTGTTCACAGACAAATTGAAATGCAATTTCTTTTTTCCATGCAGATGTTTAGCCACTAAATCTATGATTTTTTTTTTAAGTCAGAAGAACTTCTGTGTATGTAACACATGAAAGCCCTTTAACTGCATACCATTACTGAGCATTGTTTAGTCTTTAATCGCTGAATTGGTATGAATTAAATTGCTTTCTTAATTGCCTAAATACCTTATATTTTTAAAAGCCTGTTTTTCCACTGCACTCATTTATTCTTAACAGGGTAATCCTTAAAGCTGAAAGGCCTCTATTAAATTGAACATCGATGGCAAGCCTGTCATGAGGATTATAGAATTAGAACTTCAAGTGATTTAGAGAATGAGAAAACAAATAGGAGATTTTACACACGCATTTATGTATTCTTCTTAAATAAATCCTTTATTTCATTTGTTGTGTATGTTGCAGCTTACTTCTGTGTAAGAACTGTGCTGGATGAGTAAGGGAAATGCTGTTAAAACAATTCTTTCCAGATGTATTACTAATCCTCTCTGTCACGTGAAGTGTACTTGTCTCAATCTCTTACCTACACCTACTCTTGTCTGTTGCTGTTGTGAATAAGAGGAAATCTCTGCTTCTGCTGGATCTTCCATCAACTCACACATTCTTTCTTTACATCTGCACAAAAATGGGCAAACTAAGAAATTTGGTCTTAAATTCGTTCTCTCATTCTCTTAAGTTCCTGATGTTCCTTTGTCTGGACACGTGCGCTCTGCCATGGAATTTAGCCACGAGCTTATTGGAAACATGCCACTGGTCCTGTATTCTAACAATTATTTCAGGTTTTGGGGGTTTTTTTGTTTTTTTAACTAAAAAAACTCATTTCAGCAGTTCATGCACTCAGGCTAACAGAGAACAGAGTCTTATCACTTCCAAGAATACTGATGTATTTCAGGCCACTAAAAAGTGCCTCTGCAGTTGAAAGAACAGCAAAAATACACAGTTACCTGTTACTTCACCTTGTGCACAGTTTTCCTGCAGTTTTTCATAAATACAGCTGGATGTATTAAATTTCCTTTACCTACAGTCAGGATTACCTTTGCTTTTTTTGTGGTCATTCTGTATTCCAGTAAGGCAGGGTGCATTTATTTTGTGTCTGTATAGAATTGGTCTCAAAATCTTCAGCCTAAAGCAGCGTGGTTTAGATTTTGCTTCAAGAAAAAATTGTGGATTTACAACAAGGAGTTAGTTTAACCTGACTGGTCAAAATACAAATTCTGACTGTTAGGACAATGTCCAGCTATGGAGCATTTCAGGGATTTGCATTGAAGGAATATTCTAAATTCTGGTCTGTTTAATCTCTGTTCACAGCTGGTTTTTATTTGGGGGGATTCTGAACTGGCAATGCTAAAATCTCAGAACTTTATGGACTGTCTTCAGGTTTTGTTCTCATCAAAACTAATCATTCTTTTTTAAAATATTTCATAAGGTAGATTCCTTTTGTAGTCCTAAATTATGGAGAATTCAAGAAATTTCATTTTTTAAATGTGTTTATTTGCAGGCAACCCGTGTAGGCAACGTTTTGCTTATGAGTCGACATCTACAATATTCACTTTATTGAAGCATTTTTTTCTCATTGTTTTCACCTGTGTTCACTTTTTAGATTCGAGATACAAAATCATCAGATCAGAAAACGACCCTGTTGCATTTTCTGGCAGAAATCTGTGAGGAGAATTACCGGGACATCTTAAAATTTCCAGATGAATTGCAGCATGTGGAGAGTGCAAGTAAAGGTAAGCAAATGGACAAAGCACCTAAAGGTAACAGTTGTTTGCTTTGACATTAAATGCTTCCAGCATCTCATTTGAGGTTGTAGGATTATGTAAACTGTAAGCATTGATAATCCACGTGGATTGTGCCTTTCTGGTATTTATTGAGCTGAGAAGTCAGGAGGGAAAAGCAGTAATAGAGCAACTCCTCTTCTTCTGTAGCGGGCTGTGAAAATAAAACAGTGTATTTCAGTGAGGTGCTTGAAAAACCACGGCTCAGGAGTTGCCAGCAGTGCAGTGATGGTGTTCAGTGTCCTATTAAACCTCTGAAGAGTGAGCACTGTGTGTGCACGTGAGCCTTCACACACAGAGAGTTCCTCGTTTCCACACCTGATAGAGAATAGCAAACATGCTTTGGAAAAATCCCAGGCTGCACAGGAAATAGATAGAGTTTAATTGTGCTGCCCTGCACAAATTAATACTTTATTTGTGGTCAGTCAGCAGCCCAGGCTGGTGGCTGTGGTACCTTAGTTCATCTGTTGGGCACGTTCTCATGGGACACAGGCTGTGCTGCTTGGCACATTGCTGCTGAGTTATTGATGGCAAAGGTAGGTGGTAGCTGAAGATAACAAACTTTTAATTTGCCTGGGCATTAATGGTCCATCAGAAGATAAATACCTGGGTAGCACCAGAATGTCAAGGAAAATAGAGGGGAGAAATAGTTGGATAAACATTTCCATTAGCTGTGTCCAGGTTTGCTCTCGGAAATTTTTGTCTCCTTTTTTCCAGGGTTATCAGTCAGTGTCTCTCTTCAGAGCAATGATTAGCTGTTAGACAGATACTTTATTAATTAGGCCATCATTTGCTTTCAGTTTGTGTTCTTCTGTCTTAACCTGTCTGGTGAGAGCAGAGCTCTTGTTTCCCCGAGGACCTGGGGAACAGTTCATCCATCAACCCAACTTTGCCATTATTTCATCTCAGACTTCTTCACGCTTTTATGTGTCTGTCTTTGTCATACAATTTTTTTGCTGTTTCTTGAACTTTGCATGCACCTTTCCATATTTTTTTCTGTATATAAATTGTATTTTATTTGTACTGATGAAATGTGTCCCTGCCACCCTTTGCTGCAGGGTGGTTCATAGGCCTGAGTGCCTATGGACAAAATGGGACTGATCTGGGATTAGTGGGGTGTCTGTGCAAGGCCAGGAGCTGCACTGGATGATCCTTGTCGTTCTCTTCCAGCTCAGGATATTCTGTGTTTCTATGGTGGACTAATGCAGTGATTAATTTATTTATGCAAGTAGCAGTTGGGTATCTTATCTAAATTCCAAAAATGTTTTCTACCACTTGATAATTCTTTTCTTGAGGTGACTTTTAATTTTTTTCTTCCTTTCTTTGTAAAGTCTTCTGGTTTACCAGGCACTTTTGATGATCTTTTATGAATTTTCTTCTGTGGCTGACACTTGACCTTGCAGCTTTGAGATTTTTATAGTTTGATTCAAAGGCTCTGATGTTCTGCAAGTTGACTTCAGGAATTAAACTGAAAGAGTCAGTAAAGTTTAGTTAAGCTGTAGCATCCTAAACAGAGAAAGCCTGTTAATGGGAGCAAAGCCTCTAATAATTCTGATGCTTAGAACACATATGAAAAAGATTTTATTGCAGTTAAATTTGTTTCATTCTGTAACATAAAAGCTGCATTTCTTATAAACAGCAATGACTTCTAGCAGAGCATAAATTACTGTTCATTTTTAATGACCAAACCTTCCCTTTTGGCCCTTCTTTGCTTTCTGGTGCAAAGCAGAGTTTTGGCGGAATAACCGGGATTTGTGCATGTTGCTTCAGCTGTTCCCCATGGTCCTTCTTGGGGTTCATTAATTGTAATGTTCATCTGCTCTCTCACATGTGGTGCTTTTTTTGTGTAGGAAGTTGAAGTGCTTTGCATGCAAGAGATATTGCACTTCCTATTTATTGTTTGGTGTTTTATAAACCAGTGGTTTCGGGGATGGGCAGTTGGGTTTATTTTTCCTGTGGGAAGCCTCTTTTGAAAAAATTGATATGAGGATGCTGGCATCAGTTAGTTATTCATAAAATAGGAAGAAACCTACCAGCAAATATTATCTCTGCATGAGTTTTAAATAAGGAAATATGAGCTAGACAGGTGAGTGTCATTACTTGAGATGGATGCTGGTACTTTTCAGTCAGGAGGCAGCCTCGTAGTTAGGACTGTACATAACCTTCCAACTGCTACACTTGGCATCTGCAACTTCTTTTAAATCTTGGCCGCATATTCTCAGTTCCATGTAAAGAAAAAAAATCCTATTCAGCTTTAATTTTCATCTAAGAATAAAGAATCAGCATCTGAACAATGGCTGATTTTTTTTTTTAATGAAGAGCAGATAAAGCATAAAACTGGATTTTAATATGAAAAGGTCAATGGGATTAGATGAACTGCCCATGCATGTACTAAAATCTTCAATAATCTGATATAAGGTATAATAAAACAGTTAATCTTTTTAAAGATGGAAGATCAACCTGGAGGTTTATGAAAACTAAAAATAAATTAGGAAACAGTTTTATTCTGGAAAATATGAGCAAAGGTCAAAGTGATTAACGATCAAGAGATCATTGGAAAAGCACTTCTTCTTCCTGGAAGCAGACTGTGAAAGGAAAACCAATCAAAACTCACAGGGTTGTGACGAAGTGCATTGTTTGATGTCAGTGAAATTCCCTTTCATTCCCATCCCATATTGGCGTTCGGTCAAATATCCAAATAAAAGCAAGAGGTCAGAATTTCTAGACACAATCACGTGGTTAAAAGTATAGTTTGGAATTACTTAGAAAAGAAATGTATTTTTTAAGTCAAGTCTCTCCTGAGTGTCAAGCCTCTTGGAAATCATAAAAATGAAATAGGTAGCACACAAAATTCAGATGATTAAAATAAGTTAGCCATGTATTTCATAACAATAACTTAATTTTAGATATTAAGAGCGATAGTTTTAAATTCCAGTTCATGATTCAAACATTGTGCCTGTAAATAATAAAACATAAAAACAAACCATAGCTGTGTCTTCATCTGTTGAATATCCAGTTCCTGATGTACCTGTTACCTGCTTGCTTTGTCTGCCAGCAGTGAGAGTCACTGGGCTGCAGAGATTCACAGCAAGTTGAGATTAACTGTGAAAGTGGTGTAGATATATTATATATATATCTATATATCTTAGTCTTTTTCAGTAATAATGAGGGCTTTTTTGAGCACTTAACATTCTGAATTCTTTGCCTGACATAGAGGTGTGCTGCTTGATAATTCTCTTTTAAAGTGTTGTTAAAAGTAAAATCAAGTGAAAGGGGCCTTGTTGGGGGTGAATTAGGTCTGTGCAGTGGACTAAAAAGTACCAATAGCACCAGCACAGATTTGTCACTTATGTGGTCATTGCAATTTATTTCATTAATTTGCAAGCATATGATTCTGATGGTTGAGGCATCTCTCTAGAAAGGCCATTAGCAATCAGATACACTGTGGAATACAAATGCGTGTATACTTTTTTTATTACAAATAGTGTAATAAAATATTAATTTTAAGATTTTATACAGGTACTTCACTGTGATTTAATGGCATAATTTTAGAATGGGGGAAATATTTTAAAACATCCTGTGCAACTGTCACTTTGAAGTATAGCAATTTAAAACATGCTCATAAGCAGCAGCCATTTTTCTGTCAAACAAAAGTTTTATAGTTTGTTGCAGCAGAAAAAAAACTGTTTTAGCGTAGAGATCTGCAGCATTCCACCTTGCACAGTTTAAATTGCTGAAACAGATTCTGCCCAACCTGGCACATGAGTGGTATAAAGCAGACAGTGTTTTGTGGCAGGAAACAGTTAATTCTGGTACCTGGGACTTTTCTCTAATGGCATCTGAAGCTGCTGGCATTTTGCATTGTAACCACAAGTTGTACAGAGACTTCTGTCATTGTTTTCCCTCACATAAACTGCAGTACTGGTGTGGAAGGAGCTCTCTGGGTGTTTTCCTGGCTGTAGGACACACACAGGTGGATAAAACACGGGGGACTCCTTCCTGTTGTGGCGCTCTGGGTGTGCGCCCAGCACTGCCCCGGGGATGGGGAGATGCATCAGCTCATTAAAAGTTTCCTCCAGTCACTTCTCCTTCGCTGGCAGGCGTCAGTGAGGAAGGCAGGGAGGCAGAAACCTCACAGGCACTTCTTGTGTTGTAGTTCCAAGGAGCAATTTCTGTAGGAGATCCTTTTGGAGGCTTGCTAAGATTCTGGATTGCCTTACACTCAGTAAAATTGCTCAGTGAATTTTCCCAGTCTGTGAAGACTTTGAGGATTTTTGTTAGTTGCTGTCTGTGTGTAACAAATGGTGTACAGAGCTGTGGTTGTTCTGCATTCTGAAGCTACATTTTGAAGTTATAATTTGGAATCCCCATTAAACAGCTTTTTGTATGGCTTGCATTTTAAGGCTCTGCTTCTCTCCCTGAAGTGTAAGTATCAAGGGCAAAATGAAAGAGCAGCCCAAATGACTCTCATGGGCTCTTGCTTATTAAAGAAATTAAAGCATTTAAGAATATCTGGCTGTAGTTAAACCAATTCAGAAGTGAAGATTGCTTTAAATGTCTTAAGTTGTGTAATCCATTTAGAATTCCTTAACACAAGCCACTAGAGAGAGGTGGAAGCTACAAAATGGCACTTTGTTCTTTCTTTTCCTGCTTATCTGTGGTTGAATTTGCACTTTGATGGCTGTGAGGAAGGTTGTGGCACCTCTGCAAGTGGGTCAGGCAGTCAGAAAGGCCAGGTCCAATTAGAGGTTGGGAGTATGAAGGGAGATCAGTTGGATGAAGTTGCCCAACAGCTCTGTGAGGTTTTTATATCAACAGCAGGTTGTGTGACAACAGCTTTGCTCCTTCTCTGTGCATTCCTTACTTTGTTTACTTGTCTCCTGTGCCTCATTTGCAATTTGTCTTACACCCTTGCCAGCAGTTTTGCTTCAGTATGCTCATTTAATACATTCTGATTTTGTAATTATAAGCTCTCTTTTAAAAATAAACTCAACTTTGGAGATCTTGAAAGACATTTGTAATTAAATCAACATCAAAGTACAGCGAGTTTCTGGAGTGCTCTGGAGGTGATATCCCATATTGCCGGGAGAATGCTGCTGATTGCAGAGCTGTTCTCACCCATCAGCTCCAGTGCTCCTGGTTATTTTTCTAAAATTGGGACATCTGTTTTCTAGAAGATTTGCAGTTGTAATATGAAAAGTCAGTTCAAGTAAAAAACTTTCTATGACAGGCTGTTTGCTGTTTAGTGAGGTAAATGAGAAGGGTAGAGGGGGAAGGCTGTTCCTGACAAGGGAAAGTTGGGAGTGTGGCACACACGGAGTGCCTGAGACTGAATCTCTCACTAAACTCTAAACCAAGAGTTACTGAGGCTTGGACTTGTCACAAAGTGTTTGATGTTCAAATTGTGCTCACCTCCACCTGCAGGTGGAGGGACAGTGACAGCAGTGCACAAGTGCTGTGTCTGTGTTTGGCCAAGGCTGTGGAGTTGCTGTAACAGCCTGAAAGGTGGAGCACAGCTGTGTCCCTGCCTTCCTTCACCTTCCCCAGCAGTGCTGTGAGCAGGCAGATGAGATGCTGAGGCTCTCCTGGGGAAGGAAATCTTAGCATGCAAATCAAAAGTGCAAATGCACATCTATGTGTGAAATCTGTTCAAAAATTCTGTTTTGAAGGCTCCTCCAAACAAATTCCAGTACGTAGTAATAGGATATGAACAAATCATTGCTCTTTGGGTAGACCTGCTCTTACTCCTGAACTTGAAAAGGTGCAGAGAAGATTCTGCGAGGGAAAAAGTCTGTTATGCATGAGGTACTGGTTGTTAAGCACAAGGGCTTTGTGTCAGAAAGCTTTCCCAGTTTTTGGAAGAGAAGGATGGCGACTCCTCTAGCTGGGTAAGATAGCATCTTTTCTTCTCCTTTGACCTTGAGGTGTTTAAACATTTATTGTCTTAACAAATAGAAACTTACTTGGTATGAATTGAGTAATCAATGCTTGTAATTCCTGCAGATTATGTACTTGCTCACCCATTTCCCTCCAAACTGCCTTTCATTCTTTTGTGGAAGACTACTTCCATCTGCCCTCAGGCAGTAAGAAATAAATAGTCATTAGTATGCTTACAATGTAGTTATGGTACAAATACTGTCTAGACTTAAAAATCCATGAGTTCATTTGCTTCATACAGACTTGCTTTTGCTCACTGAAGTAATTTATGTTGTTGTCTTTCACTTCAGAGTTGTTTCGAACTGTGCACGTGGCCATGCCAGTTCTGTATCATTTTACCTCTCGTTATGGGGAGGACTCTCAGTCTGAGGCAATCTTATTTTAGAAAGGATTAGTCTGACCTTTGGTCCTATTGCTGTATTAATGTAAATACAAAATGCTTAGCTTGACTACAGGGACCAGCTAGTGCTCGACATCAACATGAGATTAACTGCTTGTAGCATTTTTCTGGGACTAAACTGCTCTACCAGACACTCACTAAGCCTTCCTTAGCGTGCAGACTGTGCAACTGCTTTCTCCAAAATAAGTAGATAGGATTGGGTTGAGGGTTTTTTTTCTGAGGAGCAATTAATACAGGGAAAATAATAAGGTGAAGGAAATTATTACCTTCCATGTCAACATAATATTGTGCCCTCTCTTCAGTGACTGTGAATTTCTACTATAATTAAATAATAAAATGCAAAATAATCTTTTAATCAGTTCAAGATTTAATGATGCATGATTGAGTTGCATTCTGTATTTGTGCAGAGACAATACTGATAGATCCAAGTGCTCGTATTAGTCTGCCCCTGAGAGGAATAATCTGGACAATACATTATTACATGACTTCACCTGGTTCATGTTAGTTCTCTGTTACAGTGATCCTGCAGTGAGTTGAAACATGCATGTTTAACTCCTGCTATTGGCTCTTTTCTTTGTCTCATAAATCCTTTTATCACCGTGGTTTGAGGTACGCACATTAAAGGTGCTCTATTTCTTTCCCTGTTCAAGCTTCAGGTGCCCTCTGCAAGCTAACCTTTCCTTAGGGCTAAACTAAGGGCCAGATTGACACAATTTGGACCAGACTGAGAAATTGTGCTGCCTTTTTTCCTCTCGTTGGCCTTCAAGATGGGCCCGTAGCATAGGCTTTGGGGTTTATGCAGTTTTTTCGGACAGGGCATTTGGGGGGACCCCTGCAGTTCCTCCGGGCTGTCTTCCCCACCATCTGCACATGTTCTCAGAGACTTTAAAAGCTACATCCCCACCCCTTACTCTTGATATGTTTCTGAACCTGTTGTCTAAGAATGCACATCATTCCTGTCTAAACTCATTTATACTCTGTCTCTACTGTTCCCCGTGTCAGCGCATTTGACTTTTGAATTCTCACACTTTGCCATTTCTTTGAATGCTGATCTTTCCACTGGGGATGGGAGTCTTAATTGTCCTGTAAAGCTGTGAGGGTGGCTGAGGTGGGTTGTTTACTGCTGTTGATTTGTTTTAATTTGGAAATGTGGCAAACATTTTATCTTTGCTAATCCAAGGAAATAAATGGCCAGGCATCCTTTAGGTTGCTTCCTTTTTTTGGGGGTCTGCTCATCCTCAAGTGTTTGGGGTTACACACAGGGCTTTTTTTTTTGTGGTGGCTTTTGGTGCTGGGGTTTTTTTCTTCATATTTTCTGTATTTGCCTCATGTTCCTGCCTTCAAATCTGTTATTTATGTATTGGATTTAGTTGGTTTTTCTCTCTTGTTGCAGCATTAAATGGAATAATGTTGGAATGGCTGCTCCAGAGAGGCTTTCTCAGTAAGAGCCCTTGCACAGTGCTTGCGTGCCACTGAAGGCCAAATGCTGCCTTTCATGTCCATTTTTGAGACTAGTTCTATTAAGATACCTAATTTTCACATGGAATGATGGGCAAATGGAAGGTGAACAAGCCTCTGTCTTTGAGGAGTGCAGGGGACAGGCTGTTCAGTGTGTGCATTTTGAAATGGTTTCAAGGAAATGGCTTTGTGCTGCAAGTAGAATTTATGCTTTCATAAATTAAAACCTTGCAAGAGTTTGAAGAAATTTATATGAATTTCCCTGAAAGTAAAAGGTATTCATGCTGATTCCTCTGCACGTTACTGAAGTAGTAAATCTCGAATAAAAGGGTTTATGGGAGGAAATGCAGATATTTTATTATAGTCTATATATATATGTTCCCTGTTCTGTCGTCTTTTTAAATTTGTCTTGCAGAACAACAACTTCATAAATTATTTGAACAGAAACTTGTACATTTGCCTGGGCTAGGGGAAAAAAAAAGTTAACAGAATTGCATATTCTACAATGTCTTTTTGTTAATTGAGTGTGAATATAGCAGTTAATTCTGGGAAGCACAGCTTTAGGATGCAGCCTTCTTGCTTGGATAGAGGATCTCCATCCTTTCAAAGCCAGTACTGCACCTCATCTAGGGCTTTCTGAACTTAATTTTATAGAACAGTGTTACTGAAAACACTTTACATCCATCTTAATCACAAAGGCTAACAGTTATTTGTCATTGCTTGCTGAATTTCTTTGCACTTTGGAATTTCAGACAAAAATAAACTTTTACTCTTGCTACATGGTCATGCATTTAAATATTTTCAAATGGCTGCAAACAGTTAAACTTTGTGTTACGTTGCCTATTTACGTACCAGCTGCTATTTTTTTTATGAACAAAGCCACCGTTTGCATCCTCCTCATTTATTTTTCAGTTCCAGCATTTTCCTTCAGTGCTGTTTCTCCCCATCCAACTGCACAATGGCCTATAAAAACATTACAGTAATTCAGGTTCTTCAGTTCAAGCAGAAATGTGTGCTTTGATCATGATATCAAATGATTAAACTAAGGCAACCAGAACCTAAAAGCTTTGATAATTAATGTTATTCTGAGTGTTTTAGTGGTTGATTTCAAGGTTAACTCTCAAATGTGATTTTAAAAGCTACAAGGATTCTGTGGTCAGTATAGATTCCTACCCCAGCTGAATTAAGCTTTAAAAACTTTCACTGCAATTCTAGGGCTACATGATTAGTAGTTCCTTTGGTACCCAGTATAAAATGGATAAAATTGAAAATAAAATCAAGACAATGGCTGCTATAAAGACAGCTCTATTGGTGCCTTATGTATTTGAACACGCTCGTGAAATCAGTGTTATGGCTGATGTGAGTCGTTACGTAGAAAGAATAGAAAATTTATTTTCTTCTGGGAGCAGCTTCCTTATTTACCAGATTTTTATTTCCTATATGCTGTTTTTCAAGCCACCGTGACTCAATTTCCTTCTACTCTTGAATCTCACGTAGTCACGGCACCATTTTTTTTTAAATAGCAAGAAAACAGAAATATAAATGGTTCTTTAGAAAGTACTTGGTGGAACTTCTGGGCAAACTGCTTGCCATCAAAAGATAATAAAAACCCCTTAAAAAATGGAGTCATTTGCTTTTCTTGGCTGCACTAGGGAGAAAGGGGTCTTGGGATTCTCTGCTTTTCCTTGGAAGCACTGCTTTGTGAGCTGTGCAAGAGGAGACACAGAATGGAAGAGAGGCTTGGGTGCCAAAAGGCAGCTTTCAATGAAGAGGAGGTGCTTGTCCAATTGTTCTTATGATAAAAGTGAGAATGACAAATGGACCCTCATGGGTTATGGCATAAAAGTCAATATTACCAGTTCAGATTTAATTCTCCAGCTAGACCAGGAATTTCTCTGCAGAGACTCTCTCACTTTCCAGGTCTGGAATTTCTTTGTGATGTGGGATTGCCTCGCTGTCACAATGGTGCTGTCATTTTTTGCTCACATGATGTATCAATTAGGGGTTGTTTAATCCAAATTAGCATCACAGTGGTTTTCACTAGAATAGCTTGTCACACAGCAAGCAGGAGTTCTTTACAGTACCCTCTTTTTTTAATGAGTGTGCTGTACTGTGACTCCTTTACATCCTTTTGATTATCAGCAGCTTTTATTATTCAGACCTACCTTTGTCATTTACACAGCTCTGGGTCCCAGAAATCAGTGTAATTTCAGTAGAAGAAAAATATTTAATTTTTTTTCCCCCATGTCTGTTACTTAAATCATTCCTGTAACAGAAATGTTAATAATATGATCATTCATTTAACCAACTACATGCATGAAAAAGATGAAATATCTTTGAACTCTAGTTAGTTTTTAATCTTTGAATTAGATTTAAAAGAATATTAGAAATAATAATATTAGAAATATTGGAATTTTTGCCATAAATTTAAATAGAAATGGAGTAATTTGAACTAATGGTGGAATTAAGTGGTGACATTTCGATGTTAAATATGATGATCTGGTATATTACAGGAGATATTTTCACTTTATTTTTATGAAGGGAGGGATTTTTATGAGCAGTAATTCAGAAGAATGTGAGTCTACTTAATGGAATCATTCTCTTTAAGACTGTTTATACTGACATTGTTTTTTCCCCTTTCTGGAATCTGGAAGCTTTATACTTTTTTTTTTTTTCCCCCCCCCCCTCAGTTTCAGCCCAGACTTTGAAGAGCAACCTTGATTCAATGAACCAGCAGATCCAGCGCCTGGAGAAGGACATTGAGAATTTCCCTAAAACCCAGGATGAGCACGATAAGTTTGTAGAAAAGATGAGCATATCCTTTTTGCACGTCCTCCCTGATCATCTGAACAGTCTCATCCTCTGCTTAAGTATTTACAGCACTTGAAAATCGGTTTTAAGTCTCTTCTTTCACACATTTCTTCTAGAGCAGAGAAAAGAGCATCGGTGAACATGGTGAATGTGAGCAAACAGAACGGAGGAGAGCTGAAAGCATCAATAATCAGATTTTCAAGGGGGCAACCAGAAAGTTCTTTTGAAGAAAGTAGTTACAGTGAGCAGCCTGTACTGAGTGAACTCAGTATGGGGATTTTTTTTCTGTCTGAAAGAATTACTGAATCAAATTTAGAAACATACCAGTGGCAAAGTTGATATATTTATTATTTAGTTCTAGATGTGGTGTTTTTTGAAGGGCAGAGTATTAATTTTGTTAATGGTTTTTGGTTATTTTTTACCATCATTTTAGAGAAATATTTACATTTCTTTTCACACGAAAGTGTTCTGTCCTTTAATTTCTGTAGAGAATAGAGACTGTGGATCCTTTAAGCACTACCAAGTAAAATCTGTGGGAGACTATAATATGGTATCTGTCTAGCTTGTTTCTGTATATCCAGCTTTCATTTTGTTCACAAGTTTGAGTAAAAAGCACACTGTAGATACAAGAAGTTCACAAAATTGCAGCAAAGACTAAGAAAAAGGCATTTTTTTTAAAAAAAGAAACCCCCAGTTTTTTATTGTGCACAAATCCCACGCCTGTGTGGATATGGGAGCATTTGGAGTGCAGTGCATGGCAAGTCCAAGGCATTTTGTGCATTATAGAAGCTCAAATAGTTCCTGTGATATCTTTCCTTTGTTGCTGCAACAGAAGTCATGACAGAAATTGTGGGGTTTGGGGTTTTTCAGAGGAAAGAAAAAGGAGGGGATTGATGTTCAGAGCTGTTCACAGCTGCTCATCACGTTCGGTGGGTGGATGTAATGAAGAGCTTCTCCCCACTGCTGTGTCTGTGGAAAGTCAGTTTTTTGCAGGATTTACCATCTGAATGGAGTCAGTGACAGAATTTCGCAGAAGATATTTAATATCTTCTCTGTATGGATTTATTTTAAGTTCCTGCCAAGACTGCAGGAAAGGAGCTTAAGGGAGACAACTCCTAACTAAGTGGAAAATTGTTTCTTATTCCTTACATCTTCCCTTTCACCTTGTCTTACATGCAAGGGTAAGAGACTTGCTGCTGGTAATCACGTTTATCAGTTGTGCTGTTAAACAAAGCTTCTTATTTCCCTCAGGTGCATTCATGTCAGAAAAACTTCCAGAATTGCCTTGTAACTGTCCTGTGCCTTGTCACCCCGTGCAGGCTCTGCATTGTCACAGCAGCCCCGCTCTGCTCATAACTTAAACCAGTTTCTGAAATGCACCTTTACCACTGCTGCTTCTTGTTAAGTTGGACAGCTCTGCTTCCAGCTTATAGGAGTTATTTTCCAGTTGCATTGTCCTTTTGCTACCTATGTATTTCCTTACTGAAATGATTGGCATCACCCAAATGATTTGGCAAGAACAAAGAGCCAAGTAGGTAATATTTAACATTTTTCTCTGTAGCTTGTCACCTGAATTTCTTAGAGAAGAAAGTTTGTCTGACAATGCAAAAGAGTAAAAGAAAGTATGTACTAATGCTTCTTAGTATTGGCAAAACCGGGAGGATCCTATGTCATGTTTGAAAATGAATTGTTCCAAGTGTTCTGGGCAGCCTGGCTCCAGTGCGTGAACGTTGATTCCCAGGTAGATTACCAACCCCTGTAATTGAAACAGCCCCCAGAACTGTGCATGCCTGGCAGCTTTTATCATCCCTGGGACTCTGAGGGCTTGACAAAAGAGATAAGCCTGTAAGAAATGAACTGATTCTACCTCAGGATTTATGTTTGTGTAATTAATAGATGACCTGATAAGGGGTGTGTTTCTTCTTTAGAAAGTCATCTCCTGTTATATCAAGTGATCAAGTTTGTTTCTGCTTATCACTGAACATTTTAAAATTTTCTACACTCCCATATTTTTATTAGATTGAAGAATAATTTTTGAGGGTGTAAAAGTGACACCCTAGTCTGCAGTATGTATTTCTTTGATTTTGTCAGCTGCCTGAAGATTTGTTGGTGATGGCACATACAGAGATTAGAAAGTTACAGAATCTCAGGCTGAACATCTCTGGGTGTGTCAGAAAATTTGAGATGTGTCTCAGTAGAGTTTTAGCATGCAGGAATTATAATATTCAAGGCATAGTTTCTCCTTCCTGTTCCTGCCATAAACAAAGCTGTTTACCAGTAGTTGTGGATGAGACTTTCTTGAGAGGGTGTGAGAGTAATACTGCTTGGAGTATCAAATTAAGTAAATTAAGTCAATAAGTTAATAATTAAGTATCAAATAATCAAGTTAACTGACAGGAAAAATACCATCCATAATACTAATTCATAATAGTGAAATTAATATTCATGATATAGAAGCAAATTCTGTGAAAGAATTTAAGTAATTCTAGTTTTTTCCCAACTTTTTTTTTAACAAACAAGCTTTTGGTACTGTGACAAAAAGATGAATAGAAATTCTACCTATGTTTTCATTTTGGATCTTTTCTTGGTCAGTTTCTAAGCAAGATAATTTTTTACTTCACTTAATCAGTTTTTTATTTAGCACATACAGTTATTCATCTCAGTGTAGTGTGGCTGAAGAAAATAATGGGAATAAAATATTCCTTCTGTGAGTTTCTTGCTATATTAATTATATATATAAATTTAGCTATTTCTTGCTATATTATAAACAACTTGTGTGATTTCTGAAACAACTTTATGATCTGATCTGTGGCTGGCATTGTATTTTACTTGAAGATGAATTTGTAAATAATTCAGCTTTAAATGGGAGAGGTTTCTTTTATAACTAGCCCTGCTGCATGAAGCACTGGGGAGTCTGATTCAACAGTTTAGAAAAGCAATTACAGACTATGCCAAGTCTGGCTTTTGCTCGGGGTTTTACTTCAGTTTGTGCCTCTAATTGAAGATCTTTTCTAAGGTGCAGAGCTCTGAATTTTATATTTACTTGCTGTAGGTGTATACACTGATTTCAGTGATGTTGAAACATGAGTGTCTAGTTGGGACTTGAGAAAGATACTGAGATTAATGGAGTTCAAATGTAAATGTTATTAACAAAGATTAAAAACAACAGAATGAAAAGCAATTTCAGAGGGAACGAATGAAAAGTTGGGCAGAGTTAACATCAATATTGATTTAGAACTATAAATACATGAATAATAAATACCACTTCTTTCCCCCTTCCAACATCTCACACGCATTCTATGACAAAAGTTTATTCCTCTAGAAAGTATTTATTCCTCTAGAAAATAAACAGGAGCTTTGAACGTTGTTCCAAGGAGGAGGCGGTGAGTGAGGGAGCATATTTGGTCCCTGGTTTAATCCTTTTCCTTATCCTACTGCCTGGAGAAGAATGACTTTGGCTGTGTATATTTTATGAAAAATCTGACATGAATTTATTTCTACAAAGGGTCCTTCATGTCCTGGTGTATCCTTAAACAGAGACCTTGTGTGGCTTTTCTCTTTTCAGCTGTGTCGTTCACCCTAATAAGAGACATTAATGTGCCTAAACTTGTTAAAATCTTTTGCCTACCAGAGCACTAAATGCTGCCACGTGGGTTTTCTAACTGATTGCATACATGTGAAGAATTAAAAGCTTATTTTTAAAGAATTGCAAAATTAAGAGAACGATGAATGAAAGAGCAAAAATTACTGCAGATAAAAAAATTCAAAGCACTGTGCATTCATCTTATCATTAAATGGAACAGCAGCAATTTGTGAACTAATTTTAATTTCCAGTAAGGAACACCATTCATTAGAACAGAATCCTTTTTATGGAATAAAAAGCTGCCTTCCTGAAAGGCATGTATCCTCACTTGATGTGCATTTATGCTCCTAGTTCTATCTAATAACCATTACAGCTTCACAACTGAATACGAGGGGTTTATTTCCTCCCTTGATGGACGTCACTTGTACAGAAATGGTCTGGGAACAAGGCTGCTTTATGGGGGGGGGGACTTTTATGCAGTGGGAATGTTCAGTATTTAATGTGCATTAAATATCAACTGATAATTCTCTTGCAGGAGCTGCACTGCAGAGTCTCTTAGAGCAGCTCCTTGGGAAGGTGCAAATGTTCCCAGAGCAGGATCTGGGCATCTGGAAAGGGCTGGGATCTGTGCCCCTGGCTGTGACTGAGCAGCAGGACAGCAATTCCACCTGCCCCAGAGTGCTGAGACAATGGCAATGGCAGGAATGCTCCTGGCATCTCTCAGCACTTGGGATTTCCTCCTGGCTTCTCAGGGAGGAATAATTCCCTTCAAGTGTTTGGAGATGTCGTTTTTAGGAAAGCCTGGGGTTTTTTTGGAACTTGAAATGTACTAGTGCCTTAATTTCTGTAGGAAAATGTACATTAATATCTGAAGTTGCTCATGAACAGGAGATTCTCATAAATAACCCCATGGGGAAACATTTCTGGGGCCTTTGTGTATGTCCCTGCCTTTGAAGTAACTATCTTCTGCCTGAATGTATTTAAATGTGGTTTAAAGGTAGAGGCATTTCTCAGTGCTTTGGGAACTGGAAGAGAGAACCATTCAATGATTTTTCCAATTCCAGGTCACGTATAAACCTTCGAAGAGGTTGATATACCTGCCTTTTCTTGCAAAATATATATATATATAAAATTTTCTTTCTTGCTAGCTACAAAAATGACATTTGGAAACAGCTTAATTTGCAAGTGCAACTCTTGACTAAAGGAGAATTATGGTTATTTATCCATATAAAATACTTCTCCTAAGTAAGCCCTGTAATGCTGTACGGCTTCTGCCTTACAGTTAATTTTAGTATATAAATTGTTCATGTCTCAAGGAACTTTTTGAAGCAGAGCATGCATTTAAGTGCCAGGAATACCTTTTTTTTTTTGCCCTGCTACAGACTTATGTCAATTTGAAGTGATTGGTAATGAGTTATTAAAATGTTCTTAAGAATAGCCACCTTGTACTACTGTTCTGTAGGGTCTTATGCAAATTGATTAATGTGAGCAAAGAAAAAAGTATCACATGGGTGGTGTACTTCACATTTTGTGTCTAGGACGCTCTGTTCTAAGTTTTTGTAGCTCTAAGACAGCTAAATTTGTGATTTGGGTATTAGATTTGAGATTCCAGTGATTTGCTTGGCTGTTTGACAGCCCCCGAGTCTGCATGCCCCAGATTTGCATTATTTTGTATTGCCCCAAATGCAAGAAAAAAATCCCTAAAATGCACTTTTGAAAAGGAAATTGACAGTGTATCATTTTCTGAGAGGTTACATTTAAAAACCTTTTATCTCTGAACACTTGCCTGATATTTAAATGGGGCTGCCACAGCAACCAAGACACACTTGATTAAACTGCTCGTGCTTGTAATTCTGAGAAGTACATCTGAGGGGCTGCAGGATTTCATCAGCACTGGCAGAAAATCCCCCTGCTGAAAGCACGGCGATAGAAGATAGGAAGAATTAGTTTGTACAAATAATCTGCTTTTCTTTTCCAAACTAGAGGCTTTTTTAGAAAATTCAGGGCATTGGTGAATGAACAGAGTTTTCCTTCTCCATTTTTGCATTGCTAATTGTTTAAGCTCGTGGCATCTCAGCAGTTTGAATCCTATTGAAGAACTGACCCAGACAAGTTAAAAATGAGATTACAAGCAATTTGGGCTATATTTAGTTACGTATATTCAATTGACATTATTAAGCTATAGGGGAAAAAAACACCAGTATTTGATGCTGTTGAGCTCAAATGTACTTAAGTTGTTTACTTAGTCTTTAGAGAGTGTGTCTCCCCAGCACATAAATGATCCTGTGTGCAGAGCTGCCTTTTTAGAAGTACCAGTTTAAAAATAAAATATTCAGCAGGTCAGAAATATGGCCAGGACCTTTTGCAGTTAGAGGGCACAACATCAGCAACACATTCTGAAATCTCAGTCCTCAACAACACTCATGCAAACAACCCCAGAAGCTGAAATTTTATTTATTTATTTATTTGGCAAGCCTGTTGTTTACTGACAGTCATGATAGAACTGTTGCCATTCAATTTGATTTCCACTGAGAAATGTCCTCTGTGGCCCTGTGGCATTGACTAGCCCCTTCACTTACCTAATTCTTCACCCTGGAATAAAAAAAAATACAATAATCCCCCCCACTAAAATGGCTTTGAAGTATTTGCATGGCCGGTGTCACGTTTGGTGTGAGTGGATGTTTGTCATGAAGGTCAACACCCATAATTGAATTAAGGTGAGGTTAAATGTGCTGATTCTGCTGCAGATAAATATTCCAGAGCTGCAGCTCATTACCCCCTTGTGTTTGCTGGGATGTGCAGCAGGTGAATGCTGTGAATCTTTGGACAAAGTTAACTTATAAAAATATATCACTGAAAAAAGGCAAATCATTTTGCTGTCCTAATAGAATGACTCTCCTTTTCTGGTCCTGACTGAAACCAGTTGTGTTTGGTTTGTGATGTAATACAGTAAATGGCACTGTTGCTAATTATTGTCCCAAATAATCATCTTTCTAAACTGGGGAGGGGGGAAAGATCAATCAATTTGTCATGATCCCATTACAAACCTAATTGCAGAATTGCAGTGCAGATTTTTACACTGGGCCATTTAAAGGGAAATGCTTTCCCTTCATCTACTCTGGTGCTTTGAGCATGCATGGTTACTAAGCTGTAACCCTTGTAGAATTAGATACTTCCCAATTAAAGATGAGTTTAACCTTGTGGAAAAACAACTTTAATCTCCTTCTGCTTGGCCAGGTCCAGTTTCCCTGCTGAGAGACAGGATAGCATGAACACTTCTTTGTAGGAGATGGCTGAGGAATGAAGGTTTGAGCAGTCATAGCCTTCGTTTTTCTGCCCCCTGCTTTGTTTATTCTGAGGAAATACTGAGAGATACATGAGAGGTAGTGGTGGAAGGGACTGTCATTCTGTCTGCTGTTCAGTCTGTAAGGTTTCAAAGTCAGCGTGGGATTACAAGGGTTTCTTGCAGGGTGTGTGGAGTGGCAGGTTTATCTTGGACCAGAGCACCACACAATCATTTCCAAACCTAAAGCACCTCCTTTGTTTTACTGCCTCTCTCTCTCTCAGCTTTAATGAGCCATGGTGAAGCTTTCTGGGATGAATGTGGGTGATTCTTTGTGTGTGTGGTTTTTTAATCACACCAAGTAAGAAATTTTCCTTAAGGTATACTGAAATTCTGTATTTTCCTCTGTGGTGCACTAAGCATCAAAAGAATTGTTAGTCTGTTTTTATTGCAGATCATCAAGTACCAGACGTGCTGTTTAGATATTTCATGTGAACTATTTCGTTTGATGGAGCCTGCGTGTTGCTTAGTGAAATGGAATTTGAAAAACTTTAAATTGGTCAGGTCTCATCTGGCAAGATTTCAGATGTTTATTTTTATCCTAATGTGAGTTTTTTTACAGTACTTTGCTGGGCTTTTGCTTTGTACCTGGCTTTATTCCCATTATTTTATCTATGTGCTTTAATATCTTTATATCCATTGTTGGGAAAGGAATTCTACCCAGGCCTGCATAATTGATCATGAGATACTCCATTCTTTTATGAACAAAACATGATATAAGCCAACAGAGAGACATTAGTAAATCAGTGTTTCAGTGCTTGACCAGTAATGTGAAAATTGCTGATTTGCTTTGAGACAAGATGAGCCTCAGACTACAGGCTGCCTTAAGGGTACGAACACAGCATGATGAGAGGTAACAATATGTTCAGTAGGATAAGGGATCATTCAGGTCCTTCAGGGGCTGGTGGGAAATCCATTTTTAATCTACCTGCTTCAGAGAGAGTCTGTGACAAAACTTAGTCTATCAGCTAAATTACCAGACAAAAGAATCAGTAAATAATGCACATACAAAGAGAAATACTGAAGGGTTGTGGATCAGGAATCAAGACCTGACAGTGTGAGAAAAACTTTGGAGAGGTGTGGGATACTATAATGGAGAAAACCAGTAATGGACTGTGCATCTGGGAGGATGTGGTTTATGGCAAGATAAATCGTGCACTGCCTGCTCTTTATGAGGTAAAAATCCAGAAGGCAAGCACAGTAGGAAATGCAGTATAAACAGTACGTTCTCATAAAGTAAAATTAATTAATTTGAATATTTGCTAAGGGTGTGTTCTTTATTTTGGTGTGTAGAGGTGGCATTGTGTGTTGATTTCATGGCTTTTATGTTTGTATAGATGCCATTCACCAAAGAAGTCAGGCCAGTCTGCCAATTGTTGGACAGAGTTGAAAGTAAGGCTGGCAGGGTGATGGGATCTCACAGAAATGAGCAGGCCTGGGGGGAGGAAAAGTAAAAGAAGAAGTATATAGAGACAAAAAAAAAAAAAGGAAAGAAAAATGCTAGTAATTCATCTTCATGAAAAATCCTGTTTTTTAATAGAAATACTGAATCCATGGACTAACTTAAAATTTTGTGCTTATATGCCCTCAGTCATGTCTAATAAAAGCTTTTTTTAAACTTTCCCAGATGGTGAATTTCCCCAGTTCATCTGGGTTTTCAGGGTCAGCTGGGACTCTTTTTTTGTTACCTTAATGTTGCCCTTTAAGGGGGTTTTCTCTTCTTGTTTCCCCCTCATTCAGATGTGTGCAGAAAGAATTAAATCTCTCTCCTTGCCATACTCAACAGTGCTTTTTAAAGAGCTTTCCACTCCCTATCACATAATATTTCTTTATTTTTTTTTCCTCTTTGATCCATCTTAAAGCAAAGTGAAAATGCTTGCTGTGTTCCAGGTGATAACTATAGGATTATATAGGTATAATCTTTACTTGGATTGAATTTGAAAAGCACCTAATAATGTGTCATGTTTTATTGCATAATGTTCATTTCTTTCACAGCTATTTGATGTCAGTAAAAAAAAAAGTGACAAATCCCTTTGGAAAATGATCCTTTGTATTTTCACTGGCCTGGACTAAGGCAGAGTTTTCATAAAGTTAATAGTTTAAAATACAAGAACTTTGGAACATTATAAAGGAAAATTGTGTTATGCAAAGCACAGTATCAATTTTCTTTGACAGTTCATTTCTACCTTCAGATTTTCATTCCTTTTTACGAAGGAAAGGCCTGATATGAGGAGACATAAGATGATATTGATTCTTTCATACTGGGTTATAGTAAGAATTCTGTGAACAGAAGTGTACAAATAATCTGTACATTCCATTGTAGTGTGAATAGAGGAAGAAATTGGTAAATGTCAGATGGGGAGGCACAATGATGGCAACAGGTGACAATCAAGAACCTCCAGTTGCTTATTTTTCTAACTCTTATTTGTAAAAACATATATTCTGTAGATTTTATAGCATGAACTATGTATGTTTAATTGCAGACGTTTGATTGGAGATCTGTGTTGGATTTTTGGTTTAATCCCTAAGATGATGTGGCTGTGCCACAGGAGGGAGCTCTGTTGTGTTCTGCACCTTGAGGACAGCACCTAAAATTGTGCTGCAGAGCCTGAGGAAGATGGAGAGAGGACTGGGGACAGGGAAGGAGGAGAGAATAAAAAGAGCTTGTGTTGGCTGGCTGGGGAGAGAGAACTTTCTGACAGCAGTCTGCACAGCACATGAAAATTATATAAGAGAAAAAATCATGTGCAAGATTCCAAAGAATAAAATTCTATGAACAGAACTCTACTTCTGTACATCTGACAGAAATTTAATGGCTCCTTGATTGTGAATCACTGCCTGAGGGACACTGGGCTTTCATCTTTAAGTTTGTATTAAATCAGGTTGTCCAGATTACTGAAAGATATTTTTGTAAAGGATTGTGCTTTATTAGAGTGATAATCTATTTGAAATCCATCCTTTAATTATTGTATGCTTATTTTAAAATCAGAAATTGAAGGGAGAGTGCTCTCTATAAATCCCTGGAGCTGCAGCTTTAGATACCAAAATCAAACTGTCCTGAGGAACTCCTTTAGCAAAATGTTGTTGTTGATGGAGCTGCTTTTTGCCCTCCACACTTCTCCACACTTCAAATAGAAAATTTGTTTTTAAAGCTCAAGTGTTTTGGAGGGGAAGGATGTCACTGAGCAACAAGAGGTGCCTGTGAGTAAAGGAAACCTCAATTTCAGATGCTGATTGCCCTGTGGTTCTGCTCTCGGCTTTTCCCTCTGGCCAGAACAGTTGTTTAAGGAATATTCTCAAGTGTCTGTTGTCTGAGATGGAATTTTGAGGGGTGACTTCACTTTCCTGACTTTTCCTTGGTTTAATCCCAGTCACTGGGGACAAGGCTGTTTGTGTGCAGGCAGTGGTGAACTTCTAGCAAATAACTGCCCAATAAGTTATTAATCCCAAAAACATGGAACCATTTCTGGAGAGAAAAGAGGAGTGGAAGGACCTACACCACTTCACTCAAACCATATATGATGTGTGGTTTTATGTAGGCACCTGGTATTCAAAATGTTACTTAGGTGCAAAATAAACTCATTTTAGTGCAGTTTTTCACTTTCATTTTCTCCTCTGCTTGGGTTTGTGAACACTTCATTAGAGCAGTTGTTTGCACTAAGCAAATCTCTCAAATTTGAATAAAGTTATTCTATGTTGGGTTTTTTCCTCAGGTGACATAAAATTCCTTTTCCTCCTTGATTTGGAACATCTGAGCTCTTGAAACATTATCCAATCAGCAGTTTGTCACATTTCCCAAAGCAAATTGAGGACTTGAGACATTGCAGCACTAAAGGAAACCTAGAAATACAGGGAGCCATGTCTCTTTTCCATCCCCAGCCTTTACCAGAAACTTTCTCTCGATGAAGGAGCCATCAGATCTCCTGATTGAAGCTTGTGCAAACCGGGTGCAACTGACAGCTCACACATCCCCTCCCTTCATTAAACCCGGCAGAGGTGAGCAAAAGCTGCCTGATCAAAGAGAGAGGGAACGTGGCTGCAGTTCCTGTGAAAGATTTAGGGCACACAGAGCTGTAATTATTGTTTAAGGCATCTGATTGTGTGATCCAAAGCTCATATAATATTTCTAGGAGTGGCCACCTTGCCAGGCTTCTGCTGAAGTACCTATTAACACTTTTTTATTGTTGCTAGAACGTGTCAACACGTTGTGGTATTTGAAACAGTCACCACTAATTTGAATATAATATGCAAAACAAATTTTACAGCAGCATTTTGTTTGTACAAGCTGCATTTTTGTTGTTTTCTTTCTTGTTTTTATTCATCTGAAGAGATTTTTATCTAATTGTTCTCCAGGGAAGGGATGCTACAAATCCATTACTCAGGCAACATTTTCTGTTTGATATGTGCTTGACTATCATATTTTCTGTGTTGCCTTCTAATTAATGCAGGAATAGTGATTAATTGTTTGCCACTACAAAAAAATAAGAGATTTGAGTTTGGACCAAAAGCTACAAATACTGCTCTTCATACTGTTTCAAATTATTTAAAAATCAAAATACCACAAATGGGAATTAAGAACTAGATGGTTTCTATCATCAGGCAATATGAAGGCAGTTTCAAAGTTCAGGTGCCTTCATCAGTGGAAATAAAGTGTTGCTTTCTCCAGGATGAAAAGTTGGGGTTGCTTTCAGGGTTTTAGTGCTTTTAAAAACTCTTTTGATCTTTCTGTCCTCTCCTAAAAATGGGAGTATGGAATTTGGGAGATATTTCCCTGTCATAATTATGGAAAAAAACCTTCTGAAGTCATCAACTTTCTTTTTCTTTGAATAATAAAACCTAGAAGTGGTTCAGGTTAATTTAGGTTAATACCTAGCTCTAATTTTGGAGTGGGGTTTTTTGGCTTTTATTTTTTGAGATCTTTCCTTCTCTAGCCTGCAGCTTTAGAAATTTTGCCTTTTGTGTTCTCTTTGGAGAGCCAAGTGCTCTTATTTACTTTTCAAGTTTTCTTCTTTTGGCTACCACAGGAAATTCCTAAATTGCCACCCCCAATCTTTGAGCCAACTTTCCCAGTATAAAACAGTTTGAGAATCAGCCTGTGGAGTTTGTTCCTTGGACTGAATATTTTATAAAGTAGCCCTTATTTATCAGGTTTTACCCAGAGACTTCCTCTGGAACTTTCAGAGAAATGAGCAGTGATCTTTGTGTGCTCATTAACAGAAGCATAAATAAAAAAGTAATATTGAAATGATGTTGACAAAAGCTTCCTCCTGTGCACAGCAATGTGGTGGAATCAATGGAAATTGTCTTTTCATTATTGAGAAGTTTGAATGCTGCAAAGTTAGGAATTGATGTGCTTGCTTAGAGCTGGGAGTAAGTAAACACTGACAGATTTTTTAGTGTTTACAAGATGAAAGTTTTACAGCCATTAAGGGACAGGTCAGAAAGCTTCATCTTAAATAACATGAACTTAAGTGGGATTCTGAGATTTTGGGACAGGGAGCAGGTCACAGCCAGGGTGGTTCTTGGATGGTGGGTGATCTTTCTGTGCTTCATTTCCATGAACACAAAACCCACTGGAATCCTGTCTTTTTACAATGAGTGCAGTTGTGTTACATCGTTCTGATGGTTAATGATGATTTCAGGTACTAATGGAACAAAGGGAGAGGAAGAGCCCTCCTTGCTCCAAGACAGCTCAGAATCCACTGTTCTTCTTTGTTTTGGTTTGTTTGGGCTTTTTCCTGAGCTGTTCTGTCAAATGCTGAATGATGAGGTAATTTGCTCTGTAATGAGAAAGAAATTCTCACACTGAGCTTTTTATGGGTATTTTATTAGGGAATCTTTAAGCTTTTCAGAAGTACATGATTTTGTGTACACAGATGGAGCGGGGCTCCTGCTATGGATCTTGGTTTCTTTGGGTTCTCATTTGGGTAGAGTGAAGTGCATTGCAATGAAGATTTCTGCAATTTATTTTTTTTGTTGTTGTTGGGTTTTTTTTGTTTTGTTTTTGCAAAGGTGTCCAACAGGAAGAAAAGATTAGGGATATAATTGTGATTCATAATTATCTGTGTATGCTCCAGAAGTTTTGGCTGCTGTGCAGTCACAGAGATGCATTATGGATGTAGTGTGAGTGATAAAATTGTTAGCATGTGTTTACATCCTGATAGCAGGTGAAAATAGAGCCATCAGTGTAAATGACTTACTGCTATTAAAGCTGAATTTCTGTCTTCAGTTAGTAAGTTCTGTTTGTATTTCCACAGTTCAATTTGAAGAATGCTGTATTATGAATGAGCTGGGAGATGAGAAACTAAGAGCTCTTGTGCATCCTTCATTAAAGATGACACTATTGAATCAAACTTTCTCTTCTAACTGGTTAAAAGGGATGGTTCCTCAGGCCAGAATCCTGCTCTGCAACGATTTGCAAGAGTTTTAAAGTGCAGGAATGCAGTTGGTGTGGTTGAAATACTTGTAGTAAATTTATACACTTGGTGGCAATTGTCATTAAAAATCATTCAAAAAGTATTTGAGTCCTTGTTGAAGTATATTTCTTTTATATTAGTGTAGATAAGTGTGCCTTCTCTACTATATCTATATTTTTACTCTGTATTTTTGAAAAATGCATTAAGAGAAGAACTTATTTATATTGGGAATAGTAAATTAATTACCAGTTTTCCTATTGTAAGTTATAAGTAATTGTTGGGTTTTGGTTGGGTTTTTTTAAACTAGTGAGTCATAAAACCGGTAGAATCAGTTAGAAGTGTACCTAAAAAGCAAATGTAAAGGAAATCATGTGGAGAGTGATGATAAGCTGTGTTTCTGTTTTCCTAGTGATGCTGTGCTATCTTTGAGAAGGGTTTGTAATCAATATTAGCTTCAGTGTACACAGCAGAATAAGAAACCTCGAGACATTCAGTAAAACTGAAGTTAACTGGAAAATAAGTAGATCAGATATTTAAATAAATAAAGTTTAGGTGCCTTTGCTTTCCAGACTTGTAAAAAATTCCAGGCTGATTATCTTTTACCTCCTTGTTACAGTGCTAATGCACAGATTATGCTAAATCCACTGATTCCTTCCCTTTAGGTTGAGTAGGTTTATAAATGAGAACAACTTCCCCCTGCAGTCCCAGAGGGCCTTGGTTTCCTTTTGTTCTCGTGCTTTTGCTCTCCACCAGGAGTGAACCCACCTAGAGCATGATCCCGGGTGCCTATTTTGGAAATGAGTTCTTTTGTGTCAACACAAACTTTGGGGAACTGAGCATTCCATGAAAATGGAGTTCCCCTGGAATGCTGCTCCCCGTTCTCCTGTGAGCAGCAGCTGCAGGGCCGTGGCACACAGAACCTGCAGTCCCTCCCTGCAGAGTGCTCAGAACTTTCTGGCAGCTCTCCCCTCTGGGTTTCTTCCATCTGCTGGAGCTACCAAAGGCATCAGCTGGGTGGCCTGGTTTTGTTGTGCTGTTTCAGATCTGTGGTGAACATCCCTTCAATTCCATTTCTGTGTAGTGCCTGTGGCCCTGGAGAGGGGCTCCTGAGCTGCTGGAGGTGCTGCAGTGGGTTCCTGGAACCGTGGCGAAGTGACCAGCGTGGCTCCTGCTGTGGCTCGTGCACTGCTGATGGGTGCCCAGCTGCCGGTGCTGCCTCTCATTTGCCCTGCACATGCTGACAGCTGTGGCTTTATTAACTTTTATTCAAGTTACTGAGACACTCACGTGAAATCCACAGCAGATATTACAGTAGAAGTGATGACTTAACCCCCAGCTGAACTGAGGTCTTCAACCTTGATTTCTCTGATCCCGTTTTTCATCTATGAAAATGGAGAAAAACAGTAGAAAACATGGAAGGGTAAAGGTAGGGGTCCTCATACGGACTTAAAGAAATAATTTCTCCTATAATTAGTGATTTTTTTATCTCTGACATAAAGTGGTAGCACAGCAGCATATTAAGGTTTACATCCATTGATTGCTTACATTATTTTAGGCTTTGCACGGGGTGTCTGATAGCTTTTGCAGTGAAGTATTGGCATAGAATTCTCTTAAGGTTATGAAAGAAACTAAGAAATATGGTTATGTGGAAAAAACCAGCTTCTGAATAAAGTACTTTCTACTAATTGAACAAGCACCTTTAGACTTGTTAGTGAAAAAAATCTGTCATTTTTGGTTTGGTGTAGAAAGGTGAGAAAGAAACCATGTTTAGAGTTTTTAAATGAGCACGCAGTAAAGCTTCAATCTCTGTTCAGGAAAACTGCTGGAATTAAATATTGCTATTACACAGAGTCGAGATACCTTTGATTCCTCACTGGTTTTTTCCTGAAACAGTTTAGACATATCTGGCTCTGCTCCCCTGGAATTGCTCTGTTAACTGAATTAGTGCATTTCAAGAGGATGTTTTAAGCTACTAATACTTTATAAGAAGGAAGGTTGGGTGAAGCAGTTGGAGTGTGACAGTAACTTTGTTCATATTGCATGGTCTGTGCCTGGGAACTATTGTCTTTACAGCTCTGACTTGTCTTCTTCAAAATGAAGCATAGTTGAAATACTCAATTCTCTCCTTGCTCTCATCCCATTCATCCGTCCTGCTGGCATCCCCTTGTCTTGCAGGCCATGTGTTAAAGATATTTCTGATTTGTGGTTTGGTACTTAATAGATAAAAAATAATAATGTTGAAATCAGTGTGTATTTCTAGAGTGGTGCTTTAAAATATCTTCTACTTTCAGTAGCAGTATTGGGGTTTTTTAGTGCTTACTGTTGTTATTGCTTATGTGAATGTGCAACGTGAGTGGAGAACTGGGAGCTTTGTCTCCAAGAATTGGCTGCAAATCTGGAATTGTCAAGGTATTTTTCTTTTTTTCAGACTTTTTGGTCATTTTTGGTTTTGTATTATATTATGTAAGATTGTTTTCAAAGGATCCACAAAATCAATTTGTGCATTTATATATATTTGTATTTCTTTTTAGTGTTTTTGGTGAGTTGCTCACGACAGCAGTCTGCTGACTCTAAGGCAATTCATGTTTTTCTGAAATTTTTAGACTGTGCTCAATAATTCAGTAATGTGCCATTATTACCTATTTAATGTATTCTTGCCATTAAACTTTCATTTCCTTTGGTGCAGTTAAATGTCACTGAAGACTGAACTGTACCAGGTTTATCTTGTTGAGATGAGCGACTCAACAGTCCAAGCTTGAAATTCTGATCAAGCAGCTTAAACTTGTTTTCAGTAAACTGAGAATGAGATATTTCCACTGCTGTGGCACTACACAGGCAGGTATTACTCTTTCAAAATCTTGATTTTAGGTATTAATATCCATCACTGTGTTGGTTTCTGTCCCTAAATGAACATTATGAGCTGCCAGCTTTGCTCTTACGCCACTGAGGCTTTAGGCAGGAAGAGAGGATTGCTTGGAAAAATTTGTATTAATAAAGTTTTCAATCATGCTTTTAGGAACCAAGTTTTAAATGATTATTTATGTAGTCTCCCATTAGTTAAAATGGGAAAATCCAGGTGGAATATTAGGTCTCTTTCCAGTGGAAGGTATTTTTTTCAGCTTTGTGTGCTTGCTTGTAGCTTGTGCAGTGGCAGCTTTTTAGGTACTCAGCAGCATCCGGATGCTACAGAAACATTATCAATAGAACATCCACCTGCATTTCCATGCTTTATTCTGCAATTTGCTGACTGTTTCCTGGAGCATCACTTTTGGGTTTAGTCTAATGTCAAAAAGAAATGGATTTTTTTCCCTGATTTCTCTGTGCGTCTCTGTCCCCTGTTCAGTTTGCAGGCTGCTTGTTGCTTTGCAGAGAGCCTGGGATCTCAGAAGTGCTGTGTAATTAGAAATGTGATAGCAGGCAGCTCTCCAGCGAGGGGGGAAGGTCTGGGGAAGGCTGGAGCTCTGCTGTGTTGACAATCAGAGCCCGCGTGGATGGGAGCTGTTACAGGGAAGAGCCGCGGGGAGCCGGGCTGCAGCGCTGCTGCGGTGCAGGGAGTAACTCGTGTCTTTTATTCTTGGGGTTTGATATGTGCAGCAAGCACTTTCATCAGCTTCAATTCACTATCAGCAGAACTGGTTTAATCCTGTAGCAGCTGTGTTTTTCCCAGTGATTTGTGACTTTGTGGTGCTAAGCAACCCCACAGAAGAAAAAAGCAGAGTGAAATGTACTTGCTTTGAGGCAAACTAATATTTCCCTTACTAGCTTGCACCCTTCCCCTATTTGCAAAATAATTGTTCAAAAATTCCTTTTTTTTTTTTTTGTAGGGAAAAAAAGCACCACATTTTTCTATTTAAAAGCATTATGTGAAACTTTTAATGATGGCTGCTGGGATGAAAGTCAATCTCAGTCTCATTTTTAGGCTTCCACACTTCCTAAGGAAAGAAAAAAAAAAAGACTTTTGTTGTGCCGTGGTGTTTTTCTCACTAATAATTTTTCAAAGCTGTTTGTCGGTTTGCTGGGACAGGTGGGTGGATATTTCATTTTTGTAAGTTCTGTGAAATTACAGAGTTGAGAGTGTGCCTCAAAAAAGTGAACCTAATACAGGCAGCCTGAGGCACGAGCGGTGTGGCTGGGCAGGGAGGAACCCACGGAGAAGAATTTCCTAATAAAAGGCAAAGAAAATTAGCTGTCATACTGTATGATTTTGTCACTGATAGTATGCACGTTCTGCATATAAAATACATAGATGTGAGGTGGGGGACAGGACATCACCTGAGCAGTGAGAGATCACAGATTCTCACAGCAAACTAAATTTCACTGTGTGTTTTTGTAGAATGCATTTTATAAAATTATTCATCTCAGAAATGTCCTTGATACTTATAAACTTTATAGAGCAAGTTGTATTCTCTGTCAGGGGCAAATCGTCACCATTGGAAAGGGACCATTCAATGGAAATGTTGGTATGCACTTGCAGACATGCTAATATTAATGCATAAACGTGTCCTGTTTGGAAGCAGAGCAGCACCTGCACATTTTCCAGCTGTGACCTTTGTGCTGAGCTCTCTTTACTTGTGTGCTTTGTTTCCTTCATGTTCTGTGAGATTGTGCATTTGAGTCATTTCCCTTAACAAAACCTCACAGCTTTGCTGAGAGTGCCCGAGAGCAATATGAAAAACTGTCCAACATGCACAACAACATGATGAAATTGTATGAAAATCTGGGAGAATACTTCACCTTTGATCCCAAAGCAATAAGCATCGAAGAATTCTTTGGTGATCTGAGCAACTTCAGAACTCTGTTTTTGGTGAGTAATGCCTGCAAAATGTTACATATTTTCTTATATCTTTTTTCTCCCAATTTTAATTCTTTCCTTGTCTCTCTGTTTTTTTCTGTTATCCTTAATTTTGTGGTTTGTTCCATGGCAGGAAATGGGGTGAACATTTCCAGAATTAATTAGATTGTGGTCATGACACATTGTCCTCCAGTTTGTAACTTGGCAACTCAGCTGTGGATGAGGTTGAGACATGTGGGTAGTTAGAAAGTATTTTTAAAATTTTCAAATTTAATTCAACTTCTATGTTTCAGCTATAGAATGAATCAGTTTTAATGGACTTTCTTGGGGTTTAAAATTTGGTTACGTGGGCTGTCAGTGGACAAACCAAGTGTAAGGTTTCTTTCTGGTAGACAAAAGATTTTCTCAATAGAAAATGCGTACCAAAAATAGTCTTTCTGAGCTCCCAGAGAAGTAGGGCTGGTTTCTGGCATTCCTTTATTATTTTAGAAAGTGGACAAAATACTTTCCCAGGATACTCTTGTAATGCTACCTGTTGAGTCTAAATAGTTAATTATATCCCTCTGATGCTATGGTCTTTATCATTTTATCTGTCCTTTTATCTTCTAAGCCTATTTTTTAAAAAGTTACTCTGTAATGAAATGGACTTGGACCATAAGTGTGATGGATATTAATTTAACCTGTAGTGCTCCAGTATAAAATGGTGAAATCCAAGGCCTGTGCAGCTTGAGGAGACACCTCCTTTTGCACAGCATCACTTGTGCTTCGGTCACTGCACTTGCTCAGGAGTCACAGTAATTGTAATTAGGTCTTTGGAGAATTTCTTGACTTATTTTATTCACTGGAGCAGAACCTTGTAGACTTTAGTGACACAAAGGTTCTTGTTCAGGGATCTAATTTTTTCCAGACACTTGAGGAAGGCCTAAGGCGAACATCAAAAGTTCACAGTAAAGCTTTTTTTTTTTTTCTATAAGGGGGGAAAAAAAAAATTACAAAAAAGAATCAAGACTTTTAGCAACATTTTGATGCTTGCAAGAAGTTTCCCTGGAGGAAAAATATGCAGAAACTCCTTTAATCTGTGGGATTTACTTTAAAAAAGTAATAACTGCTGATAAGAATTCAGGAGCAATCAGATAAGACTGAGGCTAGAGAACATCTCCAAACATTCCCTAGAGCATGCATGTGTATTAAATTTGCCCAGTTCAGATTGCTGTAATACCTTCCTGCTTTCTCTAAGTGGTCCCATTAACTTCTTTTAGTATTTTGGTAATTGGCTGAAGTATAATTCCAAATATTTCATAAATATTGATAACTCATTTCTTCATGTTCATCATTCTTTTATGTTCTTGCCATTGCCTGTCTATTGGTAGAGCTCCTTTCTTGTGCCATGAGCCAGTTTAGTTTAGAGGCTCAAAGGTTCTTCAGATTGCTGGAGCATCACAGGAATTAAGTAAAGTATTTCAGCAGGACTTTCCTTTGCCAGTGGAACACGAGTCATATTCAAGCCTGGAGAAGAATAAAGAAAAAGGTGTATTATTCTCCAGGAGCTGACAACTGCAGAGAAATTGAATAAAAACTAGCAAAAAGGGTTTTGTTATGTTTATTTTTTTCTTTTCCTCTTTGCAGTTAAAGATCCACTGGATAATAATATCTCTTGGATATTTAGGACTCTTCTGAAGAAGAAATATTTTTTTTTTTTTTTTATTGATTTTAGTTCTTTATTCCATTGAAAGTAAACACAGATTTCGATTGTCCTTGAGGACAATTGCAATCCAATACAACATCAAACCCAAATGGATCAGGCTCTTATCAAATAGTGATTAATCAGTTGCCTGGAGCAAGATGCCAGTTTGTTCTTTTCCATTTGTGTTCTTTAACTTGCTGTCTCATACTTTATATCAAGTGACCTGTAATATTTTCAAGCTGTCACTTTCTGAATGTCTGTTTTTGGTGGTGGTAGAGGACTTGAAAACATCCACCAAATCTGTCATGCCTACATTTGCAAGCAGACATAAACTTGCTTTCAGTGTGGTTGTGTTGTGGAAGTTGTATGGAATGTGTACCTCAGCACTAGATAGGAACAGTTCTCTTCCCTTGCAGAGTTTTTAAATGTTTTTATATTTGTTTGCTCTGTGGGCTTCCTTTTAATGCAGATAGTCTTAAAGGTGAATTTAGGGTCTAAAAAAACCAAAGTTGTTTCTGAAGCAGGAAGAGGCATTTGTGGGTGTAGTTGTATGAAATGCAGAGAGGCTGTTTTGTTCAGTGCAGTGATATTTTTTTATCTGGCAGGCAGTTTTATCAGTGTTGACTGCTTCCCTCACATTTGTGTAAATGCAGCTCTTTGAATAAGGAATTAAATCTTCAAGTACATGGGAAATGTACCTAGAGAAGAAGGGTTGGATTCTAGCTCAGTCAGTATTTAGGCAGATGTGAGTAACTCATCAGCTGGCAGAGTGAGGGATGGGTTTGGTAAAACACCAGTGAAATAAATTGTCCTTTTGCATCAACACTGGTATTGATTGATGGCTGCTGTGTGCCCTGCAGTACCACATCCACAAACTGAAAATCTCCCCAGAAAGAGAGGACACATTAAATAATCAGCAAACTGAACACTCCTTATTGGTGACCGCTACTCGGGGCTTTTAAGATTTTGTAAGATTGATGCCCTGTACCAGACAGGACACAGAACATCTGTTATGTTGCCTTCATAAAAACCAGATTTTACCAGAGTGGATTCAGTGTCCTGAGTATAAATGTACCTGTGAGACTTTTTCTTCTTCCTCATATTTGTTTGTTTATAACTTGCTTCAAAGTCAGTTTCAAGCTCTGTGACTCAGGAATGGGGTTTTTTGTGGCTTTTTTGAAATGTCCCTAGAATACAGCAGGTCATTTGCTACAGTAATAGAAATCAATGAATATACAATACATAAATAAATACATAATAAACATCTGATTTACTGTGAAATACAATGCATAGTCAGGCTAAATTCCCAGCTTTCAAACTCATAAATTGAGTTTGTAATTCAGGAGTGGTTTAAAAGAAAAGCTCTATTTATTCATTGTTCTCCCTGGTTATTTGTCTGGGAATACACTTCGTCCCTTCTGCCTAAAAAGTAACAGTTTTTTAATGCAGGCTGAAAGAGAACAGTTTCCAGCTAGCAGGAAGCTATGGAAGAATAAAGAATAATGAGCAAGAAGTATTTTCTTCACTGAAATTTCCCAAGAGGTGATATCAAAAGCGAAACCCTGTCCTTATTAACAGGCAGTATATGGTGAGCCCTTCCTCCCCGCGCCCCAAACCCGAAATACAAACCTTTTATAAGCTCTCTAAATTCTCATCTGAGTGCATATATCCACCTAGTGCTGAGCAGAATAGGTTTTAATCATTATACTGAGCAAATCAGGAATTAGGTCCACGCTAGGGAAGGATATAGGTGGTAGAATCAGAAGCAAAAGTATTCATGTAGGAGCAGTAATTCAGCTTTATTTACAAGTGCTGCTAGATAAGTGCTTTATTCATGATGTAAAACACAAGGATGACATTTCTCTTGGAAGCTCCCCAAAAGATGTAAAAATAAATAGTAATAAAGGAAATCAAACTGAGTTCAAGTACACTGTGTTGGCAAGTGTAGAAATGACTGCACAGATGGAGTTGGGATTTTGTTCTGACCTGTCTAACCCGTTTCTCTGTTGAGGTGCTTGCCTTTGTGGATGGGGTAAAAGCACTGGATGTCATATTTCAGGGTGGAGATGCCATTGATTAAGGAATATTTTCAAAAGCAATAGGGGAAAACATGGTCTAAAGGAAACCATGAAGTTAAATTTCCTAATCCTGAAAGGAACAAGGTTAAAAAGTTTTCTTTAGATTTCTTTTGTTTTATATTCAGTGCTGGTAGCAATGAGTCCAACTGAGAAATGTCATTATTTCCAGACATTATCTTGGAAGTTTACAATATTTAAATGAGGATTTTGAATCCTCATTGCACTCTGAAAGCAAAGCACTGTTTGGGATTTTGACTGTGGCAGAGCTGAAGCTGTTGAAAAGCTCCTGTAAAGCAGTGACTTCATTACCTGCCCTGAGTCCCTTTGGCCTGATCCCAAGTCCATCAGAGACCCTTCCAAGATGATGTGTGCAGGCTACAGATGCCAACACCTGCACTTAACTGTTTCTGAAAAGCTCTCGTGTGTTGGAATGAACCTGACTTCTCTCTAAAATCTCCACAGTTTTGTTTCACATATATAGCCTTCGTCTCATCATTCTGTTTGTTCCTATATCTTATTAAGATAATTTGATAATTGGAATCCGTATTTGTCTTAATTGTGATTTCAGATTGATCACTGCATTATTGCAGCTTCATTTAGCTTGCTGATGTTGGAGTAAATTACAGCTCATTCACTTCCTTAAGTTCATATTTGCTTGCTTAGCACGTTTAGAGAAATCCAGGCAAGTTAATGGAATTGGATAATCCTGGCAGAACTCAGAGTGAAGTGGAAGGTGTAAGAAACCTCAAGAAAAGAATTGCAGCTGTGGGAGTGTGTGCCTTCAGTGTTGTTTGTTCAGATTTGTTATTTCTTTGGAGTAACAACACACACCCTCTGGAATGCTTCCTTCCATAGTCCACCGACCAGGTCTCTAAGGAAGCCTGCAAAATCTTTCCAGCCCAGGCAGTTTTATTTTGTTATTTAATTACATTGTGTCTTTACATACTACACTGTGTGTAATTCTCACAGTCTCTTTTAAAACCTGTCAAGAATTTTTACTCAGAAACTTTGAAACCTTTCAACACATCACATTCAAGGTCCTGCTGTTAAAAAGAGTAATTTACTTTTTCTTCTGGGTTCAGGCTCTTGTATGAACAGTTCTTACAGATTTACCTTGGAGTGAGTTTTTGTTAAGTCTAAAGGATTGTGCTCACGTGGTGGTGTGCCAGAATATTGATTTGTCTCTTCCTTGATCCAGAAAGATTGCTTTTGGAACAAAACAATAACTGGTCTGCCCTGGGCCTTGGTTTCTTGTTTAGGATTGTACCCAAACAGCCAGCATTTGTTTTCCTGGGGTTTTCAAGTTGTTGTGTGATTATTTTTTTTTTGTAAAGACAATGATACAGTTTAGTTTGTGTGTGGGTGTACTTCAGCTCTGTGTCTCTTTCAGGAATAACCTGAATGAGGGGGGTGTGTGTGTGGTTTTTTTCTGTTACCCACATATTGATTGAAGGGAGGTGGAAAAACAGTCCCAAACCTGTCCACTTGGGGACTATTTAGTGATGATTCCAACTTACACAGCTGAGTAATTAAGTGACACCATGCACCTTTTCACTGGTAGTCTTAACTTTGGCTCAGCAAGCCCTGCAAACCTCTTCTGCCTTCCATCACTGGACAGTTGGAGGTGTTTTTGCATCCCAGCTGAAAAGGCAGCAGCAAACCCCTCTCCCTGCCTGCCCAGGCAGCAGCAGCTCCACTGGCCAAGCCCTTCATCTGTCCTGGCAAGCCCAGGACATTTGTGCCACTGGCCCATGCTGCACGAGCCACGGGGCACTGTCCCAAACCTCATCTTCTCTACTTAACTTTTCATGGCCACCCATCAGGAAATTCAGTTTGTCTGCTCTTGCTTAATACCAGCTCATTACATCTCTTTTCCCTTCTTTTCATAGGGGTAACAGTGTATTTAAATGTGTTACCCTCCAAGCAATACCCATGAAAGATCTTTCTTTTACACCCACTGCTCAGTCTGCTGTATTTCAATTCTATCTCTGTAGATTAACTTCCAGCTAATCTGAGTCTGTTGTTCCAAATGACTTATGACTGAAGAAGATTATTTTGCTGGAACTTCAGTTGACATATTCTGCAGTTGCAAGGCAAATTTTGGGAAGGCCTGAGGGATCAAAGGCAGCCCTCACCATTGGTGCATGACCGCTTTGTAGCCAACTGCATCTTTAATATCCAGGGAGATTTGTGCATTAGTTTGTTTTCTTTCTTCTTGTTTTTAATAATTTACCTTTGAGAGTCTATTTACAACTGTGTCGATGTGTGAATATGTTTGTCTGTCAAAACTTAAGATATGTACAGAATGCAAGAGATGCATTAATTTTTTATTTGCTTCTTAAGGAAGCCAAGCTGTAAACTGGCAGTCCTGAGTACAAGAGCTGCACTTCAGTGAATCCTAATAAACACAAGGGGGAACATCAAACTATGTGCCTCTTCAACTAACTCACTTAAAAAGAGATAATATTCCTTGCTGAATCTATTTCTCTGCTAGGAGAGACAATAATTTGGTTTTGGTTTTATTATAACAAAGCAAACCCACACCCAAACTTCCTCTAACTTTTAATTTGCTGTTGAATTAGCAAAACTGCTTGCCCTTACACAGCAACCAAAATAACAGAGGGTCATGAACAGCACATCAATAAAAGGGTTTTATGCAGTCAAATATTTCTGTCAGCTGAGATTCACTTGGAGATGATTTCCCTTTTTGCATGCACTTAAATATTTTCAGAAGACAGTGTCTAGATGAGTACTTTTCAAAATGTGTTCTCAAGCTGTTGAGAAGGCTTTTATTCTTACCAATGGATTGCTTCTTTGTCTGATTTATAACTGGTGGATTAGTTTAATTAGAGAATAAATTTAGTTGTGTAGTAAATACCTATGAACAGTAGCAAGTACTGAGTCACCGTGGAACTATATTGCAGTAACCAAACTGCTGATTTTTATTCCCTCTTTTAAAAGCAGGGCTGATTACAGAGCTGGTTTTTTCAGTCTTCAAACTGATCTTTACCTTTTGAGCCAATTTAACCTGCAAAACTACACAGAAAGGGGATCACTGGCATTTGATACTTAAGAAAAACCCAATTAATCTTGAACAGCACTGTTCTGTATTAAAAGAAGTTCACTGCAACTCAAATGTTTAGAAGAGAAAAGGTCTAGGGGAATATAAAAGCATGCCAGAGGAAGAAGAGGTGAAAGCATGGGATTTTTTAAAATTTTATTTCATGCTTAAGTTCATATTGGGGGGGCCCAAATGACACTGTGGCAAGGCACGGGCAGAATCACATCCCGTTTGTATTGGATATTGTTGGGCTTTTCCACAGTGTGGAGAATGAGGAATACTGAATAATGAAGTATCCAAAGCCACATGAGAAAGAAAAAGAACCCTTTGCAGTGGAACTGTAGAAAATGAAACTGAAAGGATTGGTGGTGTAATTCAGGCAGCACAAATGCTGTAGAAGCCAGTGTACACCTGAGTCAGAATTCTCTTGATTTACATTCATCATCAGTCAGTTTTGAGAAGCTGTGATCAATTTTGTTAGTGACATTAATTCAAGTATGTTTATAAATATAGATGAATATAGATTTATTTTGCTTTCTGATTTATTTTGCTTTCTGCACTGAATTTGCTACCAGGTGGGAGTATGTTCTTGCCATTGATTTTTTTTCCAGCTTTCAGCTAACTCTGACTAAATGTAGAGCAGTAAATGACACAACAAATATGAAATGGTTAAGAGTCCAAGTGCCTGATGGAGGGTAATAAAAAGCAAGTACATTCCAGGTGGTGGATGGGTGTAGATAGATAAAAGGGGTACTCTCACACAGTTATCAGTATTTTGTTATCTTACTGTCCTTCAGGAAGATTAAGCCTTTCTTTTGAATGGCTTTTTGTTTTCTTAATCATCATTGGTTCAATATCCATTGTATTTTATGAAGTGCAGTCTGAATTTCCACAGAATCTTCCTTCAGATAAAACTCATACAGTTGTGCTCAAAGAGAATTTCCAGATAAAATAACTTCAGAGCTTGTTTAGTTCAGTCTGCTGTAGTCTTCCTGGTAGAAAATGTGACAGAATCTATGATCTAATCACAGCGTGTCAATGGCAGTGAGCTACCAGGGCAACCATGACATTTCATATTTGCTTTCTCTCCCACGATTGGGGGCATTTACTTCCATTACAGCCTGGGAAGTTGCAGGAAAATGAAATCTCTGTCAAGTATGATTGAATGTGCAGCGACAGAACTGTCCAAAACCAAAAAGTATTAAACATTGATTTTGCCCTTTAGTTCCATTTTTTTCTGAAAGAAAAGGTGCTTCTGGTGCAGCTGGCTCTGTGATGGGGCACTGAGTGCAGTTCTTGGTGCAGTTTGCAGTGAGGCCATGGGCACCATCACCAGTACCTGCCTGTACTAGTTTGAAAACAAACCAGTGGGAGGCACCAAGTCAGAATAACAATTTAATGGGGAAGTTAAAGAAAAGGAAAGAAAAGAAACTAAAAGAGAACACTGGTTCAAACTGACAGAGTCAGGATACAACCGGAGTCCCTGTTAGGCAGGGTGGTGGTAGCAGTCTGGTAGAATGGTGGCTGCAGTCCTCTGCAGCGGTGATCCTGTAGGAAAAAGGGGCTGCTCTTCCTCAGAAGGCCCAGTGGTGGCTGTGTAGCTCCTGTCCTCTGGAAATCCAGTGGGAAGGGTGTCTCTGGTGTTCAGAGTCCCAGCTTATATCCACGATGGGATGCTTGGTTCCTCCCTCTGGGTGGAGCATCTCACAATGGGGTAATGAGGCATGAGGCCAAGTGTTGATTAGGCTCATTAACAGAAGATAGTCCGGAGGGAGTTATCTGGGAGTCATGGGGCAGGACAATGATGGGCCATTAACAGCAAGATAGTCTGGGGGGAGGAGGCAAGGAAACACTGCCCCACCTGATTTCAACAGCTCATGAGGATGGTGATAGAATACCCTGCAACCCAGGACACTGCCAAATGGCGTCAGCTGTGAGGGAAGGGCTGAAATGTGGTGTTCGACCTCAGGAAGCTCCTGGAATGGCATTTGCACACTGAAAGATGCTTGCTTGGATGAATATTCTGCATTTGGAAGTGTTTGGGAGTCTTGGATTTGTAATTTGCTAGTTTGTATAACCTGCTGTCTCAGTTTTATCGTCATAATCTAAAAACTAAATTATTTTTCATTTCTTCTCCTGTGTTTTCTGTATTTTAGTGATCCAGACTGGCTAGTCAACAAAAAATTTTGATAAATTGTAACTTAAATTCTAGTACCTGAGTTTCAGCCACTTGTAATTGAATTTCCATCATAGTGGAGATTTGGCTTCATCCCCACTCCTCCCTCCCAAGAGCAAGGCACAGGTTTAAGGCAGATTTGCAATCTTAATAGGGAAAAATACAGACATGTTGCTGCTGAAACAAATTACTATTTTTCCTTCACCATAAATGCAAAGCTATTTTAGTTTCCATTGTTCTGATCAGTAATGCTCATGTGTACAAATAATGTGGTGTGTTATGTTCCCTCCGAGATTTCTGAGGATGCTCCAAGTATTGGGTCAGCTCCCTGGTTTTTTTTCCTCTCAGTGCATGTAAACACAGGATCTGTGTAAACCCGGTTATTTCGGGTTTCCTTGGTGGATAGACACTCACATTCATTTCATCTGATGCAGGAGGCATTAAAAGAAAACAACAAAAGAAGAGAATTGGAGGAGAAAACGAAGAGAGCCAAGCTGGCCAAGGAGAAGGCAGAGCGAGAGAGGCTGGAGCGACAGAAGAAGAAGCAGCAGCTGATTGACATGAACAAAGGTAAGGCAGCGTTTTTAGCAGAGAGATTTGTTAAAGGCAAAACCAGGTCAGCAGTAACAAACAGAAGGCTATTTCTGATCAATATGAGAAGTACTTGCTGACTGTTCTGAAAGCAGAAAAAATTCACTTTTCAGAATGGAAAATTCTGGTTTGTTTCAGCCACCTGATCACGTCATTCCATCTCTGCCACTTCCTATGTGTAAAGTTCCTTTCAAAGTGTTTTGGTGTGAATTATTGGCTTTTTTGCATTTGGAGTACTTAATTGATTTTTTTTTTTTTTTCCTTATGGATTGACTTCCAAGAAGAAGTGTCTTACTTGTTTTGTTGTTAATTTCGTTCTGTAAACATCTCTATAATCAAGGTGTTGTGGCAATTAATGTCTTTCTTTTTGGGCTTGGGGGTCTGTGTTAGAATGGATGTTCTCCCAGTAGTCCTATTAGGAGCTGGAAAACCTAGCTGAGCTTGGAGCCTGAGTACAGAGTGGCATTTCAGCACGATAAAAAGCAATGTGTTGAGCTTGTCAGCTGTGAGAATATTGTATTTCACATGAGGCCACCCTGAGAAAGAGGAAGGTAAGAAAGCGGAAGGAATGGCATAGGCTTGATATTGTTGCTGTGCAGATTTCCAGAAGGTTGTAAAATACAGGCTTTATTCTCTACCTGTCTGGCTCCAGAAGGCAAGTAGAGGTGGTCAAATTGGATTTAGACAAGAGATTACCTGCGGTTTTTGTTCAGTTTCTATGAGTTTGTGTTAATCTGCTAATCTGACCCAGCTATAAAAACACCTGTCCTTGTTATCCATTCACCAGGCCCTGCTCAGGGAAAAATGCTGTTGGCTTTTTGGAGAGTTCTGCAATGGTACCACAAATCCTGTTATCTTTGGCCTTGCTTGAGCTGGCAGTGTCACTGCACGGAGTATTCTGTAGCAGAAGTTGTAATGAACAAATCTGTTGTTTTGTGAAGATGACAAACTTAATATCAGATCATCTAAAGATTAATCTAGTTTCAGTATAAGTATAAACAAAACACAAAATTCAAACAGGGGATGCATAAATACATTTTCCTTTGTGAGGTTAAATGAAGGCTTCTAATGAGACTTTTCTAATCCATTCTTTCAGCATTTGATTAATATTTTTTTAATATTTGCCACCTCCCAAAAAAAAAAAGTCCATAGTAATCTGGACAGGCTTTTTTGTGTGAGTGGGAAAGAACCAGCCAAATATCCCTTGATCACCTTCCCTCTGCCAGAGTGCTTGAAGACACACTGAGAGAGAGTTTATTTGAACTACCACTCGAGCCAATGCAAGCCAAAATGTTTTGTGAGCTGTTGAAAAGTGTGGAAAGCCCACTTAGACACTGCTGTCAGTGACTTGGGCTGGGTTAAGGGCTGCAGCTCTCAGTTTGAAGTCACAACTTCTAAAATTGCCTCAGCTCAGTCCTGAGAGCTCACCTTCATGTTTCTGCAGCCCTTCAGTTTTCGAGCAGCTGAGGGGAGACCACTCTGAGCAGTGGCACAGATGCCTCGCTACACTGACAGCATTTTTTTTTTCCATCATGAAAATCTTTTCCTGATACAATTAAAGTTTAATCTTGCATTTTAGTCCTCTCTTAATGAAAATGCAAATATATGGATGTCTTTACATGGCCCAATGCACCAAAACTGCCATTTAAATACCTAATGTTTGTGAACCTGAGACACAAAGTTAGTTTAATACTTCTAAAATACTTTTTTCCTATTTCTAAATATATTGAAATATCAATTTCACATATTATAACTCTGCTGCTGTGGTAGGAGGAGGGCTAAACCTCCTTCCCCCTGGATTCCATGACATTGATATTCAATTGACTTTTTTTTTGCCAAATAACTAATTTTTTTCTTGATGCAGCTACTTCTGTGTGCTCATTGCTGCTTATGTAAATAGTTTGTAAATTTGTCTAAGTGAATGTGACACAGAAGACTCAGAGGAAGGAGGCAGATGTCCTCTCAAGCTGTCATTTTGACAAGGTGATTTTCACCCAAAGGCTTGTTTTAACCTCACCCTCTCTCAGCTCTTTCTCTGGATCTCCCAGAGTCAAATTTGAACTCAGTGCTGCAGCCTTTGAGATCAGAGCAATTGGGTTCCTGCATTTTCCAGCTTTTTGTGTAGTTCTATAGTATTTTTCCTGTTATCTGACTGTTCAGTGGCAACTTTTTAGTGGTCACTGGAGAATTGGGATTAAATTAGTTCTAATTAATTAACTGTTAAAATTAATATCTGTTTCTTGTGCAACTGTAGAAAACCACAGTGTGGCCAGAATCAAGACTTGTTGTGAATAATTCCTAGTGATGAAGTAACTCACACTTGCCAGTATTTTGGAGACCACTTTACTCAGTTTGGTGGGTTTGTGCTTTGTGTAACTGAGCTGCCACATAAGCACCACATGTAAACTGATAAAAACCTGCTGAACATCCCAAAACATTAAAAGATGAACACAAAAATAAAGAAAGGCGCTATAAAAATCAAAATTCAAAAAAATTATCAAAGTTGTTGGCATTAGGTGAAAAGTCTGGGGTTCCTGGTGAAGTTCAGAGGCACAGAAAGGTTTAAGTGCCTTAGGCACATTCCTGCAGGTCTGAGGTTTCACAGTTCAAATCATGAACCATTCTTTCTCCTTATGAGAGATGAGTCTGGAGGAGAAGCCTTTCATGACTTCCATCTGATTTAACATCTGCGGCATTCTTGCAGCATTGCTTCTGTGGGCATGTCTGAAGCAGAGAGAGAGAGAAAAGGAATTGGAGAATTCAGCTTTCTGGGAGCTGCAAAGTGTCTTAACAGCAATTCTGATGCAAATGTTATTTAATCAGAAACAGTTTTGCTCTTCATTATATCTGATTACTATGGCAATTAAAATCACCTTTTAACTACCAGTATTAGGATAAAAGATAGAATGAGCTTCCTCAGTCCCAATTAGTATTGAATTAATTGTTTTGAAGATGTATTAACCATCTCCCCTAATGCAGATGGAGATAATGCAAGTGAAGTTCTGTGCTGGTGGTTGATGGATATTCCTCCTTTCCCTTTTCAGGAACCCCTATATGAGAGTTCATGTGCTTTTTGTTCAGACTGGTGTGTTCTAGTGTGTGAGCAATAATTCTGCTGTGTTTCCTTGAACTGGTGTTTCACTTGCACTGGTGCAGGATATAATTCCAGAGGTTGCTTTTGCTGCAGTTTTCCAATGATTCTGTGCTTTTCTGGTTGGTTTGTCTTCTTTCCACGTCCTTCAGCATAAACAGAAATCCATACTAAGCTTATTACGAGTTACGTGTTATTTTGTAAATGTTCTATTGAATTTATCTATTGGCTGGTGATTGCATGGGGTACCTGGAGTGGTAAAACTTGGGTCTTATTTACATTTTAAAGATTATTAGTTTGTGGTGCTGGATGTCAATGAGGCAAATGTTCAAATTCCTTTGGGAAGTCATTATTTTTCATATTGATGTGGATGGTCTGTTTGAGTATGCTGCACACTACCTGAAATCTAATATTCACAGAACAAAAAATAGATTGAACTTTGCATTATGCTTAAAGATGAGCATCTATAGAACCAGGATGAGCTTTGAGTTTTTTCCTTCAAAGCAATTCTGCAGGAGTTGCTAAAAAACTTTGTAAGACCTGTTTATACGGGAGTTTGAAGCTGTCTTGAGAATGGGATGAGTGTCAGAATTACTGAACTGCTGCTGAATGGGTCAGAAGCAGCTCAAGAGAAATGCACATAGAAATGAGTATGGGCAGGAAATTAGAAATACAGCTTGAAATTTAATCTCACCTTTAAATGTTTTGCTCCGGAAAAATTTGGTTTTGATAATGAATATGGCCCATGTGGTACCTTCCAATTGAGATAGTTTATCAGGGGGGAAAAATTGTTATGATGATGCCAAATCTGAGGTTGGGATAATTGCAGGGAAGAAAGACAGAACAGTTGGATTCTTTTATTTTGAAAGTAGGTTTCTTGGGGACTATTTACTGAACAGTAACAAGTAGTAAGTTTGGGGAGTTGTCTATGCAAATTCAACTTTGCTTTTCCTTAGAGAAATTATTTGTGTTTCAAAAAGTAGGTACTGTTATTAATTTTGAAAGTAGCTGTAATTTTGTTTAGCTCAATGTAACTGCTGTATAACAGTTGATATTTTGCAGAACTTAGTGTTAAAAAGCATTTCAGAAATAATTAGTTAATCCACTTTAGTATAATGCTCATTCAGGAATCAGGGTAGGATGGGGTAAGGAGCAGAAAAACCCTCGGCTCTGTTTAAGGGCAGTTATCAACAGTGAATTATCAACATTGTTTCCAGTTCTGAAACACAGCCCCACACCAGCTACTATGAAGAAAATTGACTCTATCCCAGTCAAAACCATCACCAATATTTAAAAAAAAAAAAAAAAAAAACAAAAACAAACAAACAAAAAAATCCCCCCCAAAAAAGTCATCAAGAATATGTAAGAACTCCCCTTTCCTGAAAATGAGTTCCCAAAACTGGTATTTTCCCTAAAATGTGGGAACAGTTGCTCAATTATAAGGAACCTTTAACAGGAAATTATTAACAGTGCTAAAAGCATTGATGATTTTGCTCTGCCTTGTGTGTCTGCTCATCACAGCAATTAAAAGTAGCTCAGTACCATAGCCTAAATGTAGCCTTGAAGCTGCAGCACAACTTTATTTACAGGTGTAATTAGTCAGGTATCATAAGGGTTTTTTTGGGTTGGTTTTTTTTGGTGAGCTGCACAATCTTTTCCTTCCCACACAGAGGCAATCTCTTCCCATTTGTTCCAGGTAATTCCCATTACAGCCTATTTTAGGTGTGCTGCAAGTGGTCCTTGCAGGATGAGGCTCCAGGGGCTGTGTGGCTGCATCTCAGTGAAGCCACAGCAAACCTTGACCATTGTGACATTTTCTGCCAATAAGAAAAAAATGTGCATTTCAAACATTGTTTTCAGTAGCCTGCCAGTACAACAAAGCACATTTTTTTCTCCTTCTATTATTTTCATGTAAGGCTGGGATCAGGTTAATGTAAACAATGTTCCTAATTGGCGTGTAAGCAAGGATTTGCCTTGTGTTGTAAACTGCCATGAGATAGGGGCTCACTTCTCAGTCACACTGTCCTAACTTGTTCTCCTTTAATTAAAAAGTAAATAAGAGTCATGAGACACCACTCTGCTGCAAACTGCCGAGGAAGGCTGCTTCCTGGAGATACTTATTATGCATGCAAAATGAATTTAGCAAATGAATAAAATGCAAATATATGAGGAGAACACAAAAACACGTCTTCCCAAAGACATTGAAAGCTGACCTTTTTAAGTGACTATATTGCAATTAAAAATGCTGGTACTGGTTATGAATAAAAAGTCTTGCTTAAAAGTTTCTACAGGACACACATTAGACTTTGAAAAGTGCATAAAAGTTCAAAGCAAAACAGGGTAGTGCAAGATGTGAATAGAAGCATAATTTAACAACCCTTTGGAGCAGCAGGAGGCAGCATGTGTTACCTGATGTGGTATTTGACTGGACTCTTCCAGTAAGGTCCCAAATTTATGAAAAATTTCCTGTAGAATTCCTGTAAACCTTTGCCCAAATGGCTGTGCAATATCTGCACTTAGTATTAACTTATATCAGTTTGCAATCAGTATATTCGTAATAATGAGTACGAGATGTTCTGCAACAGCACGTGGAAAATAATAGAAAATGAAAGTGTGCCAGCAAAATTTATGGGTGTTCCTGTAGTAATCAGTGCAGACAACAGCAAGGGAGGGCAGCAAAACGCTCCAGAAACAAGAGCATGTTCCCAGGGCCTCGAAGAGCTGTGAATCTGAACTGAGGAGAGCAGATATGCTTTGGGCCATGCTTTGGATGCTTGGCTGAGCTCTGTGGCTTCAACTGAAGTGCAGTTTCTGCAGTCCCAAGTTACTCCAGCAGCTGGCACCTTATGAAATATGATCCTCAAGTTAGATTCAGATCCTTTTTGTCAATATTGCTTTCTGACAAATCTCATCTAAACCTCAGAAAGAGACCCCAGCATCCCCAGGTTTGATTGCAAAGATGCTTGCAGTGACTGAGCCTCGATGTTGTGCTGCTGTTCCTCAGCAGTCCCGGCCCCTGGGAAGGTTTCTGCTGGATGAGTTTGCTCTGCTGGGACTGCACAGGCTCTAAAGCACAGAAGGAGGTTGTCTTACATCCTTTCAATGGCTGCTTTATGTAGTCTAAAGAAATTGTGCTGCCTCAGGCTTTTCATGTTGGAATCCACTCCCCTGGTTATATGAAAGGCTTTTCCAGTTGTGATTTCTCTTCTGTGAATGCTGTAATCAAGCTTGTGTACCACTGCTCCTGGAAACAGAGTGTCCTGATTGTTTATTGTGCTGGGTCATTGTAGTTTCTTTGGTCAGCTCTTTAGATTGCAGCTCTTGGTCATTCCCTGTGGAAGAGCTCCTGGCTGGCCTTGTTCCATTATTTCAATGGATTTTATTATTCCAACTCTTAGGCATGTTGGGTCTCTTCAGCAGTGCAAGGAACAATAATATTGTTCTGTGGAAGAAGAAAGTGATTTTTTTTCTTTATTCTTATCATTAAAAGCTGCTGAAATCTGTTGAGTAGCACTGGCCTAAACCATGGGACCTGCAAGAGGATGAGTATTTCTGTGACCTAAAAACACCCACACCCACAGTTTGGATGTCTAAACCAAAGCTGCAATAGAACCTTAGTGTGAAACCCAAGTTAAAACAAATGGGGCTTGTAGTTAACACATCAATTACTGATGGAGCATCCTTTTGCCTTTGTGCTCCTCTGTAATACCTGTCATGGATCTGACTCTTTGCTAAGGCCAATCAAAGCAAATTGTCAATTTTTTTTTGCATGTCTCCACACATTTGCTCTCTCTTAAATATGTGGGGCCTACTTGGAGAAGAAACAATGAGGAAGAAAATTGTTCCAGATGAAACTCCTGTCCCTATGTACAAAGGAAGATATCTAAAAGAGAAATAATGGTTATGCATTTTATTTCTGCTGACAGAAATGTTGGAAATAAGTTTCTTAGTTTGGAAACTTCTGGCAATTTTTGTTTTTGTTTCTTCTTTGTGTCTACAAATTGCTGTGGGTGGTATAAAAAAGACAAATGCAGGAGATAGCTGGTATTGTGTGAAGAACTGCAGCAAGAACTGTAGGGAAATACTCAAATTTCGGATGAATTTTATTTATCAGTTTTAATTAAGGCTCCCTGAAAATGCAGTTTTTGGTCCAGTTCCCACTTAACCGCCTGAAGACTTTGTTTAAGATGCAGTGCTGAGATCAGACCTTCCAGGAGCTTTACTGAGGAGTTAAAAATCTCATCCCTGTGTCCTACAGCTTTCTGAATATGTGTTTTATGTTGTATATTCTGGCATCCCAAAAGCAGGGTGGGTTTTGGCAGTTGCAGTAATTAGCAGGTAGAGCAGCTCACTCAGCAAAAAAGAAGTGGAAGGTTGCATAAACATTCATGAAGTATTGAAGGAATTTTGTCTTTTTTAATACACTCTGCCAACTCTTATTTTTAATGAAGATTGAAGAATATTGTAATTTTCCTACACATTAAATATTCTAAGATATATTAACTAGTCCTGGGTCTGCAGTCACTTCCATTGAATGTTTCAGACCAACTTGATGTGTATTAATTTGGACAAAGTGTATTCACAGACCTTTGATTTTGAAGGTAAATTTAATACAGAGCCAACAACAAATCAATGAGTAAGCATGGGGTAGGGTAAGAAGCACAAAGAAAAACAATTATGTTGTACAGTTTAGAGAAAATTCTGGCCTTTATGTGAGTGGGAATTGAGAGAAGCTAATTTGCTTATTTATTTTGCAGGAGCTGAGTTGTTTAAGGCTTTTAGAGGGAATGTAATTAAAACTGGTGTTTCAGAGCTGGTTTCTGCACACTGCTCCTTTTCCTCTTCCGCTGGAGAGACCTTTATGGATGTGTTGTGCAGTGGGTATATAATGGTTTAGGTTAGGCTGATGTATAATTTGAAGTTTAGGCTGATGTATAATTTGAAGTTACCAAGTAGTTACTCCAATGATCACCTTGTAGAAATCTGAACCAGGTACTGTTTTAGCTGTGCTCTTACATCAGGTCTGGATTGAGTCTAATAAATGTGGATGTAATAGAGAGCCAGGACAGAACAGCTTATTCATTAATAGGCTGCTTTTAAACGTGAACATTTGAGAGCTTGAATGTGCATTTAACCTCCTACACTTTGTGTGAGTCAGAAGTTTTTTACCATAATGTAATTTTTTTGCATAAAGTAATGATCTTCCCATTCCCAGATGGGGAAATTTATATTAGTTTGACGTCTGAGCGATGTGAATAAAATGTCCACCTACCTGCTGAGTCTAACCTATATTTTAGTTTTGGGTTATAACATAGATATGGGAACAGAAAAAGGCATCCATCAGTAGTTTTGTAACCTTGGAGTTCTTTGACCTCTACTTCTTGTGCTGCTGAATGCTGCTATCAACTGTTATTAACAGACTGAAATGCAAAGGAATGTAAAGACTCAAATATATAAAAAGTAATTTTTCTACCCAGATTTCCATAATGCACCATAAAGTCCAGCAATTTAAAGGCTGCAAGTTAGCTTGGATATGAAAAAAGCAAAATAAAAAATTTAGCAGAAGTAAAATTCAGCTGTTACGAAATGTTACACCATTTACTTCCACTGCATCATTATCCCCTCTTCATTCTTCCCTTATGTTACCTGAAGAGCATCCATGCTACTGATGGTATAGATAATTTTTCCAGAGATTTAGTGAATCATGAAGTCGGGAGGCAGCATATTTTATATTCTCTGTACTGCAATATTGAACTTTGTGCCATTCAGTGTCATCAGCTTTTCCTTGTGCACTGATTAAATTGACCTGTTTCCACTTCAGAAAAGCCTTCAAATATTTTAGCAGTGAAGCAGCCGCCATTCAGCAGCAGCTGCCTGTCTGCATGCTGAAGATGTCATCAATAATGCACAGGATAACATCTCCAAGCGAAAGAACAGTAGGATTGGCATCAATTTTGCCTAATGGAGCATCATCCCCAAATCAGGCAGTGATACCTGCAGCGCTGGCAGCAGCCATGGCATTGAGATGTGGCAGTCTCTGACTCGGAGGCGTTGTGGAAACGTGACAGCACTTTTGCTTCTTTTTCTTTCTGAAGTCTGCTTTCAGTTGCACTGATTGGAATGTTCTTTCCCTGCTGCTCGCAGAGGGTGACGAGACAGGAGTGATGGACAGTCTGCTGGAGGCCCTGCAGTCGGGAGCAGCTTTCAGAGACCGCAGGAAACGAACGCCACGAGCGCAAGGTAAGAGAATTTCTGTCAACTTGGGGTTCTAAACCGAGCGGGCTGAAGTTGTTTGGCAAAGATTTACCCACAGTTTTCACTGGAAACCATTGGGCTGCTCTTGGGCATTGAGCTCCTGTGAAAACCCAGCATGGTCTTTGTGATCATGCATTTTTAACCTGTAGCTCTGTCTCCAGGTAACTGCGTGCTCTAAGGGCTCCTGTTGTGTTCAAAATGGCATTTAAACATCCCTGCACTAAGAATGCTAAATTTTTACAAGTGTAAGTATAATTAATTTATTGTAGGTGGTGCCATGAAGAATACTAGCTTCTTAACAAATAAGAATTTGAGTGTTCAGCTGATCATCGTTTCCAAGCACTGCTCTTGGGTGTGTTCTACTTTCGTAGGAGCTTACAGTGTTTGTACTTCCAAAAGTAAAAATACATGAAGGTGGCTTCGTTCTGCTGAGGAAGACAATAGTATCAGACTGAACTTAGTCTGGTTTATTGAGCAGTTGCTTCTTCCTGCAAAGCTGATTTGGAGAAAATTTCAGAAGTTAATCAGTGGCAGCATTTGCTTTGTTCACTTCTCTGCTTATGATATGCCTATAGTACACAGGTTGTGAAATGCACTTACTCTGCTTTTACTTTTCATCAAAGTTCATGGTAACTGTCTCTTGCAATTTTTCATTTGAAACATGTCTTACAGGAAAAAATACAGCTTTAAAAAAATCTACAGTTGAAGGTATTTGACATAAAATCAAAAGCTTGGTTTGGATATGTTTGGCAAAATAGTCATAAATAAGCCATGTTTATCCACCTAATCCTCAGTGAGCTGTGGTTAGGTTCATGTTGGTTGATGATTTTTTTAGAGTAAAGGCAAATTCTATTACCCTCTTTAGATAGCAAAGATAACTATTTTTAATTTGCTGAACACATGATCTTATGAAAAAAAATAAAAGTAAGTGACTTAATTTGTTCACACTATGAAGTGAATTCTGCTACAGTTCCAGTACCATTCTTAATTCAGGGCTTGTTTCTGCTCTCAGATTAGATGTGAAAGAGCTCCTCGATCAAAATTTGGTTTTTCCCCTATCTTGAGAAGTATCATTTTGAGAGATGGTTTATCTGTGCTGTGACTTGAGGAGACATTTGTCCCCAAGTAGTGACAAAGCAAAGCTTCCCAGGGACCAGAGGAGATGGCACAAAATCTGCTGCAGCTGAGGAAACCGAGAAGATGATTGAACCTGAGTCAAAACCAGGGAGTCCTCAGCAAAAACAGGGAACAGAGCTAATTAAAAATCCCTTTTACTGATGTTGTTTTATGTAGTTACTTTGACTTCTGTGTTTGAAATGTCATTGGCTCAGTTGATGTTCCAGTGGGGTCTGGCTTTTAAGTTTAAGGAGCTGATTGACCTTGGGGAACTCACTGTGAGAAAAGGGCTGGGTCTTCCATTTCCAAACTCTGGCCAGCTGTAAGTGGTCTATAAGAGAAGACCATGATGTAAAATTTTCAGGGGTAGCTAAAAATTGAGAATAGGAGGCAATAAACATTAGTCCCAGTCAAATATCTAATTTAAACTTTCATGTGAATTTTCTCATGTGGTTTAGCAACATACATGATAGTGAGTAACTTGTCTACACACCAAAAGGTGCCTAAAAACGTGGCTGTGACATTTCTAAGCAGTGAACTACAGCATTAAAAACCTGGTACCCTATTTACAAACTTCCACATCTCTCCTTCAAAAACAGAAGGAGCAGTGACAGTTCCCTCAATTGGTGCCACTCTGTCCTGCAGAGTTCCATCCAGAGACATTGTAATAAACAATGAACTCCATGACTCCTCTGGTTCAGTGGAAGGGGGAAAAAAAATGGAAATAAAAGCCATGGAAAGAAGAGGTTGGGGTATTTCTGGGCTTGCTGGGTCATGTAGTTGTCATTGGCAAGCATGCAGCAAATGGAGTAATGCAGTCTGCGAGCAGTGCCCAGTGCAGGAGTTGTCTGTACGTGCTTAGAGCTGAACTCCTCTCACTCAGCCTGGATTTGGGACACTCATGGAAAGAAAAAAAAAAAAGAGGAAGGTGCTGCTATTTCCAAAGTTAGACTTGTCCAGCAAAGTTTTGGGTTTGAACTTGTTTTGGTTACACATCATGGTCTGAGAGGAAAGTCTCTTGTTTTCTGCCTGTTTGGACGCAGATGTCATTTTTCTGTGTCAGTTGTGGTTGTAGTTTAGCAAGGAGAAAGAACTACTTCTGCTTGCTTGCTTTTTGTAGTTTTGCTAATTACTTGGTCACAGGTGGCCACTACAGAAAGGCAAAAACCCTCTCCAAACCCCTTAAAAACCCACAAAGAAAATGCCCCCCCAAATGTACTCACCAATACAGTAAGTTCACTTTTGTACATTTTTCATGTACGTGCTCTAGATCTGTCTTTTTCCAAACTTGCTTACTTTGTTTGCATCTTCTCATGGTGAAAATTAAAACTAGAGAGGTGCCACACCCCCACAATGGCTGCAACCAGAAGATCATGGAAATTTGGCTTTTGTTGTATTTTCTTCCAGTGGTTTCACAAAGTAAATTTAACTCAAAAGGAACAAACTGTAGTATCACTACTAGTGGCATTTTTGATCAGTTTGCCTAAAACCCCACGTTCCAAAAGAAAACAAGCCAAAAAATCCCCATGTGTGTTCCCTGCTAGCTTTAGGTGAGTGGGTTGGACCTAGGAGGGATTAATTAATTTGGATAACAGAGCTCCAATTACTACAGGCTTACAACCAGTCATTCCACCTCTTTAGTTTGCCTTTTTTACAGAGTTTGCTGCTGTGCCTTGTAGAATATGTTTGTGCTTACATGGTCATGTCTTTAAAATATTTCCAGAGTCAGATTCAGCCTGGGTGAGAGGTGGAGAAGGGAAGGGAGTGGTGCTCTGTTCCTGCAGAACAAAGAGTGTTCCAGCACAGGGGGACTGCTCAGCATTGCAGTTCTCCTGCTGGGGAAGAATCAAATGGTGAAATGTACAGACAGGTTCAGAAAAATAAAGCTCATTTCAAATATGTTGAGCTGCGTTCTGTTTGTTTGCTGGGCCTGTAAATGAAAAGCTACACTTTAATGGGTTGCATTACAACCCAAGACTTTTCCAGTAAAAATGGTTTTGTTACCAGGTCATGGAAGTAATAATAATAAATTCCTGCCTCTTCCTCTAGTTTTTCATTTCATTCTGCTCTTATGTGTTCTTTCTTCTGCAGACCTCTCAGTGTGCAAAAACATTGTGTGGTTTCTCTCTCCAGAGCTTATTAGCTGTTGTTATTGTTTGTAGCCACTGGATTTTAGGTGGAGAGATTGTCCATTCAGTAGACTGCTTTGCTTAGAGAGGCTATAAAATAATAATTAGAAATCAGTTTCTAGAAATGTTGGTTCCTCTTCCAGAAATCCACTTGCATTTCGCAAGTTTGCCAATACTGGTGTAACAAAGAGCACTGTTAGGTGGCATTTATCACGGGGTACCACTGAAAATCTGCATCCAGCATTACTGCTGCACAATAATCACTGCCCTTTTTCCTGGCCCTGGGGTATGAAATTATTAAAAGACCAATTCAGGAATAATTTTTCTCTAAATTAGATTAAGCAAATTCTGCACAGAGCTAACTGTTCTGCTAGGGGTCTTTCTAGTCAGCTTCAAAGTTTTTTTGCCATGGAATTTAATTTCTTTGAGAAGTGTTCATAACCAGTGCCCTCTCCCTTATATACAAACTCTGGCAACCTCCCTGATGCTCTGGGCTGTTATTTCTGTGGCTTTCTCTCCTGGGAATGCAGTGCTATAAGGGACATGGAAGCAGGATCTTCTGCACTAGATCTCACTGGATTTATCGAGTATTTCCTGTACTCTCTTAGTACACATTTTGGATTAGGTTTTAATTTATGCATCAAAATCAAATCTGTTGCTACCCTGTCATTATTTCCAAACTAAGAGTACGCCTTGAGAGTGAAAGGGACACAAAGAACCTCCCTGATTCAGCTTCAGCATCTCACTGGAATCTTTGATGGAGCCATCTGAAGGGCTTCCACTCCTTGTTTTAACTTTTTGAAGAGAAAAAGGAGTTGTGGTAATAGAGCGTTACTACTTTTTAATGATTTTTGATAATTTTCATATGGCATTCAGACGTTTTAATTTAAAATATGGCTTTAAGTAGGTCCATATTTTAAATTGCATCAGAATTCTAATTAAAGGTTATAGTTTTAGGAATATTGTGTCTTCTGCTTGGACATACAGCTATGCTTAAAGACTCAGTCTTGCTTGTCTACCTGGCTAAACTAATTTTACCTTTGCAATGATTATATTAAATAAAATCTTGAGGGGTAGTTAAGTTTGAGTGCACAACCCTCATTTACCTGAACCACATTCAAATAAAAACCTTCAGTCAAAGCAAATTTGCTTTCCTGAAAGCATTGTCAGTCATTCTGTATGTGACAGTTGTCTAAATCAGCTGGGTTTTGATGTGTTTCCATCTGTGAATTGATGAGACTATGATAAATGTTAGAATGCAAGGATGTGGGAGGTGCACTGAATTTGTGCTCAATAAAATATCTATCAGAGTGCCATGATCCTTAACATCAAATATCTGTTATGAAGCTGGAAGTATCCATAATGGACTATAAAAATTTAGTCTCAAGTTTAAAAATCAGTTTGTATTTTACACTTATTTCTTCATCTTTTCAAACATTTTTACTTTTAGGAGCTGAGTATTTCAAAATGTGCTTGCTATTCAGTTGTATAATGGAGGTTTTATGCTTACAGTCAGGTAATGTGGACTAATGAGACTCACGCATGATCCGAGTGCTTCAAAATTACCACATCTATAACAGCAACAGCTAAACAAGATCACCAATAATAAATTTACTCATTTTGCTTTCACGGCATTATTGTGGATTTAAGTTTGCTTTTATTTCTAAATATAAATATGGGCACCATTCAAATCGAATCTCAGCAAATTACCTGGGTCCTGAGAGCCCCATAAACAGTCCCAAAGCTGTTTAAAAATAGGGTATTTGTGGTATAATCTATTTTTACTGTCTCTGCGTTTTGTCTTACGGCTTTTGTAATTAAAGGAGTAATGTTAGATAATACATTTTTCTGGTGGCCCAGCATGACAGAAACAGCTTTACTATGTGGAGATTTCACTTGACGGTGGGAGGTGTCCCTCCCCGTGACAGGGGGGTTGGAAATAGATGATTTTTAAGGTCCCTTGCAGCCCAAACCCTTCTATGAGATTTCAGAGGAATTCTCCTTACAAGCAGGATGGAGCAGAAGTGAAAAAGGGACTAAGGAAGGCTTCAGCCTCCAGCCTGCTCAGGCTGCATTCTCCAGGTTTTTAGATGGACAGCACCTCTGAGCATGCAAGGAATGAAGAGGCTCTAGAAACACCTCAGGACCACTGATTGGGTGGACAGAAAGACAGAAATTCGAGAATTCTGTGCATTTGCATAATTGCTTTCACCTCTGTTGCTGTGTTACCCTTCTCCAAAGCAAGTGCTGAGGATTGATTTGTTGTCTTTAAAATTGATTTTCTGATCTTGGTATGCACAAGATTGTGTGTTGACCTAGAGCATGTAAAGTGTTTATAAATGTTTGGTGAACTAGACAGACACAGAGAAATGGGACTGTGAGCTCTGGACTTCATATCTATTGCTGCTGCTCTGTCTAAGTTGTTGTTTGCCATTTAATGTATTCTTATTTTCCAAGACAAGAATTTTACCCAAATATATGAAAATGGGCCATCCAATGGGAAAGCCCTGTGCACATGCTGCAAAATGTCCTTCAGAAAGTTACTGTGCTATGTAATTGGAGCTGATCACCTCTGAGTTTGTTGTTTGACTAAAGCATTTAATCACTTACCCAGGCAGAGGAGAGTTCTGTACCCCTTGCTTTTATTAGTGTGCTTCAGAGTGCATTTCAGTGTAATGGGAAAGTTTTCCCTATAAAGTATCAGAATATTTTTTTCAAATCTCAGCATTTTCAAAAATCAGCGCTGCTGTTACTTTACTCATCAAATTGTCCTGAGATCCAAAAATAGAAAATTCTAAATTTTTGTGCTTTTTGAAGTAAAAACCCATTGTCCATGAGTGATGATGGGAGTTCGTGGAAGCACTGAGGATTCTCCTGCAGCCTCGTGGCATTTGCAGGCTGTACCACAGAACAGCTCAGCTTGTGCCAGATCAGTGTGGGACTGTGCCAGTTGCTCCAGACCTTGAAATTGAGTGTTATATTTCATTTTAAGTTTTGATACATGTTTGTATTTATTTATATTTTTTCTTTAGAGTTGTTTGTGTCTGTTTCATCACAGGGCACGTGTCTGTTCATGCCCAGAACAGCACTAGAGTCACAGAGAGGGTTTATTATGGAGCTTCTTTTTCTTGGAGTTGACTTGGCACTGTTGCTTCTGAACCTTCTAAAATCCCTTAGAATTCCAAAAGCCTTTTTGAATATCCTGTGTTGTAAAATAGATTTTTAGAAATAAAGCAAAGCTTTTCTGAGAACTGGGGAATGCTGCACAGTAAGCAGCCTCTCAAAGAGTAATCTAGGCTGCCAAGGTGACATGGGAGGATTTTGTATGAGCTGGAAGTCACCCACCGTTGTGAATTTATTTATTTTTTAATTCACACTGAATCTGAAAACTGTTCTATTTTAATGAGCTATGTCCTGCTAGATGGGAAGGCCTCCATTTCCAAAGATTGATAGCTGAGTTTTTGCTACATCTTTATGCAGTAGCTGAAGTTAGAGGAACTTCTTTTACATGCAGAGAAAGGATATTCATGCATTAATTTACCAACTACATGAGTAGTAATGAACGATATGCAAGGCTAACTTAATTTGCATTTGGCCATTTGAATTTTCTTTGTCAGTGCTGACACTGTTATCATGCAATTATTGTGAAACACTTCTGTTTGAAAAATTTCCTCCCACAGTACTGTTTACTGAGGTAAAGCACATTGGCTTTAATATTTTAATATATACATAATGAATGGAAAGGGAAGAGATGAAAATCACTGTTGCAGTGTGTGACTTAGAAGGGGATTAATTTGAGTGACCTTAGGTCCAAATGGTTATTTTGTAGATAGGAAGGCTTCCTGTTCCATCCTGCTCTGGGCACACGGTGTAGAATTGACAGTCCCCCAACCTCAGCACAGAGAGACTGGCCCAGAGTTCTTAATTGTGGCTGTCATCTGAACTGTAAGAACTTAATTAGTTTCCTTCCTGCAAAGACAATATTTACCCTGTGGGTTGTGATGTAACAGAGAAAATCATGAAACTTCTAATTTTCTTATTGCATTAGCAGGAGAAAATAAGGTTCTCTGTTCAACACCCCCAAAATAACAATGCTCAGCTGGAGAGCACTGACACCATCTTAGCAGTAGATACACAGCGATAGTCAGGCTCTCGTGTCATTCTGTGAGAAGCCAGGATCTCAGTCGGTTGCCTCAAGTAATTTTATTTTCCTGCTGTTTTTAGTTTAATCATCTGTGAGAGGGTAAGTTAAAGATCTGAGACAGGTGTCCAGTGGCAGGGGGACAGGTTGGGACCAGCAGACCCTTTGGAGAAGCTCTGCAGAGGAGGACACCACACGTGCCCTGGACAATGCAGCCTGTGTTCTGTGCTTAGAGCTCTGCTGTTATCGTGGTGCCCATGAGAGGTGTGCTGCCCAAAACCAGAGCTTCATCTTTGCAGCTTATTACCAGTGGAAAACATTACCAGCTTTGTGGTATAGATTTTGTAGCATCACCTCGACCTCAGTTTGATTGCTTTTGTGCTTCTATGAATTTTGGAGAAGGTAACTTTAGGGAGGTATTTTGTGTCTTGGCAGGTTGGTGGCTGGTTTTGTAATACGATTTTTTGCATCTTTTTACAAAGCATGTCTGGCCATTTATTCACAATATCTTTGGCTTAAAAGCCTGCAGGCCTGACTTTGCATGACGATGCACTTTGTCAGGGTGCATCCAGTGTTGTGCTGCAGGCAGGTTGGCCATGTTGAGACCTGGTCAATCATCATTTCAAACCCAATTTCCTGTCAGTATCTCTGTTGCATTTCTGAAACTGCAGCACAGGTGGTTCATCTAATTATTGCACATTATTGCCTCACCATAATGTAGCTGAGCTGTTACATTAGTAATGTGTGTAGTTCCAAAATTGCTCTCACATCCATGCTGGTTAATTGTAGGACATTTGCATTGCTTGGTTGTTTCAGTTGGAATGTTGTTATATTTTAAAGGGTCCTGCAATTAGGGTGAAGTTATTTTTAATGATGACTAAAAGCAGATGTGAGATATTGATGATGTACATGAATAATAATTCTAATAGTTCTTTATTTCGAGTAAGTAGTTTCAAATCCTAGAATTGCCTCTATTCTGTGAAAACCAGAGACCAACCTTGAACAAGTTGGTTTTATTTAGCCATCTTTAAAACACACTGCAGAAGGGAACCTTTGATACGATTTGTTGTGCTTGTCTCAGGAGAAGTTCTCTGCATGTTGCACACCTGATTGCTCTTTTGGAGGAAAAAGTGATATAAAAGGCTTTGATAGAAGATTTTGTAAGAACATTATCACTAATCTATCTATTAATGTGCGCATTAGCTCATCTCCTTTACCCTCTCATGGAAGTATATAATGTCATAATATTGGTATTTAAAATCCATGTACATACTGTACGGTGTCTTCCAGATGGATGTTTAAAAATAACAAAGTTACTGGAGTTCTTTAGATCTGTATTATATTCAGTTCTCATTTTCTCTGTGATTTCTGTGTTTTTTCCTTCCGTTTTTTTATTGCATTGGGTATTTCTTCTGTTGTTGAAGAAGATTCTATTTAAATAATTATAAGGCAAGTATATAAAATTTTACAACACTGTCTACGTGCCTGTAATTCCATGAATATATTACTGGAGTGGAATGTCAGCCTTCTGCATTTTTCCCTACAAATTTAAATTACAAATGAAAATAGACATACCACACTGAAATAGGGAAAATGTTCAGTCATTGTGAGGGCGATTTTATTTTCATTTTGAAGGAACACATTTCTAAAATGATAGCCAAAAAAAGCCATTATTGCCAGTATTCCCTCAGGAGAGGGAGAAATAATTCAACTTTGAGGGACACAGGGTTTTCTGTTTTGTGATCAGGTTACACTGTCAGCTCATCTGGCTTTAAGCTCTGTAAGAATTATGTACAAAACAATGGGATGGAGGACCCAAAAGGTCCTTATGACTTCACAGAGCAGAATTTGAGTCTGAGAACAAAAGCAAATTCCATTGTTAGTAGGGGCTGATTAAAACCAGCAAGATGTTGAATCAACAATTTGGAAATTAATTACTTCCTTACAAAAAAACTCAAACCAAAACAAGAAAAACCACCCTAGTTCTGATGATTCACTCCTGAAAAAATCCTTTATCACTCCTGTCAGATGTTCCAAAGATGACTCGCAATTTCTTTACATGTGAAATCTGTTTGTTCCAGGATGGATTTGACAAAAGCTTATTTTATTTTTAAATCTACTTTACTAGAGTGAAAACCTTAAAGGGAGATTTATTAGAAGTTTCACTCTTTTCTCCTAATGGATAACCACTCAGAGGGAAGCTGGAATTATGTTTATGGAGTCTTTTGAATATTTACTTTCTGTTAAAATTATAAGGACACTATTACTTAAGGAATATATATTTCAAAAAAAATTCTCTCTTCACTGAAGGCAGTCATGATTTTGTTTTAAAGGAGTAGCAACTTATCATCTAAGTGAGCAGATCTGAATCTAATTCTGAGTTGTAACTAAACTTCTTAGGAAAATCTCTTAAAATGTGTTGGTAAAGAATCAGAAAGTTCTGTAGCACTGAGTGGGGAGGGTTTAGGGAGATGTGTGAACCTTTAAAAAGCTGTTTGAGCAGTTTGCTGGAATTGCATTTATGCTAAAGCCCTTAGTGGTAGGAAAGTCAAGGATGAAGCATTGAGAGGCCAGGCAGTGCGGTGGAACACAGCCCGGAGAGGAGCTGCTCTGCCTTGGAGGGAGGTGCTGTGGGTTTTCGCTTTGCTGGCGTTTCCCAGGAACATTTAATGTTCAGAGAGCTCTCTGAAATGGTGTCTGTGACTCTTTGGCACTGAAGCTTCACATGCTATCAAGATTGTTTTTGAATTATCACTGATGGTTTTCTAGATACAGCTCATTGCCTGCCATCCTTGGGAGGTTTTTTTCTCCTGCAGAGCTCCAGCTCTGCAATTTCCTGGGATGGTTTCAGCCTTGCTTTGTCTACACACCTGCCCTGTTATTTCCTTTCAGGATGAATACAATAAGCTGTCATAAATAAAAGTAAGACTTAACATTAAACAAATTATTATAGGGCAGGGGAGATGAGTAATAAAAAAAAAAAAGGCACCTTGTGTTTCTTACTAAGCAATTGTTCTTTTTGAAACCCCTTGGAGCACCACAGTTACTGTGCTGGCACAGTTCTTCTCTTGCTTGCTGTCCAGTGCCTGATTTTGGAGCACATTTTGCCCTCCAGATGTCAGCAGAAACATCTTCCAGACAACTTTCAATTCTTCTGTGTGGCTGGAATCCCTGACTTCAAAAAAATCTGTTGACATTTTCAGGAAAGCAAAGGTTTAATCTGTTTAAAGCCTCTATAACTGGAGGTAAAATTTTAGTTTAAAAAAATTATTTAAAAAACCTCACAACCCAAACAAAAAAAACAACAACAAACCCACCCATAATCTTTGTTTAGGGCTTTCAGCTCCTGGAAGTGTTCTCTGACCCACGTAGTCATGAATTGAGTTGGTAGCAAACCCAAGAGGATCGTTACAACAGGACAGAAATAGTTCAAACCTTGATGTGTTTGGTGGTTTTTCCAAGCACATCTCCCATGCCCTGCAGATTCTTTGCAGTTCTTGTGTATTGAAGAACAAAGAGACCAAATTCATGCTTGCATATTCATGTCTTTTGTTTCAAAGAGGCTCATGGATGATGGGAAAAAGGGAGAAATTATCCTAAAGCTGCCACAAGATCAAAATATCTCAGACATGATGCAAGAGGATTCTTAAAGGATCACTGAAATACTAATCTGAGAGAAAAGTGTCTGCAAAATATTGATGATAAGGCAGTGTTACTCTGAGAATGACGTGTATAGAAGTGCATCCCTGCAAGAGAATCTGTGGATTTCAAATGTGTGTTGTCACCTTTAAACACGATGGCTGCAACTTTAGATTGCTGAGGACTTTAAAAAAATTAACTCATAAAGGAACCTATTAAAAGGATAGAGGGTAGAGTACATTTGAAAAGTATTGTTTGAACAGGTTGTTTTCTAGCATAAAATAACTTCTGTAGGGTTTAGGACTGTAGAATTGGAATATGGCACAGCTTGTTGTAAATGAAAATAGGAGCTCTTAAAAGAGTGTTTTTGGTGTTTTTTTTTCCTATTATTTCCAAGGATTAAGGAGGCATACAGTAGAATGAATGTCAAAAAGCAGAATTATGAACTTCTTATTAGACTTCCTCAGACAATAACTATACAATACTTTTAAATTTTAGTGACAACACATTACCAGGTTCTTGTGTTTAACTTCATTGATGTTCTAAGGAGTGCCATGAACCCAGATGGAAGCTGGGATCTGCTTCTGCTCCAGCAAAGTATTTAATGGTCCATTATTCCATTTATAACATATGAAGATATATTCCTTCCTAAAATCTTTTTTTTTACTTGTAAGTGAACAAAAGGCACTTTAATCTCAATAGAAACCTCTGAATGCAAGAAAGAAATGAAAATTGCAGCCCCAGTTATTAACAGGTTGCATTTAATATGGAAACCAGAAACACTTGTAGGAATGTTTAGACGTGAACTCAATTATTTGATTACAAAAGCAGTGGCAAATAGAGAGTGAATCTGAACAGAAGTTCTGTTAAAAAAAAAAAAAAAAATCTTTTATCTACAAATCAAATTAACAGCTGGTGTTCTGTGCAGATTGTGTCAGGAATTGAAATGCATAGAGGGCTCTGGTTTATTTTACTGAAAACGGGCTCAGCAATGTGTTTTATGGATGTGGGTGGTGAAGTGATGTGAGCTGGAGCGATAGTGAACAGGAACAGCAGCTCTGGGTGTTTGAGAGCCCAGTAAGTGTCGTCAGGTGAGAGCATCATCACCTGGAGAGGATGAGTACGAGTCAATCTGATACTGTGAGCTGGGTGACCCTCACGGGGCCAGCCACGACCCACACCTGGAGCTGGTGGTGGTGTAGGAGAAGCTTTTCCATAGCTTGGAAAGCTTTTGGGGTTTTCTGCAATGCAGCAGAGCAGGAGGCTGCAATTCACCCTCCTCCTTTCTGTACAAATATTGATCAGTGAGGAGCAGGAACAGAACTTGTCAATTGGACAAAGACTCCCATCACATTCTTTGTTTCAAGTGCAGTTTGGAAACTCTCCCTGTGTGGCCAAGAGCAGCTCCACCTCTCCTGTATTACATTTCCTGCTCTTTTTTGAGAACCTGATTTGCAAATCAGTGCAGACAAAGGAGAACAGTGCGAGGAGTCAAAGGCGGAGTCAAAGGCAGAGTCACAGCCCTGACTCTCCAGGCACTGGAGATTCCTCTTCGCCCTTAACGATGCTTGCCCTTGTTATGTATCACCTATTCCAACAAGAGCACTTTCACACTGCTGCAAACTGGATGATAAACATGGGTTTTTTAATTTAAAATTATCTCTTTTTTTTTTGTTTTCTAAAAGTCTTTCTGCGATTATGATTTTAGATTAATTTTTTTACCAGATTTTTCTTACAGGTATGAATATCTTTACAATAGACTTCAAGTGTAGCTCCTGTTCCCTAGTATTTTTTTCCTTTCTTTAAAACATGATATAAAATAGAGAAGCACTGGAAAATACGATGTTTATGGGACTGTGTAGCCTTTTGATTCCACTTTAAACTCCTTTTTTCTGTGCATAGATATCTCACCGAAGTCACAGAATATTCTGAGTTGGAAGGGACCCACAAGGATCATCAAGTCCAAGTCTTAAGTGAATGGGACTTACAGGGATTGACCCCACAACTTTGGTGTTTTAGCACCAGCTGAGCTCATCTCTATTTGGATATATGATATATGTATATTTTTAGTTATTTATTTTAATGTCTGTTTTCGAAGGGGCTTCACCTTGAGCAATTGGCATAAAAAGGTTGCATTTGGTATTTTTTTAAGAAGAAATCTCTCACAATAGCTTGCTGTTACTATTAGTACCTCAGGTTAAGTGTAAATACTGTGGGCTCTGGCTTTAGCCTTTTGAAAATTATTCAATATGAATTTACTGTAATGATGGGCTAATTAGTTAAAGTTCACTGAGTTTAGCTAAACATACTGTGTTTGATTTAGAGAGATAAATCTGTGGTCTGTCAACCTTTTCAGACATAATCCTACTTTCAACATTATCTGACAGGTAGTCAGCCCGTCAGGCCCGGGGATGTGCTGCAGAGCAGCTCAGCTCTTCACTCTTGACTAGTCATTTATCTTATGGAGCATAATTCATAACTGGCAGATGGGAAGTGGGGAGCACCCAAGGAAATGTTTCAAGCCTTCTTTTCCTTCTTTCATGCAGTAGGAAATGGTTTGTAGATGTGGCTGTAACTCCCCTTCGTGTGTTTTGGGGTTTTGGTTACTGTAAACTCTCATTGCCCTGCATATTCTGAGATATGTGTGTTTAGAAATGCTCTGTTACAAATGAGACTCTGCAAGCATTTTTAACATTTTGCATTTTTGGGATACTATGTAATTCCAAAAGGTAATTTCAGAAGTGTCCTCACAAGTGAGGTGTTCACACTTTACCAGACGAATGAAAACCCCCAGACCTTATTCAGCTAATTTACGGTATCTCTGGATGTTATTTTATTGGAAGGAAAATGAGTTGTTTCGGAGGATCTGTTGTAGTCCCAGGCGTACAGAAGGATGAGTTTAAATCAGTCATTTACTAAAGACTGTCCCTGTCAGCGGGGAGATAAAAGTCAGTGAGAGCAGGGTGTTGGTCCTCAGGTTCCTGTGCTGCGGGGCAAGCTTGGGCACTGGATGAAAGCAGCTTTCTTGAAAGAGCATCAAAGCCCCCAGCAGCAAAACCCTGTTTTCTCTCAGCTGCTCGAGTAGTCTGACCCAGGAAGAACTTGCTCCTTGGCCATAGACGAAAGCAGTCGTTTAAAAAAACCCAAAGACAACAAAAGGACCCACAAATGTCGTCTTGTACGTGGAATTTTCTGAGAATCCATTGCAGAAATTCTTTCATTCTAGCAAACAAATATATTGGAGGGCACTCCTGGGAAGAGCCCTTATGATTTGAGGAGAAAATGGCACTGCCTGGATTCTGGTTTGCAATGAAAATTAACATTCAACAAATGAATAACTGAACTGACTGACTTGTACGAACTGAAAGCTTATCCCTTAAATATTTGATGGACCTGTAAGCACATGAAAAATGTAATGGATTGAAGTGCTGTCACCAGAAGTGCTGGGGCTGGGCAGAAGGGCCTGGGAAGCTTTTCCCAGTGGTGTCCATGTGCTGCCCACTGGGCCCGTGTGTCTATGGACACCACTAGATGGAACCATTAACCCTCCCTTCCTGACAGCATCAAAGCTCTCTCTCAACTCAAGAATCTTTTAAAAGGACGTAAGTAAAGATTTTTTGCATTATTTTGTGTGTCTGTGAGGGTGATGCCATGAAGATTTTTGCCTTTTCTTTTATACCCCTGTTATACCTTTTTACAACTCCTGTATTCTCAGTGCTTTTTGCCTACATTCTTGCACTTGTTTGTCAAGCTGAGAGATTAAACATTTTAGAAGCTTCGTAGCCAGGGATCAGTGTGCCCCAGAGCCCAAGGTCCTCTCCAGAACACATTCTGTAAACCAAGATAGAACCATCCAGGAGAAGGCTCCTTGGGGAGGGGGGCTCACTGGAGCCTCTCATTGGGGAATCTTTGCTAGATCTGCTAATTAGTAACACCTATAATGTTATACCCAATGTTGAGGGGAGGGACAGACACAGACATAGACTCGGCGGGGTGCATCTCGATGCACATGACCTGGACGTGTGCACCTAAGGACCCTTAAAATAAATACCAAGGTAAAATCCCTTTTCCCCTTCTAACCGTGTATGACTCTTGATTTTAAGACCAGGAAAAGGCATCAAGGGAAGAAATAAACTGCTCCCTCTGTGGCTGAAACAGTTTTTACTGAAATAGGCATTGTAATCTTTTCCGTATGACCACTGTGATTATATACACTGGCAGTGATGCAAACTGTGCAGTGTTCTCACCCCAGAGTTTTTGGGTATGTGTCCCAGTTCCTGTCTAAAATCCCCTTTCATAGTGTACAATCAGTTCTCCAAAAATTAAGCTGAGCTTTAATATAAATTGAATCCTTTGTAGGTTTTTGAATGAGTAGTGTCAGTGACAGAGAGCATGAGAAAGACTTTTTTAGAATCACATTTTGTATTTATATGCCTTAATTCTCTTAGCAAAAGAATAAATGGTTTTTCATTAGGGAAAACATGAATTTGAAATATGACTGTTGAGTAAGGGATAAAACTTCTTTTTTTTTTTTTTTTTCTAATTTCCTGTGTTTGCTTGCATGGTCCTATATTGTAGCTCTTATACATGAGTCCTTCCATAGAGTAATTAATCTTTTAGTGCTGTCACAAGGCTGTGCTCACTCCAACTGCAGAGCCCTGACACGTTGCTGGAAGTGGGGATCTGTTGTGAAATGATGCAACAGCAGTCAGAATAATGGCACCTTGAAAATGGGAACATCTAGGAATGGGAACGGTAGTTTGTCATTGTGCTTTATTTTTCACTGGCAGCAGTGACTGTAGAAAAGATAAGCAGGAAAGAGAACTTTTATGGTGAGAATAGTTCCCTATGTCTTATTTTCTCTCGTGTCTTTGGCTTAGCAAAGGGGAAGCTTTTCATGTGGGGACCCACAGAATGCAGCTGCAGACAGCAGGGGGAAGAGTTTGGTCAAATTGCCACTCCAACAAACATCTATAAAACGAACCAAAAAAATTTACATTACCAATGACAAATCAAAGCTGAAAGTTCGCCTTGCCTGTTGTCATTCATTGCCATTCATATTTAGGAAGCAGACTGCTGTGATAATTGATTTGATGGTCCAGCTTGAGTGGAAGCACTTCTGGGCATAGCAGGCCTCAGAGATGCCAAAAAAGAAGAAAAGGTGGGAATGAAATAATGCACTACTTTCTCCTCAGAGGCATGTGGCCCAGTTTTTGAGAACAGAAAAACATGCTTTAGAAGAAGGAAGAACAAAACTTAGTAACTCAGTAGTAAGTACAAAAATGACCATATAGCCTCAGTCAGATAAAAATAGGCATTCAGAGAGAGACAATGAGTGTACATATTTTACTGGCAGGTGAATAATAGGAGAATGCTGTGGAAATAATCTGATTTTTAACGGACTCTGTCCAAGGGAGTACCTTTCTTGCTTCTTTTTTTGTGTAACAACAAAAGAGGCTCCCTTTCCTAAAAACACAGACGCAAAAAAAAGGCACCCAAAAAACAATGTTCAATTTTCTTAAGCTTTTCAAAGAGGAATTGATAGTTCGGAAGAAGGAAACAAATGCAATTATTGAATTTGAAAGGCAATCTGTGTGCTTGGATTATGTGAACTCCCATTGGGTTTATTTACTTCAGGCATGGGTGATAATGAGGCTTGTCCCTGTATTTCTGGCCATGGGGCACTGTTCACCCACAGCCTCCTGCTGATATGAGTAACTCAGGGCACTGAAGTGATAGTTGAGGAAAAAAGTAGATTAAAAAACTTTTGTATTCAGTGCTTAACCTCTTAATCACAACTGCCAGCACCCTTTCATCGATTTAAAGACCCAAACAAAACCAGATAAGACTTGTGCTATTGAAACACAAAACTGTAATCAGAACTGGTTTCTCTTTTGAGTGATGTTTATCTACTTGCAAAACCAGTGTGGTCCTTCAACTTGCTGAACTCTTTATTCATAGTCCTGAATCTTTTATCCAGGGCAAAGCAGAAGTAACTGAAATATACCAATAAAGATTGAAAAGAGCTCGATGAAGTAGCGGGAGGCTGTAAGTGTGCTGTTCCAGGTCATACATGAATATTGCTCTCTCCAATTTTCAGGGCTTGGAAGGACCTTTCCTGCTTTCATGAGATGATAGTTGGTGTAAGCACACAATACATCCTACACTTAGACAAGATTCTGTAAAAGCATACTAATTTATTAGAGAATATATCAAATTTTCTTGTTTATATGTTAGGATTTTTAAAATGCCTTTTTTATATATTGGAAGCAGAAGTTCAGAGTTTCATAAGCCATTAAGCATCTGAAAGTGATATAACCCCGTACTCCATTATTCCTTTGAATTCTTCTTGCTTTCTATCTACTTATCTGTAAAATTTCTTTTTAAGTACCAAAACACTCCATTAAATTGATGGATAGGGAACATCACACGTGGCAGATGCTTATGCTTAAAGGAAATGCTGTTTGTGCTGTTTGTGCAGAAGAAAACTTCTCTGAGAAGCCTTGGTTTGAAGTGATGCTGAAATTCAGGTGGGACGCGTGTCTTGGTCACAGGGAGCTCAAGTGGGGCTGCAAGGAAGGAGGGACAGGTGGGAGTTGCAGAGTTCTGATTCAGTGGGAATTCACACAGAGCACTGGAAGGTGGCAGCAGGAAGAGTGATCAGCTGAGAGGAGAATGCCTGGATTAACCTGTTTCTGGATCACTTGTACATCGCTGCTGAGTCAGTCTGGATCTGCACCACAGGTCAATTTTCTGTTACTCTGAAACGTGCAAATGCTCCCCCATGTTTGTGGGGAAGTGTGTGATTCTTTTCAGGGTGCTTTGAAGACATTTGTGACAAATTACTGTATTTCCTAAGCACATGGATCCTGGTCAGTTTGTCTGAGCTGGAACCAGGAAAGTGCTTCCTGCTGAGCACATTGTAGTAAATATTGTCAGACCTTGATTAAAAGATAATTTGAGTCATTTAGATTTTTACTGCAAATTCTGTGTGAGCCATTGTGGTGTGTTAGTAATGATTAGTAATTAATTTTATTCTATTATCAAATTGGTCAGCACCTCCATGCCTCACTAACTGCATGCTCCTGCCTCTCAGGCAGATCTGGTCCTCACCTGCACAAGGCTGGAGGCCAGAGGACATCAGGGAATGGCCCAGGCTGGGTGTTCAGGCTGGAGAGCTCTGCCTGCACATGGAATATTGCAGGAGCTCACTGACCCTATGTGCACCTTGGTGTGCCTGCTGGCCCTGCCGTGGAGCCTGGAATGGGGAGCCTGGCACAGGAAACCAGGAGACCTTCTCACAACTAAGTGGGTTTTCCACTCTGTTATGTAATTTCCTCATAGAGTGAGGGTAGCACAGGTAAAACCCTTTCCATCCTTTGAAATAGTCTTCCTGTGGCCATCTTCCTCCCCACAGTGGTCGCTTATGTTGTGCCTGTGTTCACAGGATCATGGAAAGCTCTGTTCTGGAAGGGGCTTCGAGGTCATCTCATCCACCCTCCTGCTGAAAAAAGGGCCAGGGATCAGGGGCTGCTTTCCTGCCAAGCTGTCCTGAGTATTGCTAGTAAAAAAACTTCCAGCACTGGTCTGGGAAGCCTGTGATGTTTAATGGTTGCCACGGTGGAGCTGGAATTCTCCCTGAGGGAGCTCTGCCCTTTTGTCCCTTACCCTGCCACCACACACCCTTGTGATGGCAGTGCCTGGTCTTCCCTGCAAGCACCACTTAGGGATTCAGGGAACTCTTCCTCAGTGTTAGGCAAAGCCCAACGTGATTGCCACATGTCCTGTAACTGATTAAATGTGCTTTCTGTGCTGTCACATCATTTTTAATAGTCATAGGGAAGTGCTGCATCATAAAAACAACCCGTCCAAAGCTCTGCTCAAAGCAGAGGAGAGATCAGCACAAAAGCACCTTATTTAAAAAGGAAGAAGCTGTTGGAAGGTGACAGCTGGAATTCCAGTGCTTAATCTGTGTAATTAAAACTTTTCTAAGGAGCAGGAAAAGCAGGTTGGACTTGAGGTAGTTTTAGGAGTTTAATTAGCAAGGTCTTTTTGAATATTAAGAATGCCTTTGAAGGATAAAGTTTTAAAAAACTAGTTCAGGGCTTTCAAACAGCATAAATTAAGGCAGAAACTTTCTTTTTACACATCCTCAAGATGCAGACAGAGTCATCCTCCCTAACCGTGCCATTTCCTTCCATCAGAAAGATAATCATCCATCCTCCTCAACGTCTGATCTTCACAAGGATTTATTAGCTTGCTAACAGTGCAGTGGTGATTTAACTGGAAATAATATTTTACAGGAGTTTTTTACACATTCACTATTGCAAACGCTAAAGTCAGTAGCTCTTAAGTCATAAACTGAGTTTCTTCCTGGGCTGGGTACTGCGATATATTACCACTATTGAAAACAGCAACCTGCGTATTTCAAGGTACAGCCATAGAATTATAGGGTGCTTTGGGTTGTAAGGGAGCTTAAAGATCCCCTAAACCATTGCAACACCCCTGCCCCCCCTTCCACCAGCCCAGTTTGCTCAAAGCCTTTTTTTAACCTGGCCTTGAGCACTCCCAGGGGGAGGGAAGGGGGCATCTACCGTCTCCTAGGACAACTAGAGCCAGTGTCTCACCACCCTCACAGCAAAGAATTTCTTCCTAAAATCCAGTCTATCCCTGCCCTCTGTCAGCTTGAGCCACTCCCTGTGTCCTGTCACTCCATGTCCTTGTCACAAGTCCCACTCCAGCTCCACTGGAGCCCCTTTAGGCTCTGGAAAGGGCTCTGAGGTCTCCCTGGAGCCTTCTCTTCTAAAAGTTCTGCCTTTTTACAAGGGAATGCAGCTGAAAATACAGCCTTGCTTGTTCTCACACAGGTCTGGTGGATTTTTCTAAGCATTTGCCAAGAAATAAAACTTGAGTACACTGAAAATTTGGGGCCGTATCTCTTAAAACAAATGGAGAGTATGGGCTTGTTCTGTTCATATTTTATATGGGTTTATGCTTTGTTTTGTGAATGCACTCACTTTCACGGGGAAAAAAGAGCTCTGTGTTTCTTTTACAAAGCTATGTGGGCAAAATTTAGAAGATGTACTTTACTTTTACTTACTTTTTATTAGTTTTGACGTACTTAGCTCTTACAGAATTTCTCACCTGTGAGCTGTTTTAAACATCTGTTACAACAGCAGAGTGCATCTTGACATAAAACTAAATTAATTCATGTGGTAGATTACCTGTGGGTTTAGAAAGCAAATCAACCTAAGAATTATCTATCAACAATAAATATATCAAAGCAAGACACACTCAGTGAATGGCAGTAAAGTTCTTGTGGTATCTTTAGACGTTGTTTAAAGAGGAGTGCACTGCTCTTTAGATGTGAACTCCGGAGGAACTGCACAATTTTATAGGACTCAGTCATTCACAGGGCATTATTTAGGTGTATTTTAGTAGAACATTCCAATCCATTGAGCATTTAGCTTCTCAAATGTCAAGTTTCAAAAAAAAAAAAAAAAAAAAAAAGAACAGGCTTCAAAAACACTTGATGAAGAGTCAAAAAATCCAGCTCTGAAAAGGAAGATGAAGTTAGGAGTTAGTATTTGACTTTTTACCTCTGCCCAGTGGTGAATTATTTAGAAGTGTTACCCCAATTGCTTCATGAATCAGTACTTCTCTTACTCTTTAAAAATGCATTGTTCTAGAAGCTGTAGAAATTTATAAACAGAGCTGTCCAGAAATAAAATGCTCTGCTTCTACGATGATGGGGCTATTAGGGTACCAAATAAGAGGAAACAAATGACAAAAACCAAATAACAAGAAAACCCAAGCCTGAAATTCATTATAAAACAATGTAAAAATACCATCATTTAATGGCAATATTAAACTTTGGCCTTCCAGCAGAGTAATTCTCACAGACCTGTGTTGAATGGTGCTGGTGGAAGGGCACATTGCAGCTGTGGTCTCAAACAAGGTCCAAGGATGAGAGTTTGTTAGCCCTGAGAGCCACAGCTCCAGCCCAGTGTGGCCCTAGAGCTGTGCAGATTATTTATCAATTAAAAGGATGTTTGGCTTTCAGTGAAAGCCTTCATGGTTTGTAATTGAAGTACATGGAAGAAATAGTGTCAAGCATGAAATAATTTATTCATTTGTTCAGAGTGTTGTGAGGTTTGTGGTAGTGCAAAAAGAAACACAACCTTGTCGTGGAGCATATGTCACGTCTCCTCTCTATTATGCTTCAGTTTCATTATTTAGGATTTTTGGATGCCTTTTCTTTTGTAATGTCTACCTCAGAATCACAGAGAGTGACTCTGATCCTTGTGATGTTTGTCAGTGTGCCCTTGTCCTGATTCCAGCAATTTTCAGCAGGAATTATGAAGAAATGCTTCATGGCATGTTACACGCAGGACTACCTCAGACAGTATTTGAATGTAGCAGATGAATCTCTGAGTAAAATGCTCCACGAGCAGGACTGATGTATTTAAGAACATATTTTAGACAACCTGTCTGTGGTGCAAATTACAGATGTGAGAGGTAAAACACTTTTAACGTAAACGTCAAAACATTTTATCATTCAAAAACCACCGTGTCTTTTTTATCAGTCACTTCTTCTTGGTGCTGTATAAGGGGGAACGTGCAGAGCTTAGAAGTTATTTTTGCTGTGCAGAAAATGAGACCAAAAGCTCTGTGTATGTGTAGATACTGTGCATGGGTGAATCCATGCAGACACATATGTATGTGTGTAAAAAGTTCTGGGCTGGCACAAATATTTCATGAACCTATAAAATTTTACACTGACTCAAAACTGACTCTGCATGCAGAAATAACCCAAAATGCCCAATAATTTCTGTGAGAAAGCTAATATGTAGTTTCAGTGTATAAACTTATTTTAGCTGACTTGTAGATTTTCCTTTTGAGATAATCCATACTGCCTGTAGTTTGTGTCCTTCACCATTTATCTCTGCTTCTCATCGTGCTTTGAAGAAAATGTTTGAGTTACAGAATAATTATGTCTTTAAATATTAGTTCAGTTTGTCTTTATTCCTCACGCAAAAAGGATCTTGCTGCTATTTCTCTCTTTTGCTATAAAATTTATTAAGCAGCAATGTTCAATTTGTATACTTTTCCCTTTTTAAGGTTCTGTACCATTTTCATTCCCATTTTTTTATCTGAAGCAGTAGCCAATATTGACGTAAAAAATATAACTTGTTTTTATGTAATTTATAGAACCTGTTGCTGCAGTAGTCTGTGATTATTGGAGAGCTGTCTTCTCACATTGCACCAGGATTATTATTACTTTTTAAGGAATCTTTAAACATAAGGTGACTGGTTTAGCCAGATTGCCTCCCAATTTTTCATTTTTTTTCCTGAGTAGTTGCATTAGTGAGATCAAATTATTCCTGCTAAGGACAGGAGATGCCAGTGGGACAAGGGAAGGGAAAACTCTGTCTATTAAATAGTTTCACAGAATAGTGCATAGAATGTCTGTGAGTGCCTTAAGACTGAAGTTCCATCTGGATCTAAACCTTTGTCTCTGGAGCAGGACCTGGAAGGGAACAGGGATCTCCTCGTGTTCCCCACGTTTGGTCACTTAGGCAGGCATCAAGAATTTGCCATGCTGTCAGTGACTGATCAAGGGAAGTGTTCGGCCCACATCAGCTCTCTGGGATCAGTCCCTCAGTTGTCTGCACTCCTCTCCAGCAGCAGCTAATTCAAGATATTTTACCTTGCTGAATTTCTGATTTGAGGTTTTTTAACTGAGCATTTTCTCAGCTGTTAGTGAAAGACCAAGTGATCAAGTGACATTTTCCATTCAAGTGATTTCCCATGCTTGGTAATCTGATTCCATCTTCATCTCCAGGTTATTTGTGCACTTCAGGCAGACTTAAGTGAGTCCAGAAGTGATTTGGCTGTGTCCTAAAAAAAAAAAAAAAAAAGAAACCAAACCCCAAGAAAATATCTTCACAAATACTGTTCTTCTTTTGAGTTTATTTCTAATTTGGCTACACAGTGGACAAGATAATTGTAATATCTTCTAGTTGTAATATTTATCTTTTTAACTATGTTTTAATTTCTTTTATGAAAGCAGGGCTTTTTGTCCTGGGACAAGTACAAGATAAAGTGCTGTTAGGTGTATTAAATATGTGTGCTAAGCTTGCCAGTCTTATTTCTAGTGCAAAGATGGTAATTGTTTCTGTGTCAGGCATGTCACTGTTAAATAGTCAGTGCTTATTAAGAGGAAATATTTATATGAGCAATGGAAATATGATTGCTTGGTCAAATAGTTGTGAATGAATATTAATTTTAAATATCTGCTTGTTAGATCCTTGTTGGGGCTCCTGAATCACACCCTGTGCTCCAAGCTCTGAAGTCAGTTTTTAACAAAAGGCTTTTGCACGTGGTAGCAACCCTTTCAGTGCTCAGGTTTATTTTCCTGTGATGAGCTTCCAGGTGACAAGTTGTTATAAAATGGGTGAGATTGTGCTGAGGAGCGTTATCAGGTAAACAGCTTTTTATTTATAGTTAATCCAGGTTGTTTTTCTTCACCTTTTTCTGCCTTTAAAAGTGGTAAGAATCATCATTATCCTATAACTAACCCCTTCAAAAGTTGAATATAAAAGTAATGAGATATTTATTTTTACAGCACAAGGAAAAAACAGATACTCCTGAAGTAAGAAAATGCTTTTATCATCGTGTAAACTGTAATGTTTTATTTCACACAGCTTTAATTAGTGACCTTTCTTGAGTAATGTGTTACTTATAGTTTTTAAGGGTGGCAGAGCAATCTAAATTTCAATCTATCTTCAGCTCTTCCATTGACAAGGTAAAGGGTATGAGAGTTCACAAAATGCAGCCTGTGGAATGGAGTTCCCACAGCAGTAACCCCTCCTTTCCCCTTCATCAGAAGATGCAAAGATCTAAAATGTTTTCACTTTTTAAATATCCTCTTTGCTGTCAACTTTTTTTGCTGAATAGTGTGCATATTAAATACCAAGAAACAGTAAATTAATTAAAAACAATCAAATTATATAACTCAAAACTAAAGATAATTTCTAGGGCAGATGAATAGAAAATTACTTTTGTGTTGTGTGTTTGTTTCTGGTGCTAATATGGCTCCAAGAAACTTCTTGTCATAACCCAGTTTCTCCCAAGGATAAGTTTTTCTCAGGTGCAAATAAGGATTTTTGCAACTCCAGACACTTTTCACATCCAGCATAGCTCTGCTACTTCTAATTCTGCTGCTTAAATTCCTGTACGAGTACCAAGGCTGGCAGGGGAGGACTGTTGGCCATTTGAGTTGTTAGCCTTCACAGATCTTTTTATTTACTGTTAATTATCTGCTCTTTACAGTCACATATTTGTATCTGAAAAACATATTTTTATCCACTAAAGCCTGAAGCTTCTTTGTTAGAATAATTAGTAATAGTTGCTCACATCTCTGACCATAAGTTACCAGTATCGCCCACAAACATAGTTGAAACAGAGATTTTATGAATAAAGAAGGATAATTTTAAGTGATTTCCCTCTTCTGATAGCCTTCATTTGTCACTCTGCATCTTTCTCCAAAGTTTAGAAATAGCCAAAACAACATGACAATGCTTTCCTGTGTTTTGCTCTGCACTAGTGTGTGCAGTGCTGTTGGATGATGTGGTTAGAACACTGTAGTTCCACTGGATTGTAAATCTGTAAAGAAAAACTACCTCACATAATACTTTCCAGTAGTAAAGCAGAGTTCATGATAGCAACCAAAGAAAACTACTTGTGTCTTAGAGACTTTGTTGTTTTCAGAGTATCTGAAGCTGCATTTTGGGCTCTGCAGGGTGTGATGATAAGGTGGTGTCCAGTTTCCCAGCTGGTTGCATAATTCATAGTCCAAATATAGAGCAAATTAGTGCAGATTTTAGATACTGTTGGAGGAAGTTCAGTTTGGAAGTGATTGCCATGCAGATAAAGCTATAGAGGCCTTGTGATATGTGTCCTTTTATTCTAACAGAATCCACATTTTCTAAAGGGCAGCAAGTTGTCTTTAAGGCAGTGTTGATTTTTTCAGACATAACCTCAAAATCAGTTAACGGAAATACCTTGGTTGGGTTTTTTTCATGCAACTTCAAATATAGTCTGATTCTTGAAAGAGCTATTTAGAAGGAAAGTATGAATGTGACCATAATGAAATGAATATTGCAGTTCTGACGTGAAGTGTTTCAGGCTTTTTGGGGGGAGAGAGAGGTGAAAAGGAGCAGTTGGGCTGTGCTGAGAGGCACTGATGGGGCTGTTCCATGGCACTGCCTGCTCCTGCTTCCAGCAGGAATGTGCTGCTCCAGTCAAGGTGACTCGGAGAGAAAACCCAGGGGCAGCCTGACTTTGCCATCCCCTCGCTGGGTTATGCACAAATGAAAATAGACAGGGACGTGGTATTTATGTTTTGTAAAGCTGGGTACTTACAGGCGTCCTAATAAACTTCTCCTGAAACCTCTGCTGGTGCTGCTGTGGTGGCAGTGGCTCTGCAAATGTTTCTGATACTCTGCTTTAGTGTTGTGATACCTCTGGCATGATCCTGACATTTGCAGCCTTTGCTCTGCACGTTATTGGCCAATATTTGGGATACGTGACGTTCACACAGTGCTCTGTCAGGTACGACCTGTCAGGAAACAACCCTTTAGAGTCCACAGAGACCACACTCCTTCCACAGGGACAGGCAGCCTTGGGAGGCTGATATTGGGAGTTGAAAATGATCTGTGCCTTAGAGATTAAAAATTCTTAGGAAAATCCGTGTTTCAGGCCAGAGTAAGACATCCTGCATGACCAAAATAGACAATTTGACTCCAGGTGCAATGGTAGCAGTTTAAAATCAGCCCTGTGCCTCAGCATGGGAAATTTCTTAAGTGGTTCATGCATGACAGTTCTTTTTCACTCAGTTATACTCAAGCCACTTAAATTATTCTAAGATCTCCAGACAAAAATGTTCAGAAAGCTGTAATTTTATCAGGCGTGTACCCACCGCTGACCTTCCAATCTGCTGGAGCTACACAGGGAAAAGATACCGACTTCAGGGACTGCTGCAAGAATTCTGAGGTCAAATCAAGACTTTTGTTTTTCAGGAACACGGGCAGGGAGTTCATTTAGCTTAAGTGCCCTTTATGAAAATGGAATAAGGTCACAGATTCTTCTGCTGCTACATAGCTGCAGGTGGATTGCAGACAGTCACTGCAAAGGAACTTTCATTCTCTCCCTAAATGAGGTATTTTGGTTAAACACGTGCCCTCTATTTTCCCTTTGAAGAAAGAAGTGCAGAATCCATGTGGAATGGAGACAAAGCCTTGGCTTTGCTGTGTCCTGTAGGTGTTGAGGTTGGGAAATCCATTCTGGGCTTCAGAGGAGCTGGGGACTGATTGCACAGTCATCACTGAACAAAACCATTTTGTCCTTAGGGTGAATTAAGATGAAGAACTGCCTGTTAGAAGTTTTGGAGACTTGTCTACATTGTTCAATTCTCTAAATTCCGAGGAGATGATTGCAGGTGTAATGCCTCAGCATCAGGAGTGGGTTACACATTGGTATGCATTTAATGTTTCCAACATAATTCAAATAGTCACATTAATTTGCATTTTATTATTTTATTTACTCTGATATCGTGTTTCAGAAAAAATTATTACTTTATTGGATCATCATCATCATTTGAAACTCTTCTGCTGTAATTAACCACGCAAAGTAATGAATTCTAAATTACGTTTTCAATTACTCGTGACTAAAATTATCTTGAATTTTTTAAAAAAATGGGTTTCTCCTCTGGAAAGCTTCATTGCTTTATCAGTGGTGTTGTGGTAGAGCTCTAGATTAGGGTAACTTGATTTTTAAATGTCAAATATAATTTACTGTTAGAAACAAAGGGTATGCCTGTATTTTGAAGGAGAAAAAAGTCACTTCAGCATCTTTTAATAGTGATGTGTGTTTAAAACCAGCGTGTTACCAGTTGGATAAAGTCAGGCAGAACAAAGGAAGTTTTTATGTGCACACAGCCCCACTTTTGCATGTGTGGATCTAGAACGTGTCTGTGCATACAGTGCTGGAAAAACAGGAATCTGCAGTTCGGTCACAGATCTTCTGGAAACAGAAGATTCCATAATTTAGTACTTTCCATAAAATATTAATGGCTTCTGAAATGGGACATTGGCCTGTTGGCCACAGACAGCTCGGGCTGATGTTGTGTGTGAGTGGATGGATTTAAACAAGGATGGGAGGTTCCAGTGAAACAGCACCACAGCACAGCTGAGGGGAAGGGGGGAGGAACAGAGGGGAAGGTGCGGACAGGAGTTTAAGTGTAATGAAGAAATGGTAGGGAACATGTTTGAAGACTGTATTGTAGGTATTACTTGGTATGAGTTAGTGTTATTCAAAGTTTTCATTAACAATCTTCAAAACAAAGGATTTTATCTACTGAGATGGGAAAAGGCTTCTAGCGAAAAGAAGTTCCGTTTTTTTCTCATCATGTGCAGATATGTTTTGTGAACATTGGTCTCAGCCTTTGCTCTTGCAGTAGGTGTATTTCCTAGAAAGTTAAAATAGGAGAGTAATCATTTTAATTAAAATATTCACGATGTTAGGAGATTTGGACCAGTCTCATATAAAAGTTGTAGGGAACATTAATCCAAAGGGAAATTTGGGGTGTGCGGTTCATTTAAAACCACAACAGCATAATTGTTGGCATCATTTATCATTCTCACTTCTGTTTACTGCATGGGAGACAGCAGTGACATCAATTCCACAAATGCCAGCATCTGTAATTCCTGTTACAACTTTGGCATTTCAAACTGCAGACAGCAGCTCTTGGGGAGGCCGTGCAGAGGCCGAGGGAGCTCTTGAGGGAGCTGTGTCCCTTCAGAGGTGACCGTGAGGGAGCTGCGTCCCTTCAGAGGTGACCGTGAGGGAGCTGTGTCCCTTCAGAGGTGACCGTGAGGGAGCTGTGTCCCTCAGAGGTGACCATGAGGGAGCTGTGTCCCTCAGAGGTGACCGTGAGGGAGCTGTGTCCCCTCCGAGGTGACCATGAAGGAGCTGTGTCCCCTCCGAGGTGACCATGAAGGAGCTGTGTCCCCTCAGAGGTGACCATGAAGGAGCTGTGTCCCTTCAGAGGTGACCGTGAAGGAGCTGTGTCCCTTCAGAGGTGACCATGAAGGAGCTGTGTCCCCTCAGAGGTGACCGTGAGGGAGCTGTGTCCCCTCAGAGGTGACCGTGAAGGAGCTGTGTCCCCTCAGAGGTGACCGTGAGGGAGCTGTGTCCCTTCAGAGGTGACCATGAGGGAGCTGTGTCCCTCAGAGGTGACCGTGAGGGAGCTGTGTCCCCTCAGAGGTGACCGTGAGGGAGCTGTGTCCCTCAGAGGTGACCGTGAGGGAGCTGTGTCCCTTCAGAGGTGACCGTGAGGGAGCTGTGTCCCCTCAGAGGTGACCATGAAGGAGCTGTGTCCCTCAGAGGTGACCATGAGGGAGCTGTGTCCCCTCAGAGGTGACCGTGAGGGAGCTGTGTCCCTTCAGAGGTGACCGTGAGGGAGCTGTGTCCCCTCAGAGGTGACCGTGAAGGAGCTGTGTCCCCTCCGAGGTGACCGTGAGGGAGCTGTGTCCCTTCAGAGGTGACCATGAGGGAGCTGTGTCCCCTCAGAGGTGACCGTGAAGGAGCTGTGTCCCTTCAGAGGTGACCATGAGGGAGCTGTGTCCCTTCAGAGGTGACCGTGAGGGAGCTGTGTCCCTTCAGAGGTGACCATGAGGGAGCTGTGTCCCCTCAGAGGTGACCGTGAAGGAGCTGTGTCCCCTCAGAGGTGACCGTGAGGGAGCTGTGTCCCTCAGAGGTGACCGTGAGGGAGCTGTGTCCCTTCAGAGGTGACCATGAGGGAGCTGTGTCCCCTCAGAGGTGACCGTGAAGGAGCTGTGTCCCCTCAGAGGTGACCGTGAAGGAGCTGTGTCCCCTCCGAGGTGACCGTGAGGGAGCTGTGTCCCTCAGAGGTGACAGTGCCACCAGTGCTTTCTCCAGAAAAGGTCCTGCCCGTGGGTGCACATGGATGCGTTGAGCTCTCCTGAGCAGCTGCCAAAGTGCACAATAAACATCAAAACTTATTTCCTGCTCATTTTCCAGTACTCTTGACGTGAGCTGGTAGCAATTTTAAGTTAAAGCACATAAAGATTTATGGTGGAACAAGAAAGGTTCTGGCAAAGAATGTCAAAGGATCTCTCAGCTATGTTTCTAGTCCAAACTGTTGCAGAGTCAGAGGCTTCATGAACAATTTCTGCACGAAAGCTTAGATTTAATAAATGAAGTTTTCACTATATGAACTCTCTATGCTTTACATGAAAAATAAGAAAATTAAATACTTGAAAGCAGCTTGCAGGCAAAACAACATCATCCAATGATTAAAACTGGTGTAAACTTGCTCCCTATTCAAAGATAAATTTAATGAAGAAATTGTTTCTATATTCAAGGATATAGAAGATGAAAATATACTGCCAGCCAAAAATATTTTTCATAATTGGGATAGATTGTTATTTCTATATAGAAAGTGTCTAGGGGAAAACTGGCATTTTGTGAAAACACTTTAAGAAAATGTCTGCTTTTGAATAAATATTAAGTTGTTTTTAAGTTTCTGTATTTGGTTAAGCTTATCCAATTCCTTCTGTAACTGTTTGATATTTACCCTTTTTGAAGGGAAAATGTTATCCAAGCGAGTTATTTGGAGCATATTGATGATAAAATGATGCTTGTGTGTTGCTGCTGAGTAGCAGAGATTACTTTATTCTCTTCAAGAAATCTTGGCATTTATTTCATGTTTTTTACTCTGACCTATATATTTTCAGATTCTTTCTTTTTTTGCCTGTGTTGCCACTTCCCATCTTTATATTTTTACCTGCCTTTCCTCACTCACATGGATGGTATAAGAAGCTGTATGAAAAATGTGAAAACGGTCTTAAATCTAACCAAGTGATGTTGTTTTCCTGGGAACTCAGGTCCCCATTCAGTAGTGCTGCTGAAATCAAGTTCTGTGTCTGTAGAGGGTCATAAAATTGGTTGCTTTTATAGGCCTGATTCAGTGTGTGTTTGAGCTTCCTGGGTTTTTATATTCCTCACTAAACTCCCCACACACTTCCTGGTTATTTCTGCTTCACATATTCTCCATCTCAGGTCTGTGGTTAACAGAATATGGGTTTCAATTCAGGTGTCCTGGACAAAAGTTTTCCAGGTATAATAATTACCTCGCATTTTATAGATCTGTGAACAAATAAAATACTTTGGAGATGGAGGAATTCATAGAGAAAAGTATCAAGAACTTTGCTGCCGAAATGACAGAGGAAATTCATGGCTCAATACAGATATGGAAAGTGGTTATTTTTGCTAGAATATCTCATATGACAAAGCACTGAAACTTATTTTTGTATTATTTTGGAACACATTTGCTTTCCTTTCAAAAGTTCACCTTCCCAACTAAAACATGTCTAATGGAATTTGTGTCCTTAATCAGAACTAGCATAGTAGAACAGTAATAGTGATCTTTATATAAACCCACATGAATCTCTGCTTTTTGTAGTAATTACTGAAGAGGTACTTGATTAGTATGCAAATACATTCAGATTATCATTCTAAAAGATTTTCTGTTGGGAGTTTTTTGATTGACATTTTGTTATGTGAGTTTTCATAAGAATTTATTACCCAAATCTTGTCTTGTTTCAGTCTACTGCTTAATGCTCAGTGAAAGAACATAATCCAGGTCTGACTGTTTTGGGGTTGGGAGGAGGAAGTTTCAGGGGAAACTTCAAAGATGAGATCAAGTACATGGAACTCTGGGAATTCATACTAACTGAAAAACCTACCAAAACCACCTAAATGAAAGAAAAATACCAGCTGGACTTTTGAAACAGCTTTTATGTCGCTTTTATTGTCAGCCCTAAGTGAAGAAAAAAGGCACTGGCACATTGAACAAGGAATTATTTTGGCCATTCTGGTTTGGGGCAGGTCCTGGGTGACTGTGTAAGGTTTATCGTTGCTGTGCTGCTTTTAAAGTTCCTCCTTCCACTCTCTTTAATAGTGAGATGGTTTCTCCCAATACTTTTTTAAACTGACAAAGCAGAATGGGAAGATTGAGATGGGCAGGGATTTAAAGGCAAAAGAGGGTTAATTACTTCCTGCAAATCCCAAGTTCCTCGTATGCCACTGAAGATATTCAGCACTTTTCACGGCACCTTTTAAGTTTTATGTTGAAAATAGCAAAGAAATGGATTTTAGAGATAAGAATGGCATCTTTGGGGAGCCCAGAAGTCGTATAGAGTTAGCATGAAGGACAAGTCATTCACCTTTAACTCAGTGTGCATTCTGCAATCCACTTAATACGAGTGCTGTATGCAAATTAAGAACTGCTTTGATACAGATCAAAAAATTACATGGATTAAATGCATCATGTAAATGTGTGCAGAATGTCACAGAAGTATATGGAACCCCTTTGCCAGTGGTGGATGTGTACTGCTAAAAACAAAACTGCTCTTAGGTGGAATACGTGATGACAGGGCAGAAATGCTGAAGGAGTCAAAATTGCAGTGGGAAGAAAGGAAACGCTGTTCTTATCTTTCATCTTCACCCACCATTTCTGCAGATGGAAAGATGATCTCCAAAATCTTTTGTCAATGGCTGTACAGGCAAGTTAAGGCAAACAACATAAAATCAAACTGTGCTTTGTAAAAGTTTCTTTGTATTCCCCAGGGATAGGTTTTAAGATTTTATGGAAGGCAAAAATTTGAGATTCTGCTGGGGCTTTTGTTCAAGCATTTAACATCTCTTAGCCCCTTACATGCTGGCACCTGAGCTGAGGGAAGGTTTCTCAGCTGTTTTGGTCTTCTCCCCTGAGACATAACCTGGTGTTGCAGGGCAGGGCATGTTCCCACTCCTCCTGCTTCCACTGGATGTGTGTTGCTGGGATGGTCAGGCTAAAACAAACAGCTTTGGCATCAGCAAGAGTTTTCTTCAGAGGTCAGATTAGCAGCAACCTCTAAATCCTATTTCAGGTTTCTACAACTAAAGGATTTCAGGGAAGCACCTGCCAGGGTTTTTTATTACAGTCAGAATGCACTGGAACTGCCTTTGGAGCTCACTTTGGCTCTCAGATGTTCTGCTGTAATCTTTTACTCAGTGCTGGACTGAGCTGCTGCCCTGGTTGGGTTCTTTGTGCCAACAGGAACTTTGCATGGAGGAGAGGCATTGTTACATTAATTGGACAGGTGCAATTTTAATTGCCTTGAAGTATAAATGTCAACAAACAATAGACAAAATAAAAGCTGAGCAGTCAGGCTGGAACTCAGGGCGAGGTCCTTCCCCCAGAGGGTGCTCAGGCACAGGAAGAGGCTCCCAGGGAATGGGCACAGCTCCAAATGTGAGAGTTCACAGAGCATCTGGACCATGCTCTCAGTGCAGGGGTTTAGTGTTCAGTAATCCTGCAAGGAGCAGGGAGTCACATTTTGATGATCCTTGTTGGTCCCTTCCAACTTGAAATATTGTAGGATTCTGTATATAAATAGGTTGTCATTGGCTTGTACTTGGTTTTACAGTGTTCCTGCTGCCAGAGAGAGCTCTGGAACAAAAAAAAAGAAAAAAAAAAAATCAATGCACAGGCTGTACAGCTTCTGCATCCCCATTTTTCACACCACTGTTAGTTCTAATGTTACTTCCCTGCAGACATGACCTGAAAGCTAAAAATTTACCTAAAAATCATTTACAGCATATCATTTTTGCTAAGCTGAAATCAGTTGCTCTATCTAACTGCACAAAGCACATTATTTTAATGTATTATTTTGGCCTGATGGGCCTGGGTGAATAGATAGCTTGATCTTGAGAGCAATGTTGTCTTAAAGTGAGCTGCACTGTTTCCACAAGGTCACTGGGTTAAAATTCTTCCATACATTTTCCTATTCTGAGCTTTTTTGAAGGAGTGCTTGAGGGGCTCAGTTTGTCTGTTTGATCAGAGTAGAGGGTTAAAGGTCTGCAGATTTTAATGAAGGTCCCCTTTTTGCTTCTAAATTTTTTACTGTACATACCAAGACACAGTTTTTTGCTCTGTGTTTTCTTAAAAATTAGTTACTGCCCCATAGGAAATGCCTAAATGGATATTCTGCATGATGTTTTCCTTATATATATGTAAAATCATTTTATTTTGTCTGAATTATCATCTAAGTTTACTTTGTAATTCCTAAGGGTTATCAGATGATCATTAAATCTTGATTTTCTGTCAGGAAGAATTAATAATCTTGACTTCTGAATGAATTTAGAAGCAATAGGGGATTGGAGTCAAATATTTGAATATCATTTCAGTGTTAAATCAGTTATTCATATTTCAACTTAGGCTTACTGGTAGATAAAAAACAAATTCAATTCATAAATCCTTCTTTGCATTTTAATATTTTGGTTTTTACCCCCACAGCTGGGTGAGGATTGCTGCTCAAGTGTCCTGTGTTTAGATGATAGTTTCATGCACATTCTAGCATAGAATTTATGTAGCCATGTGCATGCATCATATATAATGCTATCTTAAAAATCAGCTGTGTAGAATGAAGTAAGAGTTGGTTTCTGGGTGAACTGGTCAACTTTCAAAATAAGGAAAATTTAAGTAAAGGCAAGACTTCCATATTGTGGCACTGCTTTACTGGAACTGCCACTTGAGAGCCTGTGCTTCTGGTTATTCTCTCTTTTGTGTTTACTGTAAATGGCTGTGGTTTTATTAATTAGTTATTGTTTCACTCCTCAATCACAAGGACCTCTGAAAGGAAAATCAGTGAAGCTACAAACATTTCAGAGGTGCTTGTGGTCTGTTCCTTGGTTTGTGTATTTTTGGGTTGAGGCATCAGTGCCTATAGAGCCATATTGTCCCACACCTTTTATTCTGGTGACAGCTTTTATTCTACTGGCTGCTCTTGTGGACACAGAATATTCATCCTCTCGTGGCCTGGCTTTGTATTCACCAGATACAGGAGGTCATTTCATTCTCTGCTTTCTTGATTCTGGTTTTTTATTTCACTTACACGTGCCGCTGCTCAGCATTTAGTGTCTTCTCTGAATATGTGAAAATGTTTTTCTCATCTCTGGTATTCCAATTAATTAATTTCTCTGCCTAGTTTTTCCTGCTGTGACAGATTTCTGATCAGCTCTTCTAAATGCCACGGATTTATCCCATGGATATTTGTGTACAGATATGCACACAGTGCTCACATCAGAAGTGTACGTATATTCCACATATTATGGACGTGTTTATAGCTTTAGGCTTGGAGTCTTTACGGTGTTTTGAACCCATATGTCATCCCGTCTGTCCTTCGAAAAGAAATAAAATTGCTTGCCTGCATTTTGTTGTTCCTTCTGTGTTTAGCCCGAGCTTGAGGACACAATATTCAGCCCTCAGGGATTTTCTGAATCTAAGTCATGTTTGAGTTTCTCTAGTCCAGCTTCAAAAAGCCATGAACTAAAAGCAAAGTTGTGTTGCGAATTCAATCTGAATAAGTGTTTTAAATTCTAGATCTAATGACATTAATTAATTAATTAGGTGGCAATGAATCCTTTTGTAAATAACAAGCAGGTTTCCTTAGAAGCTACAGGAAATTATTTAGTCAGAAGGTTAAAATCAGCCCTGTTTGCTATCATGAAAGTTAGTTTATCTTATTCTGCTTTCCTGCTGGTTATATATAGTCTTTCCATAAAAATTAATTTTATACTTTCTAGAATAAGAGCTATTTTTAATAATGTTTTACTGATTTATAGGCTTTTTTCCCATTATATCTCTCAGACAAAGGTTCTACCCTGAACAAGGGCTTCCTTGGCAGATGCAGTTTTCAGTTACTCCACAACTCAAGCAAAAAGGTGATTAGGACAATGTACACCAACTAGTTTATTCTTTCCTTGAAGCTGCCCTGTAATTTATTTTGTTTTCAATTTTAGCAAGTGTCATGAAAAGCAGAGCCAAAGTTGCTCGTGCGTCGTGTTTTCAGAGCACGCACACTTGAACGACACCTGTCAATCACTTCAGTCCTTGCAAACACCATCTTTGCTATAAAAGGGCCACAAAAAGTAACGAAACAACACAAAAAAAGCCACCACATCACAAAGCAGTCTGATGGGCTTTTTTTTCTTTTGGTTTCTTCTAACTTCTGAATTTCCTTCTGCTTTCCGTGCTGACTTTTCTCAGTTACATGTCGTTTTCCTCCGGTACCCGCATTCACAAATCACTGACATCTCAAGGGTTTGTCAAAACTTGCTGCTTTTCTTGGAATGTCCTTACTTGCTGTTACAGAGCAGATTCTGTCAGCCTCGTGTTTCTTTGGTGAAGTCCATCAGCAATCTAATTACTCAAATTAAGGAAGCATAACTACGTTTTCCCAGTCTTCCACTTTCCTTCCCCCCCTCCTTCCCTACCCTTGCCCAGCTTCCTCTCTGGGTGTTCTGCTGAAGATGACTGGAGATGATCTCGAGAGCTGATTTAGGGGTTCTATAAACCTGATTATGGCTGTTGTAGTTGTGGATACAGTAGTAATAATATTTCACATCAATTAAATTCTGGGTCATTACTGGTAGTTTTGGGAATCCTACTTGTACCATATCTTCTGAGTCCTCAGAAAGGGGTGAAGATCCCCTATCTGAGTTTTTGCTTTATTTTTTCAATATATGCTGTAGCCTGTGGGCATATGTTAACTATTTTGAGAATGAAGCTAAATAATAGATGTTAATTTATTTTAATTTTGTACAGTTATTTATGAAGAAGTCTCACTGAAGAGTTCTGGCTTAAGCTTTGAACAGATTAGAAATGATAAATTGGCAAAAAAAAAAAGGCCCTTTTCTCTCTGAAACTGGAGTCTTGGCATTTGGAACTGCTAAGAGTGTGGATGTAAATACTAATGACAGGCCAAAAATAACGAATGTTAATACTTATTATTTCTGAATCCCTGACATGTGCTTGCCAAGAATCAGTGAGTTGATAGGGTGTGAGAAATGTTTGAAGGGGCTTTTGGAATTCATCTTGTGCAGCTCCTGCTTGGAGCAGGATTAGCCCCACACTGATGGAGTCAGCTGGGACTTGTCAAAGCAGCTCCTGCAGACCTGCCCAGCTCCTGGCCGCCCCATCCCAGCTCTGCATTCCTTGGGTAGAACACTTTTTTCCTACCATTGAAGCTGCAGCTTTGGGCTGCTGGCTCTTGTTTTACCTTCTGGCTGTGACCAAGATCACTGACTCGGATTTTGTGATTGACCTTCAGGCAGCTGAAGGTTGTTGTTAGATCCCTTCTCTGCCCTTCTCTTCACAAGAGCCAACAAGACCAAGTCCTTCAACCTCTTTGTAGTTCACAGGAACAGTCACCTCACAGGCCACCTGAAAGAAGAAAGTGGGACAAAACATCTTAATAGACTGAATTTTCTTCCTTTCTTACAGATAGAGCCTATATGACATGAATTACTTTGGGGGTTTTGTATGAAAAGTAGATTTTTGCAAAGGCAGGGGATTTGAGATGTAGGAATCAATGATTTTAGTGAATTATCTGCATATGGGCAATATATTAGTATTATAGATTAAATATAAATTCTGTCGGGTGAGAATTAATGTCTGGTTACATCAGTTGTCAATTACAGGCAGGGAGCTTTTTAATTGCCTAGAGCCAGGGTGGATGATTAAGCCGTTTTCAGAGAGAAAGAGGGAAAGACAGCTTAACTTGTGGCTAAACTACGAGGATTAGACCCAGCATATCCAGGGCTAAGTGATTTGCTTAAATGCTGACTCTGTATTTGACCGTGGCTTTTTTAAAGATCCTTACTGAGATTTTCAGCACCACTGAGATGTCCAGGAAATAATTCTGCCAGACATCTATCACTGGGAGGGAGGGAGGGAGGTGAAAAACCCTTATGCTCTTATCCATTCTCATATGCTGCACTGGAAATAGCATTGCTCCTTCTTGTCAGGGGTTGGCTTTGGGAATTTTTGGGTGTTGGAGTCATGATGCAAAGGTCATGCTGCTTTGCTGGGTTAGCTTAGACAAGATTTGGGCTTTTGGAAGGATGCCTGCTTGTTCAGAACAGCCTTCTCTGCCCCGCTCCCAGCAGTGGTACCACCCTTCCATCCACTGCAACACTCACTTTGGTTCTCCCATTTTTCACTTTTCCATATATTCACCTTTCTTTTTCTGGAGTGGCTGGGTTGTTGTAAAACAGCTTGGGGAAAATCAGATTGTACCTGTGGATTTTACTGCTCTGTAAGTGAGCTGTGAAGTTAGCTAATGTTTTCTTTACAAAAATAAGAGTGCAATGCATTTCTTACAGGCTTCCAAATGTATTATTGGGACTTGGTGGGCTGTAAATTACTTTTCTCGGTGCCAAATTGGTGTGAAGATCCTCCCTTTTTTATTTTGTTTTTTTAGAAACCTGAGGGGTTGTTGGTGACACAATTTAATATGCAAAACAGTCTTCTCTCTGTCATGAATCTCACCAGACAGCTCTTGGCAAACTGCAGTTAGGATAAACCTGTTAAATATCCTCATTCACACAAAAATCGTGAACCCCTCATGGTTACTGTTGCTTTGCTTTGTTTTTTGCAAGGATTCTGAAACTTTATATCACATTTCCTTATTACTCCCTAAAGAGTTGGGCACTTAGCAGCAGATTGAACCTTTTGTACTTCACCTTGTGAAGCAGAAATAAATCACTGGAGGTAAAATTATTTGAAAAAATAATTTGATTATGAGCAAACTCAGAAGAAACTGAGACGAACCCAGAGTAACTCAGAAGTGTGCAAAGTCAAAATAATCCGCAAATGTACATAGATATTTCATAATAAAATATTGCAGTGTGCTGGTAATGCCTTACTAAAGTTGAGAGATCTAGTGGAGGCAAATGAGGATGAAATTACTGTTGTCAGCAGCACAAAATGCTCCCCTGATCGCCCCTGCCTCGTCTGCAGGGGATGGCCCTGGACAGGGAGCATCCAGGAAAAATGAAAATTATGTCAGTACTTAAAAATAACTTGTGTGATAATGTATTTTCAGAAAATTTAGAGAGTGCTGGAGCCATATTGCTCTATGTAATTGCCCTAAACCTGACTTCTCTGTTTCAAAAATGCTTTGGGGAAAGTGCTGAAAGCAGTTCAGTATTACATTCCATTGTTTTTTAAAGGAAAAAAGTTTTGGTTCTTCATTTACTCAGTTTATCATAACTTCAATTCTGATACTTTAATTCATTTAAATCAATTTAATTCTTTATTATTTATTTAATTCTTTATTTATTAATTTAATTTTATTGGGTTTTGAGAAATTTTTTGACCTTTATCTTTCTATTCAGATTTCAGATGGCAAAGACGTTTGAAATGCTCTGAGAGTGAGTTTAAAATACTAAAATTTGCTGGATTTAGTAACGTCTTAAGTGGTGTCTTTAGTGGTGTCTTTAGTGGTGTCTTTAAACTGCAAAACCAGAATTGTTTTCAGCTGCTAATCAATGTTCAAAGCCCCACATGTGGCCAGGAATAGAGTGACAACCGTTTTGACTGAGTTATGGCAAAGCTTTTGACTTTCCAGACACCATGCCAGCAGTTATTACCTACGTTAAAGAAAAAGTAGAAATCAGCTATTCGTCATTTTTCCAGTGAAACTTTGCCTGTTAAAAGGCCTAAGTTGGTGTTCCTCTAAAATATACATTTATGTACACATATATAAACTTATTTTAAATTATACAAAGCATTTTTATTTAACTTTTGTGAGGTCCCTTCTGTGACCAGGTTTGTTCATGTGGATGAGAAAGCAGAAGGAAAGGGATGATCTTTTTATAGAGGTGAGGTTTACAGACCTTCCAGCCTGATGCAGGTTTTTTAAAGGCACCCTGCTGTACTTTTCCCGTTCAGACTCTTGACTCATCACCTATTTTAAGGATCTGCTGTGCCCTGAAGGTGTTGTGACATTTACTAATCCTTCCCACTGGACTTTGCAGATATTGTGGCTCTCTCATGCTGTGCTGGACTGGAAGTGCATAAGGCTTGGCTTTGAATTATAACTCAAACCCAATAAATCAAATTGCAGTTAGCACTTTGACTCTTTTATACTGGCATTCCAAGAGTATTTAACTGTATTCTTGTAAAAAAAAAAATTAAAAGGCATCTGAAAATACTTTGCGTACTTAAGAGTATTTCTCTTCCTTGCATTTTTTTCCCTTCTGTACTGAGATATCATTTTCAGCCCTCTGCAAGCATGCTGTTCTGTGAAATAGTTATTTGCCTTAAACTGAGTCAGTAGAGCTCTTGGAATGTAAGTAGCCAGATTTGCATAGTTTATGAAAAAAAAAAAAAGTCTATGTAACAAACTTTGTAGTAAACCTTTTGAAAATGTTTCATCTACAGTTTGCTTTTCTGCTAGTGCTGAGTAGGAAATTCCAAAATCACAGATGTGAATTTCATAGAATTAAAACAACCCCATATTTTAAAAAGTTCCCATCCTCACCAAAAAAGTCTCTAGAGACGGCTTTCTGCATCCAAGGCCTAGAAAACATGCAAGTCAAGTTGTTAAGCTGAAATACAGCCTCTCTTTTATTTACTATTGCAGCTTCTTGCTATTTTCTATTGAAATATTAGGTTGGAAGATTGGAGAAGTTTGCTGACCTCTTTCTGGGTTTTTTGATAAACAGCTGATGAAGCACTTTAAGAGCATCAAAAATGTCTTATTTTTCCCTGTAAGTTTACATAGTTGTTTCCTTGAGTATCCAGTGCAGAAGTATTTGGACAGCAGTAGGAATTATCAAAGTGCAGCAAAGTCTCAGCCCTCTTTTATAGAAAATTCTGTCTAGAACATCTATTTAAAGAGGATACAAACAGAAAAGGTACCATGTCCTTCGATCAAACGTTTAATTCAACAAAATGGGCTTTTCATTGTGAGCTCTGCACTCTGAGTCACTCAGCTCTGTGCACAATGGCCAAGCTGCTCATGGTTTCATTGATTTGCCTTTAAAAGCAAACAGGATCCTTGGCTTTGGGAGTTCTGAGAAAGCACAAGGAAGGGATGGCTGATGGTTAAAAGGCCACCGTGCCCAGTGAATCCCAAATAGGTGTAAACTATTAACACACTGACTTTGTTATTTCTGGAGATGAAACGAGTTCAAGCATGAAAAAATATTCCCTCAGATGAGATAGAAGGAGCTTGTAGTTACAAGTGTTTATATACAGCAAAACGTAATTCTAAAGGACATTACCAGCTTTAGGCAAAAAATATCTGATGGATTAATGTGATTTTAGTGGCACTAAGGATGTATTTTCCTAATCATGTCATCCAGCAGCAAAATTTGTGTAAGTTCCTACTCTCTCCCACCCCAGAGAGAAACTCCTGTTTGTTTTCTTTCACTCAAATTCGTAATTTCCCTGTTTGTATGGTAAAACTAGCTTTGGAGTGGGGCTGTAAACTAGATCTCTAAATGGGAACAAAATTTGAAAGAAAAATAATGTTTATTTTGTGGCACAAAGCATTATTTTTGAGTCTAAAGGTACCTAAGAGGTGATGGGGGATTCTGAAGTCTCTTCCATGTGACAGTGACAAAGATTACCCAGCAAGCCTCATCCTGATTAGCCAGTCAGGTCCTGTGTGTTCAGGAGATGCTTGAGGCCAGGATTTGTCCCCAGATGACTTGCTCGTTTTTGCACTCTCAGCAGTGACCTGTTCTGAGCCTGTTCTGCTCTCTCAGACACAGCCAAGCTCCCCTTGCCTTATCCTTTGATCTTGCTTCAGTCTGGAGGAGAGTGGAGAGCAGAGTTTAAATTCCAAACTCTTCCTGAGCATCTCTATGAGAGGTGGTGTTGCTGCTTCCCCTGCAGCCCAGGTGAATGGGAATATCCTTCTTCAAGCTTTCCATTCCCATGGGTTGTGTGAGCTGAAGGAGTGGCCTGGCTTCATCCCACTGTGCCAGGAGAGAAGGACTCAGCGAATGTCTGACTCGTCTTGGTCAGGATTTGGAGCAGCACGTTAAATAACACTCCTCAGATGCAAGCATTGATAAATAAAACTATTTTGAGCTATTTAGGGACACCTTGTTGCCCTCTCCCAGCAGTAACTGCCTCTGGACTTTCATTCTTTATATGAACATAAAGGGTCAAATTCTGCTTTATGTGAGCACGGGGTTCGCACGTTGAATCATAATGGAGTTGTCCGTGCTCAGCCAAGAAAGAAATTAGACTCCTAAGTTCTTCAAAGTTATTATATTTTACCTCAGAGCCTGCCATGTGTAGTCCAAATTACTTTCTTGTATGAATTATTTTAATAAGTAACAGCTTCACATTCACATAACCTGCACATGCAAATAATATAGATTAAAAGTCACTTTCAGGATCAAGTTATTCTCAGCTGGGGTGTGCAGAGAGGTAACAGGGGGTGGTGAGATCATCTTGCCAGGCTGGAACAGGGGCTTTTCTTTCATGTTCTCTGGTAAAATGCAGATGGGCACAGAAGACCGTGGCCTGTGCCAGCCAGTCATACAGGAGTGATGTAGTTTTAAGTTTTCTCATAGCATATTCAATTCCATTTAAATATTGCAAAGTGCTGAATTGTAAATGTTAACCTAGCCATGAATAAAAAATGCTGGTATTTTATTTAATCAAAAAATAATTATGGATATTCTGCCTTTATTGTATTATTTAAAATATTTCATTTTACATGTAGGCTACAAGTTATTGCAGAGTGGGTTTTATATATATATACATTTATAGATAAAGAGAACTTTTTTCTGATGCATCAAAAATACAGGAGACTGACTTTTGCAGGCTACAAGGAATATTGTCATTGTCTGGGCATGGAGAAAAACTAGTTTACATGAACCAGGAGGAAATACTTGCTTTTCAGGAGTGTTAGCCAACTCCTGTTTTGGAAGAATTTCTTTTTGAGCAAGGAGAGCTTTCCCTTTCCTCACTGTCTTTGAGCCCATTACTTTCATGCTCTATGCAGACACCAAAGCAGTTGTGCATGGGAGATGTGGCTGCAGTGTTGGAGCTGCTGACAGAGGAACGAGCAGTGCAGGTGGGCTGATCCTGGCGAGGCGAGCGCGTCCCTATGCCGCTCTTTAATAAAATCTTGGAAGGAATAGTGGGAAGCTTCCCCTTTGACTTTCATCTGTCAGCTTTTGAGTGTAACTTTGGGAAGGAATTGGTATTGACTTCTATCAGGCAGTTTCGGAGAGGAGGTGAGGAGCCTTCTCTCCTGACTTTGTGTGTTTTGTCAAATCGAATCCTTCCGTTTGAAGTGCGAAGTGAAGGCTGATGTCAAGAAGTGCCTTCAGCACAAGCTGGTGCTGGTCTCTGGCGACTTCCTTCCTCCTTGAAAGTATCAGACTGGATGGGGAAGTGATGGCAATGTGGCTGGACAGAAACATGTTTAGTGCAGGCTCAGCAGCCATTCCAGCTCATTAGTGGGGGGAGGCGAGGGGCAGGGGACCACTTGGGTGTCAGCCTGATTCTTTTAAGGACAAGTGCAGTGGGATGAGAGGATGCGAACTTCGGGGCTCCCTGTGTGCTTCAAGGTCAGAACCTATTACTGTCTTTATCTCCTTGTCCTGGTTTGTAACCTTACAGTCAACTCACTTTCAAAGCAAGTACAAATTGTAGGAGTGGAAGTGTTAATAGGGGAGCTGGGAATAGGACATTTTGGAAGCCATTTTAAATTACATTATTGATGAAGAATACAGGGTATTAGCATCTGACAAATCTGTTTAAAATGTGAATACGTGTTTCTTGCAGTGTCACACGCTTGTCCTTAGCAGTGAAATAGTAGGGACAATTAAAACAGGGAAACACATCTTTCACATCAGCAAATCTGTCCTCTCTGACGTGAAGTCTTTTATAGTAGAGGCTCTACTTTTACTTTTGGACAATTACTAAAAGTGGGTGTGCAGTCATGAAAGAAGAATCACAACCTCTGTGTTGCAAGATTTGGATTCTCTCAGTGCTGAAGCAGATAATTCATATACTCTCTGAAATTTGCTTCACCCTTCTGATTCATAAGCTAAATCTTTTCACTATACAGGGGAGGTTACAGATGAGAGGTTCAAGGGAAAACATACCTGAATAAATGTAGTTTTATTGCCATGGATCTTTCTTTCTTTGTTACTGTTACTTAGTCCTGACCTTGCTGGATTCGACATCATATCACGTGTCTTATTCTATTCTTGAGTTGTTTTATGAAGTACTTTCTTTTGTCTCATTTGGCTTAAAACAAATCGTACGTTCATGTCCTAAATGTTTCACTAGTCAGAATAATTAAGTTGATCAGGTCTGGGAGCATTGGAAGGAAAATAATAGGGTCATTGAAGCATTCAGGCTCTAATGGGAACCTGAGTTCATTCAGATATCAAGTCTAATAATTGCTTTACACCTGTACACACACTCCCAGTGAGCGAGTTCACATGAAAGCTTTAGTGGTTTCCATACTCTGTTTCGAGGGAATATTAGTTCTGTTTTTAAAACACTAAGTTGTTTTGACTTTTTTCAACTTCGTTCTTGTTTTTATATATCAGTTGTAGCTTAGCTGATTACTCCTCTTTATGCACTGGGAAATATTTTCACATGACAATCTCTTATTAAAAGCATGATATGATTAATGTATTGCAAATCAGATTTAATAGCAATCAGAAAACTGAGAAGACTGTCATCGGGGTTTCACTGCTATGAAACAATTTATTAGCCAATTTAAATGCACTGTATACAATTTAACAGTATTCAAAGGCTGGAACTGAGTTTCTACGTGATTATGTGTACAGCACAGCAGAAGGATTGTCGGGATATTCATAGCCATGATTGCTCCTTGAAAAAGCCAATTTCATAAGAATGAGGTAAAAATCAGTATTACTTTGTAAGATTTTGTGGGAAATGAACCAATAATTATAACTCCTCAGTTTAGCTAAATTCTGTGATAAATCTCCGTGAACGCCGGTGGTACAGACTGTCACAAAAATTTGAGGAAATTTTGTCACAATCAAGAATAAAAAATTACTGCCTAGGAAAACGGCAGCAATTCTTAGCAGGTTTCAGTCAATTCCAGCCTCAAATGCTGGTCACAGTGGTGCTTGTTATTGGAGGGGATTTGAACTGATGCAATCGTTCCTCTTCATCTTCTTTTTATTTTCCCACCTTTATAAGTTTACTTCTCAGCTGAGAATTCAAACTGAAAAAGAAATGGGAAATGGCTGTATATGTGCCTGCATTGTACTGACATGAAGGCCTATTTTTCTCTGTAATTTTAAAGGCCAATTACCCTTGGAGGAAAGGAGAAAAATAGATTGATTTGTCTTGTAACCCCTGAGGCAGGCATGTGTTGTCTCCTGCTAAGGCTTTTCCATTGCAACTCTTGTGGAAGAGCTTTCACTGCACATCCCGAGTGGTGCTATTAACAAAGAAAGCAAAGTTAAATTAAAATATTTAATAGATCATTTTAAGGTTTAGGGATTCTTATCTTACTGGGCCAATTCTTTCTTTGTTTTTTGGGTTGTTTTGAAATCTTAAGGCCCAGAGTAAGCAATTGTAAAATTTACTTTAAACTGATTACTTGAAAATAGGGTTTACAAATCCATTTTCATCCTACAAATACTAAACTTCATCTCTAAATAGGGTAAGTATTTATTTCTTTATTGGAATTATGATACAGATGGCCAATATCCTCAATTCTGGTTGCAGAAGTGTGACTTTTATTGTGCTGCCATGCTGTAATGACTGTGGTCACAGCTGGATTGCGCTGAGCTGGTAAATGTCATCACACATGCCACTTAGCATTAAAATGTCCCACAATATTCCATTTTAAAGCATTTTTGTGTCTAGCACACAGGACATAAACAAATGGGTTTTCTACTGGTGTTCTGCATTTTCATACGACTCAAAGGCTACAATTAACAGTGCCCAGCAAGCTGGGTCTGAGTGGCAGCACAAAGATTAGACGTGTCTTTGTTCCCTTTTAATCTGAGTAAAACTCTTTTGTGTCAGGGCTTAAATTCTTTAACTCTCTGTATTTTAGACCTGCTTCTGTAGTACAGCGCTTGTGGGTATTAACAAATCTATTTAGCAAGCTGAAGAGAATCCAAACAGCCACATATCTTCTCCACGAGAAATGGTTCATGCAGAATAGTCTGGAAACCTTAAAATGAAGGTGCTGTGTGTTACCTAAATGACTTCACAGCTTTGAAGCCACTATTTATGAACAGAACACGACACTCCTGACTCCTGCAGATAACTCAGGAGATGTGTGTTGCTGCTTTTTACCTGAGGAGGAACCATTCAGTCTTCAGAGACGTCCTTTTAAGTGCTGCAATTCTCCTTTGTGCTTTTTCCTCCTCCTTATTTCTTCTAAAACCTTTTCCTACTCCTTAACGCCTTACAGGTCAATATATCTGTAAATATCCCGGTAACCAGGCCAGGAACGTATTTTTTAAATTATTGTAAGGTCAACAAATGATGCCTTTATAATTAATGTGTTCAGCTGCGCTATCTTGATTTTGGGGGCTTTTAAAAAAAAAAAAAAAAAAAGCAAACACCAAAAACCTGCTCTTTCTTTGGCCTAAGGGTAAGTTCCTGTTTCTCAGTCATAACATTTATAAACCCAGGTTACCACTCAGCTTTCACGTGAAAGTCTTGACCTAAACCAAAATAAACCAGGATTTATAGAATTTGACCTTACAGCTCCAGGGTTTGCTTGAAATCTCAATGTTTTCTTTGAAACTGATGCTAAAATAACCTTTTTAGCTGCCATTTAAGTTTGATTGTCAAGAATTTGAGACTCTGTTTAGCAAAAAAAAAAAAGCTGAGAACGGGAATGTTGGACCTCTCGATCTGCTCTCATTTTTGGTTACACAAATATCAAATCCAAGTGAATGCCAGATGCCCCAGTGTGATGGTCATAAAGGGTCTGTGTAGATCAGATTTTGCCAGGCATGTGTAGGGTGCCTGTTTAGGTTGAAATAAGAGTGGATTGAATACTTAACAATTAATAAAAAACATATTAACTGTACAATTTCCCTTAGCCCAGTTAGAAAAGTGTTTTATTTGCTTGTTTCATCTCTTGGCAAGAACAATCTCTTGAAAAGAGCTATTTCTGAACTATTTTGGCTCTATTTCTCCCATAACTGATTCTTACCTTATTGCTATTTTTTTTCTATATAGGCCATACATTCTGAAAGATCAATTTGAAATCAGATGTTACAGAGATGGACTGAATCATAACAGAATTGAGGTTAGGAGAGCCATTTTCTCTCAAAAAGGGTTTTGCTCCAGACAGCAACAGCAGTTTTGAAGCTCTTAATTTCCTTTCCTGGCTTTTTCTCAGCTGGGATCCCCAGTAATGTCAGAGGGACAGGCCAGGCAGTACCACAGGCAGTGCTGAGCTGCTGAAGAGTGCTAGGTATGGATGGACTTCCCTGCTGGTTTACTCTGGACCAGTTCTGCTTCTGCCTTAGGTTCTATCAATTCCATTTTCCAAAAAGATTTACCTTTCATTTTTGGGAAGCTAAAGCTGATGAAGGTGCCTGCAGTCCATAAAGGAAAATAATAATAAAAATAGTAATAATAATAATAATAATAATAGTGGGTTTTGTCCAGGGTTGTTCCTTCAAGGAGTTAGTAATGTGCTGTTACAGCACATGAGAAGTTGGCTTTGGTTTCCCCTGTGCTTGGGTAGCTCAGGGAGAAAACTGGAGGCTACCCAGGCTCAAGTGAGTTGAATTTAACCTAACTTGTCACAGTTTTAATCAATGATACTAGAGAGAAAATATTTAGTTGTCCTGATCAGAAAAAAGTGGCACTTGTAAAGCTCAGGTTTTCACTTTTTCCTGTAGAGTAAATGCCAACATCATCATTATTACAGATGAACTGTTTGATCCTTGGAATCCATCTGTTGTGACAGTTCATCCATTTAAAACTTACTTAAATTGGTAATTTACTCATTTCTTCTGTAATCATTCCATACCTGTAGGAAATTGTCTTGCTCTTCTGACTGTTTTCCCTGTTTTCTATGGCACTTGCTGCAGTGCTTGGGACTGCATGAGTATTTTTCCTCTGGTTGCTCATGAAAACAAGATGTGTTTCAGTAGGATTTCCTAGTGAACAAGATTTTACATGAATGAAGAAATAAATGTTTGATGTAAAGGCTTTCATTGATTCCCAAAGGCACGGGCCATACAAATTCCCTTACAGTGTGCATTTCTGTCTCTTTTGCATAGTCAAAACTGTTTCAAAAAGATGAGATTTTAAATATATTATTAATTGCTGAGAATTTTCAAGGCAAGTCAAACCAGTACCTCCTTTCTCTGAGCACTAAACAGCTTTTATTATTATTGTCAGCTGTGGAAAGGTCAATTCTTTCACCTTGGGGAGGTTATTCAGGAGGGGAAAAAGGAGCCAAGTAAGGTACCAAGCCCAAGGCAACAGTTTGTAATACATTTATAATTTTAATATCAGGACTGAGAGATAATGATGTAAGAGAACTTTATTTCTTGTTACAGGATAATGTGAATTCCAATTAGGTACCTTTGAGGTATGGTTTTATAGACTCTGTCTTTTCCATTATCAGGTATCTCAGTGTCATGACCAGTCCATTTGACTGCACAACATCTATATTATTATTAGCATTGATTGCTCATAAAAAATAGGGTTTATAATTAGGAGAGCATAAAGTTACTACCTGGAAGAGTGGATAAGAAGAAAATGAAATGAAAAAGTGACTTAATCTTAGTACTGCAGTTTGCAAAGTACCATTTATTTTTCTCCTCCTGTAACTGAGTTCTATGTTGGTAACAACCACTGAGTTAATAAATCTGTGGCAGCTATTGAGACTTCTCGTTTAATAACAGAGCTAATGGAGGAGCATTAAGGAAAGGAGAAATACATTTTGCAGGGTTTATTCCCATCTTGGTACTATGCTGAGTGCAAGACTTGAGCAAGGAATTGTTTTTATAACAAAGTCCATCTATTGCTTCCAGTGGGGGTGCAAAGTTTGCATGGTCACCATTGCATTCCAGGGTTATGTGTACTAAAAAGGAACTGCTGATTTGATTTCTCAGCATTTAATTTTATATTTACTTCATTTTCATCTGATCCAGCTAGCTAAAAGACAAAGGTGAATTTGTGATACAAAAATCTGCTTTGTTTTCCATTTTAATCCTTCACTGTTCTACCTTTCGCTGCTCTAAGAAAAGATCCATTCAGCAGATTGAGAGGCCACTTTTAAGGTCGTGTGTTCACTTCAGAGATAGATTATAATGTCTGTAACAGGAGCAGCGTGGGTGTGCCTGCTTGTAAAAGAAATGGACTTCTAAGATTAAAGTGAGAAATAACATTTTCTCCCCTGTGGGTGGGGTTAACCAGTAGGCCTGGCTGGTACACACAGAACCGATTACCGTGTTTTCTAGTCGTGTTTGCATGTTTCCAGTGTACACCTGAGCCTTTGGACAATGATTTTTTACTTCATTTTAACTACTTTTAACTTACTCTTATTTTCCCTCTCCATCCCCCCATAATACAAGGAAATAGTTTTACCGTTTATTGATGTTATAGTTAATTTTATGCCAGAATAGTCAGTCATGTTTAGAAGCCAGACTTGCTTTGTGTTGTATTCAATGTGGTCTGTTACATAAAAAAGGTAAATACAGATGTTGGAGATAACTGAATGTGCATGTGGAAAGTGATATAAATTTAATGATTTTTCAAAATTCTTGCTCAAGTAACTTGAAATGCCAGCCCAATCTAGTTTCATATCTAATATGAAACCCTTTGTTCTAACTTAACACATAGGTATTAAGGAAATACTTTGTTATTACCTGAAGAAGGAAATGATATTGTTTTATGATTTTGTTTTGTGGTTTTGTGTTTTCCCAAGGTCCCAGCCCAGTTGTGCAATTACAGGAGAAGTTGAACTGTCACTTGCAGAAAATGTTTGTCTCTACTACGATGGAAAAAAACTGAAAGGAGAAAATAAATTAAAAAAAAAAAAAAAACAGAAACAAAACAAAAAACCAAACAACGACAACAAAAAACCCCACCAAAAAGCAACAGTTCTTAGACTTTCTTAATCTGTTTTTAACCTGTAGAGTTGATGGGCTTGAAATTTTATCAAGAAATAGTCTGGTGTTGAAGGCACTTGTCCCCACTGAGAGCAGGTATCACTGGACTCTTTAGTCTTGGAGGAGCGGCAGCACATTTGAGTTGATGACTTCCCTTCTTTTGTGCTGTAATTGCCAGTGCTTAGTGACACTGCAACCAGTGGAGAGATTTATTCCCATGCAAAACAGATTGACTTAGGGTAATTTGAATACTTTATGCATGGCTAGATTCATTAGGAAAAGGAGGCAAGGCAGAACTATAAAAAGAACTAATAATCTTGCTAAAGGAGCCGTTAATTCCCCGTAGCATTGGAGACACTTCCATTGAGCAGGGGAAAGAGAGCCGTGCAGTCTCCATGGGCAGCCTCTGTTCTTTGTCCAGAATCAGATCACAGAGATGACTTTCTTTGTCTTATTTAATTGCTTGGCCCGTTTCTGGCTTTGCTGGGTTAGAGCGGAGTGTGCAGTGACTGAGGTTGGAAGGGACCTCTGGAGGTCACCTTGGCCACCCCCTCTGCTCGGGCTGGTTGGCTTGTCCAGGACAGGGGTGGATATCTCTGAGGATGGAGACTCCACAACCTCCTGGGGCAGCCCATTGCAGTGCCCAGTCCCCTTCCCAGTCAGGAAGAGTTTCCAGGTTGTGTTTGTACCCCCAGACGTGTTGTGGTCCCAAGCTCTGTGCCCAAACCTCAGCGTGGCACAGGCTGGGGTGGGCTGGGCAAGCAGAGGGAGCTGAATCTTTGGGAGAAGCTGAGGAAACCTGAGTGCCTGCAGTGTGCCTGGCAGATGTTTTGCTTCTGAAGTGACTTCTTTATGATATTCCAGTCCTATGGAAAAGTTCCAGGAGGATTTTGGGACATCCTGGTGCTGCAGCAATGTAGGGACTGAAGTGATGCAGAGCAGCACCTGAACGGGACGTGAGGGAAGAGGATAAGGCAAGGTCAAAAGGAAGCAGCCACCAAAAAAACCCCAAAAAAACCCAAAAAGTTTGCATGGCAGGAACTCATTGTGAAAAAGAAAGATGCAAACCTGCAGAACTCTAAGTGGGGGTTAATCTTCTGTCCCTGTGTGTGTGTGTGTGTGTGTGTATTCACTGCTTTAAAATTTTATTGTGAAGGCATTTAGGAGCGTGGCTGGTACTTGGTGATTGTTTTCCTGTGATAGAGACATATTTATTATTCATTGCAGTAATTATTAAGTAATATTTTATACTAAAAGTTGTTCACATTGCACAATCAGGAAATGCTTAGGAAGTGGCTGATTTAATTGTTCTATTTTTAACTCTCTACCAAATTACAGTGAGCGGTGTTTGGGCTTTTAGACTTGGAGCATCTCCCAGGTTTTCACCACTGCACTGGTCAGTGCATTCCCATGAAACTTGAAATGTATTTTTCCAGAGATTCTGTGCATAAATTATTTATAAAATTTGAAAGATTTTTACCCAGAATATTATTTATTGTGTGCTGTTTCCAAGGGGACTGTGTTTCAGGATTCTCCTAATGCTTTTATCACCCAGCTTCTCTGATCAAGAAAGTAATTTATTGCTGATTGCAGAATCTTGAACTCAGTCTGGCAGCTGCAGTGTGAAACTTCTCTGATCCAGTCTCCTACTTACTTATTTACATATCATTCGGAATGATTTTCAGGGCTGTTTGAAAACCTCTTGACATTGCATTATCCGTGTTTCAAATCTCGTGGTGATTTGTTTTTTCCTCTCTTTTTGTTACAGATAACAAACGAGTAACTTTGGAAAGGTCTCGTTCTCGACACAATGGAGCAATTGCAGCTGTATGATTCTTCTGATGCCAAAGAATTAATGAATTGTTTTATTTACAATGAAATGGATATGCTTTGGAAAGAGTTTATCATCCAAATTGGCAATGATCATAGAGGAATGCTGGTATTGATTAAATGAGACGGTGTAAAAATATGTAATTTTAAAGCTGTTGCTAAAAAAATCCACATACTGTATCTTATTACCCCAACTACCAAGATCTGTAAACAGTGTTAAACAGTAGGGTATATATCTTATTTTCTTACGTTCTTTCTCTTTTTTTGCCCCCCTTTTTGTTGAAGCTGGCAACTCACATGAAAGGAGTTGGGGATTTCTAGGTTCTGTTTTATATGGGTAAGAAAATACAGTTCTGTTGGAAGAGTACAGCCGTGGATTCCATTTGCAGTTCTGATTTGAACATGAAAGGAAAAAATAATAAAATTGTATGTTAATAAATTCAGAGATGAGCTGGTCTACATTATCAGAATCTTTTTTGTAACCATAAAAAAGCAACACATAGCCCCAGTGAGGTTGCTGAAAACCTTATCTCAGTGTAAAGCCTGGTGGATTCAGCTGTTTTAGCTGCCAGTAGGATATACCACATATCTACACTTTTGGTGATACGATGATGTGTAGTTACTTATCACTGCTAAAAAGAAAAAAAAAAAAATCAAATAAAACAGAGCATAGGATTTTTCCAAAATGATATCAAGGGCAGAATATGTTTTTAACTGTATCTAAGGTGGGATTTTTCTAATTGTGCACTTATATATTCTTTATAAAGATATTTGGGGGAAAATATGATTGTCCTGTTTTGATGATGCTAAAATTCCTGTGTGTAGATTTTTAGAGACAAGCTACATCATGAAGTTTTTCAGAACTGCCTCTGAGTTTTTCCTCCGTTTCTCAGGTAAAATATGTAGCGGGATCGCCACTGGTGGATTTTAGTGCTGAGAGTTTAGCAGCTAACAACAAATTTTCTACCTGGAGCACTGGCTAGCAGTGACCAATGACTGCAGCAGGCTGATTTTTGGGAAGCTCCTCCCATTCCCCTTTGTGTCCAGGCCCTTGCACTGCAGTTCCTCAGGTGAGCAGCCAGCTGAGCAGCTGGCACTTTGTTCTGCCACTCCCTGGGGAGCCCCGTTGTCCCCAGGGGAATGTCCAGCCTGGCTGGGGTCAGGCCAGGCTGCACCACCCCGTTCACTGAAGGTCCACCTTGATGGGGTGGAGGCTTTGAAGTGGAATTCCAGTGGATCTACTGCATAAGTTGCTGAGCTATGATGTTTTTTAAAGAATCAGGATGCTCTGTAGTAGCTGGCACTTGTTCTCAAATTATTAATGCGTATCACTGATTGGTGAAATTATTATGAATACTTTTGTTGCCTGGTGTTATGGGGAACTTGGGGTTTTTTTTAGTGTTCTGTAAAGACTGTTTGGAAGGTGAGGTGTCACGTGGTTTCTGTGCACACACTGCTTGCTCTGGAGGTTTGCTCCTGGGGCAGTGGATCTTTGCACTACTGCTTGAGCCAAGCATCTTTGTACAGTAGATTTTTTGCTTCTCTGGTGAGATACTCTTAAAACTATCAGACTAGTTTGGGATAAATTCTCACAATTTCAAACTACATATCCAGTTATTGTAAGAAAAGATACAGCTCCTTTTCAATCTAGTATTGAAATTTTTTTTTTTTTTCTTCAGAACTTGTCTTCAAAGAATACAGGGGGTTTGCCCATAGCTCTAAACATAGGAATACCACTGAAGCCTAGTGAAATGCTTGCTGTCAACTAAATACTCTCCCTAAACTGTTTGGGGGTTTTAGTAACAAACTGAAGAGTTGTATGGTACTTCAGGAAAAAAAATAAAACCAAAAAAAACCAAAACAAAACAAAAAGGAAAAAAAAGCATGCAACAGGATTCTGTCTCCTTGTTTATTAGTAAGAGCTAAAAAGAATTATATCCTGTTTTGTGCAAGGTCAACATCAGCCTTATATTGAAGCATTGCTTCTTTAAATGGAACTATTAAATTTACAGTTATAAAAACGTGCTTAATGTACAAAGCCAGTTTAAAGGATTAGGTTCATAATGTCTCTATAAATCAATAGTGTCTTAGAATTCCGATTTTGAAATTAGCATTTTGCTGGGATTTACAAGTATTGGTATAATCTTTGTAAGTGAAAACTCAAAAGCTCTCCACAGAATCTTTATACGATAGCAGTAATTATTAGTGCACAAGTTTTTTCATTTCCATGGGTTATATTTGTTTGGAAAGCTCTGTGAAAGCTGGCTGCAGATTTTCAACAACCAAATCTTAGGAAAAAAAGGCAAATCCGAAATAACAACATCATCTGATGCTTCTATTTTACTACTATTTTTTTCATATTTGAAACATTTATATAATTTAATGGACATATCTGTTAGAACAAAAGTGTCTTTCAAAGGAAAACTAGTTTAGAAGATAATTTATGTAAATATAGGGTGCTCGTATTTATGAAGTCTAAAATATTTTCTGAAATTGATGCTGGTCACTTTGTCTTTTGATAGTTTTTCAGTCTATATTAAATTGCAGATATTTTTAATGTTTTTATTATTGATCTAATTTTCAGAGGTGTCACATGTTTATCTAGAAGTGTAGAAGAGTAGCACCTTTTTCAGAAATGCACTTGCCTTATTTTCTAATTTTAAAAAATGAAATATATCAGTTAAATTATATTTGTATTCAAAGTAATCCCAGAAAGAAAATCACTGGAGGGTTCATACATAAATTTCTTGCTAATTATGTTTCACTCTCTGTCCTCTGAGACATTACGTTAACAATATACCAGCACATCTGTTTGCATTCACATTTTACCAGTTACAAGTACTGAGAGAGTTTTTTTAATGATGTTACACTGTTTACATTTCTTAGCTTATTTAAGAGGAAGATAATTTTACCTTTGCGATGAATTGAACTAAATCTCCAAATGTCATGGGAACGAAATGTTTCAATCGTACACAAATATACCTATCTGTTGCTGAAATCCTGGCTGTACAGATCAGAAATGTAAAGGCACTGGTCTCCTTTTGCTCCAGTTTTATGCAGTTTACTGAGAAATCAAGTGCAACACGGTCTGTCATGTATGTTTGTCTGTGATTCAGCAGGGAGCCTTTCCCAGCACACCGGTGATGTTTGTGTTAATCCCATCAGAGACCAGAGCTAGAGCCAAAACAGGGTCAGTGCCCCACAGTGCACTGGCAGACAGCTCCAGGGAGCATTCCCAGGAACACTGTTGTCGTTTGTTCTGGTTTTAGCTGACTCTGGTCAGTATGAGAAACGTGATCTAAAATTATCTGTTCTTCTTGAGAATTCAGATACAAGAGCGTTCCCATAGTTCCCTTCTGTAATATGCAAATAATCATGAATATCTGTATATTTTTGCATTTTTGTGTGTGGTATATGTACTACCTCAGACAAATGCTGTAAAAAACATAGTATTTTCATGGTTTCTATCCAAGCCACAATTCATTAGTAACCTACTTTAAATTCATCCCACAACACCCAAAACTCTGAGAATCCGGCTGAGTTTTAGGTTTGGCTCTGGAAATCCTCCTATAGCTTTTGTTAAGGAAACTTTGCAACGTTCAGCTTTTGCATCCCTCAGGCAAATCCTGCTTTGATGGGTGACTTTAGTCCTTCCTACCCTGATGAATGATCTAGCTAGTAAATATTTAAAGCTGGTAATAGTTCTGTGGGAGCAAACTTACCTATGTATGTAAATTGCTTCTTTTCCATTAAACCAAGGCTTGGCTGAGTTCTACTTTGCTGTTTGCCTTCCAAGTGCTGCAAGGTCGGGCAGGACAAGTGCTCAGCAATGTCCAGCCCACCTCTGATGTGCCATACTGTACTTGCAAGTTACTCATTTTTAAATAAGTATTGTAAGAAACCTCTTCTTCCGCGGTATCTCCACACATGCCCACGCATGCACATAAAATGTAAATAAAAAATTTTTAGAAAAAAATCAAAGCAGATGCAGCCAAATGCCTCAGCTTCAGGTGTCTCCAGGTCACATAGTGCTGTTTTTGTGCTCCAGGGGGGGAGTTGTGTGAGCCTGTGCATTCTGCAGTCCTGCAAGCACCCACTGATGTCACTGGGAGAGTGGGAAAGGAGAAGGATTTGTTCTTGGAGTGCTTTTAGCACTGTTTGAGGTGATACATATGCCACAGAATGTGAACAATAACCTATTACTGGTCATTCAGTCTGCTGTCATGCACCATTTGATTTCCCTTTTGGAAGTCATAGGACTCCTGATGCCAAAAAAAAAAAAAAAAAAAGATAAAAAAAGGTGACAAAACTCATGCATTTCTATTTTTTAAACAGCTCTGTGTTTGTATGTAATGTTTAAAATAGGAATTTGATGAAATCACAGCCTGGCCATTGTTAATCCATGTATTCTGAAAACTGTAATAAAGATATACATAACATGATTCTGGTAGATGCACCAATGTTTTACTTGATTATCATGATTATTTCCTGTTGAGTACCATCACCTCAAAGCCTGGGTTTGCTGTATAAAATTGTCATGCTGAAATTACATTCCATTTTAGCTTACTGTCACTTCATGGGTTTCTGTCTTTTTTTTCCTCTGAGGTGTCAATTATACTTGACTTGTGAATTTGGGGAAAAAGGTGCCTTTTCCAATGAAGGGGGACTTTAAAAACCAAATAATCAAAAAAAAATACATAATTTAAAAAAAAAACAACATTAAATCATGGTGATACCATTTAATTCTTACAAAAATGCCAATAAAGGGGAATCATTGAACAAATCCGATGGGTCCATATTTATTTTAAGAGGCTGGATTTCAGTATAGAATTTTTAAGACAGACACACAGTCAGACAGCTATTGTTGATGTTTTCCAAATTATTTAATTCATTCCCAAAATGGTCTTATCAGAACAGAAACTCGACAGACTCTTGCCCTCAAAATTGTGTATTGCACATTAAACAAGTTAATGATGTCACCAGAACAGACTGAACTGCACAACAGTATAGAGAGAGAGCACTGAATCTTACTTAAAATTCTAATTGGATTTAACCCTGATGAATATGAGCAGCCATGTTGATACAACCCTCCTTAAGTAACTTTTGATATGTGGAAAAGATGTACCCAGGGATGGTCAAAGGCACCATTTTATTTTTAATTAACTGAATTACAGTCGGAATGCACTATTTGATACACGAGGAAGCAGTGGAGGTTTATTTTCTTATGGGATCAACACAAAAAAAAATGAAAACTTCTAAATGCCAGCTTGAAATGTAAATTCTCTGTCCTGATTAAGGAAAATGTAGTAATGCTGTCCTACATACACCATATTCTTGTTCCTTCTTTTTAGGTAAATGTTTTTGACTTTCTAGTGTGGGAGTCAGGGGTTCCCATCATCCTCCTAAAGCTTTTTGCCTTTGGGTGATTGCAGGCGGACTTTGTCCTGAAACAAACAGCAGGTGCCTCCCTGGATGGAAATTGTTTCTGTTCCTCCCACACATGCCTGAGAAATCCTTCGTGAACTTAAGGTTCATGGCAGGGTGTGGTGCTCTGCCTCAGGGACACACTTCCTGCTCACCTTTGGGTGCTTTCTGTAAATTTGAGCTGCACTCCTCCCTCTGTTAGTTCCTCCAGTCATCATCTCAACACTGGCCTTCCCACACTTTTGCAGAGAAGTCAATAGTGCTGGGCTCTAGCAAAATTATTGAAACATTCAATTGATTCTCTCTGAGTTATTTGATGAGCACTTAATGGCCTTAATTAATCCCATTCATTAGATATGAAGCTAAGATTAAGAAGTAAAATCCAAATAAAGTGTTGGGGTTTTTTTTGCCTGTAGCCTGTGAGCAAACACTAATTTAGTCCAGTAAATTCAGCAGGTGCTGAAAGGTGTTTATTTGTGTCAGTGAAGTAACGAGGCCAACCAGGAAACCCTTCTGAGGCAGAGGATATTATCTCAGGCCCCATGCTAACAAAATCAGCACTTCTGGGCTCTGTCCCTGCCTGCTGGGGGGGAGCTCACTGTGGGGCCAGGTCTGATGAGGACAGAGTGCCCAACTTTGCTCCATTGAAATAATTGATCTCTGTGTCTTAGGGGGCAAATCAGCACAGATGACTGAAGAGCCCTGTGAGCGCTGATCTGCTTGAGAAGGGCCCAAGTCCTAAAGAAGAAACAGATAAGGCTTGGTGCAACCTAATTCTAATTCTCCACTGCCTTCACACCAGACCCCGTGGCCAGGCCACTGACCTGGAGAAGTGAGTCCTGCCACGCTCAGAAATGGGTGTGTGTTTTAACAGTCCTTGAGAGAACAAGGATATTATCATTGAGAAATAATAATTATATTGTTATTATGTATTATTATTATTGATCAATAATTACCAGACCAGCAGTTCAGTCGTGGTGGAGATCCATTTCAGGCTGCTGCTGTTTTACACTTTGGTGATGCAAGTACCCTCATGTGGCTCAGAGGACTGTTCCATTTGTGGAAAAAGCTGTTTGTGATCACACTTTCTCTAACATTATTTATCTTCTAGAGCAGTAAAAAGAAAGTTACTACTTTGAAGAGATAAAACCAAGAGCCATCAAAAGGTATATATAATATAAGCTACTAATAATGTTGTACATAAAAGAAATAGCATTTTAACTGCACCACAGCTTGATTCCACACCCATTCCGTGAAGTTCTTTTACCTAAGTGGTGTGGGACAGGTCAGCTTAAAGAACAGCGGTAACTGCAGATTAAAACCCAACAGAATAAATAAAAACACCTAATGGGAATTCAGTGACTGAATTCCCTGCCAGGAAGAAAAATGAGATAGCAAAGGCAAAAAAGTAGTGACAAATCTGCAAAAAGTCCTTTGCACTTCATGTAATGAGTACTAAAACAAGCAGAAAAGAAGAGAGGCAAATTTGCCCACGCACATTTGGCACTGTGTGTAACAGATTCTGGAACTGGTCTGTCACACTGCAGTGAAGTTGTGGGTTTCTGAAAGCTGTGCTAACATGGAATGGCCGAGCGAAAATGGTGCCTCCAGAAATATTTCAAAATTCTGTTAAGCCAAGAAAGATCTAATTTAATCATAGGCAATGTATGTGTAAGTGCAATATGTATTTTACCTGGAACTAATTGGAATCTCTTCAAAAAGCTGAACTTTTAATCTCTACCTGTGGAAGTGCTGATGATATTTCAGGAAAGAGAGGAGCTCGCCCTGCTCTGAGCTCTCTGCCCATTGAACAGCCTTTGGTGCAGAGCTTTTTGAACATAAGAATAAGCTGATAATGATTGCGATGGCGACTTTTTAAATTTTAGAGTTTTAGCCCATCACAGGATCTTGTTGCCAGCTGAGAATAAAGCTTAAGGCATAAAAGCAGCACTGCAATACAAGCCAGTAGTCACAGCATCATCAGGTCTAAATAAATGTTTTACTCCCTGCTTATGAAAGGATGAAATTCAAAAGTGTCAGCTGGTGGGGTTAGACAGTTTCTACAGTTCTGATAAAGCTGTTGAGATTTTTTCCCCCACAAAGTAGTCAGAGAGGACTTGAGATGTTTTTAGCTGTATCCTTTTAGTTTTCCTTTTGTTCTGAGAAAAATTGCTGATGTAGGACATCTCACCATCAAATGAAAAGCAGAAAAAAAATGGCAATGAATTATTGTAGCTGAGAAATAGGGGAAAACTCTCCAAGTGGCAAATGTGAAGGATGTGGAAGGAGATGACACTGACAGGTCTGTAGCTTCTGGGGTCCTCCTCGTTGCCCTTCTTGAAAACCTGGACAACATTCACCACCTTCCAGTCAGCTGGGACCTCCCTGGATTCCCAAGACTGCTCAAAAATCACTGAGTTTTGCAATGACATCAGCAGCTCTTTGAGGATTCTTGGATAAATCCCATCAGGCTCCATGGATTTGTAGGGATCCAGCTGGAGCAGCACATCCTGCACAATTTCAGGGTCGGCTGGAAGTTGATCATTCTCAGCTCAGGGCACTGAGACCCCAGATGAAATACAGCAAGCACACATTTTGCTACGATCCTCATGTGTGATTTAAGGTAAAAATCCTCGTTGATTCCCTTTAGATGCACAAGTTTGTCACTGGGGCAGGGCTGCTGTGATGATGGGCCAGTGTCTGTCACACACACAACAGGTTGGACCACGTTAATGCTTCCTGTGTTCATTGGCTCTGGCCACCATTCCTCAAAAGCAGGAGGAAGTTCTGAAGCCTGAATGCTGAAATGTGATTATGTTATGATGGAATGCAGCTTATTCAGCAATGCTGTAATTGATAAGGTAATGAGGGTAATTTGTAGCCTCCTATGACCTACTGGAACCAGCAGCTTAAACAATGAGTTAGGAAACAAAACCCGACCTCACGAGCTGGTAAACACAAAAGCACATCAATTTTTGTTAAATAGTGATAAGATAAAAAATGTAGCTTGTATAATTTATACAGAGCCTTAATTAGTTCATATTTGGGTCTTTTGGTCTTGTTAATATGCTAAGCCAGACATCCAAAATGCTCCTCAGTTTATGATTAGAGCAGTTACCTGGCTTTTTACAGTCGTGTTTATGTGTGCTGGAGTCAGTCATCTGCAGGTTATGCACATTAAGCCTGGCTCTGCTGATTGCAGCCTGACACTTCCAAAGTCAATGAAATAATGGCAGCTTTTCTGTGGACTTCAGGATCAACACCCATCTCTCTGCTGAATTACAGTTACCCATATCTACATCTTTAATGAGGTAAGTTGTCCATCAAAAGCTAAGGTTTTTCATACAACCATTTCCCCCAAACCTTCTGCAAGTGCCCACATAAATATTTAAATTTATGTTAGCTTTGATCCTTGAAGCATTATTGTGTTTTTTTTAAAGAATGGGTAGTATCAATTGTATGTGTATATTAAAATTTTCCTTGCTTCTTTAGCACCCTTTGCATGCTGGTAGAGTATTTGTTGGTTTATGACATTAATGTTCTCATCTCACTATTTCCTAGAAGTAGCTGGCTGATTCCCTGCCTTTAAATACTCATAATCTGAAACTTAAAAGGACACTTAATTGTGGTATCAGGTGGTTAAAAATTATTTTAGAAATTGTTTTTCACAAAACTGGGCATGGATTCTGTTTGGGAGAAAGCATTTCCAAGTATCTCGTTCCTGTGAGTTTAACCAGACATGATGGAAGTGCCTTGTGAATCATCCACATTCTGTTTGCACAGTACAGGCACATAACAACAGTGAGTAATCTGCAGTCATTCACAACAGCATAACTTAATAATCACTTTATTACAGCATTCCTACTCAACTGGATATTTAAAGCATACACTGGTAGAAAAGAGCTCTCTCCAGTTGAGGAGAGTGGGAGACAAGCATCTGACTTTTGAATAGTGAAGGATCAACAAAAGGAGGAAGCGGGATGGTGATAATCAGCTGTCAGTCTGAGCTCTCAATCACGCTGGCAAAAATATCTCAAGGAACTTCATGATTTACACATTTGGAAATGTTGTTGGAAAGCAGCATTTGGTATAACACATAATGCCAGGAAGGACAGAAAGAAGTAATGAGGAAGAACAAAATGCATCCAAAACAGTGTAACAAAGTGATTTCTGAAAGCTGGTGTTTCGCAAAGCAATGAAAATACAGAAATGCCTCAAAGAGAAAACATGGGAGTGGTGGCACAAGAGAGGCAAAGTCTGCTGTGTTAAGGAGGAAGGGAGCAGGCTCAGAGCATATGGTGCGTTTTATCATCCAACACAAGGTGCTGCTCAGCTCTCATCCTTCAGCCTGCAGTGGGAAGTGCCAGAATGTTTGTCCTTGAGGTTAACGCTGCTGCACAGCCTGTGAGAGGTGCCAGTGGGGAGGGCAAAAGGGCAGGGGTTAATTCACTCACTCAGCCAGAACTGCCTTCCAAATGTCTCAATTGCATTTTTCAAACAGTAACCATTCTTTTCCTGCCTGCTGAGATTTGGTGGCCATCCTCAGCACTGCACTGACAAAATTCAGTCCCCACCTCTAAGGTGGAGTATTTTCTTCAGAGATCACTTAGGAACCGCCGTAAGCTTAGAAAACGAGTTTCTCTAACACAGTACTTTCCTTTACCATATATAAAGATGGAGTTAATTTAGAGGATGTTTCTTAACTATAAGGTGGAATTAGATACCTAGCTTTTAAAAATCTGGAATCAGAAGAAACTGTTTTGCCAGTGCAATATTTCTGTATTTATTGCAAGACTCCCATACCTGCTGAAGTGAGGGGGCTTAGTGCTTTTTTCACTTGGAGTTTTTCCAGACTATGATAGTCATAAACCAGAGTAGACACGAGTTACAGGATGGGACAAGAACAGAGCTGTGCTAAATAATTCAGCAGAAACTCATTCAGGTGCTTCTGGGGCCTTTTTGCATCTGCCTTCCTATTTTCTTCCTAAATCATTTCATTTTGGTAATCTTACTTTTACAGCAGCAGCCATTTAAAGAAGCACTAAATCACAGGCGGTATAATCCCTTTTACACAAAGGAACAATTTAAAAAGGATAAACTTCATTTTTCTGGGTTTCAGTGAACTCTGTCAGGGAAGTGTTGTCTTTTGCCATTCATTCAGTCCTGTGTTTGCCTTGAGCTCACCATGTGTTTTGCTCTGTGAAATCTGAATGTTTCTCATTCCTGCATTTGGCAAAGGACTGACACAGGAGATAAAAGGTCTCTTGATCTGTTCCCCTGTGTGGCCCAACAAGTGATTCAGACTTGCAGCTACTTATCTGTGAGCCACACAGGCTCCAGTCTGAGGGTCAGGCATGGCTTCCTGGGAAGCAAAATCTAAAACACCAAATGCAAAGTAAAGAGAACCTGGAGGGTGACAACAATGCATCTGTTGAACGCCAGCTCTGATGTCTTGGTCTGGTTGGAATGTTAGAAAATTTTGGCTTTTGAATAGGACTTATTTATGCATATCATTAAGATATCTGATAGAAAAGTTATGCCAGTTTAATTTTAGGCATTGCAAACTGCTAGGATTATTCACTACCCAGGGTTTTGCTGTTGCTCACTAATTGCCCCATTACTGGCTTTCAGTTTGAGCCAGACTGATGAAGGCTGTTGCAGTGAGGAGAGGTGCATTGATCAGGGTAGATGGGGACTGAAGGAGATGAGCAGGGGAAGCCTTTAATGTAAATTCCTCTCTATAGCAAAACTATATTTTTACATGTAGTTCCTTGTATAATCAAGGAAGCAAATTATATAAAACATAGATCTTTGATCATGAAGATATTTTCCATGCAAAGTATGTTACTTTTCCTACATTAATATACTGTTTGCTCCTAATGAAGGCAGAGCCTGCAATTTTTGTTACAATCCAGTACCAACACAGTCATAATTTTCTTTCATTTTGATTTTAATCAGATTTCTTTCACGGGGGATCAGTTGCAGGTGCCTGAGTTTAGAAAGGAGCAGATGTGAAAGATCAGATACCATCTGACGGCTGGTTTAAACCAAAAGGTTTCTGTTGAACCTTAGATATTTTTCACCTGTGAAGCCAATTTTCCTTTCACTGTGTGTTTTGTGCAGTGTTCTTTCAGCTGGTTTGTGCCTCTCCACACCATTTCAGTTGCCGTTGTGGGGGCTGCCCTTTGCAGAGCAGAAAATTGAAGTTCTCAGTGGCCATCTGCATTTTCCACCTGGAAAAGCAAGGAATGTCCGAGAGAATGGGTGGGAGAGTTTTCTAAATACACAAAATTCAGCAAACTGAAACAGGAAGGGGAGGTTCTCCCAGTTTTCACGGCAGCAGCCTCTTCACTCCTACAGGAGTCACCCAAGGAAGCCCTGTGTGCCAGGATGAGCATTTCTCTGCTCCTTGGAAAATGGCTCTTACCTGAGCTACCCACTTGAACAAGGTTCCCTCTCTGCTGGACTTCTCATCCGTGGGCCTTCCTGTGTTTCTTTCTCTACGAGCTGACATTCTTTTGCAGTGCAAGTGGTTTTTTTTCTTCCTCACTCTCCAGAATCATTTTGTGAGTTCGTTCCAGTGGACAGAAGCAGTTTTATGGACATCTCTTGAGGAGGCAGCATTGACCGGGAAAGACTGACAGAAGTGCCATTAGGTTATTGATGCAGCATGCTAGGAAATGGAATATTGAGTCCTGAAGGTGGAGGGCTTTTTCCTTAGTGCAGGGTAAATATGTGTGGAGGGATGAGGGGATGTGTGCTGCTCTGTCAGGGAGCAATGACAAGGATTGCATCCATCACTGGTGCAAGGGTGAAAGAAGCAGAGGTTTGTATTCCTCAGAAGACATTTCTTGTCCTGGCAAAATGTAAATACATCAGTCTATAACCCCCAGCAGTGTGTGATGTGAATAATTATTTTGGCCCCAGTTCCTTTTTGGTGCATTTTAACAGTGGTGGAATTAAAATCCAATCTGTTGACTATTGGTTTTCTCTCCCCCAGAGGAGACAGGCCCCTGCCTGGCTGAATGTCCTTCCCAGAGAACCTTCTGAGCAGAAACGAATCTCGTTCTGTGGGTGTCAGAGTTAAAGGGATCTAAACCCACCATCTCTGAGATGCTGGGTTCACACCTAAAGCTGGGCCCAGCCTTCCTGCAAGATGACAACACAGATATCCGGGACAGAGGCTGATTAAAAAGTTTTCCATGTAGCTGGTAGCTGGTTGCAATTTAGAATATGAGTTGCTATACTGAGATGCTGAAAGCTGTAAACAGTATTTGCATTTTGTTATGAATGTTTTGCATAACTTTAAGGATGTTTTCTTTATCCCCAAGTGGGTCTGTTTTGAGCCCATAATGTACTGTGAAGTTCCAGGAACAGAAAAATTTGTTGAGCGCCAACAAGCCAGTATCAGAGCAGACGTAACCGTGTTCAAGCAAAGAGTGTTTTGCATCAAATATGTGTATATATTTGCATTTTTGATGCAAAAATCTACTTAATCGGCACTGCAAATGGAGCCCATAACTGAGGCAGTGCAGAATTCTATGAAATTGAAAAGTTCTGTGTAATTTCTGGAAAACAAAGTCTATTTTGCACAGCTCTAACTATAGCTAATATTTAAACCAATTTAATCATCAGTGAACCAACATGGCAGAAGTACTCCGAGCTTCTTTGTCACTCTAAGTTTTTCATGTCCCTAGCTCTGTGGAGTGTGCTTTTTTTAACATTTCTTAATTAAACGTTTATCCTATTTAATTGCTAGGAAAAGAAAAAAGTGCAGAAAGATTGAGATCTGAATTTTAAACATCCTCATTTTAGGTGTGTTGATTTTTGTTCTCAGTTTTGGGTGCTTCAGGGAATCTCAGCCCACAAGATCCCTCTGGAAAGCCAGAGGTGTTGCAGTTATTCATCCCCGTCAGTCGTGTCACAATCAAGGTGCCTGTTCCAGGGTTTGCTTTGGAAGTGCGCTCTGTGGTTACTGCCCAGAGATGATTAAGAAGTCCAGAGTTTTATTCCCAAAATCCTGACTTTTGAAAACACTCTTTTATCCAGAATGAGTTCTGTTTTCTAGTGCTTGGGAGTCACCATAAATTGACCTTCTGAGTTGGGTGTTACCTGGAAAAGGGAGCGACCTCCATCCCAAAGCAGCTTTTAATCCAGTTAATTGTTATTACCAGCTGTTAATTCTTTCTTATGCAATAATAAGATATGTATCACATAATTTATTTCCTATGCAATTCTCCTTGCTCATGTTGACTGGTATTTTTTTTAGTGAACAAGTGTCTCCACTCTCCAAATCCCACCACACGTTCAGTCTTACCAGAAGGCTGATTGTACCATGCAAGCTAAACTGGGATTTTATACCCAGTGCCAAGCTCACCTCCCTGAGCTGAGGAGGTTAAATAGGTGTGTGGAAACTGTCCAGGACTCCTCCTGCAGATGGGTGATTACCAGTTTTCTCTTCTGGCTGACACAAAGAATTTCATGCTTGGGCTCAGAAAAAGGAAAAAAAAATAGGAAAAAAAATCCCCATTTTTTGAAACTGTGTTTGTAAAGAACCCTGAATTTCAACCCAGGATCAGAGGAAACCTGTAATTTTGAGTCAGTAGCGCGGTTGGTTTTTTTCTTTTTGCATTTACATTATTAAATTAAAAGGAGATCCTTCTTTCACAGACTAAGAGACAACTACTTTGTCCTTCTATAAGCAGAATTTCTTCTGTCAAGGCTTAAGACATATTGTAAATCCTGTAACTGTGTTAATACATTTTGAGTTCTGTGCTGTGATTGCAGGGGCTGCATTTCTAAACAATGTCATTAGCCTGAACAGGGAATCTCAGTCAAATGTCAGGATCTTGTCTGTAAGGTATTTCCACTCTTAAGTGTAGTGCAGAATGTCACTGTCATTCCAATTAGTGCAGCTGATTGGTATTAAATGTGTTGTATTTGACATACTGCAATATTTTGCTTCAAGCCAGACATTTCGTACAACACACAGAAACACCACATAATAACAGCAGACATTAAGGCTCATGGCAGGCAGAACCTCTAAGAATTGTCAAATAGAGGAAACCAACTTTCTAATTTTTGCAGTGTTTCAGCTCTGTTGCAATGATAGTGACACATATTTCAGGACAATACAGAGATGTAAACCACACCTTTTACATTCGTGTGTTCCTGGTGTGCTGGGCAGTAATATTAATTTACTTTTCCACATAAGGACTTTCATTTTTAACACATAACTCATTTGGCATTGTACATTCCTTGCCTAGGAAATTGAGAGGATAAAATTTCAAGTAAGATTCTCAATGTTAGTCCCCCTCTTCTTAAGTGGCTTCTGAATTGGTCTGGTAAGGCTCTGGAATCCCAAGGTCTGTCACTGTGGGGGAGCAGTTCTCCTTCCCTGCGTGGATTATCAGTTTCTGTGCTGCATTTGTCCTGTCAGCTGGAGAACAGTTGCAGAATCACAGAATCCATCAAGTCCATCAATCAGAGACCATCAAGTCCAATTCCTGACCCTCCACAGTCATCCCAGGAATCCCACCCTGTGCCTGAGAGCGCTGTCCAAATGTTGAGAGGGAAACATGGGCACAGCAGTGCCAATCCTTAGGCTGAGGGGCATTGCAAGGGATTTTCTTTGCTCAAGGCTGAGAGTGCAGGGAGAGAATCCTGAGCTCTGGACAGGTGATGTTTGGCCTGATCATTGCCTTGTCCTGACTGGCACCAGGGTCTCCATCCTTCTGTCTGACAGTGGTCAAATCCTCAGCACTCAAACACACCTTGGGTGCCTTAGGGGAAAATACTCAGTGAAGAATTTGAGAAGCCAATGGTTTGCAGAGACATCTGCAAGCTTGTTTGCAGTTTTGTAAGAGATGTTAAAATCTGAATGGACTGGAGGCTGAGCTGCTCTGTTGTCTGCAATTATAGGCCATGCAAATTAAACGTAAATGCTGGCAAGGCACTGGGGAAGAAATGGCAGCAGAGCAGGAACCCTCCATCAGCCTGTTTTTATGTAAATAGACCTTACTCTGTCTGCCTGTCAGTCAAACATCCTCCACTAGATTCACATCAGAAACATTTATGTATGCCTAACTTAACATTTTACCTTGCTGCAGTGCACTTGTATTGAAAACCAAGGCTCAGCTCATGCGTTTGATATTGGGAGATGCAGTAATAGCAGGAGAGGACAGCTGCTGAACCAAAGGAACTCCTCACACAAGTAAACACAGCTTTTCTTCCCACATTAACACAGCAGTGTAATTACACTGATAACAGGACAACTGTCAGATTTTCATCTGCATGACAGATTTGTTGGGATCCCTTTCAGGCACAAACCTGGGAGCCATCTCCATTACAGGGAGCCAGCAAGCATCAGGAATTCCTTGGTAACAGAAAGTATTCTGAAGCAGAATGATAGCACTTTGAGGGATGGGAGGAAAGGAAGGTATTACATATTGAGGATATTTATGTAGAGGTATTTGTAAAAATAGTCCCAGAAAAAGCACCTTTCTATGTCTTGAATGTCACAAGAGGAAATTTTCAGAGGATACATTGCAATCTCTTTCAATGACTCCTGTAATGTTATTTATTACACTGGCATTTGGGGAATTATTATTTTTGTTTTCACTTGCTGTGACTTTCAAAACATGATGGGACTATCCACATATTCAATCAATAACATGACAGTCTCAGGCATCATTTCTCTGGGATCCAGTAATGGCCAGAATTTCAACCATCATCTTGAAATACCAACACAGGACTGTTATGTCAGGGGAAGCATCAGTTCCCTCTTCTCAAATGTGCAAACCAAACTAGTACGTGACACACACCAGTCCTTTAGGAGACTTGGCTCAAATTAGAACCCAGAAAAGGTTCTCATAGTTCAAAATTAGTTTTAATAATTTCCTGAATAGAACAGAAAAAGATCTTATAAGCTGCAGAGCTTTTTCTCCCCACGAAAAGGTGCAACTATTGCTACCGTATTTGTCTGGGTCTAACAGCTGCTAACAACTAAAATTAACTAGAAAATTGAAAAGGGGAATGGAATACTCTCAGTCTGGAAGGACAGTACACGCCTGAAAAGATTTTAATGCACTTTTAAGTGCACAGAAAAGGCTTTCCCAGTGCAGACATTGAACCTGTGATGTCTGAGCCTTGCTTTCAGGCACAGCTGTTATCTGTGCAGCAGTGGCACCAACAATACTCGCTGTAAGAGCAGCCAGGGGCTGGGCTCCCTTGCTGGAGCTGTGTTTCTGGTGCTTGCAGAGTTTTTTGTTTGCAATCCATTTCACCAGGGTGAGGTTGGTCAGAGGCCAGGGGAGAGAAGGAGCTGGGGAGCACTGGGGGGTATTTTCACAGTTCAGTGTTACTGCTACCACTACAAAGGAAATATAAAATTGTTTAATGGTGCCAGGAGACTCCAGTGAAAGTGAGAAATCTAAGGCAGACAAGTAATCATCCTTCTGGGAGAAGGAAGAGTTCCCTGCTCAGTGGAATCCAGGAATATGAGGGTTATGGCTTCTGTTGGACCCTCCAACTATGAGGGGTATGGATTGGAAGAACCAGCAGGAGCACAGGGAGATTAAAGCAAACAAAACCCTTCATGCAGCTGTTCCAGAGCTTTTAATGGAAGTGATATGTGGATGGAACAGAGCTGCACCAGGAGCTGCTGTAATAGGGGTAATATATCCTGTGGATAAGCATAACAAAACATCTTACAGAAAGCATGCATGGTCCTTGGTGATTTTATGCTATAGCTTTATGGACTTTTCATATGAATATGTATTAAATCTAGCATATTAAATATATGTCTAATTACTTGTATTTTTACTGGCTGTTGACAGAATTTATTCCAGCAGCTCTCTTTACTCACGTATGAGAGAAGAGACTCTATTATCTACTGCTTGCAAAGTCTACATCTGTTTTTGTTCCATTCTGCTGCCATGCAGCTTTAGTACTGCGAGTAGGAGTTACTTCATTCTGTCAGAACACATCATCATCCCAGGTTAATTCAGAACTTCCCTTCTTTCTCTCAGCGTTACCCTTTTACATCCATTGCTTCCTTTGTTTTGGGTCACTGGGCCAGGCTTTCTGTCTTGTTATCAGAGTTTTACAGTTCACAGTCTGAAACCCCTCCAGTTCTTAACAGATGTTGCAGGCAGGAGATATTTAACCAGTGGTGCTGCACAGGTAAACAGAGCTGTCGTGGCAGAAGGTGAAGAATTGCATTCCCAAACAGAAATGACGCAGTGAGATGTTTTACTAAGGCTCATCTTACAATTATCTGAGGTTTAGAAAAACTACAGTGTCCCTTTCCTTTGTTTGCCTTCAGTTGTCTCTGGGATTTCAGTCCCACTGCCTTTAGAGGCTCTAAGCAGATGCAGCAGGTAACTGATACTGCTCTAAATACTGCTCTGGGCAGAACTGTGTATCAGGCCCTCCTGTTCATCAGTCTGAACAGAATTATGGTGACTGTAAAGTCCTGACCTTTTGGTCTAATACAGACTTTATCCAACTAAATCTCTTCTGTAGAAGACCACTCCAAATCTTGACATCAGATCTGAAGCCTGCTAAATCTGTGGGGATCTTGACAAATCTAAGATCCAGGGAGAATTTATAGCTGAAGCTGTTCCTAATTCTAGGACAAGGGATCCATTGTTTTTGTATAAATAAATGTGTCAACACAGTTTGGTGTAGCTTCATCAGAAACAGGGGTAGGAGCTCCTTCACAAAGGATGCAAAATGTCCAAAGCAGTTCCCCTCTTGACATCACTTTTTCACCAAACTTCCCCTCTGTCATCCTGGTCCCTGTATTTTTCCTTTGGTTTTTTAACTTCATTTTACCCTAAATGTCAGCGGAAGTAAAACCTAAAATGTGGGTTTGTGGACAAATCTCTAGAAGTAGGGATAATTCCAGAGAAACTGGAACTCAGATGTCAACCAGTTTTCATTATTATTCCATATATAACATTTCTGTCATCAGTTTCTCTCCTAGCATGTTCAGCAGGAGATGTTCACCACGTGTTTCTATAAAGTTTAGCCAAGCTACATCCTGAGTAGAGCCTGTGGACCATTAATAAACCATGAGTAAATAGTGGTAATAAGTAACAAGGATCTTTCAGGGCTGCCCTTCCCTGGTGGCAGAGCTCAGCTGTGGTTCAGAACCTCCTGGTAAACGGGACTGGTGGAACACAGGAAGTGATTCATGGCAAACATCTGGGGAGCACTGGGCTGCTGAGCTCTTTGACATGGTCCTTGCATCTGCATTTCATAGAAGAGTAGAAATTGTTACTTATCTTGGCAAGTTGGATGCGAGAGGTAATTAGAACTGTATCCCCCTGGAATTTCATAAGCTTGAGAAGTGAGTGACAGAACTTTGCATTTCCACTTCATGTATTCAAATATAGCTGAGAATTGCCATCACCTCTTTAGTGGTCTAATCTGTACAAACTAGAAAATATAAAAACCTTGAGGATCCAATCAGATCCTGACTCATCACTCTCTGCCAGGGCTGATTTCTGATGGATAAATAAGCCAGCAAGCAGACACAGCCTGAGATTCAAGAGACCTGGATGCAATTTGTGGTGCTGTAGCCTCATCTGTGACCTCAGAGCTGGGTACAGAGGCTGTCTGGGTGTGCTGCAACCTGGTGCTGTGAGATCAACAGCTCTGAGGTGAGAAAATTCCCTCCTGTGCCATGAGAGGAATTAGGAAATGGAATTTGCAGTAGTGCAAGGAAGGGACTTCCACATTAGTCAATAGAACATTATGAAGAGGAGGGTGTATATTAAAACTTAAATTCCATGTGACTTTAGGAGCCTAATCCTCGTTTGAGGTTATGTATTTTAGACCAGGACCTTGGAGTTGAATTGCTGTGTCATATGTCTCATTAATCATCACTGCTTTCTCTTAATACCCATCTAAACAAAGATGTATTTCTGCTTCCTGCTATCTCCTTTCATATAACCTCGTGGCCCAATCGTTTTCTCAGGCTGGGGAAATAATCTTCCCAGAAGCAGGAGGTAGCATTATCCTGGCTCTGTGTTAGCATTCCTCAGAGTACTCCAGGCTCATGCTCGTGTTTCCCACTCCATGGAATATATTTATTCAACACCTTTTTTTTCCTTGCTGCAAAATGTACAGGCAATCCTTTCAACTGTTGAACTGCTGTATTACAAGAGGCCCCAACTAACCGCTTTTACTCTGGCAAGCTGCTGTGCTTGCTGAGTTTCCTGCAGAGCATGATAATGCATGTAAAGCATGGCCAGGAAAAGCCCACTGGGAAGTGCTGCATCCAAGGGACACACAGCAGAATGGGTTTGGATATGATGCCTGTGCTGAGCCTCTCAGCCCAGAAAGAGGCAGCCTTGAGTGCGAGTTCCTTGCAAGGATGAGGAAATGTAGAATTTTACACACTGCAGCCATCCCAGTGAGCACCAGTGTTTTGAAGATAAATAAAATAAAAGTTTGAATTTTAAGTATATGGACTATGACAGATTTGTTTCTGATTTATTTGCTGGTGATGTTACAGTCAGAGAAAACAAAGCTTATGCCATTGTGGCAGTGCTGTATCTCTTCTATAAATAATCTGGAAGTGTTCAAGGCCAGGCTGGATGGGATTTAAGCAGCCTGGTATAGTGGAAGGAGGCTGTGTCCACAAAAGGGGGTTTGCACTAGGGGACCTTTAAGGTTCCTGCCAATCCCACCCATTCTGTGATTCCAGGAATTTCAAACTCTTGTGCATCCACTCTGGCACCTTTCAGATTTGTCATCTATGGGAAAAATGTGAAATTTAGCCACATTTCTTGAAGTTGAGCTTGGTCTCCTATTTCCCTGATTTTTGTTATAGCATCTCTAGAAAAAGGATGGAGGAAAAAGAAGAAAGGGTTTACTGTTTGTCCTGAGCGCTCTGAGTAAAGGAGAGCAGCCACTGCAGGGCCATGCTTAGCTCACTGTCCATTTTCCAGTTCTCTGTCTATTGTTCCATTAAATCTTTAATGCAAAAGCTTCATATGCTTATCTGCTTGATTAAGTATACACTATCTTCTTTCCTCTTCATCATTAAACTGACAGTAATTACACCAAATTGAATGCATGACCTCTGAGCGTTTGCCCCAGCAAGTTACCAGAGAAGGACTGGTTATCTTCTAATCCACTTTCATCAAAGTTACAAAGATTTAGTTCCCCAATACAGAGACAGTGATTCACATCAGAAAAAAAGGTGCAGATAATTGCCATTTATTACCTGCAAGACAAATCAGGTCTGAATCCTCTATCTGTGCTGGCATGAAAAATAACCACTACTCAGTGGAGCAAAAGGTGGTGACCCACCAGCTAATGAAGTGTCAAAATGAAGCCAGAAAAAAGGATTGACTTTCAAAGTCAATGAAATGGACAAGGAAAAATAAAATGGTAAATATTTTATTGGTTTTCTGGGATTCCTTATTTTTTTATTTACTCTTGTTAATTCAGGCCTGCAGAACAGGCTCATCTAAACCCAAACATTTTTGTTGGAAACGGTATCACGTTGAGAAAGCTTAAAAATATAGGCAACCCCCAATATTATTCAAATAGAGAGCTCTTCTACTTTTCTGCTTCTGTCAGATTACACATTTCAGATAGACCTGACTGTCTCCTGGATGAAGTCAGACAGCCCTGCTCCTGTGGAATCAGCCCCCAGACTTTGACAGGCTGTGGTGTTACTGCAGGAAAACCCAGTTCTGCTTTGTTTCTCTGGAAGGGAATGAAGTCAGACCCTGTTTGTTTTTAGCACAACAAACAAGAATAAACATCACTCCGATCACTTCTCAGGTAAATGGCTACATCTGTATTTAACATTTTGACCTAGATGCAATTGGCTCTAATCAAGTCACTAATTGCTTTCAATTTAAACATACATCAGAACCAGTAAAGTGCTGTTTTTCCAAATATTTCTCTGATAGAGCAGCTTTTATTGGAATTACTCCATGAGAAGCTATAGTGTCACAGGTCAACGTCTAGGCTACTTTTCAAGAATACAAAAGAATGAAAGTTTATTGGCTTTATCTGGAAACGATTTCTGTGAGCTACTACAAAAGTTTTGTTTGCTACATGACAATTTACCACTTTAGTTCCTAACTTGCATCAGTTGGCACATAATGAGATCAAGTGAGAGCTCAGCCTTAAGCTGTCTGTCTGTCAGCATATTATCTGCTCTGCCATGGAATAGGAGCAGCAGAGCAGCTTGGATAAATCAGCTTTTGCAGTTGTCATTCCCTGCTATATGGGGACTTTATGTTAGAAATACATTGTCTAGATTAGGCATGGATTGATAGCTGTGCTCTTCAGGAATGATGAAGAAATATCAGGGATGATCATTATCCACAGAGGCAGCTCCTTCCAGCCAGTCGCTGCTTCACGTTCCATGGGAATAACTTTTCTCCATCTCCTTCCACAGAGCTGAGCTCACGTGAGAAGCGGTGAAAAATTACATCTGTGAGTGCTTTTGTACCGAGCTGGGAGCTGCTGGAACAGAATCCCTGAAAGCTCTGCAGTGGCTGGACACAGTTCCTTACCAGGCTTAAGGGAACAAGAAGGCAGCATCAGATTTCGTTCAGCAGGAAGTAGAAGGGAAGGGTTTAAGAAAAAAAGAAGAGAATGAAATTCAGTCTCTGCAAAGCAGAGTGAAATGCTGAACGTGTCGCAGGACTGGAGCAAAGGTTAGAATTGGAATGGTAAATACTGTACAAATCTCAGCCCCAGTTTCAATCCCAGTGCATATCAGAGCAAATCGAGCCTGCTGTGGTTTAAATGGTGGCAGTCACACACAGTGCAGTGTGGAGACCTCTCATTTCCGTGGTTGGCTGTGGCAGTGCTGCACAGAGTGCAGGGGCACTGCCTGGCCTGGGAACCCAGCAGCCGCCAGGTAACACTGGCCAGGAATCGTGTGAGCCATGGTGTGTGGGCTCTCCTTTGAATTTTCATAACTTTTCTATTACAGCACTTCATTCTTTGCAGAAAAGACAGAGAAAAAAATTCTATTAAAGTATATTTCTCTTAACCTTAAAGGTGTTTCATATTGGCACTTTCTAGTTCATCTTGGTCCATCAGACCAGATCTTGTAACATCTCCCTTTCCAGCTGTCCTGCCTTGAACCCTTCTGTCTGAAGAGCTGGAATTAAAGAACTTCTGTTCTTTTGGCCTCCTAACATAGAAAACAAAGGCCACTGACGAGTTTGTCTTCAGTGAAGGGTGCTGATGGTGAGGATGTATTAGATAACTAATGCTGTGTCTATTTTATTATGCCAATAATTACATGGAAGTCTGCACCCACTTCTCCATGTTCTGTTTTCATACCTCTGGGACCCAGAAATGCTGGATGGACACAGTCCCCGTTCTTTAGAGCACTGGCTCAGGTAAAAACGATTCTTACACACAGAGCAGTGGCTCCAAGAAAAATCTGATTTCACAGTTGTCCATAAGAATCCTTTGATTTGAAAATGCTGTTTTTCCATATGAGATAACCGAAGCATGAATATTTCCACCAGTGATAAAAGATGAATAAGCTTTTCCTAGGAGCATCTCCCAGACCCATTGCAGTCTGTCAATCCAGGGCTTTCCTAAGCTGAGCCTGCCATTCATGCCAAAGTGTGATCTGGTTCTGAGATGTGGCATGTGGGCACTGAGATTAAACCTTCCAATTTATCACTTACAAATTAAGCTGGGATTGAACATCAGAGGAATCAAAGTTTTTTTTGCCTGTATCATAAACTGAAGAGAATTTTACAGTATTCTGACAAGGCACAAATATAAGAATCAAATCAAGCAAAAATTGTAAATAAGTAATGCAAGAAACCAAGTCAATACTGTAGAAGCTGAAACTTGAACTGCAGGGATTTGATAGGAGCCTCTTTTTTACTTGTGTAAGAATGAAATAAATACTATCTGGCAGCATGTGTGTGGCAATGTGCTGAGAAAAATAGAGAAGGTGATCTCTAACTCAGGGTGATTAGATTCCTGACCCCATTGCTTCAAATGCTTGTTGTTCACAGTCTGGGAGCTGTTGTTATTTTTGTAATGCAGATGTGAATGAGGTAAAAGTCTTATTTCAATTCATTACTACATTTTCACTGCTCATGTGGGAACACATTGGAAAGCTGAACTCCCACCTGAAGGCCCCAAAATTGCAGGTTCTTCTCCAGGTGCCAGGGTTTAAACACAGCCAAACACTGTTGGCTTTAACCAAGGGTCAGCAGTAGATGGAAAGACTTCTGACCCCAGTTACCACCTTCATGCCACTCGTGGACTTGATGTGGTCTTTACAGAATTCTTTCTGGCAACTCTACAGAAGCAGAGCCTGCCCTATACATTGCAGTTTGAAGTAGGATTTTTTGTTTGTTTACCTGAGTTCCACTAAGCCATTGAAAGGAAGGAAACATAGGGATGCTATATATATATAGGAATTATTTGTCTCACAATAAAGTGCAGCTACCTGTGGACTCAACAAAGCAGCTATTTAAAGACCACACTAATTTTTGAACAAGGAAAACAAAATGTGATTTCAGGATCTTTGTGCAAGTCAGCAACGTCTGTGTTTGATACAGCAATCAGGCATCGCTTTGTTTTTGCAAAAGTACGGGATTCAGTTTAAACCTTTGGGATTTCAAACTAATCAAATCAAAGATCAAGCTGGGGACTGATGCTTTAAAGATGGATGCTGATGTAATTTTTTTTAATAGAATGTCATTACAGCTGGGAGGAAGGAGTGAGACACTCCCTTGTCATGGTCCTTTTTTTGCAAAGGCTGCCCAAGTGACATTGAAATAATGCTCAGGCATTGCTGAGAGGACTCTTGACACAGTTTGGGGGGATTTGTCAAACTATTGCATTTACCACTCTGGCAATCAGTAAAATCCGAGCTAGACATAAAGATCTGGTTAGTGTGATGCCTGTGTTGTATTCCAAGTGAAAACAGTGCCAGTCAGAGTGTGTATTTTGGTGGGCTGGGTCCTGCTGTTGGATTTCCGGTGCAGCCCAGGCTCATTTCTGCCTCCTGGTACTGATCAGTGAGGGCAGGGAAGGAGGGCATGGCTCTGTGCAGCGCTCTCAGGAGAGCTGGAAAGAGATGGAGAGGGAAAGTTTGCAGAGCCATTGGGAAGAGCTGCAGCTCTGCCTGAGAACCACTCTGGCTGTGGTGAGGCTGACACCAGAGAGCCTCTTGCAGCCTCTGGCTGTGCTGGAGAGCAGCGGCCGCTGCGGGGCTGTTTGTGCCCTGCCCTGAGCTCACCCAGCCGGGCAGGGGCTGCTGCCTGTCCCCAGCAGAGGAGGCTTTGATCAAGGAGCAGCTTCCCCACTGTCCTGCTCTCACTTCCTGGGATATAAGGCTGGATGCTGTCCTTGTCTCATTCTTTCCAATGCCTTTCTTGTGCACTCGGCTTCAGCGAGTTCGGATGCTCCAAAGGTTGAACTTTAGCAGTGGCCACTTTTGCAATTGCATATTCAGCACTAAATAAATGCCAGCACGCAGCATAAATGGATATGGTTTCTATAGGAATGGCAGAGATAGCATGTGCCTGCTAATTACTTTAATTTCCGTGCACTTCTGCTGCATTTTCCCACTCCCACGCTACTGAAGATGGTCACAATGCCATTGTGGTGCAGATGAGAAAAGGGGCAAATAAAAAGAACAGTTAAAATACTCTTCAATTACAGAATCATGGTTATCAGTTCAGTAGCTGTTTTCATATTTGTCATAGGTCACCCCAAGACAATATTAAATGTTCCTTTTATTTGTTTGCTGTTAAACAACACTGAAATACTGTGGAAGATTATGAGTGGGGAAAAGCAGAGCATTATTTACATGCCTTCTGTACTGCCAGAACATTATTACCAATAAATCAAAGAATTCACTTTGCTGGTATTTGGTTTAAGGCTTTTTCTATCAAGTAGAAGAAACATCTTAAGTGAGCTGCTTGCCACCTACAGAAGGGTTTGTAATAGGTAAAGGTTACACTGAAAAGAAATAAAACCTCAAATGCAAACTCATTCAGGCAGTGATTTTTCTCCTCAGAGCATCCCAGCCCAAACATGCAGCACAAAATGTGTTTATTTCCCAGCCTAGTGCTGGGTGTCATTTCAAGCCCATTAGGTCAGACCTGGAGAGGGATTGTTCCGAACTCTTGAAACTCCTAAGAAAAATTGCTATTTTGGTCACACTATGACTTTTGCCTCTCCCCCTTCCCATCTGTTTTTAAATGTCTGGATGCTCAAATATCCCTGTAGGAAGGTGTTGAAGGAACTGCTCATCATCGTGCCGTGACGCAGAGGAGCAAATGTCTTGGGAATGCTCACTCTGGTACCTCCAGACACCAGGGCAGGGACATTTCTGAGAGGTTTGTACTCCTCAGTCATTGCTACTTCCCAACCACAGCTCCACCTTTTGAAGGCTTCACTTCCAGAATGCAATTTTAATGAATGGACTTTAGCACAAGCTTTATATTTAGCTTCCCTTGTAATAAACTATTCTGCTTCTTCTGAAATCTGTGGAAATAGGATGTTATTTTTAATGGGCATGAAGATATGACCCATGTTTTCTGGTAAGGTTCTCAAAGTCTGAAATGGGTTTGTGTTGCTGGAATGCACCATTTGAATTCTACCTTTTGTCTTAGAGGTTGCAAAGAGCAAACTTTCTTCTGAGCATTCATCCACTGATATGGTTTAGGGTTTTTTTTCATTCATAACAGTGAAGCAGAATGTTTGGAGGCCATTCTTAAAACTGAAATAATATTAAGTAGTAACTATAGAAATGCTATCCAAAGAGGGGAACCCCAGGGTGGAATTATTTTTTAATTTTATAGGTTAAGTAAGATTCCATATTTGACTCCAATATGACAGAACTCACAATTTTATATCCATGTATCACAGTTGTAATCACAAATAATATAGACACAACTGTCAATCTTATGCATAGAACTGTTGAAAACTTTGTCTAAAAAGCCAAGTTCTTTACAAAAAAAGCAACTCCCTGAAAACAGGAATGCTCATTTTGTTAACTAACTAAATCAAGCTAAAGCAAATGTTGTAGATATTTATATTTTTATTTGAATGTTGATAATGTTTAAATATTTGGTTTTTGGTTCATCCAGCTTTCTGTGTACTTTTTTGATCTTTTTTTTTCTGTTTTGTGATCTATTTGAATATTATTGAATTTTCTCTTGAATATTAATATGGAAACCTTTTAATAGCTCAACATTATTAAGATTTTGGGATTTCTCTCAGATTTCCATTCCTTTTTTTTCAAAATGCAAAGCTGACATTGAATTCCATTCTAACCTGAAGTAAATATTAACTGGAATTTTTCCATTTTGCCATTAAACTCAATCAATATGTGATACAACCTCATTAACACATTCACAATTTAATTTTGTATGCACAACAAACACTACTTTGAGCGATGGTATTGACTACTTTTTGTGCAAGTACTTTAAGACTTTGGTTTCCTGGAGGTTGCTTACATATAAATCCAAGTTGCAAAATTCTAGTAATCACTGAACAAAACTGTAAAATCATTTAGATATGATCTCAGCTGATTGCCATAATTTGATTTAGTAAATGTCAAATACAAACCTAAAATTTCTTTAGGTTCTGACATCTTGTCAATACAAACTCGTCCCAGCTTGTGATGGCAGAGCTCAGTTTTCTCACAGAACACATTTTTCTGTTCTGATAATAAAATACTGCTCAGTGGAAGGTATTCATGCTTCTGCCTGAGAAGCATGAATTTGAACAGAAGGCAATTTTTATGCTGCTAAATGTGAAATCATAATGTTTTTGCTACATAAACCAAGCTTATTTCACAGCAGAGAAAAAAAATGAAGAGAAAACCCTGATATACTGAGTCACTGAAGTGAATCAATCTTTAAGAAAGCCCAAGGTGTTAATATAAAAATTCTGCTCAATATTTTCCATGTAGAACTTGTTTTTATGTGTCGTGTATAAAATGGTGGCTGTTCTTTCTCAAAATGAAATTTTCTTTTCTTTGAATTCTCGGGTTGTGGGGAGCTTTTAAAGCCAGTTCTGCAGCACACAGAGAGGGGAAGAAAGGCAAGGAAAGGAGGGCTGTGCTCAGAACGCTCTGGAGGCGTCCAAGATGTATCACCCAGTTTGTCATTCCAAGCCAACAAAACCCCCAGCCCTCCAGAGGGACGAGGAATTGGCACCTGGAAAAGCTGCCTGGTGGTCAACAACAGGAAGGAATAATTTGTGCCATTTCATCCCACTGGTGGTACCTGTGCAGGAAGATCCTGACACGAGGAAAGTTCCTTCCCCTGGCACAGTCTCTCCTCTCGAGCGGACGGAGTTTAAAGGTGTGATCAGCAAAGCTCTTCAGGAGGGAAGCATCGCATCTCTTCGGAGGAATCTGTTTTGAGAATAGTCATCAGAGAGCTTACAAAGCCAGCTTTGTTGGAGAAAGAGAGAAAAAACAGCATTGAGAATGAGAGAAAAAACAGCATTTAAAAAGTTCCTCCCGCTGAAAGCGTCGAGTTTGAGTACCTGGGGTTTTCAGCTCGCTTAAATTACACCCTGTGAAAAACACACAAGAGGAGCTGGTTTAAAGCAGATTTTCTCCCTCAGATGGAAGATTTAACTCCTTAGCTGGGCAGTACAGAGCATGAATGTCCCATTCCACATCAATTAGGATCAGGGATACCAGCAATGGATGGAACTCCTGACCCAGGCTTATGCCAGAACAAAGCTTCTTTCCTGAAAAGGAAAAGGTTTCACTCCTGTGAATTGGGAACTCTTTTCGGGTAAATGTGATGAGACAAGCAGTGAGATTCTTTTTCATTTGCAGAGAAATAGCAGTGAGATTCCCATACATTTTCAGAGAAATAGTGACTTGTAGAAATACTTGGCCCTCCCTGTGCCCTGTTTCTTGTCTGCCTTTAAAACTGTGGATCCCAAGAACACAGACTGGGGTCAGCAGAGCAGAGAAAGTGGCTGCCTGTGGCAGAATTTTGCCCAGAACACGAGATTTCCATTCTCATCTCTCCTGTGGTGGAGAGGAAGGTACCCATTTGCCCAAGTCTATAACTTTATATGTGGGGTTTTTTAGGCCTTGTTAATAATTTTGGTGTTTTACAAATATTTTGAATTAAGTGAGGTTACAGAAAAAAAAAATCCATTCTAATTCAATAAAATTAAATGTAATTAGATTTTGTATTAATTTTTTCAGTGTCAAATTTATTACCTTTAGGAGGATTTGTAATATAGTATAAATTGTAGCTCATAATAAGGAGTTGGAGTAATAGTGAAATGAGTTTTTATTTTATTAGACTTTACAATTATGAGAGTGATTAATTTCTTCTTTAAAAAGATTTGTTCCTTTACTTGACATGTCAGTGTTTATGAACAAAACTTTTAAATTTAGTTACCATCACATCACTCTCAAAATCAATAAACGTAGATTTTTATTATGAGCAGTATTTGTGCTATTTTTAGCCTTATGACGCAGAAAAGAAAGAGAAAATTGAGATTGGTTTGCTTCTTTCTGCTTCGCTGGATGAAGTAGAAATTCTGTCTGTTCCCAAGTGCATTAACCAGCACATGAATTCCATTTGTTAGGAAAATCCTCCTTTTGGAGCCAAGTTTTTAGAATGCAGGCACAAACCCAGCAGCAGATGCATCAGCATTTCCTGTGCTGCTGATGGGACAAGGTGCAGGTTTCTGTGCTGGAGATGCTGCTCAGCTGAAAGGAAGGAATTGTCCAAGCTGTGATTCCAGGAGATCAATTCAGTTCAAATTGAGGCCCTTGCAGATGGTAACAGCAGCTCGTGTGTTGTTGTTCTCAGTGTGCCCCAATACACATGGCCTTGCTGTGCTCCAGGTGACCTGGTGCTTGTGTCAGACCTTACCTGTGCTGTCCCCTCCCATTTTTTGGGACTGAGGAAGAGCTTTCAGGACGCTCCACATCCCGCAGTGAATCGGAGCCTCTGCCTTTCATTTCTTCTGCTGCTTCTCCTGCACAGTCTGACCCTTGCCATGACTTCAGCATTCCCATTTCCAGCGTTTGGGGTGGTGCTGACCACTGCCTGTTGAGCTCAGGTTATCAGGGAAGGTGGATTTCCAGTGGGGACTTTGGCTTATTTCTAGAACAGGAATGAATATTTTTACTGGCTTTCCTTTGTAGATTCCTTAACTCTCTGTAAAATACTCTCAAGATTGGATTCATCAGCTCTTGCCAGGCCAGAAATTACTGGAGATGAATAATAGATGTTCCCCACTGCCAGGTTTGCCTCTCTTGCCTCAGCCTGGTCCTGCTTCCAAGTGGCTGCTGAGCTCATCCTCTTCAGTGGCTGATGGAAACAAACAGCCACCAAGGTGCTGTGAGTAGCACAAATTCATCATCCATTTCTCCATTCCAGGGATGCCTTGCATTTTTGAAACTATTTTCATTCCTTTTGGAGCCTGGAGACTGCTGAAGTAATAATGGCTTACCCTAGGAGCAGATTTCTTAGTAAACACCATACCTTTGTGAAAAATAGCTATTATTGTGTTTGAAAGGAAGCCAAGGAAACAGATTTATTGGATTTGCCTTTTTTGGTTGTGTGGGGGTTTTTTTTTAAGTTGGTTGTTTGGTTGGTTTGGTTTTTGGTTTTTTTATTTTATTTTATTTTTTTATTTTATTTTTATTTTAATTTTTTAATTCCAAATACTTGTTTCTTTATTAAAATAAATAGAATTTGGGGGAATTCTAATCCACCCATTCTGGCATTAATGAGGGTGATTTGCCTTTTCTGGGCAACTGTTGTGGTCTTTAGAGATGGTTTCTTTGTTAATTAGATGCATCATAACACAGCTTGCATCTCTGTATCTCACAAGCCAAAATTACAATGTACTGAGCAGAACTCTCACCTGTGCTTTAAAAATCACAGGTCTTGGTAAGGAGGAAACTCAAAGCTTATTTTGGAGCTCCTGTCTGTATCCTTGCCTGCAGTTGAAAGGACTCACTGTCAGTAGCAACTGGAGATCTAAGAAAAGACTTTCTATTTTGATACCCACACAGCTGAACACAGATCTGGGAATTTCATGCTTTGGGGGTACTTATGCTACATGTAAAAATAGGTGAAACTGAATCAGTATTATGAAAAAATATGACATTTTGTCTATAAATATTAGTGGAAGAGTTTAAATATTTGGTTTCACGCTGCTCAAGCTAGTCCATGGAGTCTCAGAAATTAGTGTAGAAGTGACTGCTGGCACATAAAGTAATCAATGCATTTTCCTCTTTTCACCTAATTGGCCAACCCCAAATTTCTTCCCCAAACTTAAATTTTGGTCTGTAAAGGGAGAGGCACCAGTCCTGCAGTGACATTCATGGCTACACTAAATAACAGTTGGTGTCACTACCAAGTGACAGCTCACTGCTGCACAGCTCATGGTGCTCTCTCTGCATGTTCAACCCTTCACGATAAAAAGCTGCTCAATCAAACAGCAGCTCATCAATAGCCACAATTGATAAGGCTTCATACAGATTCCAGTTAAAAATCAGCAAGGATTTGTCAGCAATTAAGTGCCAGCTGTCCTCTGGATTTACTGATGAAGAGACTCTTTGGTGGCAATACCAAAAGTGTTATCTCTGGATCAATTCTCTTTGTCTGCTAAATTGGGTGATGGGGTCACCATAACCGAAAAATGCTTGGAATTATATTTTTCTTGATAAGAAATACAAGTTATTTCTGTCTCTTCTCGCAATAAGGTGTTCACAACACAGGCTGCTAAGGAGCCAAAGTGATCTCCTGGATGTCTGTGGATATCTGAGACTGCAGCTAAAAAGTACTGGCAGTGTGGTGTTACATAGGTCTTAATTAAAAGATGCTGCTCACACCTCTGATCAGCTGGGAGAATTCTTATATTAAGTCTAATTACTACAAGTATTCCACACCAAAGAGCCATAATCTCGTTAATTCAATAAAATGTCTTTCTGTATGAGCACACTCCAAGTGATCTTTTGCATGGATCTATTCATAGTTACAATAAAGAAGCAGAGAAGGTATTATAAAACTTCAGATAAAAATGGCTAAAAGGCACAGAGAAAGTCACTTCCTTTGCTTGCAGTTTGATGATTCTGAAAACCTAGGAAAAGATTTCAGGTGGCCTGAATGTTGAGAAGTCTGGGGAATCTTGGATTCTTTTGAGGAATCTTCAATCCTTTTGATTTTGAAGGCAATGTGTAAACTTATTTGCTTCCTAGTGCTCATATTGTTTTAGGAGAATGAAGGAGACCTGTTACAGCTGGACTTGTGACTTATTGCCAGCTTAGAGAAACATCACTATTTTGGATGCTTAATGGACAACCAAAAAGATGAATTAAATTACAGGGCTTCTTGTGAGTTCCTGTCTGTCAACCCAGAAAATAATTTCAACCTGTCAGGGAAAAATGAAAACTGGAGTCCTACTCAACAAGGAGCAAAATTGTTGCTTAATGTAATAGTAAATAAGCTTATTTTGCTCTGTTATTCAGGATGACTGATTTGCACTGCTATTTAGGATGATTGGTTTCAGTGCAAATGAAATATTTTTCAATTTCAGAAAAAAAACAATCCAGATGTATTTTAGGTCCTTTATGCAGATAAAATGTCTGGGTGAATATGTGTGTGCAGTGCTCCTCAGCCACATCTTCCCCCTGTGTCCCAGCTTGGGAAATGGAGCTGGAACAAAGAGACTTCCACTGAACTTGCTCCTGGGGAAGCAATTTTCTAATAGAAAAAGCAGTTTTCACAGAATCGGATTTGGATTTCTGGAGTTGTTTTCAGGGGAGGAATTTTTTAACTGAAAATGCAGATTTCACAGGAACAGCGAGGTGTTTTGGTTTTGTTGAGAATACATGATTGCTGATATTTGCAGGAGAGATCAAGGAGCTCATTGCCCTGATATGCTTTGGTTTTCTTTGCACCAAGACAGAAAACTCTGGGAGACTGGGAAGGCAGGACAGTCCTCCCCTGCCAGGTGGCCCAGGGGATTGTCCAGCCAGCTGACCAACCAAATTCAAACAGGCTATTCCACTCCACTAGAAATTCCAGTGCAGCAACCCCAAAGCTTTACTCGAATGGAAATGCAGCCACCCAGCAGCCTGGTTCTCTCCCTGTTTATACTCCTGGTGTTTGCTCTGCCACGACTTTTGCACCTGATTGCTTCTGCAGCAAAGCTGGCCTCGATGCAGCGTGAGAGGCAGAACATGGACTGGCAACTTTCAATAACAGTCCAAGCCCCGACATTTCTCCTTTGCCTGCCCACACAATCCCTGGCACCTGCTGCCTGAATCCCTGATTGCCTCCCCAGCACAGGAACAGTTTGGGTGTTAGCAGGCAGCAGAGTGAACTATCATAGCTGTCGGGATCCCCAAACTCATATCAACAGTTTGTGCACTACTAATCAAACTCATGTGTTTCAAATCCTGCTGTCTAAACAGAGCTGCCCATCTTGTCCCTCACATCATTGTCCAGAGAGCTGGATTATGTCTTGCTGTGTGTTCATTTAATTTGAGAATACTTGGGTATGTCTTCTAGAAAGGGGAGAGCTTAAATGTTTTGATTTCTTATAGAGGTTTGGATTTGATCTCTCATCTCCAGCTTTACAGTGTCTTCTCATTATCAGAACAAAACTTCAAATAACAAAAGGTGTGGAAGCACCTGGACTGGAATTCCCCAAGAATATCGAATGTGCTGCGTGATTTAGATCACTGACTCCAGCAGTCTCTGGGGAATGTCTGTTGAGCAATTACACCAGCCTAATCCCTGCAGCTAAGAAGCATCTTTGTTCCTTTCGTGTTTTCTTCTAATACCACTGCAAAATACAAGCAAGCAGTCTGGAGGCACACTGCTTTAGCCTCTGCCTCCTCCTGAAGGTAATTTTCCCCCTGCAGCCTGATCAAATGAGAAGTTCTGGTAGTTGTGGTGTCTCGCGCTCTCCCTCTACCCCGTGTGACCTGCAGTACAGCCCTCCTCACCCCGGGCCTTTGGGGCTGTGGAAAGGATAAAAGGTTGTGCCAAACGCAGGCATGGACAGCTGTGCCAGGGAAAACACAGGAAGGAATTCCTTTCTGCAGAGGTTCTTAAAATCCTGCCAAAGACTTAAAACATCTCTGTATAAAACAGGGTTCCCAAGCTGGCACCCTCTGCTGAGGAGTCCCGAGCTTGTTTCCTTGCTGTGCATCTCTAGGGACACCTAACAGAGTTTTACCTTTGGGTGTGGTGTGAAGGGGCAGGCTATTTTTAGGAACAAAGAACTACCTGAGACCACATTTTTGCTAATGAAGAGTTTACTTGCACATGCTACGGAAAGCTTTGCTAATTGGTCTTCTGTCAAAAAGTTTTCATTTGAGCCTATTCTCTTTTCCTATGTAATTTTAACACCCACATTTCTTGTAAGTAGAACTGAAGGATTTTATATTCTCTTCCAGGAGGAAAGGCATGTGCTGCCACTTCAGCGGACAGCGTGGGACACCGCTGAGACTGACAGAACTCCTCTGACCTTTCCTCCTTCCCTCAGCCTTTGTTTTTGCCTGCTAACTCAATTAAGCACCTTTCTAATTCCCACAATGGAGGAGAGTTTTTGCAGTGCTTGGTGTGGGTGTGTAACAGCACAACTGTTTCCAACCTTTATGCCAAAACTGAAGGTCCTCATTTGTTGCTTGCCAGACCATCCAGTCAAGTGTGAGGAGTTCAAACACACAGCCCAGGAACAGACGTGTAAGAGAGGCATGAAGAACTAGAGCTGAATTACTTTCTATCTTCTCTCGATGGCTGTTGAAATCTACCCTGACAGAAACAGAATCAATTTCCATCCTGGGACTCAGAAGTGATTGGGTCTTTGTTGTAAGTGGCCAATTTCTGAGAAAAAAAAAAAAAGTAAAAGAGAAAATCCTGCAAGATTTTTCTCAAACTTATATCCTTTTTTTAAATTTTTTCACCTGAAAACCAAACACCATTCAGGCGTTTTCAACCTGTATTTAACAGATATTTAACAGATTAATCTTGTACAGAACTTGAGCAGGTAACAGTCACCTTTGACTACTTTTGATGGAATTTCTCCAGGAATTAAGCTGTGCAATCCTGGCTCCCCATGCTCATCTTAAGCCCAGCTGGGAGCTGAACTCATTGTCATGACTAACTGAAGGTAAGCAAGGGAGCTGCTGTTCTTGAGAGCCACAAGACTTTATTTTCCTAATTTATTTTACTCAATTTATTCATTGGGGAGATGAAGTACAGCACAGCTGCAGTGGCATCATTTCTGTCAGTCTCTAATTAATTTGTTGATTCCTCAGACAATGTTGCCACATTTAATTTTCAGTAGCTCTTTAATTCTTTGTGACCCTAAGAATTTTCTCTCTGCTAACAATACACTGTAGTTTATTTCTGTTTATTTCTGAGTTGTTGTTCAGTTTCTTGTTTTGTAATAAAACTCTATTAATTTATCACTTATTTATACAGAACTCATTATTCATCTTCATTCTTCATCTTTGTTTAGCTCCTGCAAATATATTTTTACTGCATATTCCTCTCATTTTACATTTAATTCAACACTTTTATGTAAATGACATGACATTTTTCCTTTTCCTGCCTCTGAATTACTGAAGATTTTCTCAAGTGTTTTTTCCTAAATGTATGCTATGCTCTCTCCTTAATTTTGTACTTATTGCTGTGTACCCTTCAATCACAGTTTTATAGTTCACTTTATGCTTTACCTTTTGTATTATTTTCCCAGCCGTGGTGCTTTTTGCTTCCACTCCTGGTTTTTGACATTATAATTACTGTACAGACCTGACATTATGTATTAGGTTCCTTTCCTATATTATTTTACCTACTTTTAATTCTCATTTCTAATTTTGTCTCCTATTAGTAGTGTTCTCCTCCTGTTCTGACAACTGTGCAGGATATTATGATTCTACCACATCTTTCCTCATCCAGCCCTGTCTGTTTCTGCTTCCCTTCCCCACTGTCATAGCCTAGCTGATACCATCTTGATGAATAAATTACCAAGATTGTTCTACAAGAAATCTGTCATGTGGTATGTGACCTCTTTTAAATCTGAGATTTAGCTCTGAATTCCAGATCAGTGCTACATGAGCTGCTCTGATGGAAATGTGTAGGAACTGGTGTCTGGCAGTTTCTTCTGAAGCCTTCCTGTCTTTGTTCTGCTTTCCCATCCTTCTATAATTTATCACTTGTAGGACACAGTAAGTGACTTGGAAAAGGATGTTTTGCCCCAATTATAGCTTGATTGAAGTCAAGTTCAAACAGCTGTGCTCAATACACAACCTTGCAAGGAGGTTGATTATTACATATTGAGAAATAAACACACATGGACACATGAAAAATGTGTGGGCTTTCCCCCCATCTTTATTCTTCTGTAATTAAAAAATGATGGGAGTGTCAAATTATGATTATGATAATCACATCAAGATTTTAGTTCAGCCAGGGGAAGGCAGAAGTGGAAACCTCTGTTAAAACATTCTCTAAATATTTTTTCAAGTGTTCTAAATTAAGAAAACATTTGTATTGTTTGGCTTTTATTACTACCTTAAAGTACTTCCTTTAGTAGTGAAACAGAAGTCCCAGTGGTGACACAGTGAACTTTCAAGGTAAAACATTCATTTTAACATTTTCTGTTATGAAAATGGTGCAGTGACCCCAGACTTGCCATAATGGTAAGAAACATTAAAAAGCAACAAAGTAAAAACAGATTGGAAAAAGATGAGTGAAAAATGAAGTTTTTCAGTTATCTGGCTTCTCCAGGCTGTTTCTGAGAGCACAATGATCAATCTGATATTTAATCCCATGTGCTGCTCTTTCTAGTGTAAAGTTTTTAAGAACATTTCTGCCTCTCCCTATGCACCACAGCTCTTCAAAGAGTGGGTGCCACCGAGGGGCGAGGATGGTGATTAGCTCTGCCTTCTGGTGAGGTGTGGCCTCAGGTCTGCACCCAGAGAGCTCTGAATCCTGTCAGCAGAGTGAAACTCTTGCAGGATGGATTCAAATTCAAGCCAGTCTTTGTTTAATAACTGAGAGCAGGGGGTTGTATTTGGAGACCCTCTATAGGGTCTGTGTTGATATCATTATGGGATATAAGACTGAGATTAATTAAACAGGTAAAGACTCATTAGGTCCAGATTAGCGCACAAAATGCATCTCCTCTCTCATAATGCATTCAACTTCATATTTAGTCTTGCACATAAAGGGTTGAAATCAGCATTCTCTGCTTTATATTTATGACATCCTAAATGCAAGTGGGGCAAGCACACTGATATCCCCAAATGTAAAACATCTGGTGTCCTGTCCCAGGCTTAGGCATTCTCAAACTCAAAAGTGGAACATGGAGGGCAAATCTTCGACTTTATTCTACAGAGGAAGATTATTTTAACATGTTTGTGTACAGGAATAAGTGAAAAACTAGTGACTAAGTAAATTCATAGACTGAGAAAGGACTGAACAGCAATGATTCTTACAGATTTTCATTTGCTTTAAAAACCGTTCTTTAGACTCTCAGCTGTAGTTGATGAATTTATTTTACATGGGAATTCAGTAGGCTCTGCAAGTGTCCCAGAAGATGTTTGAAGGCACTCAGTGCTGCAGGGACAGACACAATATCTGGATGCAGGAACAGACTGAGGCAGAACCATGGCAGCATTAGTTTATGATCATCCCAATTCCCACACCCCAGTAGCTCTCCTTTATTCCCATTATTAGATGACTGTCTTATCCTTTATGGGGTCTCTTTCTGCTTTTTCTGAGGCTTTCATAGATGTGCTTTTATTACAGGAGCACTTAGAATTTAATTTCTTGTAATTGTGGCTCCATATTAACTGCATATACTTTATGTACATGAATAAGTCTCATTATCCCTGTGTCTTTTCCCAGGAGAATTATCCAAGAGACAATGTTCACCATGCTCAACTAGGCAAAGCAAACCGATCATTTCTGTGCCAGTAACTTTGGAAAAAATATAAATCCACCGACTGAAAATCCAGCCTTGAGAAAGCAAATCTTTTAAAAGCAGTTTCACCCAGCTTTCTTGGATGCATTATTCTCCTGGTATATCTCACACCAGAATAGAGAAAAATCAGTTTCATTTTAAAAAGTGTGGTTTGTGTGCACAGGTCTGAGATCCAGGGAGAGAACAGCAGACAGCTAATTTTAGTTTCAACAAGTGTTTTTCTGTATGTTGAATAAGTATGTGTGATCACAAAGGGAATAATTTACAGGAAATCTTAGGAGGTTTTTTGGGGAAAATTATGTATTTTGGGGACTTGGGAAGAGAAATCCCTGTATTTTATCAGAATGTATTCAAGCCTGAAGAATGACATTTTATACAGTATAAAGCTCTGAGGTTCAGAATTCAACTATGGGAGAGTTTGGTGCAGATATGCAAAATGTGGCATTTCACATAAAGGATCAGGAGTGCACTGAAAGCAGGGACATGAGGGGTTTGTTACAGTTATTAACTGCAGCTTGATTAGATAATAAGGTAAATCAAGATTATGGTGAAAGTGGGGTGTGACATAATGCAAAAATGCCTGTAGTAGTGCAGATGTACAACACTGAACAGTTCAGAAGTATTTGCATGCAAATTCAAGGAAATATTAGTTAATCTTTAAAGGCAAATATCAGTGATTTTTACAGTGCTGCAGAGAAGTGGTGGAAGGATTTGCAGAAGCCTCACAAAGAATACAAAAGAAAATAGGAATTACAACAGAAAGATAATGACTTTTACCATGCTTTAAACCAGACGGTGCAGTCCTGCAGCACCCACAGAGAAAGAGGAAAAGAGCTGGGAGGTGGAGAAGCAGCAGATCCTGCTGAGTGAAGACTCTTACAGTATTTAATTCCTTGCAGTAGCAGGAGATTTCTTAGGCTGGAGAATGTTCTTTCCAAGTTTTGTGTCAGAATTGCATCCACACCTCTCCTTCAGTTCGCATCCTGTAAGTTTTTTTTCCCCTCACTTCCAATGCCTTACGATTTTTTTAGTTCTTTACTCATATTTCGCAACTCACACCTGAGGAGCTCTGCAGAAAATTTTCACCAAATGTTTTTAATGACAGTGTGTAGTCTAAACTGGCAGTAGCAGAACACACCTCTGCTCCCTTCTGCCTGCACAAACCCCTCTGTGGTCTCACAGGAACCTCTCAGACCCCTGAGGAGCTCTATTGATGAGCTCCGGTGGCATTTTACTCACCTAAAGCAGCCTGGGCAAAAAGTCTCAATGCAGATTGGATAGATTGGATCTTAGGAAAGATTTCTGCACTGAAAGGGATGGCCAGGCATTGGAACAGCTGCCCAGGGCACTGGTGGGGTCTCCATTCCTGGAAATGTTCAGGAATGTGCAGCTGTGGTGCTCAGGGACAGGGTTCAGTGGTCGTGCTGAGTTAAGAGTTGGGCTCCAAGATCTTAGAGGGCTTTTCCACCCTTAACAATTCCAAGATTCAGCAGCTCTTTCTGTAGCTTTTCCCACCTCTGAGCATCCACTGAGTCCCCCTGTGCCTGCACAATAATCATCAACACTCATCAGTATCTTTACTTAAAGTCAATAATTACTAACAAAATTTAGACCTGTAATTTATTTTATCTTAAAGAGAAGCATGAAGAATCCAGCAGCTGCTCTGTTTGTTACTGCAGTATACAAAACTTTGTTTCTATAATTTCATGCAACCCTTTTTAACTTTTTTTTTTTTAAGGAAAAGTGAAAAATTTTTAAAAATTCTGCTCAGAACATAAATGGAGTGGTTCATGTTCCATTTCTTCTTCCTCTTTCTTTTGATAATCCCATAGTTCTAGGGACTCTAAACTTCTGGAAAATACTTTTCTCCAAGTTATACCTTGTTAGTACTGGGGGAGAGAGGGGAAGAGGAATTGCTATTTTTTGGATCAACACAGAAGAACTCTCTGAGTTCATTCCAGAGGCTTTACCTCTTTTTCAGGGAAACAACAAGAATGAGTTTCACTGACACTCCCAACACAATTTCTGGGTTGCTTGGTTGTTTATTTACCACTTCAATATACAGCAGTTACAGTGATATTTTCCATCTGCCCAAAGTGTTTTGGGGGAAGAAAGTGAATCCAATACTTACTTCCAAGGCAAAAATCGATTTTAACTAGAACCAATGCATTTCATATTCCTGTGCAACTCAGGGCTGGCTTAGTATTCATGGTGCTTTTCCTCATGCAGCACTCTGTGGTGTGTTTCATTTGCAAAGTGGCACGCACAGGAATAAGGCCCAGAGGAACACAGCCCTTCTACCTCCTACAAAAAGTAAATTAGTTTTTCTTAGCATTCTGTCTCTTCATCATCTGGCAAACCTGCTGCTAGTGAAATTCTCTTCTGATGTCCAGTGCAGTTTAGAACAAATTTGTAGCTTGTTTAAAAGGCAGCTGCAGTTTGCATCTAATCAGCAAACATCTGCAGTAACTCAAAAGGAAAAGGTAAACCATTAGCACAGGACAAAATTATCTGAGGTGATCAGGTACGGCAGATGCAAATGTTATTAATGACTGAAAAGCAAGGGAGTCAGGCTGCTTTAGGAGACTCAGTGGTGTCCAGGAAAAATAGGGGTTATTGCCTGTCCTGCCACACAGAACAGCTGTTGGAGGGACTGCAGAACACTACAGGAGAAAGTCTAGTGGGTGGAAAACCCTTGGTGTCACCAACTTCTAATCTAATGTCTTTACTAACTGCTGAGTGTGGGTGCAATTTTCCATGGTATCCATCAGTGAACACTGATGAACACTGTAATTGTCCTCGTGCTGATATCTGCTAAGATCAGAATTTGGCACCCTTGTGCTCTTGCTGTAGAACGAGAGCTCTTTACACACACACACAGAGATGCCTGTAATAAGCATTTTATTCAGTTGTTCAAACACTTCACACCCCAGATATCCAGCTTTTATTAGCTTTTGCATCTTCAGAGCAGCAGACAAAACCCTTGCTGAGACTGAACCTGTTTGGGAAGGCCTGTTTATCTTGCTTTGGACTTTTTCCCTTGGAGGTGCAGTGGGTTTTTAGTGGAGTTAAGTGACTTTCCCTAAGGCGTAAGAGTTGGTAGGGAGAAAAAAGCAAGAACTGAGGCAGGCTTTTCTGGCTCCTCTTTGGTGTTATTACCCATCAGCTCTGCACTCAGCACTCACATGTTCCAAAGAGCTTTCCTGGGAGGGCACCACTGATACCAGGGGCAGGAGGTGACGTTTGGGGTGTGCTGTGTGTGGCCATCAGGGCTCCCACACAGTTTCTGAAGGAGCACAGAGTCACACCCCGTCACAGCAACCCCGCAGCACTCAGGAACATTCCCAGGGGAGGTCATCGTGTCCACACCATTTTTTCGTCCTCTTTCTGTTCCTCCCACTCATTAGGCAAACAAATATGTTCTGTGTGAATACACATCACAACAGGCTGGCAAGCAGCGAGCAACCAAAACAAATTACTGACAAAATCCCTCTGTCAACTTAGCAGCAAATCTGAACACCATGAACTTTACTAGGATGGATATACTAGAGAAAAGAAGATGCTGATTTCATGATGCTGCCATAAGCTAATAATTGGAATGCTAGGCATTCCAATTTACCTCCTCTTCCACTGTCCTGCTTTTTAACTTCCTTTTGTCTGTCTCTCTTAACTCTATCTCACATAATTTTTCTCATTTTATTCATGTTTTGATGATCTTTCTTCACGACCAGTTTTTTATATGCATGGTTATACCCATTCTTCCCATATGCATCAAGATGCCATTTTTATTCCTCTTATTAATTATTCTTCTCTGTTCTGGCTTTAAATTTTAAACACCAAAAGATTTTGGAAGTCTCAAGAAATTTACTACTTAATAGTTCATATTAACTCATGTTAAACTGCTTTTATCTTGCAAGTGTCAGTCCTTCTGACTGGCTTATCTTCCTTTAGGTTTCATGGTCAGTTTGTTAACCATGAATTAGAGAATTGGAAATGTTTAGTAATATAATTCAAGTACAAATGAAAGTTCACATGACTGGAAGGTGTTAATAAAGAGAAAAAACCTAGACCTTCTGGAAGATTCAAGTCACCCCTCTAATCCAAGACTAAGATTTACTTTAGGGCCTGAAAAGCAAATTCCACTACTGACTGACATTTCTTTTTCCTGGAAAACAAAGTTTTGGAAACCTTTAATTCCCCCACTGAAATAAAAATGGAGCCACTTAATAGTTTTCAGAAAGGAGGAATGTTATTCTAAAGTTTATATTGGGCATTTGCTTATGAGTCCCAGATTCCATATCAAAATATTCTCATTCCATGCCACTTTGAATCAAGCAGAACAGGAGCTTAAGGGCTGTCACAGACCAGTCTGGTAATGGGACTGCAGCAGCTTTTGGTTCAGCATTCCAGCCCAGGTCTCTGCAGGTGGTTTCACTGGCTTTCCTGAACAATCCTGTCATTGTGTGTAATGGTTTTAGACCAGTGAACCAAATCCTGCCTGCCTTTCTCTTTAGTTTCAGTGGGAGTTTGTAAGCAAAGTATCAGAGCTCAGAAAATGGCACATGATCCCACTTGAGCTAAAGGGAGAATTTGGGGTAGGTGGAATGCAATTATGAGGCTGGAATTCAGCCAGGTTGCAGGCAGGAGCTATGAATCTGCCAAGTGCCTATGAAATATGTCTCAAAGTTGTCCCCAAAGCAGAGAGAAAAGAGTACTGGGCTGAGAATTCTCTGTTCTCTGCTTCCACGTATGGAGGTAGAGGGGAAGGTGAGGACCAGGGAGAGCTGCTGTGCAGAGCATTCAGAGAAAGGCAGAGGAAAGTGCCAAAGGTGGGAGAAAACAGCAGGCACTGTCAGAACACGCCTTTTCTGCCCCTTGCTGCCAGCAGGTGGGGAACACAAGCAGGGCTCTGGTGGTCACGAAGGCAGTAAAACACCTTGAACTGCAGGCTGTGGGGAAGCTCTCGGTCCCTATTTTATGGAACAGCCCTTTGCAGGAAATACAAAGGGAGAGGAAATTCAGGTGCAGAGACTTCAAATCCAATTTTCTGAAGCATTAGAATTGGCTAAACAGAGCTCTGTGACTGGTTATCATTAAATTATGATAAGTGCTTTATTACCTCTCCCCACTTGCCTGGAGTCCAGAAATCCCATTTGGTGAGAGGCATTCTCAGGAACCAGGCAGAGCTGGGCTCAGACTGAGACTTTTCTTTGGTTCTACTCTATTGGAAGAAACAAGGAGACATTTTTGATGCTTCCCCAAATGGATATAGCAGTAATTAGAAGGAATTTTTCCAGTCTTTTTCTCCCCCTTATGAGTTCAGCTTTCCTAGACAATAACTTTCTCTAGAGATTCAAGTGAAAGACTGTAGCTAAGTTAGGAAACAACACATCAGAAACAGCTGCTGACTGCTGGGTTGGTGGTGTTGGACTCCAAGAAACCCCACAAAAATATACATCAGAAAGTGGGAAAACTTTTATTTTTTAATCAATTTTCTTCCTGGTCCTTCTTTCCTCCAAGTAAGTGATGTTTTCAAAGTCCTGTCTGTTTTCACCTGTGTGTTGAAATAGCGTGTTATTTTAAATGTTTCTGTATTTTTTCCCTTCTTTTTTAATTTTAAAGTATTTTCCTGAAGTTAAAATTAGTTCAGAGACTCTTAAGAACAGCACTGATGCTGTGTTTGGCATTTTTTTGCCCAATATATATATGCCATTTCAATAAAATATGTTTTACTGATGAGATACATGTACAGGAAAGCTAAATGACATTTCCTTAATCAGATGGTCAAAAATATGGGCAAAACTGAAACATAAACCCAAAATTCAGACATGTGTGTAACAGAGATATTCTTTGGAACCAAAAAACCCCAAAAGATCAAAAAAAGCCCATTTGATTCTTTAAGAAACTGTAATTAACTTTTGTAATAAATGTTCCTTCTAAATGGCTACACAGGGAAGCATCTTCTGAGAATGAAATATGAAATAATCTTAAGGCAATTACAAAGAAGTTTTTGATTTGCAAAATTTAGCATAATTATGTAATTTTCTTTTGTGTGCAACCAGGCTTGGCATGGAACTCCCACAAATGATGAGTCATATGGAGCTGGTTATTTCCTTGAGAATAGCAAGAAGCAAGTGAAAATTATCATCTGAATACAAGAGCCCAGGAGTGCAATGCATGAATCTAATTTTACAGTAGAACCCACAGCAAAAAGTTCACCCTGATGCTTGAAGAAGCTGCACCAAAGGTGATCTCTGGAGCACTTGATGGCCTGGCAGGATGTGCAATGGGAAAATGCTGCTTCCCTGAGATGGGAAAATCAAGCTTTCAAGCACCACCTGCAGAAGAGTTCACTCCATTAAGGGTTTCATTTCTTTGCCAGGATGTTTGCAGTGAAGGAGCTGTAAGAGAGTGTTTGACTTTATTATGCACTGTGAAAGGTGAACATATTGTAGACATTTAACAGGTTCCTTCTTTCAGACTTGTTAAAAACGGAGAGCTCAGTAAATTAAATGTTGCCCAGCTGAGTACGTGGCATTCCGTGTGTGGATATAGAAATTTGTGCTGCAGTACATGTAGGCAAAGTGTATCAGTCAGTGATACTCTTAATCCAGACTTTAATGACTCAGTGTGTACTCTTGAACAGAAAATTGCTCCTCTCAGTGATATTAGCCCACAAAATCATTTGGATGATGTCCCATTTTCGTCTAGATCCAAGCAAATACTATTAAATTACTTACAAAGAATTCTTGTAATTTCTTTTAGTTTTCAAAGTCCTTTTTACTGCTAAATTTTTCCTGAAAAGTGCTTTATCACATTCTGAAAGTGCAGTGTTCTACCTAGAGCAGGGATGGTAAGGAGGCACTTTGGATTAAGCAACGCTTTTTGTATTTTTTCAGAACTGTAAATATTTTTTTTTTTTCAGATTTTGTTTTATATAAACAATTATTAGAATTAAGTTCCTTTTAAAACCCACAATCAGATGTCAGTGGTGCCCAAGTGACAGGATGAGCAGCAGTGGGCATAAATCATGTACAGGGAATCTAAGTTAAATATAGGAAAAAACTTTCTGGGACAGGCTGAGAAAGGGGAATTCTTGGAGAAAATAAAAATGAGAGTGGCCCAAGGCCCTTGGCAACCTGCTTGTGTCGAGCCTGCTCTTAGCAAGGGTTGGAGCAGCTGAGCTCAGGAGGTTCCAACCTCAAGGATTCTCTGATAAATATTAATCAGTGAAATGGATTATTCACTGTTTTCAGAGAAAGGAATTTCTAATTAATGCACCCTTTTCCAAATGAATTATGTCTCTGCTAACACAGTTTTTAGAGCAGGAATCTCTATTATAACTCATTTTTTTTCCAGTGGATTCCTACTCTGGCACGAACTTGTTGTGCCATCTCTCTTCATTAAGATATACATGACATGTTCACAGGACCAAACCAAGTGCTTTTACAGGACATATGCTATGTGACTGGCAACACATTAAAAGATAATTAAGCATATTAAACAATAATTTGATTTATTTCATATTTGTTTTATATGGGGATATAAAAACTGATTCATGCCTAATTCGTTTCCCAGGCAGTATCTTTTCATGGCACAGATGTTGAGCAGGCAGTACCAATGCTGTCACCAGAGTTCTGCTCATGTTGTGTCAGGGAAAGGCTTGATCAGACAGTCTGTAATCAAAGGATCAATCACATGAAGAGGACAAACACATTTGTCCTTGAATACTCCTAAAATGTGTTGGTCAGAGGTGACCAGCACAAATAGAAGCGCTAAAAACAGGTCAGGACAGTTAACCAGGAGAGGAAAAAAATAAACCAACTTCTGGTTTAAGATTTTTTCTTCCAAATGATGAATAAAAGTGACTTATCATAGGCAGAAACCTAAAAATTTCGGGTAATTATCCTTTCACTTTTCTCTGCATTAGCGTGGTTGCTTGAAGAGATGCAAACTGCATGATAGACTTAAAGTCAACAAAAATTTGTCTGTCTAAACCACGTACAAATTTATTCCAATTTTACAGATAATGAAGGTTCTAGTAACTGAAAATGGAAATATAAAGTTAAATAGACAAAAATTTAAATGTAGAGTTTATAATAACTCCAAAAAGCTGATCTTCCACTTTGTTAAAATGTGTTCTGATTTAGATGGCTGAAGTGTTGTGAGTAATCCATTGCTATAGAACATCATTTATAAAACACCACTTAACACATCTTGTGTGAAGTATCTATTATTAGCAGATTGTTGATTTCTAAAGAGCAGAAAAAATCTCAAAGGTAGAGGTGAGATAAAGGATGAAATTTCACTTTTGTAAGTACAGATTTTGAGGAGACAAAACAAACCATGAAAACTTTTAACAATTATTATTCTGGAATACCATCATTTTAGAAATTCTTCAGGGGGTAAATTTAGAGGTCAGATTTAGAAACACACAGAAGTAACTGCGGGGATATGAAAAACAACATGTCGCATTTGAGAGCTCTCCCAGCACTATTTTGGCAGAGTATCAGCCGTTCTCAAACATCCTCCTCAAACTGCAATCAAGGTCATCCAGCAAACATCCCATTTCCCAGACAGCCTCCCACCGGGTTGGGCTGGGACACTGACGGGGCTTGGAGGAAGCCCTGCAATGATTTTCATTGTCCAAGGGGCTCAGAGAACCAGAGTCTCTGCCTCACAGAGACAATGGTGAAGCTGCACTTGCACTTCAGACTCTTCATTTTTCTTATTTCATCTTTTACAAATTCCATTTTTTTTTTTTTTTTTTTTTTTCCCTGGGGTTGAATGAACTGTGTTAGGAATGCAGGAAGTCAAAATGTTCTTAAATGGCAGACAAGCCACGTGGGCAGTGATGTGACATTGGCCAAAGCTTTGGTTTCAGCAGTGTTCTGAGAGCAGACTGTGACCTGTTGAATGGAATGGCAGATTTATTAGCAGTTGTGCTCTCTGCTGGACGAGTTGGAGTGGCTGTGTCTGGAGATCCAGACTCTTCTCTGCTGCAGAGCCCAGCCCCAGCAGGGTGAGGGGGGACAGGGCTGTGTCCCTGTCCTGGTGCCCAGCCAGGCTCTGGCACTTCACAAACCTGAACTGCAACAGCAGCTGGGGTCACCACCTGCTGAAATGATCAGACTGGAGTTGTGATCCCCATCAGCAGCTCTTCACCAGCCCCAGAACGTTCTACAAAAACACTGCATTCTGATATGAATGTCCATTTAATAATGGCCAGTTCTGAATCAATTGGATCCATTAAAAATGGGGTTTTTATGACAGATTTCGCAACACCTCTTTGATTTCAGTTCCAGAGAGTCAATTTTCAATCTTCCACAAGGGTCAGGGCACTGAGGCACTGAGTAATTCACAGGCCTCCTTTTGATAGACAGAACAGATTATTAACTTTTTTTTTTTTCCAATTTTTCATTCTTTCAGAATAGCTCTGCTTTTGAAGGCAGAACCAGGAAGTTTTTCTGAAGATAACTACAACAGATTGTGTAAAAATATATTTTTTAAGACTTGTTTGCCTGCAAGATTTTCCCTTGTTTTTTTCCTAAATTAATAAAATCAGTGTTTAATATCCATTAATAATCTGTTTCTATTAAGATTCAAGTGCAATAAACACGTTTTTATTCATTTATTTGCATACTATCACTTAAATCCCCTCATTTTTAGATCATGGCTGGGTTATTCAGGGCTCTCTGCAGACCTATAACAAAGAAACAAGTATTTACTCCAGAGCATTTACAGTATACATGAAAGAGGAGATGAAATAACAGACCAAGACAGACAATCAAGGTTGGGGAAGAAAAGGAAGATAAAATAAAAAATGAACAAAACTAAGCAGAAAAGAAAAAGTCACTCATGACTCGTGGTAAAACAAGAAACAGATCTGAAAGCACGGTATTTGATCAAAAATGTGCAGAGATGCACAGATGTTACAAAAAGTAATAAGTAATAATATCTGCTTCCATTATTTCTAATTGATTATCTAATTTCCCAGCCATCTTTACATTTTAGGGACCAAGACTCCCTACCTCTGCTTACTTTTGAGGCTATGTTCAATTTCTCTAAGAATTTGGAGAATTTTGTCCTCGGGGTCTTTGGCTTACCTGGTCTGCATCTCAGTTTTATCAGCAGTATTCCCTGTGGGCACTTATTTCATGAGGTATTTTTTGTAATTAGTGCCTGATTTTGAGAACTGATCTTTCATGCTCTAATTACAGAGATGCTTAGGAGTAAGTTGTATTATTTCTGTATTATATATAGAATACGCCCTTGGTCAGCATTCTACAGAACTGTCAGTGCTCTCTCTGTCTCTCTCAGTTGTTAATTCAAGATTCAGAACATGTTTCTTCCATTGAGAAAACCTTGACCAAAGCTAGTTTCTATCTTCAAGAAAGGTTATTTTCCTGCTGTCTCACATTCTGCACTGGAAAATGTTTAAATTTGAACTATTTCTCATTATCTGGCTTTTCCTGTGTTCATATTTACCTCTATGGTCACATGCCCTACACACACAGGTTTATGAAATCCTTGCACCTTCAGAGGAAAATATGTCTCACTAAATACACAAATTAATTCCTATTTCAAGACTGTAATGGTTTCTGTTCTTTGGTGATTTGTCATTTCAGACCTTCATAGAAATAGTAGAACTTTGTGTTGTAACGTTCTGGAATTCCCTCAATGCCTGTGCTAAGGGCACACAGTTCTGCTGATGAATGTCCCGTGCTTTGAGCACTGATATGTCATTAATCACGTTAAGAAATAGGCCTAATGAACCATAATTTAAAAGTAAGACTATGTTACCTGCTCTCTTCTTAGTAAAAGTTAAGCAGTCTATTAATATCTCTGCATTTGGGGTGCAGGAGTAGCTGGGTGTTGCCATGGCAGGTCCTTTTCCCAGGGACCTGGGAATGTGACAGGATTCCCCCCATGCCCACGAACCCCCGTGAACACTGTTCCATATTGCACACTGTGCTAATCACAGCCAGGGCATGGGCAAATTACTGGAGTCTAATCCTCATTTATACTTTCTGTGAACAGAATCAGAAAACTGCCTGGCATTACAGCCTGAAGGACTCTGGGAATGATCTCCTCAACTGGAGCTATTCCCCTCAACAGCTACACTGAAACTGTGATTATCGGGAGCTGCGTTATTTAAAAAGGTATGTGACTGCAAGCAAGGGATATAATTAGCATAGTCTGTTCCTTAAAAGCTACACCTGCCATTAAAATTTTAAAGAAATAAAATCTGAGATCATCTTTGTAATTTACTAACACTCATTTCCATACAATTTTGCCAGAACTGCACAAACTTGGTGTTGACACAGCCTGAGCCTTCAGAGTTGCGCTCAGTTTGTGCATTTTGGTGTCTGTAAGACTGACATTGATTGTCTCAGATTTCGTACAAATTTTCCATTTAACTCTCAGTATTTTATAACCTCAGTTCTGAGCACACGAGATGGGTGAGAAGCAATTGCCTCTGTTACTGAGCACAGATCCTGGGTGAGCCTCTACCACTGTCGTCAGAGGGATGCAAAGGGAACAAATCCCATTTGGATATTGGTCTGTGCAGTGCAGTGAGAGGGGAATGGTTGTTCCTCTAACTTGGTTCAAGAGCAACTGACCACTGACTCATGTGCAGCTCCCTGACCACAGGACCCCCACGTCCTTCCCTCAGTGCTGGAATTTTATCCAGGACCTGACAGACCTCAGATATGCTTCCTTGTTTATATTTGAATTTGAAAAATGCCGAGCATCTGCACCTGTTCTCCTTGAATGACCTTCTATTCTAGAGAGTCAAACCCCAACTTTTTACAATCCCTATTTGCAAGTAGGAGAAAAAAGACAGAAATATCATGTTCAATGAGAAAAAAATAGGAACTAAAACCACAAAGGTCACTTTTCACTTGTAACTGCAAAGATCTGTTATTTCAGATGTTGCAATGTCTTAATTCTTTTATTCACTGAGGTGTTAACTCTCCTTGGACTTGTGAGACTTCTCCTCTAGTTACACACATTTAATGAGAAGTAAATAGATTTTTTAAAGCCCTGCACTCTGCAGGAACCCAGTGCAGGTAGAAACATTAATTGTTTTAATATTCAGGTGTTTATTTCAGGACATATTAGCAGTCAAAACTGTGCTGTTCACACACTTTCCAGTGAAACTGTGGAAGTCCAGAATAAGTCACAGCTGTGTTAAATCATGTTCTATCTTTCAGCTCCTTGATTTTTTCTTAGCTGACAGGTCTGCAAGGACTCTGCAGGTGAAATCCCATCTGAGGCCATTCCTTGGCTCACGTGCTGGGGAAGCACCATGGCCTGGCAGAGCAGCAGGGGGATGGCACTGGTGGCACTGCCTTGGTCACTGTCCTCTCCAGGACATCTCCTGAGTGCTGCCTGGGGCGAGTGCAGAGTTTCCAGGGAATCCCTGAGGAGGGAACAGCAAGTGCCAGGCTCCACTGGACTCTGTGTGCAAAGGCACCCTCTAACCTGTGCTTGCCCACCCTCCAGGACACCTCAGCCTCACCGACAGGACTGTGTGCTGGGAGAACAAGGAGAGGCTGTTTCAGTGTTCAGAGGGAGGATTTGAGCCTTTCACAGTCAACCACACAATTGGGCAAATCATGCCATGATAAAATCTGAGTTTAGAAACCTTGGTTTATCTGTTTGTGTCGGGGTGCTATAAAAAGCACATCACCATGGTATCCCAGCTCTTTCCAATTAAAGAAAACTATTTCTACCATTTACTTAGCAACACTGACAATAGCCTCCAGCAGCAGTAAAACAACTTGACTGCCTGGCATTTTACAAGATAAATTCTTCACTACAGTCTGTTCTTTCTTGCACTGTTGCTTGCAAAGACTTAAAAAGTTACTGCTTCCTCAACGACTGGGACTGGTATTGTTACAGTCATTTGAGCTATGGATCACTAGGTACACTTTGTACCTTCACATGCCACTTTGAGAAAAATCAATTTTAGTCTTGAAGAGCTGGAACAAGTGTTGCAGAAGATCAGTGCACATTTCCAGGTGCTGCAGGGCACTGGCATCTTGATGTGGATTCAACAAAACATGACATAGGTATGGTGCAAAATTGCTTACTCTTATGCTAAGAGATCTTCTGAAAAAGATTACCCAGTAAATCAGAATACTGTGAGGACATGCAAGGCACAGCAGCTGCAGTAAACACTTCTGCATTTTTCACAATCTTAGCACAAAACATAATTTATGTTACTAAATATAAATTGCTATGCTAATAAATGTAGTAGGTATAAGAGGAAAATCAGATAATATTCAACATAGAGATTAAAAATAGCATGTAACTGATGTTGAGAAAAGGATCTGTTTATACCTAATAATGGTTAAAAGTATTTAAAAAGCTTCTGTCCAGCACTGTCACCTAAGTTGGATGTAATGTCAATACAGCTACTCTCTACCTTTTTTTAAAAAAATTATTTGAAATCTCTGCACCATTTTTATGCCTCTGCAAAGCTTGAGAAAAGGTTCACTTACTTTCTTTGCCCTTCTGTATGTCTACACAGACAGAAGAGTTAATTTCTAAATCTCTGTAATTTAGCAGTGGGTGTAGCCTTCCCTGTCTGAAGGACTCAGATTGCACTTCCACGGGATATTAACTGAGCTCTCAGTGAGCACAGCCCAGAAATGCTGAGTCCAGACAAGACATTCTGCTGAACTCACAGAAATGTTCCCTGCCAGATCATATTTATGAACGTTTCTGAAAGAGTAGCTTTGTCTCCGAAGAGGTTATGCTAAATCAAGTATCATCTGTTTGTAAGAATTTAACTTAATGCTGGGTCAGGGGGTGTCCATTCTCCTGCAGCTGATAGAAGTCAGATGTGTTCTGGTGCAAAGATAAAGCAGAATATACATTTCCCTGTGCATCCAGGCTCACTTGATGCAGATCTATGCTTCTGTCTGGAGTCCTACCAGCTGGAGGCTGCTGCTGGCCCCCAACCCCTCCTCTCCATGCCAATATTCCCTGTGGAAGGCAACCCTTTCTGTAATCTCCTGGATTTCCTTACCTGGGTGCTGCTCAGGTAAATGATCCAAGTTAGCAAACAGAGCAGGCATAGAAGAATTTTGCTAATCAGAGTGATTGGGACTGGGGCAGGTTTGGAATTGCCCACAGGAGCAGCTCCCCTGGGAGATTGGTGGCAGCAGTGACCTGCAGGCACTGCAGGGCGGTGATTGTTGCACCGGCCGTGCCTCAGATGGAGAGGGAGATGAAAACAGCTCAAGAGACAAAAATGACACACAGGGTATGGATCCTGTATAAATACAGATTGGAGCTCTCCATTTCCCAGTGGAAGCACCAAATATTCAGGCAACTGCAGGCTGCAGAGCAAAACCGAAGGAGCAGAAAGGGAGGATGAGCAAAGAGACTTATCCAAGGATTTGCTCCTCTGTTTTTCCTTTTCTGTACAGTTTTCCAGGAAATACAGTTAAACAAGCAGGGGTGGCATTGAAGTACTCTCTGCATTCTTCCCACAACAAATCTGGATTTGTGCAGAGATTGTCAAAACTCGCCGAGTCACACCAGCTTTGTTCGTGCTCTGTTTGGAAGAAAAACCAGGTGAAAATTCACTGCCAAATATCAGTTCTGTAGAACAAACTGGATAAAGGAATTGTAAAATAAGAGTGAATTAAGAAATTCCAAATATATAAGTGACTCAGCTTCATCGTAAACCCGATCTTCACTGAAATATGAAAACCAAACAAGGATGTTTAAAGTGCTTCATTTGGCAAATTCTGGATTTTTTTCTTATTGTTTCCTTTAAAAAATAGCTGATGATGGTGATGAGGATTTTGTGACAAATTATTTTGACATTTACACATTTTACTGAATGCTACTGGGCACTCGTAATTTATTGTAATGATTTATGAGTAAAGAAGCCTACCAGTGTTCAAGTGCTGATATCCTTTCTGTAATTCTGGCAAGGATTTTCTAAACAATAATGTTCTCCTGTTGTATTTCAGGGTTTCTAGAGCACACAGAACATTTACATTTGTTCCTGCAGGGGAAATTTCTCAATGACCTCACCTTCACTTTATCTTCCTTTTTTGAGAATACCTTTGAGCACAAATCATTCTTTTACATTTCTAATTTTATGATACCCCAGTTACAGATCATTTGTATCACAAGTGATTGGATCAGGAGCCATCTACTTATCCAAAATATTATCAGGATATCCAGTCTTGCTCAGGTTACCTTTTAGTGGGAGAAAGGCTTCTGTAGATATCATATACACTCAATACATTTCTTTTCAAAGAACTCTGAAGAAACAATCCCTTTATCTTGGAGGGGGTGCTGTTGTTCCATTTTTGTTAACAGGAGGTCTATCAGGAGCCTGGTTGATAAATTAGAGCACCAGAAAAATAAAAAGGAACTTAGGGAAGTAGGACCAAATCCATTCATGGAAATCACTATCAGGAGGTGGATCAATGGGCTCTGTTATCAAAAATCAGTGCAGGAATGATGGGTTGGAGCTTTGCTGATATTGTCCATATGTTGCAGGCCAGAATCAGTGGAGCATTTGGATGCAGAGCTCCCCTGTGGTAAGCAGTGTTTCCTGATGCAATTTGAGCTCTTTTATTTCCATCTCATTTTACTTAATAAGAAATCCACTGCATTCAAAAAGAAAATCCCTACTTCCTCCATCAGAAGTGAATCCCACTGTTCAGAAGCCGAGTGGAACAATGTAAACATTTCCTGGAAATCCTCCTTGTATTTCTGTGTGATTAATTGTCAAACTCTAAAATTTATTTGATGAAATTGTGGCTGTGGAAACCCCCTCGTGTGAGCCCTAGCATGTAATTCCAGACTGTTCTCATGCTGTTCAAGAATTGTTCTTCCTATACATTGGCTTTCCTGACCGTGTGACCATATGCTTAAAAGTTTATTTTCAGGAGCAGAATCAGTTTACAAGTCTGAGTTATATTTATATTATCTCCACTGTAGCACTTAAAGAAAGCAAAACTCAGTTTTGGAGATTTTCCTAATTAGTCATCACCTTGAATGGAGTGTGCTCAGGGAAGAATGCTTCATCCAGAGTCTATTTTTCATTGCTTTATATTTATTTCTTATGTTGAGAGTAATGTTTAGAGCAGCATTGCTGCTCATTACCCTGCTTAGGACTTGACTGTTTCCACTAACTGTCAGAGTCTTTTTTTGGAGAAAAATATACTTTTCCTCTTAGTTTGCTGTTTCTAAATTCAACAAACATATCACATGCCATTTCCTCTTTCTGCAGTTTCTGCAATACTATACTTGATGTACAAAGCTAAAATTATCTGTGCATTCAATTATAGGTGATTTCAAAATTAGTTCATTTATGGAGAATGTTTTCGAATGAGTGTCTAAAGCAACTCTACCCCCATTCCTTTTCATGCACAGGAGAAGTAAACCCACTTTTTTTTCTGCCTTCCTCTCCTTACTGCCTTACACAAAAAGCAGATTTTTTTCTCTGATTGTTCCCTGTATTGCTGCATTTTAGGACTTCTTTGAAGAAGCTACATATGAGGAAGCTAACATATGAGGAGCTGAAAACTCATAAATTAATTAGATAATCTCCTTCCTTGCCTCAGATTGCTCCAGTGAGTGCTCTTTTAGAACATCCCGAGCTTGTTTTGACTTGTAGTGGCTGCTCAGAAGGATCTGTAGCATCTCCTGTTCATGGCCAAGTGTGCGCTCCACAGCTGCAGTGATTCTCTCTTGTTAAATCTGTGGTAAAGGTATTTGAGCCCAGCTGAATGATGTGAATCTTAAATATTGACTGAAAAGATGGTCAGAAGTTTGAAAATGTGAGTTCAGTTTCTCTTACACCTGGTGTTTTTCCTGCTCTCTAAACAGTAAATGGATCAGGCATTGAATCAAACCCAAACCTCACCTGTAATTACACCTCTGCAAGGAGTATATGAACTTGTCAGAAATTCATTAGAATGATAATGTGTGAGTGTTTTAATGAAATTATTTTGACACAGAGACAGAAGAAGCAGCAGAAGGATACAAGAAAACCGTGAGTTAATTACTTGAACTTAAAAGCCTCAACCAAAATATCAAAATAAAAGAACAGTGTTTATTTTTGCTTCAATCTGCTTCTCACAGATACATCTTTTTTACCTATGGTGCTACAAAAGACCTTTTTGAGACATGAATTATTGTGAGAAAAACAATGTTCTTGCATTAAACATCTTTATTAATATGGATATTGTGTGATTTAGCTGTGTCTAGCTTCAAAACACAATGTTTTGGAAGACAAAGTACAACCAGAATTTAGAATGAATGTGAGAAATAAGTATTTGTAGATGGATACTTTACTCACAATTCGAGTTTAATCCTTATTCAAATTGAATTTCCTTTGAGAAAGCTTAAGGCCATCAATCTATTATCAGACAACAAAACTGACTATTACTCATTCGAGTTGGGTTTTTTTTTTTTTATTAAAGCTGTAAGAAGTTTGGTGAAGTAATGTGTTTGTAAACCCAGCCTGCAAAAACACAGCAGATTGATAGTCGTGTTTAATTTGGTACCAAAAGAGCTTTAGTGCAGTTTGTGTTTTCTGATCTTTTTTTCCCTAACACGCCTCAGCTCTGATTCCTCCCACCTTCCTCTTGCCCCTTGCAGGTTTCTGTGGCTCTGTTGCTGTGTGTGTTACGTTCTTTACTCATCCTGGACTGAGTTAGGGCAGTGTGCTGGTGTGGGATTCACCACTGGCTGAGGTGTCTGTGCTCACCAGCTGCTCCCTAGACACCCACCCATTTTACACTTGCCACAAAACTGTTTTCATGCTAAAGTCTTTGAAATCTGAAGGGAAATTCTAGTGACCATGGATCCCCTGTCTGGCTTGCCTTCAGAAGGATGTGGAGGAAAGCAAAGCAGAGGGATAGAGTAGGTATGGAATTTACCCTGAAACAAGGGACACTGAGGACCAAAACTCAGCAGGGCTGTTTCAAATCCAGTGCCTTGCAGACAATATGGAGCTGCAGTAACATAATCAGAACAGAACCAGCTGCTCTGTGACAATGGCAAGCCTTAACACAATTACCTGGAGTGTCACAGCAGAGACAGGACTCGAGCTGGCACAGATTTTACACCTGCAGGGAGCCTTTTAGAATCCCTGAATGGTTTGGGTTGGAGAAGACCTAAAAGTTCCTCTGGTTCCACCCCCTGCCATGGGCAGGGACACCTCCCACTGTCCCAGGCTGCTCCCAGCCCCAATGTCCAGCCTGGCCTTGGGCACTGCCAGGGATCCAGGGGCAGCCCCAGCTGCTCTGGGCACCCTGTGCCAGGGCCTCCCCACTCTCACAGGGGAGAATTTCTCCCTAATATCAAACCTAAATCTACTTTCCTTTAATTTAAGGCCATTAATGTTCATTAGCCATTTCCTCATCCTTAGGCTTCACTCTGCTCACTGCTGGTTGGGGTCTGCAGCTGTGCTCATCTCTGCTCTGTACCAGTGACTCCCTTGTCTCTGAACCTCCCTTTTATATGAACAGTATTGCTTTCCTCCCCTTCTGCTCTTTAAAATAATATTAATTTGTTTATTTTGCCAAAAAAATGCTTTTAGGGGAGCAGCCAGGACCAATAAAAGTCATGGATGCTAATTAAGGTAGTCACACATTAATAGATTGCTTTTCTAGAGGTTTGAAATCACCACACATTGTAAAGTCAAAATTAATCCTTTTTTAGTGACTTGTAAATGAGGGCAGGTTATTATTTGGAAAACAGGAACAAAACCTGTAGCCTCAACCTCATTAAGTTATTTTGGTGTAGAACCATAATAATCAGTGTTGCTTGGGGCTGAAACAGATGCCCAGTATGATCATCAAGGATATGTTTATGCATACCTTTTGAAAGAAAACCCCAGAGACGAGGACACAGCAGGATTCCATATCCAGCAGTTCTTCTGAGCAGGTAGGGGACAAGAATGGCATTGCTCACCTCCTCCCTTTTTACGAACAATACTTTAAGGAATAAAACTCCACACTAACAGCAGGAATCCAGCTGATAGGTATTGGTCTGAATGTGCTGCTCAGTCACAGCAGAAGCACCACTTTAGGTAGATTCAGTGCTCCATTTTTCCTCCTGATAGTTGTATCATTAAGATTTTGCTTGAATTTCAAATGTTAAGTGTACTATTGGTACAAGAACACAAAATGATTAATGGCCCATCCCAGGAAACGTGTCATGTCAATAAAACTGGTTTTTAATAGCACTGCTGCAATTCCCCAGTTGAAAGAATTTCAAGAGTCAGTTAAGACAAAACCTATTTTTCTTTATCAAAATTCCTTAGGAGTTCTGTACCTGAGCACAGAGGACAGAATGGGCTCAGTAACTACACAGAGGATTATTGCTACTCTGCTCCCATTCTCTCACTCCTTATCAGGGAAGAGAACAAAAAAAAACCTACTGCTTGCAGCTCCTTTCCTTTATCTCCCACCAACCCAGCAGCCAAACTAACCTGCGTCGCAGAAAAAGGGCTGGAAACACCCTTACTTCAAGCTACCAGGGAGCTGTGTGCCCAAAAACATTCATTGGAATAGTCAAAAAAGTTGGTTTTCCTTAGTGATTTTTTGTGTGACCAGCAGTAGAAGGCTCTGGGTTCCTTTATTAGACCTTGTCGACTTCTCTTGGGTGTCTTTCACCTGGTCATAGATTGGATTGCAGGTGATGACAACTTCCAGTTTTTGCATTACCCCAATGCTCATTTCTTTAGCCACAGTTTGTGCCCCCAGGAAGGCAGATGCAGCCTTCTAGTGTCGTGTAGACCTGCTGAAGAGAGAATAGTTAATAAAAGGGAAAAACAAAACAAAAAGCTCTAGATCTCGGGAAACGTTGCTGCTGAAAAGCTCCAAAATTATAATACTCAAACTGATTGCATGAAATTTCCAGCTGTTAAAAGCTGATCTTGATTCCTCCTTTAATCACTCTGAACACATAATACATGTCTAAAATTAAAGGTCATCCACTCACCCAGGGCCCTACAAACGTGCTTTGACATCAAAAGGTTTACAATTAAAATCCACCAGGGCTGGGAGGTTCCAGCAGGGCTGTAGGGATGCAGCAAGGCTCTTCCCGGGGCAGTGAACACTTTTTATTCCGTGTTGGGGCTGAGGGAGAGGGGCTGGCTGGGATCAGGCAGGGGGACCCCATCCTGCTGCTCCTGGGGGTGCTGGCAGCTCTGACCAGCGGTGTGGCCGAGCTCAGGAGCAGGGGCAGGGACGCTGCCCACGGCCAGCCGAGCCTGCAGAGCTGGGGCAGCTCCGAGGAGAGCTGGGAAGCCGGAGCCGTGTCCTGGAGCAGCCGGGGATCGCTGGGACCGCGGTCAGGCACAGCCCCAGCTGTGGCACAGCTGGGAGCATCCAGGCTGCAGCCCAACGGGACAGCGGCAACTGCGCAGCAGCAGCGGGGCTCAGCCCCGGCTCGGGGCACCCAGCAGAGCTGGCTGGGCTCGGACACAGCCCAGAGCTGCCCTACAGCTCTCCCCGAGCCCTGGAAGAAGAGCAGAGCTCTCAAGGCCATTACACTTTGATGCATTAATGTTTAGGAGAAATATGGCTGTTTCTCTACTTAAAATTATTTCTTTACCAGCAGAGCGGAGACGCTCTTTTTCTTTACATTTCTGTCAAAAAACAATTGGTTTGTCAGGTTGCATTATGCCACATCATTTGGTGAAACATGAGCTGACATACTGGAACTGAAAGGTATTTGAACATATCATGTCAGAAACTGGAAGCAGAAATACAGGCTCTTGCTCTCTCTCTCTTGGCAGAAGTTCTTCTTTTCCACTCTTGTTTTAATTCCTCTTGATTGCCAATTAAAAAAAAAAATCACTGCGAAGACAAGTGTCCAGTTTTGCTGCCTGTGCTCAATGCCCCTTTAATCTTTCCTTCTGTTCTTTGAGAAAATGCAACAAAGCCATGAAAGCAGAAGAAATACCCAGGTGAGAGAATTTGCTTACAAAAATCACCTGTGAGACTCGACAACCTGAAGAAAGATTAATTAAACAGAAATTTGAAAATTAAAGAAACCAAAAACCCCCAAGGAATCAATATGTCAGTGTGTAAGAAACCAGAGAAACCTGATGCCAGTCATCATCATTTTATGGGATGATACATGTCAAAGATTGAAGCTGAGAGATTGGCAGGTTTTTTTTCAAGGAGAAATCCAGGGCTGCTGTGTCAGTGTGACAGGATTAGGAACCAGCCCTAGGCATCCTCTTGCTCTTGGTCAATCTGAATTTTTGTGCCCCGACCTCTAGTGATATCTCACCCAATTTATATACTCATTCATTCATTTAATTGTGTGCTTTTTCATTGATGTTTTTCCAGAAACTGAAGAAAAGGGAATACAACCTCATTGGTGTTTGCTCTCCTTTCCACCACTTTGTTATGCACTCTCTTTTCTGTCACTGCTGGGTGCTTTCTTCTCTTTTCTGTCTTCCTTCCTTGGTTCTGTTCTTCCCTTTCATAACTTCTCAGCACATTGCACTTTTCCTCACTTTCAGCCTTCCCCTTTCCTGTGTTTCTCCAATCACCTTATGAAACTCCATCCTTTTCCTGTATTATTTTACGTTCTTTCTCACTGGAATTGTCTTCTCTTGTCTTGCTCGGGAGTTGAATTTTGCTGGGAAGGGCTTTCAAAAAGCTGCTGCTTCCCCAGTTTTCTTCTGCTGTGATAGTTACCCGAGATGAGACTGCTTTGGCGTGCATTAATATTTAGAGACTTGTTTTATGAATCTGAAGATTGATTTAGCATGAGAGTAATGCAGGGAAACAGATGAACCATGGAAATGGTAAGGTCTACTTTGCTAAGATTCATAAATCTAAAAGCCGTGCTGAGGTGAACAGCTTTCAGAAGAGCAAAACCTAATGACAAAATCATTGAGTGTCTAAAGTCTTAAGCTCAAAACTTATCTTTCACAGGCAGCAAAAAATGATCTTTAATGGTTAAATACATTCTCCAAACTCTTACAGAATTACAGCCTTTCTCTTTAAAATGCACAAAGTCTAAGGAGTTCAAGTAACAGTAGTTTTCCTAGGCAGTCAGGTGATAAATGTGCTATTTGCTAACATCATGTATGCATTTTCTTACAAAAGCACAGCATATCTTAAAATGTTCTTTGTACTGCCATCCTTTTCTTTTCAAAAATTATGGGCTTTTTTTGCCACTGAGGTTTTTTGTCTTCTAGATACCAAACCCAAACACTTTTCAAGGTCAAACCATGCAGTACAGATTTAATTTCAGCATGGACATGTGAAATTGTAATCAATGCATACTTATTATTAACTTCAACAAAATATTCCCATTACAAGTGAAACATGGAATGACTTTTACCACCCCTCGCTACAGAACTACTGTGCTTTTAGACCAGCCAGTAGAAAGGAACATTTTGAATAAAATGAGATATCCAGAGGTGGGACTGTTGCGTCTCTGATGCACAATAAGTTCTACAATGGAAGCACTACAGCAGAGGATTGAACACATTTACTGCCCTGCTGACAGGGGCAGACAGGGACGAGCTCAGTGTCCGTCACACAAACTTGGTGTTTGAGAATGAGACACGTTCTTCTTCTGGCAACTCTGGAGCAGTGGGAGGGAAGACATCTGAGAAAGGTACCTTGCAATAGTCAAGAAGTTTGCTTTCTCTTTGTGCTGTGTGTTGTCTTGTGCTAGAAGAAGCAAGTTGAGCTCCAGGGTTAGCCTGATGTGTACTTGTGTAATCTATACACAGACACTGCTTTTTACCTGTAAATTCATTTTACTTTAAGACAAGCAGAATAAGCCTTTTTCCTTGAACCACTGAACTCTCCAAACTCTGCCAGTGAGACTTCCCTAAACCAATCAGATTATTTTGATATTTTCTACACTTTGTTTTATGTATTGTGAACACTTCTCCTCAGTTTAGGGATAAAAGCTTGACTTGTAGAACCAAAGCCCATTATAAAAAAGAAAAATCAAAAGCAACACAGAGTGTGCAATTAAAGAGTAAAACTGCAAGGCAGTTCTGCTTTCAGGAGGGTTTTGTCCTATCAACCCATCATGTAAAGTGATGCTTATATGGCTGGTGTGGGTCTCTCACGTGTGCAATATCCACATCACAAAAATAGACATTTTGGAAAACAAAGTGGCATCTATTCAAGATGGAAATGTACAGGAGAAGTCACTGCAGAGAAAAACCAAAAAGACCTATGGGCACCTGCCCTGGATTTTGAATAAAACTGTGAAACTGGGCACAAAGTATGAAGAGGACTTGCAGCAGCTACACGTGGCTTGGTTCTTCTCAAGCACTGAGGGAAATTCAGCATTAATGAACCATTTTCTAGCTTCATACATTGTTCTCTTGGGAAAATGTGGTGCTTCAGTGGTACTTGCTTCTTGATAAAATTGTGTGCTTCTCTGTTGTTTGTGTTTTGGCAAATAAACCCACCTGCATTCCAGAGCTCTGCAGCCGTGGGCTCTCTGCTGAGCCACACTGCAACACCTGGCACAGCCTCTAAGCACTTTCCGAGTACTGAGAGCCAAGCAAGGAAGTTAGAGTTGTAAAGCTTGGTGAAAAAAACCCACCCAAACCCCAAAACACCGTGAGTACTCTTTGGTTTTGTATTTGTTCTAGATTCATGACTCTGATGGGTAAGTTCTAAGATAGAGCAGGAGGTGCAAATGGTGTATGTGAACACAGAGGTTTTCAAAAGTGTCCTGAACATCACTAAAGAATCCATACTACCAGGAGAGTCTGATCATTCCATGTTTGGTTGTTTTTTCCCTGTTGCAAAATCTATAGTCTTTATCAATATTTGAAGAGTCAAACCATTCCCCTCAAATGATTAATAGAATCCCCTAACATATAGGGGAAAATGTTTAAATTGGATTTTTTTTTAAAAGTAATCAAAGATTAAATTGTTTTCATATAGATTTTTTTCTGAACCTATATTGAAGCATTTGAATTGTGCTCATGGAGCTACATTTATAAGAAAAAGTATTATCTTTTATTAGATCACACAGTATATCTTGAAAAAGAAGCATCTCAGGCTCACAAATGCTTTCTTGGCCCCTCTGTAGGGATATGGAAAATAATCTTGCTGGGAGGAAGAGAGCTCAAGGGAGAATATAGATGTCCTGTTAATCAGGACATAAAAAAGAAAGACGCTGTGATGTGACAGTGACTGGTGGGAGAAAATCTGGCAAACAGCAGAGAGAAGATTGGGAGATATGACAATTTGGGAAATGTATGTATAATTTATAAATCCAGACTTATTTTATCAATTTCATGTAGCACTCTTGCTCGGTCTGTATTTAATCTGCCACTTGCTGGCTGGGGCTGTGCCATAGATCACACACTCTGTGAGAGCAGATACAAGAGTGATCTGGCAAGAGGTAACAGGATATGATTTTTGCTCAGCAAAGCACTGGCTATGCTAAATAGACTGGTTAAACTAAAGGAAACTGATGGTCTCAGGTTGTCTTCTAAATTAGAACAATGGAAACTGCCTAGTGAGGGAACAGATGAGGAAACCTGGTCTGTGAGCTGGGGAGCTGTTGGAACTGCAGGCTGATCAGAGGGGCACTGAGGCTTTAATACCACAGAAGAACTGTCCAAAACTCCAAGGTCTTGCAGGGTTACAATGGTCCTGGAGAGAAGGTTTTGATTTTCTGGATTTTCGTTTGCCTTTTTGCTTTTTATTTTGGGAGCTGTAAGCCTGGGTGCTTTCTCTATTAACATGTCCTGGATAATAATATAAATTTATAGACTCCACTTTGTAAGTGCTGTAGGGTCTCACAAGATGAAGCTGTAAGCTGCAGTATTTTGTGTCTGGAGTGGGAGGTTCTCATTCTCCTCGCTCCTGCTGTTCCGACTTTGGTTACTTCCTGCTCATTTTACTGATCCAAAAAGTTCAGGTTTGCCTTTCCATCAGCGTGTGCTTACTAGCAGCACTTTGGCACAATCATCTTCCCTTCCTCCTCCCCAGGTATTACAGCCTTGAAGAACTTTTAAGTGAGGACTGAGCACAAGTTTCTGTTTGTGTCATCTTGTCCTGGAAAGGAAAAATGTTTGGCAGAGCGCTCCAACCCAACCAGCAGCTGCAAAGGAAGCAGGGTATCTTCTCCACACCAGCACAGGTCAGCATATAGATGTTGTTGTTTTCCTGTCTTCTTTGAAAGGTAAATACTGTCATAAGTTTAAAATGTGGGGTTTTTTTCTCTAACAGGTCTTTAAGCATTCAGGGTCACCAAGGTCCTGGCTCGGTGATCTCAAGTTGCTGTTAGAATACAAATATCTTCCAACATAAATGCAGCACAACTGTTCTGACAAAAATGTGTGCACTGAGTGCCCAGCCTGGCCTGGAGTGACCACCACCAAGGGGGAGGCTACAGCCCAGATTCTCCTTGGTGGCAATGGTCAACCAATTAATGCAAATACAGGATTTTTTTTCATCTCATTATATTTGATAAGATTTTATACATAATTAAATATTCAATTACAATAAAATGACTCTCTTTTTCCCTCTGAGCAGTTACAACCTGCTTGTGTGAGGAAGAGGAGGGGCAGGCTCTGCTCTCTTCTCCTTCATGACCAGTGACAGGACCTGAGGGAACATCATGAAGGTGACTCAGGGGAGGTTTAGGTTGGACATTAGGAAAAATTCTTCATCCAGAGGGTGGTCAGACACTGGAACAGGCTCCTCAGGGAAGGGATCACTGCCCCAAGGGTTCAGGAAGTGTTTGGACAGCACCCTCAGACACACAATGTGACTTTTAGGTTGTTCTGTGCAGGGCCAGGAGTTGGACTTTGATGATGCTTGTGGCTCCCTTCCAACTCAAAATGGCCTGTGATTCCAGCTGTTTTGTGCTGGTTGTATTCACTCTCCACATAGCTTGCCTCAAACAGCCCTTCACAAAATCAGAATTATCTGTATGAAAACTGTTCCTTCGTTGGGGGCCCCTCCTCAGAGGCGCCAGCCCAAGGTGTTTCTGTGCTGCTGCACTGGGAACAAATGGCTTTATGGGACAAGACAGGTTTGTCAGGACAAAAAGAAATCAGATATTCCCAGTATCTGGGGAGAAAACACCCAAAAAGGAATTTTTAAAGGACAGTCTATACTGTGTAGTTGCCCCATATAGGTATGTAGGTAGCATTTGGTATTTACCAGATAATTTTAAAATGCCTGGTGAGTTTGGCCTTAACTTCAGAAACAGAACCGCTGTGCTGAAGAGTGAATAAAGTTTTGTAGTAGATGTTGGACTCACTAGTGGTTTTTGAAATGCACCCTCTAAATCTACAGCTGAGCACGGCTCCTCTTCCTACAGTCAATCCTAACTCCCACCTGTGCCAACCACAAAAGGTTTGACAGAGGAACAATGTGCTAATTTTGACAGAAGTGTCAAATTTGTCTTAAATTTTTTTCATTTACCATGTAACATGACTGAAGGAAGCACATAGGAAATACTTTAGAATTGCTTTTCAAAAACAAGTTCTTCTGGCAAATCAAGAGACTTTTGTTCAAACAGTTATTTGCTATTTTTAGTTTCTGTTGTCATATCCACTTTTCTAATTGCCTTTTTTTTTTTGTAACAGAAGGAATAATAGAGTCTTTGAATGAAAAAAATTGATATCTGAGGCTAGTCTTGGTTCTCAGAGCTAATCTTACTCAGTTTGTACTACTTTTTGTTTGTTTGTTTATAACAAGAAGTCTTCTCATGCAAAGCAAACATTTATGAAAATGCGTAAACATTTCCTTTGGAAATCGAGGCTTTTAAACCAGTTTCAGTGAAATTATGCTTACATTGATGTGTCAGAGCAGAAATAGCACACTGCATGTCTTGCTTAGACTGGGATATACAACTGCACTTTGGGGCAGCCTCGCTGATTTAATTGTTTCAATCTGAAGGTCTCTTTATTTAATTTTTGTCTTGATTTTTTCAAATTATGCTGGAAGGTGTCTTTACATAGATCCCATTCTAATGAATGTTCAATTTGCATGTTTTGAAAATAATTTTTTCTTTATTTGGAATCTGAAAACTAAACAGGTGAAGTATCAGGCAAAATGCACAAAGGGTCCCTTTAGGTAATCCAGGTGGGCATGTTCCTCAGTACCTGACTGCTCCAATTCCAGAACTCCACTGGACAGGAAAGAAGCAGTTTTGGGAAGTGCTTTATAGTTGTACAAGTACATGGTAGGGGGGCAGTCCAAGGACTCCTAACTCATATCTCATTTTAGTTCTTACCAGCGTGTTAATGAAGTACTGCTGCATTCTTGTAGCTGGTTTCAACATGGAACACTACAAACCAATATATATTTATGAGATCTCTTTTCTGACATCATAAATCTGTTAAATTCCTGTCTTTTCCATATCTATCTATAATAAAAACAGGCAGATGATTATTATTGTGTCTCACCAATAGGTGTGTAAGTTTAAGAGAGACATAAACAGTTTCCTGCTTTTGACTTAGAAATCTAGCTCTGATTGAATTTTTTAAAAGGCTTTATGAGAATGCAGGGAGTCCTGGCTGCCTGCAGCCGTGTCCATTTTCATCTGATGTTGTGCCTGTTAATTGCTTGGCCCACCTCACTGGGGCAGAGCTGCCAAGCCACTATAGCTCCATACAGGCACTTTGCATAAGGTGAGGGGCATCATTTGCAGCTGGAAGAGCCATCCCAGGGAGGTCCTCAAAGCCCTTTGGAGCACTGAAGCTCACCTGGTGCCCTTGCTGTGCCAAATGTGACTCCGGGTGGTGCAGGGAAGGCAGGCATGGAAAGCAGGATTTCTCCAGCCAGAAGGGGCCATCTCCACTGCAGCTGGCAGCTTGGGCCTCTTGTACTCCATCTAACAGGAAAACACTGCCTGATTGTGGCTGGAGAGGGAAAATTAAACCACCCAAGACAGAGACTCTGACCTTACTCTGAGGAATCGGCTGATCCTGACACAGAGTGCAGGAGAAGAAACGTTGTTGAGTCCAGGTGGTGCCATGAACATCTGGAACTCCTGAGCCTGTGTGGAAGGTCTGTCTCCTCCTCCTGTGTTAGGATTTGGCTTTGCCTTTCCTTTCATCGTGGCCAAGATCTTCTGAGCAAAGTATCTTTTTCCTGAACAAAATTGGAGTACACTCCTGCTGCAGCACTCAACATCAGGGCACCACCAGATCCTGACAGCAGCCCAAGATGATGTGTACTGAGAAATCACATGACTCAGTTCTCAATGGATGCTTGACAGGTGCTGTAGGCAAATGTTGCTTTAGCTACCAAAAATTGCATTTGAAAGAGTCTTTGGCCTAAGGGATATGTAAGCCTGTGCATCAACATATTTCACTTCAGTATAGAGCAGATGCATTGCTTAGGACATTTTATGTCCTGTTCTATTATATGTTTGTCCATTTATATTAACTCTGGAAATTTTAGAAGTGGGAGAACGTCCTGTGTATTTCTCAATGTAATAAGTGAATTCTGGAGTCAATATGTAATACATATTTTATTTTTTCTTGTGCCTATGCTATCTGCCGACCCCCTTCTGTCTGATACCCATCTCCTACCAGTGCACATCTCGCAAATGTTTTCTCTTCCAAGCAGAACACCTTCCTCCTGCTCTTTCTGCCAGGTTTCTTTCTCAATGCAGCTGAGTCTCTACTGGAGCTCTGAGCCAGTTCTGAGGCAGCAGTGTCCTCTTGGATCAGGCAGCAACATCATACAGGAAATACCAACAGGGATCAAGAGTAGCTTGTCAACCAGAGAAACACCATCTCGAGATAAAGGGAAGTTTCTAGCTGGTTCTTTTCCACAGTGACCACACACCCTCTCTTCCACTTGGTTTAGTGCTCGATCATCTGGAAACAAGAGGGTGGAGAAAGATCTTTCTTGACTTAAGTGCAACTTTCATTTTATATCTCAGGCTTTCTAGCAATAAACATAAAGAAAGTAAAACACCTGAAAAGAAAACAACATTCTCAGGAACCTCTTGAGAACACCCAGTCCAAACCCCTGCTCAAACAGGGTTAGACAGAGCAGGTTGCTCAGGATTGAGTCCGTTCAGGTTTGAGTATCTCCCAGGGTCATTAAGGAGGTGTTAACACGACTGAGCAGCTGCTACAACCAAAAAGCAATTACTGGTGCAGCAGGACATGGTTTGCTTAACAAGGGCCTTCCCCTTCTTCCTAAGGACTGCTGGAACAGAGGAAGAATTTAGGAGGAGCAGAAGAAACAGAATCTGACTCTTGAAATAATTACGAACTTCTTTATCCCATGTGGTGCCTGCACAATGTGGAACCTGGTGATGGAGCAAGTTCTCAGAAAAGATTTGGGTAAATCTTAAGTCTGGTGATAAGCAACCAGTGCAAAATCTTCCCCCAAAATGAAATTCAACCATTAAACTCACACCGAGCACTGCAACGTTTGGCACGGAAGAGCAGACGTCCATTTCTGCTCCAAAGGCAGCACGTGAAGCAACACTTGCTGTTGGATTTGTAACTGTGCATTGTTTGCTTGGGGAGCTGTGAATACATGTTTTCTGTTATTAGAGATAACAAATATCTCTTAATATTGAATTAAATTTCGGTCTTTGCATATTTAACAATCGTATGCACTTAAAAATGCAAATAATAACACTTAATTTGTTCTGAATTTACTTCATCACTAAAATATTTGTACTCCAAACCTGGGATATTTTACAGGTTCTTAGATTAACTTTGCAGACAGCTTGTCAGTGAGTGGGGGTTACGTGCGTGGCCTGGTGACATGTTTTTGACAATCTGTTGCCAGAATATCTGTCTATCAATAAGTTTATCAGTAGACTTCATTTATTAAAGAGAAAATTAGTAGCGGGCTTTGTTTTTCTTTTCTGCTTAAGTAAGGATATAAATTGCCAGTTGGCTTGTTTTGTTGTTGTATTTTTCCCCTGTGTGCTTGTGGTGGGGGCTTTTTCACTGCAGTATTTGCAGTTTGATTTGAATTACCTGCAGGAATAAATTCCTTTTTCAGTGACGAGGATTAAAAGAGAGCACCGAGGTATTACTGTAGTCAGGCAACATTGCACAGTGTCCTATATTAAGCATTCCCTGAAAGTAAAGATTTGCATGTTCCACGTTAATTATCCCACCTCTAATTGTACCCCCTTGCCATAATACCCTAATGAAAGTGCTATTTATATTAATAAAGCATTACACTCATAAGAGCAACCCATCACACTGGGCTTCACTCCACATATAAACCATCTAAAATTAAAAAGGAAAAAAAATGAGCTCTACCCCAAGCAGAAAGCGAGAGAGTGTGTCTGGCAGCTTATGGAAACACAGCACATCCACAATCACATCTGACTGCAGACTGAGGGGCATATCATACCTCAGACAACCTCTTTTTCTCCCTCAGGGATATTAATTCTCTTTATCTACTCAATTAGCATGTAAAATTAACACTGTTCCTAAGAATATTAGTGATCAGAATTTTAGTAATGCTCATATCAGTGTTCATCTCACTGCATTTTCCATGACAATTAAGGTGATAGTAGAATTATATTGTAAGAGTCCTGTGACATCCCTATTTGTCAAATATTTGTCCTCTGCTCTTGTACAGGAGACTTTTAAAAAAGCCCAGACCATTCCACTTTAGAGGGAGAAATTTATTTTTCGCCTTTTCTTAGTGGGCTTACTGTGGTAGTTGACACTTATCAGTAATATTTAATCATGGTGTGGAGTTGATTCAGAGTGACTTATCTGAAACATCTTAGCCTATCTCTTTAAAATAAATCTGTCACATATTCATAAACACATATAGAGGTCAGATAATGTTAGCTGTCAGCTCTGACTATGTCCTGGCTTTTATTTGAAAGCGTAGAGAGACCAATCTTAATAAGAGAACAGCACTGCTGCATTTGAATTACATGCTTTTTGTCCTTTTCTTATTTGAAAATCCTGCCTGCTTAATTTGGCAATAAATTAAGCACCGCTGTTAAAACTGGATTTTCACTGAGACTGAAGGAACAACGTCCCTGCTAAGAGGAAATGATTGCAATGAAGAGGTCTGGTTCATTCATCCCCACCTTAATTGAGCTGTAGGACTCTGGATTTAGATTCCAGCCGGTCTCTTCCTGGCAAGGATCAGTCTCAACAAACAACGTGATTTTAGGATCCTATGAAAAGATGGCTTAATCTGGGTATTTCCCTTCTCCCTTGCTCCTTTCCTACCACTGGGCTGACATGTCTTACCCATGCTGCCCTCTCTTCTGTGGTCCTCCTGTATAAAGTCGGTGGCCAGGCTCTAAAGGAAAAAAAGATATTTATATTAAAAAAAAAAATATATACATATATATCTCCATCAATAAAATGAGATATATGTATAATATATCAAGCAATTTTTAATACTCAGAATTAATTTCTTAACAGGAAAGTAAAATTATCTAATAATATACTTTACTAAAGCTGTTCCATGGCAGTGAGCATGATTAAGAAAGAGCAGTTTTCATCCTATAAATTATATTTTAAAATTGTTTTAATAAGGCAGTAATGCTGTCATTCATGTTTCCTATATTTTTAATAAGTAAATTGGTTACCTTTCAAGTCTTCTATAAAACTGGATTTCTGTCCTATGACAAAACTGAAAGTAGTGCTTTTCCCAAATTAATAAATTATAGAAATTAAAGGGAAATTCCTGAGAGGTTTAATTTTCACTCCACATCTAATCTTCCCATTTGTGTTTATAGAGGTTTTCTCTGGTTCTTGTTTCTAAAATGTACCTCCTGGTGAATATTCATTACTGCTGAACCCATAGAAGCAGACATTTATTGACAGTGTTAAAATAAACTCAGTCTCTACAAAAGAGAGCTTGGTTATACATTTTAATATGTCTGCTTATCTTTGTATTTCTGTCCGAGTCAGTAAACAACCTGAACAGCTCTCTTTTATAGCCTGTAATGACTTGAGCGGAAGAGCTTTGCAATTATTTAATTAATTCTATTGAATATTAGTGTGTATGGCTGCCAAGATATTTATGAACTGGTTCAGTTCACTCATCTTCTGGAGCTCACTCATACTGGAAACCCCTTCTCTCTTTAAGATCAGTGCCTTCCCCTGAAAAATACTTATATTTGTGGTTTATTTTGCTTTTTTGCCATGTGGCAGGAGGAGGAGTTTGTGTCTTTTCCTGCCTACCTGCCTTTTTAAACAGAATTCCTGCAGTCTGGAGCAGTGTGTTATGTGGATCCTTTACTGCATTTAGGAGAGCAAGCATGGCACCACGATTGAGGGGTGTTTCCCAGCATGGGACACTGTTGGATTATCCCAGTTTCAGAGGAATTACAGACAACCACAACTTTCTGAAGCCCCCATCCATCCCAGACGGGGGTGAGCAAGGCACAGCTCGTTGTGCCCTGAGCAGAAATATCACCAGGGGCAGAGCTTGTATTAAACTGTATTCAGCCACTGTTAAATTCTTTTTAGTTTCTGCTGATGTCAAACAGGCTGTCCACTGAGGAGCTCTCATTTGTGCAGAATTAACTTCTAGAAGAAGGGCCCTAAGTTGACAGAATGTAAAATATCATCAGAATATCATTCTCAGGGGCACAAACCTCACTGCCCTGTAATCCTCTGACTTCCACAGCACTAGGGTTTGGTTCTCAACCAAAACAAGAAGGACATTCAATTATTTTTATAAGTGGGTAGGAACACTATACAGGACTGTAATTCTTTGAACCTTTGTCCAGGAAAAAAATCCATCCAAAATCAGGTATGTGCAAGGAATTGCCCCTTGTGGGTGAGCTGTGCACAAGGAGCAAATGCTAGAATAAAATGTTCTCTTAAACATGATTTACTCTATATTAGTGCTACTATGGTACAGTCCTGGTCTGAAAATGCATCATGCAAACTCTAAATAGCTCCTTTGGAAACCAGAAAAACTTAGAAAAGGATCTGATATCGATAATTTCTTCCCCATGGCATTCAAAAAGCAGAAAGTGGAGCAGAAGAAAACCCAGGTGTTCAAAAAGTGACCACATATGGTTACTAACAAATCTTATAAGCTCAAATTTGGATAATTCTGAAGAAAAACATCTAAACAAAGTGTAAAGAAAAATTTTGAAAAAAAGAATCCATGGAAATGGTGTCACTGGAATGTGTGCAATTATTTGGACATTGCAGAGCAAAGGTTAAACTTCTGCTGGCAGGAGGTTGGAGAAAGGTAAGACCAGATCAGCTGTTTCATTTGCTAATTAGTTGATTTTATAAGTACAGGCTGATTGAAGAGATTGCAACAGCCTAAATATTATTTACTACTTGGATCTGTAAGTTTCATAGCTGCTAATAAATATCGCATTTTATCAACAGTTCACTGTCTTAGAAATCCTGCCAGTGGTGTGTTCTTCTGGAAAGTGAGTTTAGATTGTCAAGAATCTTGGAGCAACAGCCCTGAATCAGCTGTAGGAATGGGGTGGGTTTTTTGTAGGCCACCCAGTCAGTCTGTTTTTGTCTTTCCTTCTAGGTTTGCAGACACAATTTAGTCTCTCTGCCAGCTCACCCCTTGACCTTCTGCTGAGAATGACCTTATAACACCAGTTCTGATGACAGTTTGGGATGAGGATATTTATTCACTGAAGCTCTGGACCAAACCCATCAATTCACTGCATACAGAGGATAAAATGTGCCACTGGGCAGCTCTGACTTTCAGCCTTTGCTGTCTGGGGTCAGGAGGGAACTGATGACCTTTCTGTGAATGACACCATGGCCTGTCAGAGAACTCTCATTTAAAATACTACTCTAAAATAGATAAAGATACACCCTAATCACTAATCAAAGAAGAGCTTTAATGCCTCAAAAATGTCGAGCAATTTACAGGCGACAGAATGAATTACAGCTGAGTTTGAGCAGCCATTGAAGAAAAGGTTCAGGGGCCATGACAGAAAGAGACCTTGGGACGGGCTGATCCATTATTAATTCAGTCTGCCAGGTCAGGTCCTGGCCATGTATATTTGCAGTGGGTTCAAAATGCCTATTAAACATTTACTATTTTGAAATGTTATTTATACTGCTAAGCCACACTTAGCATGGATTGACACATTTTAGCAAGTTGCTAAAATGCAACTGTGTGGCACATGATTAGGATGTGTGTGAACACACATTTGGACATATGTATGTGTACAAACACAGAACTGTGTGCCTACAGACAGAGCATCTGGAGGTGGTTTTTTTGCCTTTTCTGTTTTACCATCCCTTGCATTACTTTTCTCCCCTTCTGCTTTCACTGAGCCTTGCCAAGGGTAGACCCTGAGGCAAAATACCTACAAGTTTGCCTGCCATTTTGACACTGCAAATAATTCAGGAGGAATACCATGGACTAGTTTTTTCCATTCTCTTTCCTTACTCCCCTTCCACCTTCCTTTCAGTTTTGTTGCCTTTATTAAGGATAAACAGTAAAAAAAACACTATTTGAATTCTCGATTTAAAAAGCCAAACAAAATAGCTCCTTTTTGGAACAAAGGCTTTGGGGGAATGACCATGATGTGAAGAAAGACATGAAAAGTAGTTTTTACTTCACTGTTAATTTTAGCCTATGGTTTTGAGGTCAGTGTCATGTGATCTTAAGCAGATAAATGCAGCTGATGCACAGCAGAGTTGCCAGAGTTTGCCATGGTGCACTTTTCATACTTTCATGTACCAGTGTTTACCTTCATGGAAGTAAAACCTCGGTATTTGCTGGCATTCCAGGTAATCAGTGAAATAAAATGGCAGAGATCCCAAAATTACTTCTTTTTTGTCATTGTTCACCTTGCAAAAGTAAATCTTTCTCTTAAAACACAGACAGTTTTCAGAGTTCTTGTAGAGTTTTCTTCTCTAAAAATAGAAATCCTTATTTGTAAGAATTAAACTATCATACATTAAAGAAAATTATTGCACCAAACATAACCTTTCCTTGCAGATAAAAAAAAAATGCTTTACAGCTACAGGTTCAGTTAGTTTATTCATGCATATAAATCTTCCCAAGGATGTGTGCATTTTCAGAAACTTTTTAATGCTTTAATTTGCAGCTTATTCCAGAGTGCCTTTGTTAGAAAAACCCGTGCAATATCTTGAGAATCTGGATTTGTGGCATTAAAATAGTAAAAAATTAAAACCAGGGCTTTGTGATTCGGCTTCCACCTGGTGTTACCTGGGAGCAGTGAGAGGAAATGTCACTTCATCTCTAGAAAGTGCACGTGTGACTGAGGGAATTGGCTGCACAGGCAACATGCTCATAAAATGCCCTGGACTTCATTAAGCTGGATTGGCTATCAACGGGTTCCTGAAGGAAGAAAGTGTGGTTGGTATGTGAATGTGTTATCTGTGGAAGACTTTTTTCATTTAACAAGTAATTCACTGTAATTAAAATAAAAATGAAATGGCTTTCACTGTAATATCCTCAGAGAGTTTACCAAAGTGATATCCTAACCCCATAAAGGCAGAGGTAATTTTTCATCCATAAGGTTTTTATGGAAATATGTCTATTCTTTCCCAAAGCAGAAAATGATGCATTTTATTTAAATTACATTTTCTAGGCAGGAAGATTTTTTGTAATAGAATTCTTTACACACTGCATAATTTATGGACTCTGGGAACAGGTGATTAAAATGTTGTTCTCAGTGGAGAAGGTCCAAAGGAACCTTTGACACACCTTAAGATCACTCCTATTTACAGTATATTTTTGATAATTTTATACAGATATGCTCACATGGAGCTTTCACAGGGTGAGAAAGAACAACACTGGCTGGGTCTATTTGTGTTTGTAAGTCTATTCGGTGTTTACAGAGCAGTTTATTTTATGTTCTGCTTTAAAAAAAAGAAAATCAATATGGGCTGTTTTGAAAACAAGCAAACTGTAATTAAAGGCATTGATGGATAGTTACATTAACAGCTCTTCACCAGCTAATCTGGGACCATCTCTTCTGCAGTGGTCTGAAAAGGTTAACAGCGTATGGATGCCTCCACTTGCCACAGCTCCCACACAGCCCTGCCAGGCTGGGGAATGGTGTGAGAGTGCTGGCCTTCTGGAAAAGCACACTGTGCTCCAGCTCAGTTCCTGCTGCCAAAAGTGGCCACACAGGACACGGCTTTGCCAGGCAGGCACATCATTGACTAGTGTAAGTATTATTATTTTTACTTTTTTGGCAATGTGGATCAAGCAGGCTGAATCAGCAAGTGGGTGTGTGTGGAGCTCAGAGGCAGCTAATGGGTGTTATTGAGGTTTTGGGCTTTTTGTTGATGAGAACTCTTGGTTAAAAAGAAAAGTCAAAAAAGAAGACGTTTCAAAAAAATCACCTGAAGGCACTGAATATATTCAGAAAAACCCAGAAATGAATAATGCATTATTTATCTTCTACACATAACGGATTTTTTAAAATTATGCTGCTCTTGATCAGTTTCCAATATATGGTCATGGAATGACCAGCTCAGGCTCTGGGGCAGAGCTGTGGTGTTTGTGTGGGGCCTGGCACAAGGAGCTGTGGTTCCCAGTTAAGCCATGCCCAGCTGTTCCTAGGAGGTGCCAAGGTCAGGGTGCAGCTGTGCCTGTGCCCAGCTGTGGGTGCAGCTGCTCTGGGCTGTCCCGAGGGCAGCCTGGCCTGGGACACGGCTCCTCGCTGGGGATGCTGCAGAAGAAGTGACCCTGTAAGTTCCCTTCTTCGCTTGTTTCTTTATCATCAGCATAGCTTTCATCACAGGGCAGAGAAAAGAATCATGGGAGAGGTAATAGTTTTATCCTTTTAGATACAGTATATAGTTCTTTAATGGCACAGTTCTTAAATTACAGCTAATAGTTCACAAACTCTTCAGAGTAAAATGAAATTGTTTTGGTTATTTCAAGTGTCATGGGGAAAGGTTTCTCATTCTTGTGAGTATCTGGGTAGTGGCATAGCCATGAAGAAAAGTGAATTGGGAAGAAGGTAAACCGTGGTAAAAGCAGGGAAACTGAAAATGCATTGAAGGGATAATTGACAAGTCATCACCCCTGTTATTGATTTCCTCACAGCAGAGAAAGCTTTGTAGCAGATGAAAGCCTGGCTCTTCATTCTCCCACCTTGAAGAAAAGTGGTTGTAGGGAGAGCATTTGGTTATTGCTCTCAACTGGGTAAAATACTTGAGGGCTTTGTTTGGCTGAGCTTACCTGTTTGACTCTAATATAGGCAGATTCACTGAAAGGGGGAAAATTGTTTAGGAAGCTGAAGAGGTGAACTGTATGGCAGTGGCTATGCTTTTATCAGTCTATAAGAGGCAGCTAAAATGTGTCAAGAATATTCTGCAGTCCTCCTGTAGGACTCTTCATCCTCTGCAGTAAAAGCATGAACCTGTCACAGCATTTGAACACCTGAGCTAATCAATCTCCATCTCCTATGGAGGCTGATGTGGGACTCGGGCTGCATCTCAGTGATGTAGGAGCTGCTCTGCTTGCACTGCTCTCACATCCTCAGCACAGATCTCTCTGAGGGCCAAAACCAGCCAGGGAACTCCTCACAGGGTAGAAAATGCCATGTATTCAAATGTATTATCACAGGATGAAGCAGAGTCAAAGTCATTTAACAATGAATCATCAAAAACATCTCTGGCCAATTTAAAAAAAAAAATCACTGAAGTATTTCTGAGTGGCTGAGTAACCTCTAGAGCAAGAAATAACACTTGTAACTGTGAAAAGAACCAAGTGAAGAGGGATTATAAATTAGAGAACTTTATTCATAATAATGTCATAAGAGGAACAAGTAGAAGAATAATATTGCTCTATCAAATATCTTGTGTGTCTGGATCCCTATGAAAAACATAAGAAAGCAATTGAAAAATATATACAATGAGAGAGAGGAACTGGAGGTCTCAGCACAGTGTCAAACTTATGATGTAGTTGGTGTACAGAGACTTGAAGGAATAATTCACATAGTATAAATCCTAAATGGAATTTGAATTTTACAGGAGTATGTCTTGCAAAAAAAAAAACCAAAACCAAACGAACCAAAAATGCAAAGTGAGGGGATATTCCCTTACTATAAGAACATCAACAGGGATTAAGAGTCTGTAGAAGTATGGAAAAAATAGTAAAATCCCTCTGATTTCTTCAACCTGATACAGACCCCAGATATGGAACCCTGGGTTTTAGAGACATTTTGTGAACACTCATTAAACTGCAGGTTTGTTAGCTCAGTTTAATCTTTTCAGTGTATATAATTAAAATATAGACTATGTTGATTTTCACAGGTTAAGGCTTTTTTAAAAAAAAATCCAAACCAAAACACCAGATAAAGGCATAAATTAAAATTACATATGGGATTGGAGAAGTAAAAAAAAGGGAAGGGAAATTGGGACACGGGAGAAATCACCTGGGAGGAACTCGTTGAGAATGTGCTGGTGGGGGCACAAAATTGGAAACTGCATCACAAAACAACAGTGTGCTCTTTAGGAAAGAAAGGAAGATAATGAAAAAAACAATTGATTTCAATAAAATTCAGTGAGTGTTGAGCTGTGCTTCGTGTGAACCCAGATGGGGTGAAATAAGGTTAAAGACACTGTGAAGAAACAATAGCTTTTATTGGTTTTAATTCTTTTAATGGAGGAAGGAGAAGAAAGAGGCACAGAAAGGGTAGCAGGAGGCCAATTTGGATAAATCAGGAGTTGTTAAATCATCCTAAAACTGAAGTACGGAAGAGTCAAGGTTACCAAGGGTGAAGGCATAGGTACAGAAATAGGAAGGTGAGTGTACAAAAAGGGATGCAGTTCTGTAAAATATTCAGACATTACTTCTGTCTGCTACCACTAAGGAAAACATTTTTTTTAAAATCACATTGAAAAATGAGAAGTTATTGAGTGAGAAATCTCAGATGTACAAGTGTTTGATATGTTTTTCCTGAACTAAAAAGGCCAACTGTGATTTCTTGAATGAAGCAGTTAATTTTAATGCCAAAAGGGCAAAATAGGCTCTAATAGGAGAAGATAGAAGAGCTGGGTTATACATTTTCAAGATAGTTGGGCTATATTAAATTAACCCAACAGGCTGAATCAATCTCACAGCCATTCACAAAGATCTTAGAGATGCTGGAGGACAGGTGAGGCTGTGAAGACTGAGAGTGGTGTCTGGGATTTTTTTAAAACATAAGAGCAGGAGAATTAAAGGTGAGGCAGCTTAATTTCAATTTTGGGAAAACCAGCAAACCGAACATACCCCTGGTTTTTCTTTCCACTTTTCTTGCTCTAGTCCCCAAGCAAATGTCTCATTGAAAGTGTCCAGATGGACAACTCCAATAAGTGGAAGAGCTCCTTACAATTAAAACTTAGGAAAGTTGTCCTGCACCTTTTCCTTCCCCTTCCCACCCCATGGACAGCCCTGTGTGCTGGCTGGCTTTAATTGCAAATATCACCACATTTTTATCCTCATGCCTTGGGTTTGCTGCACTGCAGGTCCTCTGGTATGTTTTGAAGTAAACTCTGCTATTGATGCATTATTAAGTGGATATGGGGTTAGTGCAGCCTTAGAGAAAAATTTTTCCAAGGGCTGTAATTTCTTCAGCGAGAGGCAGGTTCTGTTTGATTCCAGACACTCTGTAGATAAATATTCTGCAGGGTGAATTTCCAAGTGCTGTCCAGTACCTGGGCTGACTTATGTGCCCAGAGTGAAAGTTCTGTTTGCATCAAGAGAAAGACACATCCTGGTATCCCTGCACAAGCAGCACCATCATATTTTGCGCTCTCTTCTAGGAGGGAAAAAAGGAAATCATATTGTTCCAGTGACAAATCCTTCCCGTCTCAACTAGAAACTAAACCAGTGCCCTGCAGGAACCTGCCCTGCAGGAAAGTTCCAGCTTTAGTCCCAAGCCAACACAGCTTGTCAGCTTCCTACCCAAAGTTTCTTTGGTCATCAGTGAGAAAGCCCAGGAAGTCTGGGATAAACTTGCACCTTAAATGTGAGCACAGTGCCCTGTGAGTGACATTTAGAGGAGTTTTGCTGCATCTTGTCATTTTAACTTAAATCTTTGACAGCCTTGTTGTGTGGACCCCGAATCAGTGGTTTGGTTTCCTTCCCAAAGGATTTGCTGTGTTTTATTTTTAAAACGCATAAACATTTTTATATAATTAATTATTTAAATGACCAGAAAATGTAAACCTCGCTGTTCAGCTTTTAAATTGTAACACCAAGTTGTCGTGGGTGTGTTTGCTTGTTCCTTCTTCTGTTGGTTTTGCTTTGTTTGGTTCTTCTTTTAACCAAAAATAGGTCATGGTCTCTGTCCAAACCCCTCCATCCATCAAATTCTGAGGGAAGCTCAGATCTGGATTTTTCATACTTTGAAAATCAAATTAGTCTTCAATTATTTAGGGACTTCAATTTTCCTTATGAATGCAAATTCCTAAAGACTTTTCTTACCCAGAAGAGTGTCTTCCTCATAGATTAACATTACTGTAGGTTACTGGGGTTCTGGGGTCCAGTCGGGACGGCCGGACGTAGACGGTGACGGATGGAGACGAGAGATCTCTATAGGCAGGTCTTGGGACACAGCCGGTTTATTGTAAAGGGCGTGGGTATTGGGGCACTGCTCAGAGCTGGTAGACTCAGCTCTGAGCAGGCCCAAGAGAGCAAGAGAGTGAACGGGTGAGAGAGAGAGTGTAAGAGCAAGAGTGGAAGAGAGAGCAGGAGAATAGAATGGAAGAGAGAATGAGAATGAGAATGAGAATGAGAATGAATAGAAGAGAGAGAATGAGAATGTCTGAAGTCCTGGTTACAATACAATAAATCATCTTCTGCACTGAATATTCTAATTGTCACTAACCAATCTAATACAAGATACAAATCCTATGGCATTTACATACAGCCTATAAGAGTTCTTATATTACCATAGAGTGTTACATCTTAACTTCTAAAAACTGCTCTTTGGACCCCTTCTGCTGAGCTAGTAGGGTCTGCTCTGACCCTTGGACCTGTTTGCAAGCAGAGGGTATTGTTCCATCAAGAGGGGATTACTTCAGTGGCCATACCATTGTTTTCTAGTTGTTCAGTAACTAAGACCTGGTATTTCAAAAGTGGCTTTCATTTCGATGTTGCCTGTAGTTTTCATATTCCCAAAATCTTTTGTCAGGCAATCATATTTCCAAGGCTTTCCTGTTTCATCTTCCCCAACACATTACCAAAGTTACTTTAGAGTTTAATTACTGTTTTGTGTAAGGTTTAAAATCAATAATCTTGCAGGAGCTTCTGCACTGAGAACTGAAATTTACAGTGTCTGTATGGGAGGTATGCAGCAATATTTGTATCTTATAAGTTTTTTCTGAACTTGAAATGCCACATGAATGCCTTCAGCATTGCAGCAGACCAGAAAAAGCGATCTAACATAGAAATATGTCCTGGCCTATGAAAGTCTTTACAACTTTGATTTAAGTACGTTCATCACAATTACAGCAACCCAGCCTCCCGGACTCGTTGCAGATGTTTCTAATTTATAAGCCTTGGGCTCATTTTTCATATGGAGTTTTTAAGGTTGTTTGATTTACTTTTTTTTTTTTTTGTTAATAGATTGGTCATCCTCATATCTTAATAAAACAAAAATTGAATTATATGCACCACTAAGCAAGCATGACAGGACTTTTGCTAGCAGATGTAAAGTGTGAAAACCTGTGGGAAAATCCTATTCATTTTAGGTTCCACTTGAGAACGCTGCAGTGCACTGCAAATGGATTCAGTCTGAAAGAGACAGAAGCCAGGGAACAATGGAAATCAATGATTTGAACCTAATTAAAAAGACCTGATAAAAATTCTGGAGAGCCAGATGGCAAAGTCAATTTCTCAGTATAATATCTGTGCAGATAAAGAATATGATTAGCTGTTGACATTCTGCAAGGGTAGAATGATCTTATCAGCGGGATGTCAGAGTATTTCTTTAACAGTATTAGACTGTGCTTTTATGACTATTGTACACCTGACTTAATGGAAATCATTTTTCTTCCAGGAAGTATGAGACATAATGTTTTTCTCAGATGTCACAGTGCAAAACTCACGAGTTGGTTATCTTGATAAAAGCTTTACACTCTGACCGCTGAAGGCAGACACATACATGACTTGAACATTAAAGCTGGAATCAAAGGGCAATTATAGGTGCTGGTGAGCACTTTTGTGAGTATTTCTCTCTACCTTTGTGTTTATAGTCTCCAGCCAATTCTGTTGAATTAGGAGTAAATTTTGGAAAAGGAAGTTTCCTGTACATATGTGTAGTGAAGCAAATGTTTCAGTGCCTTCAGCTGAGATGTTCAATTTTTGTGCAAAATGCTTAAAAAGACAAAATGAATAAATTATGTGATGGCTCCATAGCTAAAACAGTCACGCTGGAGAAAAGATTTCTGCTATATTTTACCTCCTCCTCCACTTTATAGACTGGGAACAGCAAAGTGTAGACTAAAAAGGGGTGATCTGAGACTTTTCCTGGGAGGAAGAAGGGCCAAATTGAAATGCTTTTACAGGAAGAATTAAATCTAGGTCCTGGATATGCCAGGCAAGAGTGGTCTGATCACATATCTACTGAGTAAAACAGAACTTACGATCATACACCATTATTTTCTCATTGTCTTCCCTTGAGATGTTGGCTATAACCATTTGTAATAAAGGTTTCCATGTTAATTTACTGCCGTATTCAGAGATCTAGAAGGAATGTGGGTGCTAGCAGGATTATGAGCCATTTAATTTTGGTTTAAAAACCAGTCACCTGGGTGTTGTTGATGTTAGGTTTGGGGTAAAGATGACTTGAAAGCTTTGCTTGTTCCTGAATTAAGCAGGCAGTGGCTGGTTCACTGCGGGATGTCCCAAACCCCAGGGAGCTGATGACTGGTGTGAGCTCTTGTCCCCTTCAGAAGTTCTCTTGCCATAGCTCCTGTCTGTATTCTCAAGACAAGAGTTGCAGCATGGGTGGAAAATTAGGAAAAGAAGCGTTTGCTAATTGAAAAGATGTCTGTGTTAAGTGGTCTGGATTTCAAGGGCTGGTGATCAGGTCAGCTGGGGCTGCTGGCTGGCGCTGTTTCACTCTAGGTCCTGGACACCTGAGTGTGTCCAAACTGCTGTTAAGGGTAGTTTTGTGGTCAGGCCACATTGCATTCTTTCCCCTCCCTGTGCTTGGTGAGTAATCCTTCATTGTGCAGAGCAGCAGAGACATGTCACATTTAACTTTCCTGGAGTGTTGCTAAATGTATATCTGTATGTGACTTCCTTATTTTTTTCATCCATAAAAAGAAGCAATCTGCATTAACTGCCTGTATTTCATGCATTACTACATTTTATTACATGCATCAAACCAATACCCACTTCTGTGTTCATAAATATTAGTGTCTCTAACATAACCATTACACATTTATTCTTTTGAATTCAGACAATGTGAAACATAAGTTACAGCTCTTTAAAAAAGCCTCAATAATTATGGACAGCCTGTGATGCAAGCAGCTCAGGTATAAATTTTAGAACAGATGAATCTTCCTTAAACTACACTAATTAAAGTTGCTTCAAAAATCTGGGCTAAGGATAAAGCAGATAATGCTTTACACAAGTAAAACACAAGACTCTCTGACAAGGCTTGCCTGGCACACAGTGCAGGGGGAACAGTTCTGAGTAATTGAGCGTTGAAATCTTCTTTCTTTATAGTTTTCAGATAAAATCAGAAGCAGAACTGCTGACTAGCAATTGGCAAACAGCAATATTCAGATCCTGACTTTAAAGCAACCTAAATTACTCTGTTTCACTTGCATATTTTAATTTAAACACCTTTTAAACACCATCTGAACCCTTTAATACTTTGACTATGTCTCCCCTGGGAATTCTAAAGGACTGGCTGAATATAGGACGTGGCTCACGGCAGTCATTGACTCATGCCCTTTATTGAGATATTAGACTTCATTATGCTAATGTCAGAATTTGTCTCTGTCCATGCTGAACACTGAAAGAGGAGTAACACTTCTTATTAAGTGATAATTGATGAGGTGACACAGATGAGGAGTCTCTCTGCAACAAGATGCAGCTTGGGATAATCAGGGTTCCAATAACTGATCACCAACTGGCTGCTGTGCATAGGAGCTGTCACTAATGCATTATTCTATAGACAAATGCAGTTCCCATTGTCACAGTGTAAAAAGTCACTGTATTGACAGTCCTTTCTCTATCCTTAAAACAATTTAGAGGCCTGGAAATCCTCCTACTGTGGAAACAAAAAGTGTAGCAGAATTTATCTGCTGCCTGATGACTTTCATAACTAAGAGTGAAACTAATAAATTCTCTCTTAAAAACTATACCTGTATTTCCTTCATGATATAGTTCAATGAGGTATTTCATAGGTGATTGGACCCCATCTAATCTTCCAGGATTTGGAAAGCTCAATTTTTCCTTTTAATCTGTGTTTTGTACTGCATAGATATCAAGATAACATTTGTAATGCAAATGACTTATGCAATTTGTATTTTTGAAGTTGAAATTGTAATAATCATTTAGTCCTCAGAGTGAAAGTCATTTTCCAGCCTTTATTTCTTCACCCTTATGTTCCCCAGTAACTTTGTGTGTGTGGTTGTTCTAGATCTGCATTTCTTGATGCTGTAGTTAGTTCTGTTTTATTGTACAGCCCATCTGCAGCACTGCTGGGAGTATATCTGATGATCTCATTACTGGATCAAAGCTTCAGTCTCTTGGGTCACAACCCTGCCTAATGTTCTTGTGCAGACCCCTCCAGACTTCCACTAAAAACAGCACTTTGTGCTCATAAAAGCAATTGCTCAGGACATAAGCAGCCAGAAAAGAAAAAAAATAAAGCACTATAAAAAGTACTTGAGGCTTTTGAGTAAAAAAAAAAAAAAAAAAAAATGGTTTACAGTATCAACTTTTCATTCTATCTGCTTGCCACATTGGTCTGTCATGACCAAAACTCAGTCATTTATTATTTTATGAAGAGAAAACATAGAAAAAAATGAAGCTTGAAGACCGTATTTTAAAAACATAATTTATGATCCTGGAATGAGACTCAAGAACATTTTTATTTTTCAGATGCTGTTCTCTTTCTTTTACCTACATTAGATGAACATGGCACTGTTTTATGAATTGTAAAAGCTTCCTATCATTAAGCTGTGATGGAATATAATGAGAAAAAATATGGAATCTTTTTTTCCTGTTCAATGGGAAGACTTTTCCAACTCAGCCAGCTGACAGCAGAGGAGCAATCTGTTGTGGAAAGAGGCATCCCTGGGAATAGATAAGCAGGGGCAGCCTTGAGATAATGCAAGCTGAGGTCTCACCTGCACGCAGGAGTGACAGCAGTGCCTGCAAGCTCGGGTAACTCGAGTAGAGAGCCAGTGCTCCCCACTCCAGGTGAGACTCAGGCAGGATGGGTGTCCCTGCAGCAGCCCAGGCTGGCTGGGAGTGCTGGGGGAAGGAGCTGTCCCAGGGCACAGGGATTTCTGTGGGACACAGGAATGGTCACTCCCAAGGGATCCATCACTTCTGGGGCTTTGAGGCCGGCTGTGTTTCAGTGTCCCCCCACTGAGTGCTTCTGTAAAACGATGGATGGAACCCCTGTGTTCCCCAGGAGTGCAAAGTTCAAATATTCTCTCATGGGAGCTGCAGGTAACTCCAAATGAGAACTGGAGTGCAGCCATAGCTTGTGTTAGGACGTGGGATATATTCACACATCTAACAATAACTAGCATTGTACATCAGTTGGTCATTCTAACAATAACCTTTGCAAAGATGCCAATAGAAACAGTCTGAGAGTGCTAGGTACTGCCTTGTGAGGAAAGCTAGGCCATCACTGAAATTTGATAGAACCTTCTGGGAATCTGCCTGATGGGAAGAGCACAAAACCATCTGTGTTCCTCCTCAAGGCAGGAACCTACTGCAATTTTTGAAGGTTTTAGCATTGCAGGACAAAAGGTATTTTTCCTGAAACTTTGTCTTTGCATTTAGGTGCCTCTTCTACTCTTGCCAGTACAAATATCCACCTGCTTTTCCTTACCCTGCATAATCCCTCATTTGGAAAAAACAAAGAAGGGAGGAAGGCATGAGAGAGAAAGGGTTTGCAGATCCTCTAGCAAAGAAGATTTTAAAGCTTAAGTAACTGCAATGTGAACTTATTGCCACATGTAATATTGCTTCTTGATTTATCACCTTGGAAACAGCCTGAAGTCTTTGTTTTGTGTAGTTGCTCTACCGTGATTTAAAAGCAGAGGATGAGAGAGACATAGATCTTATAAGATTTAACTCTTCCATGGTAAGAACCTATAATCAGATATATTAATTGCTTGGTTCTGGCCATAGTTTCTGAAATAGAAAGGCGTCCCATGTGAATTAACAGAGTACTTATCACTATATCAAGTTTCCTCTTCATACCAGTAAATTTGCTCTTCTGCCTTTTAAACAGACAATAAAATAAACATGTTAGGATCAACATTTTCACATTTCAGAAATTTTGGATAAAGAAGCTTCTACTGCTTTTCTGAAAATATGTGTAACTGGCACTCCTAAAACTAACCTGGTATGGTGCTGTTGGCTCAGAGAGCTGCAAGGGGAGTATCAAAACCAGCTTAAGTAGCTTGTGCCAAGCTAATGGCTGCATGCTTGTGTTTGTGTGCCTGTCTGCTAGAGAAGTGCTTATTAAATAACCCCAAATAACACACTTCTGTGCAGATAGATGGACTCGGAATTTTCCCTGAGTGATGGTATAGGAATCCTATTACCCAGCCTGAGTGACTCTGAATGAACTGGGGGAATCACAGCACATGTCGTTTAATGCTCTCCTATTTTTCCTCCTGATAATTTGTGCAGAAGGAGGATTGATGTTTCTCACAGTAGTCTCTCTTTCGTGTTGCTTTTGTAATCTTTACTGATATGAATTAATATTTAGCCACTTCTCTTTTTACTAAATTTTGTTACAAGTGTGTAGTATCAGCACTCCCCTTGAGCACAGTCCTTCTCAGTGCAAAGCACCACGTAGCTGTAATTCCTCTGGTTTTCTCTGTGAGCTCAGCCCAGTCAGTGCTTTCAAAGACTGTTCTTTAATTTTGCAAAGCCTCGAATTTAATATTATTTTGACCTTTTTAATATTCTGGGTTTAGAGTGTTCTCCAGGCTACAGTATTTCACCAAGTGAATGAGTGACTACAATTTAGGATTTGAATCGGGGATTTAGGTAGGACCAAAATAAATTTCCTTAATCTGTAGATGAGATAGTTTAAATAATCATGGTTTCCAGGCTGTAATTTTCTGGTTTTCCTCAACAACTCTTGCTGCTACAGTTTCTTCCTGTAAATCAGAGTTTTTATTTAATCGAAACTGTGCATGGAAGTTCTGTTGAGTTGCTTTTTTACCTCTCTGTCCATCACAGTCTGAATGGTGGGAGGTACTGACACTGACACTGGGGTAAATTCTTCACATCACTGAAACAAACATTCTGTCTTCTTAGATTTTTAGACTGGGGAGAGTTTTGATTTCTCTCAGCTCACTGAGCATTATTTGATTTGGTTGTTCTTCAGATTTCTTCGAATTTGCATGCATTTATCTTTGTGTTTTCTGGAATGCTGTATTGCAAGATAAAGTGAATTATAGATTAACATGCAAGTGGACAATGCAAAATAACTAGAGTATACAAAACATAAGGAAAATTTAAACAGCTCTTGGTGATTGGAGGGGTCAGGAAAATATTTACCTCAGAATAAGTACCTTTGCAGCAGACATGTGTAAATTAACCATTTCAATTGGTACTGACTTTTCCGCCCCCGCTGTGATACACACATGGGGATTCGGGGGTCAGCAGCTCTTAGGGAGTCCCTAGAAACTGTTTGCTGACTGATCAATGTGTAATTAGGGAACAAATTGGAGGAGGTCACTGAAAAGGGCAGTCCTAATATCAGAGGCTGAAGGGGATTATCTCATCTGCCTCATTGCTGAATCAATCTTATCCCCTTTCCAACCAACAAAATTCAATTAACTTTTATGAATTATTTAGCCACACTGAAGCCTTAGATAGTATTAATATTTGTGTTTCAGCCTGTTTTGTGCAAGGAATATAAAATATTGCTTCTTTAACATTAATCAAACTGCAATGTAAAATGTAATTTTCTATTTCACTGTTTTAAGAAATACCTTCTTAATCATGCCTGATGCTGACTGAAAAATGTTACACGGTAGCTTTTGCTTATGTTTAGATTATGAATTGCCTCAGGAGAATATCAGGGATTCTATGTAACTTAAATTATAGATTTCTATTTTTTTTTTTACTCAACGACAGCTTTTTAAACAAAAACTTTTAGAACTTTGATGCTACCAGACAAATTGCAATCTGCTACCACAACCCAAGAAGGAAGGGTTCGAACAATGTTGCTACAGTATTTATTAGTCTTTGACTAAAGAGTTCAGTTCTTATCTGAGAAATTGTGCTCCAGAGAAGCTAAGAATAAAACAGGATTGACTTGTAGACAGGAAAGGCTTATTTTGTGTCTCAAAAAATGAAAGATTGTCAGTCCTTCACTCACTTCCTGCACTGTTCTTAGTATTATAGCAATGATCTAGTCATCAAAACGCAGAAATTAGGAATTTGAAGGCTTGACAAGCCAATCACAACAATGAGAATGTCTCTTGCAAGTACTCAGTGAAATAACAGACAGGCTTGGAGGGGGCAGAGCGAGACTGCTCGAGTGCTGGTGGAGCCACTCGTGTCCATATTGCTGTGAAGGGGTAAAAAATCCTGTACAACTCGTTCCCCCAGCTGGTTATTCAAACTCCTGGGGGAGAACTGGAGTCTGCAGTAACTTCGTGTTGCTACCCCACCACTGGCACTCCCTCCTGAGCTGGTGGCTTAAACTGGTGGGAGGATGTGTGCAAAAACCAGAGTCAGAGCAGGGAAAGTGTGAACTGCAGCTCTAGACCTTAAATAATTTACCTTGGGAGTTTTCTTCTCAAGCATTGTGGCCACTGCAGTCAGCACTTGTGCATGTAAATGAGTTATCCAGCAGCTGTGTGCTCTGCTTTTGTTTGGGCTGGGACAATATTGCATGACATCCCCCCTCCTTGAACTATCATATCCTTCACCATCCATCAGGCATTTTATCAGTCCCCTCTGTTTTCTCTTGAATTTCCTTTGGCTGATTTAATATTAAATTTTACTCTGATTTTCTACTGCATCTTTTCCATTTACTTTAATTAAATGTCTGAGCCTTGTGGATCAAGATAACTTTTATTAAAGTTAATAAATGGATGGTCCTTATTTGTAGTTCCTTGCAGTTTCTCCTAGGTTCATCAAAGCCAAAGATTTTAAAGATAGAACAAGGTTATAAGAGAGATGGCAAATCTGAATACTGAGGAATTTATGACATGAATTTCAAATGCAAGTAGCTAATTTTTCCTTAAGAAAGCACAAGTAGAGCGTTACCAATGAAGCTGGAGAGATACCTTTGTGAAACATCTCAGTCAATCGCATGTCAAACACGATTGGCTGAGATAAAAATTTACTTACAAAGCACCGAGGTTTCCACTGAAATTTGGCATGTTGATTGTAGATGGTGAATAATTTACAATCTCAGCAGTGCTGCCAACGCCAGTAAGAAATGCTAATTCTTGTACAGGAATGTGCTGCTCAGTAACTTCGATTTTACTCTCTGCTCTTACAAGTGTCTCACCTTTCCAGTGAAGGGAGCTCAGAACTTATTTTTCTCAGTGTCAAAGCTGTGTGTGATAGAATGGCAGCATTTATCACACTGATGGGCTGCTGCTGGAAGCTGTTTGTGTTGTACAATCCTATAAGTTTAGCTCCAAAATGTGATGTAGAAAGATGCATCTGCTTTATCTTCTTCCCTTTCAGTTGTTCTCTTGCATTATATAAACAAGAGTTGGGGAGGAGAAATTGTTTGAAAATCATTTTTTTTCAGTTGCTTGGGGATTTCTCACTGTCAGTGTCAATAGAAATAATAGCATTGATATTAGCTATCAAAACCAGAGCTGTACAGGATTTTTTTTATTAATTGCTGTAGACTGTGGTCTTGCAGCTAAAGCACACTGAAGTCAGGCTGCTCCCTTTTTCTCAGCATCCTCCCAACAGTTTACAACTAATGCCTGTTCAACAATATAAATGCTATGCAGATATAATTTGCACATCACTGTTAATTCTTTGATTAGTTCAAGAGGAATATTAATGTTCATTATTAGTGTAGAACTCAATTAAGATTTCTGCTGTTGCTTATAATAGTTTACCAGGTTTTCTGGAATGTACACAAACTGATTGAGATGTGTGCGTGTGTATATATATATAAATAGAATGTTGGTTCTATTAACCTGCTGATATTTTGGTTTTCTTTTGGCATACTCGTGGCAATTTCTGGTAAAAAAATAGAAATAAATTGAAGATTTATAAAGATAAATTTTTATGAATTTATTTTTTATAAATTTATTTTTTATAAATTTATATTTTTGTAAATATAATTTATAAAGATAAATTGAAGAAATGCAGGACTATAGAGAAATCAGAGGCAACTGTAAGGGATAAACAAGAGAAAACACCATTTTCCACTGCTTATGGAGTTGTCCATTCAGAAATGTAGCTCAGTAGCACTAAGCCAGCCTTGCAATAAAATCCAGGGAATTCAGGCTTCTCGTTAGCACTTAAAAATCTGTCTAGACTTTATGCCACTGCCAAATTTCCTTATGCAAATGCTCACAAACACGTTAATATTGTGCAGCTGGCCTTATGGGATGTGTAATTACCCTGACAAAACTGAGGATAGCTTCAAAGTCAAGTATTTGCTTAATTTCAGCAACTGCTGAACCTGATTTATACCTTCAGCAAGTGACAGCCTTTTGAGTTTTAATGGAGGTTTCCACTTAAATAAAGGGAACTGGACTTCCTATACACCCTGCAGAAACAGTGAATAAATGTCCTTTAAGTGGATAGAAGAGTTCTGTGGGAAATATGAACGTTTACAAACTTAAGTTTACATCTGAATCAAAGTTTTTCCCTTTGAATGTGTGGCACTGAGTATTTGTCAGGACTTTATTGTACGTGGCATCACAGTGCTTAGGACTGAGCAGGCTGCAGAGCCCTCTGCCATCTACCAATATCAGCAAAGTCATATTTATTAGGCTACTAACTGTACTTGAGCCTAATGCCAGTAATGTTGATGTTTTTAAATCCAGAGAGCGTGAAAATAATTTAAAATTAATTTCCAGATCTTTCAGGCAGAACTCAATACCACAGTGCAGGTCTCCACAATAGCAAAGAAAACTGTTTAAGCCCAGTTAAGGATCTTACAAAATACTTGTTTGTGGATGAAATATTTTCTGGTAATGGTGGTTGGGCAGTCCAACTTCCCGACTGAATAAGTGGTACTGACCCTAAGCACTTTAAAGTTTGAAAAAATTAATGAAAAATAAGGCTAGAAAACCTGATTAAGAAAGTTTTAAGCCTGCTTCTATAAAATAGGTCTGTTTGAATAAAAACTTTTAAAATGCTGTACAAATAGCAGCAGATATGGCAATTTTTCACAAGATCCTATCTAGAGAGTGATAAGGGTTATAAGATTGCCCTGGTGCAACAAATAACAGTCAAAATTTCCACGTTTCTAAGCAGTTTGCTGCAAAGCAGCTAAAAGCAATTATATAATTTCGATATCTATAAATGCTATAAATCTGGGGAACATGGCACTGATCCAGATCCAGAGCTCTATTTCCATCTGAGCTAAGCAGGTTACAGCATGAGTGCCATTCCCTTTTCCCCTCACTCCTCTGAATGGTGGATTTTCTGTGCCTGTCCTTAGCACATGAATAGGAGCACTCTGACTGCAAGAGTGGTGTCTTTCCCTCACATAACCAATGCTATGAAACCTGAAACCAATAAAGAAGCTTCTCTCAAGGAACAGGAGCAGATTTCAAAGGGGAATATATTTTTTAAGTGTAACTTTTGGAGTAGAATGTTTTGTCCTATTGAGGAGCTTTCAACAGTCCACCAAGGTTTGTTCTCATGGGCACTGCAGCCTGGGCTGCCTGGAGAGGGGGGGCTGTGGAAACCTCAGGGAGTTCAACAAGGTCCTGCTCTGGAGCCAGGCTGGGACTGCTGGGGGTGTTCACCTGGAGGTGGGGAAGGTTCCAGGGAAACCTGGCAGCTTCCAGCACCTAAAGGGGCTCCAAGAGAGCTGGAGAGGGACTTGGGATAAGGACATGGAGTGATAGGATGAAGGGGAATGGCTTCAAACTGACAGGTTTAGATGGGATATCAAGAAGAAATTCTTCCCTGTGAGGGTGGGCAGGCCCTGGCACAGGGTGCCCAGAGCAGCTGGGGTTGCCCCTGGATCCCTGGCAGTGCCCAAGGCCAGGTTGGACAGGGCTTGGAGCAACTTGGGATAGTGGAAGGTGTCCCTGCCCATGGCCGGGCAGGCGGAATGAGAGGATCTTTGAGGTTCCTCCCAACCCAAACTATTCTATGATTCTAAATGGTAAAAGACAAACTGTTGTTAGATTCCAACATGGGATTTTCCCCTAACGTTTCTGGAATTTCTCAAGGTTTGTTTTATGTTGTTTTACCATTGTAGTGAGATCAGTACAAACCTTCCAAAATCAACACAGTAACCTGTGGAGGAGGAGGGAAATGATTTCCATTCAGGTCCTTTCTGCACACAGATGTAAGCATAAGAGAGGTGACTGAAAGGTAACTCTATTTACTGTAGCTTTATTATAATCCTCGGGGAATTCATTAGCATCCCTCTCAAATGCCAGTGTTCAAATCCTGCTAGAAGAGAGCAAATAAGAAAGGTAACAGAAATGATTTAGGAGAAGATATTTTCCCAGGTTATGCAAATGCAGCTAAAGAGATTCGGCTTTGCTCTGGGTTTCCCTGATTCACAGTAGTAAAGATGTATTATGCGGGTTCCCCTCTTGAAGAATCATTTATCAGGGTGACAGGTGAATAATGAATGCAATTCACTAATATTGCACCATCTCCTCATCGGGGATTAGAGCGAACAGGAAGGAAGAAAAGTCTTAACGGGGTTAGGAAGGGATCAGGTGAACCGCAGGTTTGTGTCTCCTTGTAAATTCCATTTCAGCAAGACAATGAGGATGGCTGCTGTTGCTAATAAAGGAAACAAAGGCCGACAATTCAGTTCCTAAATTGCCCCTGATAAGGTGGTCATGCTTGCCTAAGTTTTCTGTGTTTGCAGTAAACCATCAGCAGTGGTGGCTGCTCAGGGGTGTGTATGTCCTGGATGCTGGATAGAAAATCTATAAACAATGCTGCAAATGCTTTTTCAGCTGAAAAATACTCTTTACACTCATCCCTTATCACTCTTTTAAAGTTTTGCTTTTAAAGCCAAGATTCCTTATGACATAATTGTTTGTTGTAACTATTGCTCGTGTATATATGCACATTTTATTTGCACTCAGAGGAAAGAACTCAGGTAGAATGTGTCTCTCTCTGTTAACTGACCACCACTGAAAATTTGGTTTCCTCCAGAGTAATACGAAGGCAATTAATGCTTCATCCTGGTACTCCTACAAGTTTGCTTTCTCTTACTCTTTGTGCTGGTCTGCAATACTCACCTGCAAATGTCAATGTCTCTGGTGTGGGAACTGTGTTGGGATGTGCTCACCTGAAGTAAGAGATCTCATACAACACTTAATCCTTGGGCTTTACGAACCCCATGAAATGCAGAGCTTCCAGAACTTTACTGGGTCTGCTCTGAGATCTAAACCCCGCTTTATTCATTGCCACAGCATAAAACAAGAATTCTGTAAGTTACAGATGGTCATCAAATTGACAATGTGTTTGCTGAAGCATGAATTTCCAACCCAATGAAACTCTGCTCCCCATGTGCTCAGGGGGCTCCTGGGATAACACAAAGTGACAATGTGCACGGGTATGCAGGCGAGCACAGGCTGCACACAGCATATGTTAGGTCTTGGTTTCACGTGGAGCTGAAGGGAATTGAGAGAGAAAACATCATGATCTTAGCAAAAGACCTCTTTGGTACAATCAAACCCCTTTCTCAGTTCCCATGGGATGGCCTGGAGATGCAGCTGTCCAGGTCTCTGGTTCCTGTGAAACACCCCATAATTCTGGCCACGTACATGGTGGAGGTTCTGCAGCTCCCACACATCTACCTGTGACCACAGCCCAAGACTAAGACCAGGCCTTTTGTTCATGGCTATAACTCCTGCAGTTCTGTTCTAAATAATGAAATTCTAGGCTTCTGACAGGTTGCTTTAAATTTTACAAGTGTATGCTTACCCTACAAATGTAAATTCACATTTACATGGTGCATATGGAACTGGGAGATTCTCAGTGGACTGGAAATGAGAACATATGGCTCCTAAAGCCGGGGCAGGTAAGGGAATGTTTGACTTCATAACATCAGAATAGCCTGCAAGTCCATTCAGAGAACCAACACACAAACCTGGGATGTGAGAAGTGCACCCACTCTCGTGTGTTTATATAAACACACACACACACCCCAGTGGTGCCACTTTCTTATTAATGTGAACGTATGTTTCTGAGTTTTACATTCAGCTGTTTATTTTTGCTATTCCTCTGGAACATACCTTAGAAACTTGGACTCTGCTGAAAATTTGGTGCTTAACCATCTGGTTTTAGTTGTCTTGTTTTTTAATGGGCATCACTAGGTTATTTTTCCAGCAGTTATTTTCTTACACACGTTCTTTGATGTCAGGGTTGAGGTGTAAGGACAGCAAGGGAATGGATCAGGTGCCTGAATGCAGCTGCAAATAGAATACAAGGAAATTAGGGAAAGTTGCCCAGTTCTGTATCTTTTGCTAACCTGTGATTCTTCAGAATGACAAACTAACTCAAGAATCTTTTTTTCTAAAGCTGAGAAGAAACATTTCAAATTTGAGTCTAACCTTCCATTGCCTCAAAACTATCTGGGCCAAAACCACTGAACAATTTCTGAAACTGTTCAGAAAAGCAGCTTTCTGAAAGCTCCTTTTTGTTTTAGACACTGCATTATCAGAAAAAGAGGTATCCTTTCTCTTTCCCAGGGAGATCAGCAGTAATAGCTCTCACCAAGATGTGAGAGACCCAAGCCCAGTTCTCAGGAGGATGGAGAGTCATTATCTATCAAAATCCTTGTCCAAATCCCCTCTCTGAACCTGCTGGAGAGTGGATTTTTAGGTGTATATTCCACTACCCAGTTAAAGAAGTTGTGAGTAATTTCAAATGGATTTTTCTGAATTTTTATAGCTGGAGCCAGCAAATATATTTGTATGAAATATTTATATAATCTCCAAGCCAGAGAGGGAATAAGCCACTAACTTGGTAACTCACCTAGGAAAATGGGGCACAGAGCTATCAGTCTCTTCTCCAGGCCTTAAAGATTCATGCAGGGTGGAATAACTCCATATAAGATAATAAGAAAAGCATGCATCAATAGCCCACCTAGGGCAGTGTCTCCAGAAACAGTAAATGTGAGCTCAGATCAGTGCAGGCAGAGCCTGCTCACCCTCACAGGCTGTGGAATCCCCCTGTGGAGTGAGGGGACAGAAAAGCCCTGCCAATATCACATTTATCAGTTTAGTCCTGGGTTTTCTTTTCGAACAGGTGCTCAAAAGCTGTTTTTTCATTTCGGTCCTGACAGAATGTTTGAATTTACCTAATTTCTTTTCATTTAAAATCCTCCTTTGACAGGATTCTTTCCTTATTTGACTTTATTTAAGCATTTGTTGCCCCTCTGGTTTATCTGTGAAAAATGAGTATGAAATCAGTTTACCCTTTGGAAAGAATGGCCTCAAGCTCACCTATTTTTAGGACAGCAAGTGAAGACTGCAAATTTGGGTGGATATTGTCCCGATTAACAAATACTCTGCTCTTTGTGTCTGGTGGTTTTAAAAAGAAAAGCTTTTAGGGAGATGAAGGAAGAATGGAGTCTGTTTCTTGTGTTCAGCAGTAAGTGATGGTGAAGCCAGTAGAACTCCTTGCCTCCTTCTCATTTCTAATTACCACTTATAACAGAGGAAAGAAGAGAGAACCAAACAAAATCATGGGAATTTTCTGACTCTCTAATTGCTTTTCAAACTGCAGTGCAAGTGCTTCCTAATTATAAATAATGAATCAGTGGCAATAACAAGATACACCTTGTGCTGGAACAGACATGGCATAACTCTAACCCTTCATAGTCAAGGCAAGGCTCCAGTCTCTCTGGAATTGCCAGGCCTTTGGATCATCTGGCAGAATGTGCTGTAGGAGAAGCACAGCTGGGTCTTTTTCTCTCAGGAGAATCCAATGAAATACCCTGGTGTCAGACTCAGCTGGCTGAAAAAAGCTGCATGCCCCGAGTTGTCTCCCAGTTGCCTGCAAAATGCCTTTTTTCATCTGTCTTGCACTAACTGGAATTAGTTCAGCATTTCAGATTGATTAATAAGTATTTCAATAATATTCAGAGCAAACATCAGTCCCAAAGAAATACAGAGATGTCATGAAAATTGCCATTGGAAATATCAGACCCTTAAAGGTGAAGAATGCTAACTATTTTAAAAATAACACTATGACAAACTACAGTAGTTACCATAACTTCTATTTTATTATTGGAACAACAAATATTTTAAGCTTTCATTGAAATGATACAGAAAATATTAAAATACAAAAATTAACATTAGCATTTCAAATTTAAAATAAAAAGGGGAAAACTTGGCCTGTCTGACTGCTAGATGGCTTCTGTATTCCCTGGTCTTGCAAATATATGCACGAATTTTTGTGTTGGTGACTGGTACTGCTGAAGGCTAAGAGAAAGTCTAACTCAAAATTCAGAGAAAAGCCCATGGTGGACTCATCTAGCTTAACTTCTTTTTTCTTAGTTGGATTAACTTGATCTTCTATTCCTCTGAAACAGTCTGATAATTTTGTGGCAGTACAGCACTCACAATGTTTCATTTTGTAATTGTTTTGACTGGTAGACATGCAGTTTTCACAGGTGCTGAGTATTACCTCTAAAAAACACGGTTTCTAATTGTCGGGCTGTTAATCCAGTTAGTTCAGTGACATAGAGATGGTACTGGCCATACTTCATCATGTAATAATGTACATTATACACTTGGATGACTGTAAAACCTCCAGGCCCCAAACTGTCACTCTTCTGATGTCTTTATCTGGCTTTCAGTAAATCATAAATATTCAGTGTCTATGGATAGGCTTGTAGAACAAATTGATATTTTTTTTAAAGGTGAATTTTCAGTTCTGAAATTGTAGGTATGACTTCCAAAGCCCTGTACGAGGATTAGGTGAAACAGCCTGGATAGAGGCAGATGTTCACCATCATCTTCTTCCATCTGCTCTGAGGTCTGGTCAGCTGGGAAGTCTCTGGACAGCTGATTTTGTAGAGTGAGTCTTCAGATGCAGGTGCCAAGATGCAACTCTGCATCTCCTCCTGTGCTCGTGGCATGTTACTGAGACTGGCTAAACACTTCTGACTGGATTTGATGGGGTTTGTTTGTGGTGTTTGTTGTTTTTCCTAGTACACTGAAAATGGCAGAGCCTATGAGGAAATTAGCCATGTCAAGTAATAATTTCTAAATATATTTTTTATGGAAATTTTAGTTGCTCAGTGCTGAAATTCAATTACTGCTCAAAATAGCAAATTGAAATCAATTGTGTCACCTCATTCCACAAAGCTTCGTAAAATGAAAGCAGGAATTGAGATCTAGTATGTGTTTAGGAAATATATCAGGGAAATCCATGCAGATTTCCCTATTGCAGCTGGTTCTGAAACCTCTCTGCTCAGAGCACATGTTCTCTCTTACATCTCAGCATCAGGAAAAAACCAAAGCCAGAAAAACTGTGCCATGTAACTATTTGCTTTTGTGAGGGCAAGAACACTCGAGGAGCATCAGGAGCTAAAGGTAGATGAGGAAACTGGAAAAAAAGTACACAATAATGGATTCATTCTGCATTTGAAATGTACACTGATTCCTTTAAAATAAATCCTCACCTTTGCTGTATCGTGTATTGAAAAGGTCTCAAACTAAACTGCACAACTGAAAATAAATTGCAAGAATTCAGAGCTGGAACAGAGCAAAGAAGGCAACTACCCTGGTAAGCAATAGTTTTGGTCTGAGGATAATTACCCACTTGGGTTGGAATGAATATTTTATGCCAATGAATTTCCAGTATGAACTTCAGGTTTGATTTGGACTGGAAAGCTTTAGCAGTCACTTGGAATAGGAGCTTGCTCCCATTGGTAACTCCAAGGCAGTGTGGGAGTGGGAGCTGTGAGTTTCCAGGCTCCCCAGAGGAAAGGAGCTCAAACTCTGGCTGGATTGTTCCCTTGCATCTTATTGCAAAACACTCTGTTCTGAAGAGTTTTGACATTTTTGCTATCTCGACAAAAAGCAGTCTTTTGGTTTTGTTTCAAAAGTGTATTCATCATTTTTCATCTTTCATTAAATTATTTTTTGTTTACATCAGAAAAGACACCCAATTGTTTATCGAACCATGAAGTTTACCTTTTCCTTTACTTACCCTAGTCACGTGAAGTTGTGAAGGATTTTATCCTGTAGTCACGTATTTGGTATTATCTAGCAAAGCACAAGTTGCAATAAACTCTCTCATTGAAATTAGCTGGTATTTTACTTTATGGAAACATGAACACATTGACTCAAACTCATCATGAAAATACATCAGGCATGAACTAAGCTTTTCAAACCCTTCCAGGGCTTTTAAGAAAATATGTAAAATAACTTTGTCCCAAACCGAACTTAATTTAATGTGCTTCTTCCTCTGAGAACTCCATTTTTATAGAACATATTCTGATATAGCCTTTTGTTGAAATAGAATAACACTGGGAGATACCTGGGAACATATCTCACTGCAGTCATATCAGCTGTAATATATGGGAATATATTTGAGTATTTTCTATATTAATAAACACAAGATTATTGCTGAGAATATGTGGTTAACCATCCTGACATTCACTCTGGAAATATTTGTCCAGGGTATTCATTCCCAAAGAATATTAGCACTGCTTTGAAACAGACCATTGGAGATTCAGCTGTGATTATTCTTTAGATGGGTTTGGTTTCAGGATTACTGTGTCAGTGCCATTTTATCTCATTTTATCATGATGAAACTGTCACATGAAACCTTCAGATTCCCTCTTCCTTCCCAGTTCCTTCCCTTTCAAACATTATTTTTTCTAATATTGCTCAGAATGATAAGAGAGTTTTTTGTGTGTACCTGACTGTACAAAATGCTCCCGGTAATGCAGGTCCCAAAGCTCCCAGACACAGGAGGCATTCCTGGTTTGGAGCCACCTGAAGCCTTTCATGCAGGGCACAGGGAATGGTCTGATGAGAGTTCCTAGAGGTGAAAATCTGGGGATGTCCCACTCACATCACAGCACATCCGTGGCCTTCTCTGGAGGACTAAGGGAGAAAGATGATGGTCCCTGTGAATTGCTCTGATGAGCTGTGCCCAGCCTGGTGGTTCTGAATGGACTCAATTTCAATGAAATGCACACATAGTTCCCAACATGTGAGGAACATGATTAATACAATTATTTACATTTACAAAAAATCACCATTTTCCCTAAGGTATAAAATCTATATTGTCCAGCTCGTTCAGATCCGTTTTGGGAAACTCACGTGCCATTAAACTTCTTTAGGAACCAAGCAGGGCTCTTTCCTAGCCCTGGTTGCACACTGCCTTGGGTACATTCTTGCTCATTAATTTTTTCACTGAAAGGGTTGCCAAGCACTGGAAAAGGCTGCCCAGAGGGATGATGGAGTCACCTCCCCTGGAAGTGCTCTGGAAACCACTGGATGTGGCATGCAGGGCTCTGGTCTGGTTTGCAACGTGGGGATGGGTCAAAGGTTGGACTCCACAATCCTGGAGGTCTTTTCCAACCTTAGTAATTCTATGATTTGTCTATTTGCATTCACAGAGATTTCCTTTAGAGGCTCTACGGTCTTTGTTCAGTTGTTTCTCTCTCAAATGAATGAAAATGTTACCAAATATTTTTGTCTTATTCAGTTACCAAATCTAATTAATACATCCAAACCCTGTACATTTTTACATATTTTAACCCAGTTATTCCAAGGAAAATAGGTTTGACTGATAATTTTTTGGTTGGTTGGTTGATGGGTTTCGGGGGTTTTTTTGGTGCCTGTGTGTGTTTCTGCAACCACGCCTCACATTTTAGTTCAGAGAAGAATATCACAAGAGGCTGAGAGCCTTAAGTATATCAGATTCCTACAGGTTTAGTGAACAGCAGTTGGGTGGAGGAGATCCCATTATTCCTGCAGGTCACAGAAACCTGGAGTTTCAACCAGAGGCTCTCCACAGGACAGGGCTGCTGTGAGCTGACAGTGCTCCAGCCCTGCACTCTGTGCTGCTCCCGTGCAGAAAGGCTTTATTTAGAACCCATTAGAGATCAAACAATCTCACCAGACACGAGTCTGGATGAGAGCAGGCTTCCCGTGGGTCCACAGTGTGCAGAACAAGCTGTCATTTAGTTCTGTTTGGCTTCTTTAGTGCAGTTTCCATCTCCAGCAATCAAAGCATGCATTAGAGTCATTATCAGTTCTGCTGCTTTCCTTGTACCTGATTTTCAAATTGTCAGAACAACGTCTTTTGTTCTATAATAAATTAATTGTATTTGAATCTTCTATCATTGGCAGCTGGACTTCTTTGTTTAAATATAAATATGAAGATGCTGGTTTATTTGGATTCCTGAACACTGATTGTATGATAATTGTATCTTCTTGTGAATAATTGAATTATTTTCATATTACATTAATTGCATTTCCCTTAAAGCCTGCCTGAAAATCAAACTGACTTATTTACAAGTATAGGTGAATACTAATCTAGAATGATCTATTTTTAGACTGAAAAAACTGTTTGCAAAGTTCTCCCGTATGCTTTTATGATTGGTGGTGCTGGTAAAAGCACTGCAAATGCAGCTGCAGGAAGTAACGTTTTCCCAAAACAACAGCTCATGCTGGGTATGCTGCTGCAATTCTACAGTGCTGGTATTTTATGAATAAATAAATAAAAAACAGGAAAGGACTAGAAATGAGGATTAGGCCCACAGTATACATTTATACATATTGTGCAAAATATGTGCTTGAAGTTTCTGCTTATCTAAGAGGGTTTTTAATGATCAGTAACCTTGGCTGGTGCTACCTATTGGTTGCATCCAAGTCATGGAATATGTTGCAGGAAACCTCCATCAATTTCACAGGCTGAATCCTGTAATGGGAAAAAGGGAAACACAATTCATGCTTGAAGCTGAAATTTTATTATTAGCTGAATTGAAGTCTTGACACTCCAAAAGTATCATTAATTGTGTTATGATGATGCTAATTGTGCAAATTTTATACAGTTAAAATAAACACAAATATTCCAGTACCTCCCACTTTACCTCCAGGTCCTGAGGTCAACAGCTTCACTTGTGGCATGAGCACAGGGTACAGAAAATCAATAGCGCCCTGTGACCTTTGCTGGGACAATTAGGATATTGATACTTTCTTCTTTGCTATGGTAAATTCTGCATCGGTTCATTTTTAATATGTTTATTAAAATGCTGTATATGTTGATATTTCTTCTTTGATGTGGAATTCCACTTTACATCCAAATTTGCTGCATGTGGTTTGGGTTACATGCATTGGACTCTTGCTGTTTTCCTCTCTCTTATTCCTAAAACTGGCTGCAAGGCTACACTGGCAAAATTTAATCCAGAATTCAAAACCTACACATCTTTTTCATTTTTCATCTGGGAAAAGATCATCTGAATACAAACTCCTTGTGTATCACTTATGTAGTATTGATATGTTTTGACCAGAGAAATTAATGACCTTTCTCCAGTTGGAATATCAGTAAACATAAATTTGTTATGTTGCTGAATACCAGCAGTGTTCATCACGTTTGCTACTTCATGCTATACAAAATAATTTGTATGAGAAGTGGGAATATATTGATGATTAATGCTTATACTTGGTCCTATTAAGTGAAATCTGTAGCATTTGACATAATTTTGAGGTCCAAAGAAGCCTATTGGAGTCTGAGTGGTGGGAAGTGTGTTCCAAGCTCAGTGTGGTAGCAGTAAAATATTTGAAAAGAGAAGGACGTGGGTTGGCATGGCAACACTGCTTAACTCATATTTGTCAAGGCCACTACAATTACTTAGCTGAAGCCACAGGTCACAGGAAGAATGTTATCAGAAGCAAAATTGTTCAATCTTGTCCTCAACTTCCAGGCCAGAGGTTTTTAGATAAATCAAGAAGTGCAGTTTGACTGGAGGAACTCGCTCTCTCTTGCCTTGGCCTCAGCAAAAGCTCATATAAGCACTCTTTTGGTCCTGTGTGTTCTGGATGTGAATTGCAGATTATTTTGGTGGAAGCATCTTTCTCTTGTTGACATGATGAAATGTCTGGATAGGAAAAGTGGATTTTTTACTTGTTTGAGGTGACACTTTTGAATGTGTTTCAGAAATCACTACTCAATGTTTGAGACCAACCCTGTGTGACAGCGGGCATAAGAATACAAATTTAGTGTATCAAAAAATGGGGTTTGGGGAGAGATCATTCAGTACAGAGCACTGTACTGCATTTATACAGAAAGGTGGAAGGAATACCTGTTCATTTGGGGGCTGAAAGGATTTGATGTTGTAGAACTGGAAGGGGAGCAGAACAGGGTGGCCACTGGATTGCTGCAAGGCTTGTGTTAGATCGTGGTTTAACTCCTCTTAAAACCATGAGCTGCGGTCTCCCATCGTCACTGCTACATCTAAAAATTGGTTTTGTCAGCACAGGGGTTGGATTTTTTGATCAAAGTTTAAATTAACTGATAGCATTAAAGACAGTTCATTGAAAATAAAGGTTGAGAATTTGCTCTCGCAGTTGCCATGATTTTCAGTAGGAGAATTCAGTGGTTGTTAATATTTCTGCCTCTCCAAATCCATTTAGCTTGCTTACAAATACGGAGCAGTAAAGCTTCATAGATTAAACAGTGATAATTAATTAAAATTCTAGTTAAAATAATTAAAATTCTAGTTGATGTTTAAATTTAATTTTATATTTTTTTTCTTTCATTTCCTGAAGTTGTGCACATGGTGTTGTAAAATTTCGCATGTAGAATTTCACATGTGGGTTATAAGACACACTGTTCCTGAAAAATGGCTTGTAAAAGAAAGGCATTATGGATTTTAATGCTATTTAAGCTTTATTTCTATTTTCTTCTTGGATTTATAATGTGCTTCTTCTATTGATCCATACCATTAATGCCGAGACATGCTACATTTCTTTTTGGAGATTGATCATGCTGAGCATGGTTTGTTGGCTTTAACTGGGATAGGCATAAGGAGAGGACTCTGAGCAGAAGGAACAGATTTTTTCAATGAAAAATTCCTGGGGAATGTTTCTGTTATAGTATAGATTTTAGATACTACTTTGAATTATCAATAAAGATAGAGCCCAGAGGGAAAATTTTGCCTTGTTTTACATGAATAGATTCTCAGTTGGTAGAAATAGGCCTAACTCTTTCCATTTCAATAGACTTACACCACTTCACAGTGTCAGTGTGGGGGAAAAAATATCACTTCCATCAGCCTTCCAGGTAAACAATCCAGTAATTTATCCAAATAGCGTTCTCAAAACAAAAATGTAGAAATGTACTTGTTGGAGCAGAAAAACAGAATAGCAAGGTTTTCTGAGTTCACACCTTGCTGAGGCTACTAATTGAAAGTGAAAAATCAGAACAATTTACAAGAAAGCAAAAGCAATTAGCAAAAGAATATGACAACAGTGAAGTTTATCACTTGGAAATGATCATGTTTTGTTTCTCAGAAATCTTTATGAATGAAATTTCCTTGGAAGTGTTTCTTTTGCAATTGACTCGTTGAGTTATCTGTTAGTTTTTGGTGGTAATATTTCATTTTGCTCAATTTGCTTAAAATAAGGTCCCAAGGATTTTGGCCTTTTGTGGTCAGGCTGTGGAACCTGCAAGGAATGGGTGCAGCCTGTGGGACACCTGGCTGGAGTCAGCCCTGTGGCACCTCGTGCAGTTCTCCACGGGCACCGTGGTTTGAGGGGCAGCACCTCCAAAGGCCCCTCTATTCCCATTGCCATGCCCCTGCCATCTCCTGCCTGAACTCTGCACAAGGACTTCATCCCACTGCATGAAAATCAGAGCAGATCTGAAATAGTTAATGAGAAAAATGGGGGGAAAGAAGCAGCCCCTGCAGTGTGTTTGAACAAATAAAACGTTATCTTTGAACCTTCAGCTCAAAGGTTTGAAGCCACATCCCCCATCCCGTGCATTGTGCTGCTGGTGATTGCCTGGAGATTCTCAGTCAGTTCCAGGAAAAATCTGGGCTTTTGGGCTTATTTGTTTTCTCTGTTGTTCCTAAAATGCTCTGCTGTTTTCAGTATTTATGGCTTGATGTCTGTTTGACTGTCATCATTATCAAGACTTGTGGCTTATTGCTATTGATATAAAAATTTGATTTTCACATTGGGATAATTTAAACTGGGAGAGGTTCGGGACCAAGGCTGAGTGAATGCTCCATTCTGAAAGAATGCAGTTATCCCATTAAAATATGGGTGCCTCTTAGCACTGAGGACCTAGCTGACCTTTGACTGGACTATTTTCAGTGGCTACACATGCCACTGCTTTTGTGGCAATGGATTGTTTCCTGCTAGAAGTGCCTTTTAATTAAAGATCTAATCACTAATAGCTTACTGGAACGCTCCTGTTCTGCTCTTCTTCTTGAGGTTGCAAATCTTATTTCAGAAGACCAAGGTGTCTGTAACTTTCATTGTACATTATGTTATTAAAAAAATTTACTCCTACTAATGTTTAGCATTTAAAGTTGCATTGACTAAGTAGAACTACGTTGTCTCAAAGCAGTTGGACATCCCTTAAATTTCTTACTTAGTTGTGATGCTGTCAATTAATAGGTAAGAATTGAGTCTTCCTGACTCAAGACTTCCACTGAGTTGTACCCATTTTGTAGCTGAGATTCCCAGCAGAGGAGGATGAAAACACAGGGTTTAGAATGTACCTGGGGATTTCAGAGATCCACGTCTTGGTAGCAAAGAATTAAATACAGAGTTCATAGGGTACAGAGCTTAAATTCCCCTGCTGCTATTTTTTTGTCTAAATGTATCTTCTATTTGCTCTGTGTCAGAGAGACGAAGAGAGTGGCCTCTCCTGGGAGGTGGGAAGTAAAGGTTTAGACCTTTTTCAGTAAGGCAGAGCTCAAAATTAGGCCTTTGAGTCTTTAAAACTCTCTCTAACCCCCATAACTGCACTGCTTCTACCAGCATTTCCCTTCCCTGAATCTGTGTCCTGTTAGCTCATTTCTCCAAAGCTCCTCTCTGTCTTTAAAGAGGCTTCTGAGCAGAATTGTGCATTTGTACCACATGCCCAGGGGCAGGATCTGAGCCTCTTCATCTCCTAGGGCTGATCCAGCTGTGGGTCCTGACAGTACTGGGGAGTTTTTAATCCTGAGGTGCTGTTTCTGCCCTGTAAAGGGCCGTGCACATCTCACCCCCTGCTCAGGACTGCGATTTTCAGGCATTGCACTGAAAATTGGTGATGCAACAGAGTGAATAATTGTAGTGTTTGTGCCCTTTATCTGCCAGTTGGCCTTCCTGTGCCTTCATTGTCAAAAAAGCTGATATTTTCCAGCTCGGCACTAAATACCATGATGTGTTTGGCATTAGAACAATACTGCCACTATAAACTCATTATCTACATGTACATTGTGATGAACTCAGCTGAACTTTTATTCACCACTCTGATCATGGGCTTTTAAAAGAAATCACTTCAAGCTGGAATAGGTACAAAGAAGAGCTACTAATATGATTAGAAAATAATTGAATATGAAATTTTTTGGGGGGAAAGTTTCTTGTTCACGTCCCAGTTCCTTGCACATACCAGAAAACTTCAGGTGTTTTAAGCAGTGTGTTTTCTTTCCAACATGCACATGAAATTACTGTAATAGATGTGCATTTTTTTCTCCTACAATTCCTTTTATACCTGTTATTACTTATCTCACAGTAGCACTGGTAAACAACAGAGCAGTGTGGGATAGGTGTGATACCTCCTGTAATTATTGCACTCCCACACAAGTCATTTTAGGCTGTGCAAAACTTGTTCCTCTTATTACCTCATCTAAATCAATACTGTAATCTGTTTTGGATGAGAGACAAAGGGCATAATCCTGGTTATTGTAGAGTGTGGGGAATTTATCCAGAGATTTAATAAATATCGCACAAAATTAAATTTAATGCAAAGGTAGAATTCAAACTTGACATTGTTATTGAATATATACCTCTATGTCAAGTGGAATGAGATTTGTCTGGAAGAGAAGAAAATAGGAACCAGCTTTGTGGACAGGGAGAATTTGGGGTTAGCATTTCAGTGAGACACAAAAGCATTATTCAGCTCTTGACTGGGCCTGCCCTTTGAAAGAATCAAGAGAAGCTTTGGATATCTCTCTCTGTGGACAAACTAGTGTTGGGGAAGATGAAACAGGAAAGCCTTATAAATATGATTGCCTGACAAAAGATTTTGGGAATATGAAAACTACAGGCAACATCGAAATGAAAGCCACTTTTGAGATACCAAGTCTTAGTTACTGAACAACTGGAAAACAATGGTATGGCCGACTGAAGTAATCCCCTCTTGATGGAACAATACCCTCTGCTTGCAGGCAGGTCCAAGGGTCAGAGCAGACCCTACTAGCTCAGCAGAAGGGGTCCAAAGAGCAGTTTTTAGAAGTTAAGATGTAACACTCTATGGTAATATAACAATTCTTATAGGCTGTATGTAAATGCCATAGGATTTGTATCTTGTATTAGATTGGTTAGTGACAATTAGAATATTCAGTACAGAAGATGATTTATTGTATTGTAACCAGGACTTCTCCATCCACTCTACTTACTCCCTTACCCGCTTACTCTCTTACTTACCTCCTCTTTGCTCACTCTTACTCCGCTCTTACCTACTTGCTCTTCCTTTTACACTCTTGCTCTCTTGGGCCTGCTCCGAGCTGCGGCTGGCAGCTCTAAGCAGTGCCCCTGTACCCACGCCCTTTGCAATAAACCGCATGTTCCAAGATCTGACTTCAGAGATCTCTCGTCTCCGTCCGTCCCAACCGTCCGACCCACCCAAGCTCCTCCAAACTAGAAAAGGTTTATTCAGTTCTTTTTGGGGCAAAGTAAATGAATTGCAATCAAGAGATCGTATTTGCCATAGTTGTACTGTGACTTACATGGAAACTGCCAAGTGCTTCTCTGATCTCTGTTTTAAAGAATAGGGGCTTACAGTAATAATTGCATTAATTCAGACATATTCTGTATAATTATGGCATACATAGGAGGTGAGAAAAGATGTTATCTCTACTTCACAACGAATGTGAGTCATAAAATGATGAAGATCATGAATGCCAAATTTGCCCTGAAACAATTGGGAATTAGTTACCCATGAATGTTCCATGTCTGAACCTGACTTTGTTGCTGAGCAGGGAAAGGAAAACTGTGCAGTACCCAAAGTATCTCAAATTGTAGATTAGCAGTCTGATGGATAAACTGCCCATTGTGGAACAGGTAAAATTTTCTGTCTGTAGATTTACTGTGCCATCACTGCAGGTATTTCACTGGCCTAGGAGGATTCTCCCTACACAAGTCTCTATTAACAAAAGATCTCCGTGGCTTAATGCTCATTGCCATTTATCTAACCACTAATGGAATTAATTACAGATAACATCATTATATTTCTGCTTTGTGATGTGTGGTTTAGTAGAGAATCATATCTCTTATTTTTGTTTGTTTGATTTTAAAGAAACCTTGCAAAGTGCATCTTAAACACCACATTTTTCCTCATGGCTAATCCATTGTTTGCTCCAGCTGCCACTAGCCAAAATTTGGCTTCTGTGGCTGATAGCAAACAAAAAAGAAATGTCTACTTTGAGTCAGAATTGAGAGAAAACAATTTTGAAGGCATAAGGTTTTTGGCAGTGAATCTTCAGAGGTTGTCATGTTTTCCTGGTGAAGTCTTAATAGGAATCTGTTTTTAGAGGCAAACAAGTGGGTCAGCAGCCCGGGCTGGCACAGATAGGTCATCCAGAATGCCTTGAGGGAAAGTATCAGTTTTGGTGTCAATACTTACATGAAGAACAGATACATTTTTAGGATCTCTCTCTATGTTAATTACATTAATTCTGTCTTCTTTGTGGTTTTATTCTAAAATATTTTCTTTTTTAAATAAGTCATTCTAAGGGCAATTCTTTCCAGGCTCACTGTGTATTACATAATATATTATGGGTTTGGCTTTTACAGTTCCAATCTGAACTTGGGAAGCTCTTAAGAAAAAAAAAATTTTCTTGCCTTGTGTTGGGAAGTCTCCTGTCCCTCTTTCCTGCTCAGTTGTACATGCTTCATGCCTCTTAATCTGTCATTACAGCTCATAGAATTTGACACTTCCTTAATCTGACCTCAAAATAAATTTTTTTTTCTTGGTTTTTATTTTTATCTCAAAAGCTCCTGTCTTTTTTTTTTTTTTTTTTGGTATAAATTTGTAAATTAGCTTTCTAAAGGAAAAATCCCCAGCGATGTTTTGTTTCCTTGATTGAGCAGGATCAGATGGGACAAGGGGAGGGAGCAATAAGGGCTGTGTTCCACCGAAGTGACAAATGCAAATCCTTCTGTTACCTTGCATTGAAAAGGGCTCCCCTGAAGGGTAACTCGAACAGTGGCTGCATTACAGTGTCAAGTGCAAAACCTTTAATGGAGAGAAATTGCCTCGACTAATCTATTTGTCAGTAGGGAGGGGAAGTAGAAAACTATATATAACTTAGAAGCTGAAAGGTTTTGCCCTTCTCCAAAAGAATAAAATAATATAGCACTGAATAATGGGTTTGATTCCAGTTTTAAATTAGAAATCCAATTTGTTCTTATGAGCTCCCTACTCCATTTCTTACTACTCTCTCAATTCTTCTGGGTGACATTGGGAGATAAAGCAGAATTTGCAAGATTGAAATAGGTAAATTTTTCTTAAAGGTAGACTGAAACATGTCCAGAATGATGTAATATAAATTGTATTGCATTTATTAATAAATGCCAAGTATCCCCAGATAAGATAATTTTTATGCTTAGAGATGTGTTAAATGTGGATGCCAAATCAATTCTTCTCATAATTAGTTGTACCTCTTGTAGGAGCTGAAAAATGGGATTTTTTAAGCTCTCTGAACACAGTATTGTGTTATGACCACATGAACACAAGGAGAGGAAACAGAACTGTCAGGGGGAAAAGGGCTCTTAAAAGAAGTGATTTATATCATTTGGAACCACTCTCAGAAAATGGTCTCCTATAGAAGTGCTTTTTAATAATTTATCTCTGTTTAAATTGGGATTTGTCTGCTATGTTGCGTGCTCATCATGCCCTGGGGTGGGAGGGATGAAATGAGTCAGGGCACTACTTAGGTTATGACAAACTGTGCCAAATGGCACTTCCACAGTTTAACTTTATTGAAGTAGAGATCTTCTCAAGAGTGAGATAAGTAAAATTTATTACCTTCTTTTGAAATTATTTTTTAAAGGAAACAATAGAGAAAGAGAGCCCAGGTTTCCGTCTTCCTGTTCTGAAAAATCCCATTTGCGTTCAGAGAACTGTAAACTTGGATGGAAGCTGAAAAGTCAAGTGCAAACGGTAGAGACTGGCATCAAAACATAATTGGTACAGAAGCATTTATTGCCTCTATGAAAAGGAAAGTATTTATAGGGAATATTCTAGAGGAATTGTATTTTTTAAGTTTTGCGTTATCAGTGCTCTCTTGCTCACAGGACCCCAGAGTCCTTCATTACCTGCTATCTATAAATCATTCTCGCATTTGGTAACACAAGTTAAATGGATTCCTTTTTCTCTTCTGCCTCGTACAACTTTCCCCCTCTTCTCATTGTCTAAAATTTCCAATTTGAAAAAACATCGTTTCAAAATATGAATTGTATGAAGATATAATTGAGTCTGCACTACTTCTTATCAAAGACTTCAGCATTTATTATGGCTCTAATGTTTTCTTTATCATGTAGAGTACAGTACTACAGGGACAGCAGCAAAAACATGGGGACAATGACAGGAACACAGCCAGTGGGGGTCCCTGTAAGCACTTTCCAAGTACCAGCCATCAGTTCTTGAGGCATTTCCTGAGCCAGAGCCGAGTTTTTGTAAATTTCTGGGGGGGGAAAAAAAAAAGTTTAAACTTAAATATTTACTTCCCTGCATGGGAAACTGTTTTGCTATTAATATGCAGGAATTGTCACTGAAGGATGTTCCAGATGATGCAGACCAGCATTCAATGACAGAACACACATTTAATCTTCCAGAGGACAAAGTCTACTCTGTACATGAAATTGCAGAATGTTATAGTTCAACAGGATGTTAGTTTAAAAACTGAGGTGAATAGAGGGGTTGGATGAGAACCTCTCCATGCTTTTATTTAAAACATCTTTTGTCTAATAGCACAGTCTGTACTCCAGATACCTGTTCCTAGTGACAGGAGAGGGAAGGATGTCATTCCCAGGGTGAACAGGGACAGTGTTCTTGAGCAGTGTATGGAAAAGCTTAGGAGGGAATTCCTGGGTGATTCAGGATGTCTCTGCAAGGCCAGGGATGGGCAAATGCAGGCAATATGTGTCTGAGAAGAAATATTTTGGGGCCTTAGCAAAAGGCTATTTATTTTCTTTCTCTTGAATAAGAGAAAGAAAATACCTACACTAAATTTTTTCTCATCTCCTCAAAACTGATAAGTAAGCAAAGCACTACAACAAAAGCTGTGTGACTCAGGAACTTGGCAAGTGTGATGTACTCACCTTTTAGCCAGTGTGAATGCGAAGTCTTTCTCCGGGCTGCACAAAAGAGCCAGAAACTCCTGCCTTTGTCCCTGAGCACCGAGTCAGACCCCAGGCTGGACATCAGTCCAGGGGGGACCAGCAGCTCCTGCCAGCTTTCCCATTGCCTTTCCAAAGGCTTGCTGTTTTCCTCTGCACTCTGAGATCAGCCTGGAGGCTGGCATAAGGACATGCCATAAGGAAGGAGACTTCATTGAAGAAATGCTCCTTTTTTCAAGATAGAATTTAATTAAGCCAGTTACAATCCTGCATCCTGTGTCATCCTCCCCATGAGAGCCATTTGGCACTCGCCAGGAGGGTTTGCATTCATGGAATCCCAGAAGCCCAGAATGGTTTGGGCTGGAAGGGACCTTAAACCTCCTCCAGTTCAAGCCCTGCCATGGGCATTGCATCCTCGTGTATTTCGCTGTCTGTTTGGAGAATTTCCCTTTGGTGCCTTTGCTCCTGCATATGAATTGTCCTCTTTGCCTCACTTTCATCACATGTGGGTAAATTCTCCTCCTAACATCCCTAATATGACATCCTTGCTAATATCTGCTGTGCTTAGATATGTCCCCAATGTAAATTATTAGCCTCTAAGTGCTGGCAGTGTTAGCATATTGTTGCTGTAGGCTAAGTGTAATTCTTTTAATCTCGATGGTAATTTCCTGGTTAAATATTTTAAATAAATACATTTAAATAAATAACTTTGTACAAGGAATATTAATCATATCACTTTAGCAGTATATTTGGATATTCAGTTATTTCTGACTCTCTAGTTTTTAACTTTTATGTCTGGAGTCTAATTTGGCAAAGAAGAAGTGCCTTGTTAGCAATTGTGTATCTTGATCAGCATGTTTGGTTTCTATTGGTATCAGTGCACAGAGTGAAAAATAAGGCACGGTTTGGAATTTTGTTCTTCTCAGTTGTAATCTACAGGCACTGTGGGATGAGAGGGGACTTTCTACTCTGCTCTCTGGTTTCAGAATATTTTAAAACACAAAACTGGGGCAGAAATGCAGGTTTTATGCCAATGCCTTTCACCTGTTAAAAATGAAGGTGAATTGGTTAGTGTAGCTAAGATATTATTTACATTCTTGTGTACTGCAATTGTAGCACAAAAGCTTTCACTATACCCAGGATGCTCCTGAAACAAAGGGAGTTCATCTCAGTTTATGCCAGTATTCACAGAAACTTGCTTTGATGATTCCTGGCACATTCACATTAATTTAAGCGCAGGTCAAAGAAAACCAAACAGGTTTTAAGCAAAGAGCCAGCTAGAGTGGATGATTGCTTTGTCACAAACAGTGAAAAATCAGCTTTTAAGTGGTCATGAGACAATCAAGGGATGGAATCTGTATTTGTGGCCTTGGCATAGAGGACTTCATAAAGGGTGGTGTGAGGAGTTATGGGTGAGGGACTTTTCATTTTACCTTGGGTTTTTGATGTTAATGCAGATCTGCTGTGGTTGCTTTTCCTGTTCTCTTCACGAACTCCTCATGTTTTTAAGGCTGACCTGCAAAATGTGAAGTCGTTCCTGCTTTGAAAGATTTCCTGTGCAGAAATGATTTCTTTATACTCGTTTTAGAGTTTTAAGGAGAAAAATAATAGGAACCATAGGATTTCCTTGGAAAATTTCTGGATTTTGCTCCTTTGTACCTCACCTTTGAGTGCCTCTCTGAGGCTGGCTCAGTTTGAGTCCCACCACAGCCAGGGTCATGTGGAGCGCTGTAAAATCTGTGTTTGCAGAGTCATTTGTGCTGTTTTTCCTCATTTAATGCTGTCCTTATGAAACCTGGTAGAGCCCAGGTTGCTACAACTGAGTTAAACTGGGACACCATAGAGATAGTTTCTTTTTATGGTGCCATTGCCCAGATATGGACCAACTCAACAGTTTAAGGTTTATTTTTTCACATAACAAAATGCTAAATTTCCCTGAATGTCACAAAAAAGGAGAGAAAAAATCCTCCTCCTACTGGCGGAATTAAACACATACATTGTGTATTTTTATAGATTCCATAGCATTTTGCTATTTCCTCTGGCTTAATTTGATGTCCTTTTCATCGTTCTGTCCTATTTTTCTGGCTTCTCTTTTTGCCTTGCGCCTTTGTAATAATGTCATTTGAATTTCTAGTACCCTTCCAGTGAATGTTTCAGAAAAGCCCTACACTTTGTAAGGTCATAATGGAAATTCTTTAAAAGTTAATTTTAGAAAACCAATTTGTTTCAATCAGTTCTGTATAGACGAAAATTTCCCTGGCTCCGTATCTGGTTTACAAATATTCATATACAATTATGAGCACTTAGAGTTTTCAAATAATATTTGTTCTCCTTGCCCCTGTTCCTGCTACATGGGAAGTCTGAACCTTCCTGTTTGGGAAAGCTTTTATTCAGGACTAATTCCCCAATCCAGCTGAAAGCTCAGAAGAATAGCAGACGAAAATACACTTTGAGTGAGAAACAGAACCGAGAACCTTTCAGGAACTGTGAAGAACAACTGGAGAAGGTTTGCACAGCATGTCATTCCAAGCAGTGGATGCCTTCCAGAAAGAAAATTCTGGCTCCAAGCTCTGTTTTTCAGTTTTCAGTTAAATCGAGGGAAGTAAGCCAATAATGCTTCTTTTTATAAAACTTTGAGAGTGTTGAGTAGTGCAGAGAAATGAATTGAAAGAAACATCTCACTTAGGATAAAAACAGAGAGGGAGAGCAGTGGGGAACTTAAAAAAGCTGTTGAGCCTGAGCCTGGGACAGCTCCAGGGGAGAGGAATAACGAGAGGCCAAGGGAATCCTGCGGCATTTCTGTCACGCTGGGATTGACTCCTGGCAAGATCAGTGGGAATCCCGGAGTTAACAGAATTTGCCCAACAGATTCTGTCCAGAGTGAAGCCAGCGTGGATGGTGACAACCCCAACAGCTCCACCCAGAGAAGGGGTGGAACTATTTTAATTCCACAGCAGCACCCTGGGTCATATTTACCTCATTTCTGGATACTTTTGGGCATTGCAATGGGTCTGTGCCGTGCTCTCAGGACTCTTGTCCTGGCTGGCACCTGCTCTGCCAGGATCCAACTCCACCAGACCTCAGAGGGAAACTGCTGCTGCATATGAAACAGGGAATTGTTATGAAACAGATAATTCAAGAAATGCAGGCTGTACTGGTGCTGTTTAACAGGATTCTGGGTACACCAGCATTAATTAGATGCTGTCATTAGGCTGCTGTCCCTTGCCAACAGTCTGACAGCAGAATTGGAGCAGATCAGAATATGGTGACATCAAAAAGCATTTGGATACAGAATTATTTAGTTTTAAAAAGCAAATGAGTTTTGGTAAAGCACATTTAAACCCAACCAAACCATATCTGCAGAAGTGATTTAAAGTCTGTATGAGACTTTTGGCATTAATTTTTCATGAGACAGGCAAAGTGGATGAATTATCTTCAAATTGGGATTTAGTTGTCTAAGTAACTTGTTACTTACTCAAACTTTTAATTAACTAAACTGTTCTCTTTATAATTCATATTGAACAATTTCCTGCAGCAGTATTTTACAGGTGAAAATCCATGGATTGCTGATTTACTGAATGAGAAATAAAACATGAAGAGAATGACTTGTAAGAAGATTTTAATTTATTGTTTTTTCATTTCACTTGAGCATGCTCTTACTTCTGTCTGTGCAATTCCAATTTTTCTTAAAAGCATTATTTGATGAAAAAATTGACATGTATACCCTCACTTTTTCAAGGTGTGAAATTATTTTTAAGAATTTCAGGATGTTCTTCATGGAAAAAAACACTACTCAAGCATCGGTTTTAAGGTTTTTATTAAGATACCCAAAAGAAATATTTTAGTAAAAATAACACAAATATTAAAAAAAAAAAAAAATCCAGAAGGAAATCCTTGAAAGAACAAAAGCTTGAGGAAGTCTTGTAATGCCCCCAAAAGAACTGTTGGTTTTTTGAAGGGGTGTATCAAAGCATCTCTTCTTATGATAACCTGTATTTTCCTCTTATTTGTTTTATCATTAGAGATGCATTTCTACTGGATTATATTGTATTTCAAATGTAGTTTATAAATGCAAGAGAACCTGAAAATTTTCTCTGAAATGGCTTTTGAGATCCATCTGAATTTCTCTCGTTCTTGTGACAACCTCAAAAGAAATGAACTCAAATTGCCATGAACAGGGAAATTTCCATCATGTTGCTATAAATTTTAATACCCATTTTGTTTCTTAGAGTGATATTAAAAATGGTCAGCATTTTATCATTCCAGTAAGAGAAAATTATTCATTTTTGCCACTTATTCCTGCATTGCCAATCTAACCCTTCCTCAGTTCCTTTACAAACATACACTTAAAGTAGGTCTAGCTGGATTCTTTGGTGGTTTCCTTTTTAAAGGGCTGACATTTCTTTCTGTAATTTAGTTTAGACTGCCTCCAGTTTTTTATCACTTTGTAAATGTCAGATTTGCAAAATGCATACAGAGATTTATAGAAATGTGAAAAATTTGTGTCGTCTAATAATTCTATCATTCTTCCATACTTCAGTCTTGGGGTTTTCCTACTGTCTGTATTTCAACCCTTCTGGTTTTCCCATTGCTCCTTTCATCCTCCTATTCACTGAACTTGAATTTAATATACATGGCATTTTCCCAGACACCCCTCTTTGTCACATTTAATTTGAAGCCAGAGGAGAATTTGGGTGAGAAGGAATCACCAGAGGTCTCCAGGCACAACCTGAACCTGCACTGAAGAGTCCATGAGGAGAAACACAAGATCTTTGTTTCTTGTGGAAATGATGATTTTTAGCAATAGGGAAATTGAAATTAATCACATTAATCTTGTAATAAATGCTGCCTGGAGATTTAAAATTTGGGATTAATTGAAATAATTTTTGATATATTACTTAATTTAGAGTTAGAAAACCAGGAAAATAGGACATGATTATGATAAAGAAATAGTAAATAAAACATTGTTCTGTGTCATTTAAAAGACTATGTAACATTCTGAGTTGCTAATAATGAACCATAATGCAAATGGAGTAGACTTTTAAAAATTATTCTCCAAATTCTCTCTCTGTACAAACTGAAGAACAGATAATGGCAACATCAAATATATTTTCTTTTTTTTTCCCTTAATGCACTTACTACTGTAATGTATGAACATTTATGCATTTAGAGGTAATATATAACTTTCATAGAAAGATGGAGCTTGCACTTCAAAGTGGCATTTTTTTAGCAAATAAATATATTTTTGTGCTTGCTTTATTATCTAAATGCCTCTTTATTTATTATATACTTGACATGCCATTTACTGCTACGTTATTGATAATTGTATAGACATTTTTATAATGACACAGAAAAAAACACAATTGGGCAGAGTTTGCAAGGGGCTGGTGCAACATAAAACATATGAGGAGCTAAGGGATTCAAATTCATCACTGAATTAGTGAGGAAAAAATAAAGACAAAGAGACTGGGAAGAAGACAGGATAGTGAGAAATGCCATAAAACTGTGCTTCTTTTCATGCTGGAAAGGCTGTGGAGAAAGGAGCATCAATTTTCAGATGTTCATGTCCTTTGTGTTTGTTTCTCTTTGAGGACTTTGTTCTTCCTGCAGAAGTTTTTCTCTGGCCGCACTCTTTGCTCAGAGAGAACACGTTTCAGACAGCACAATGGTGAATTTTGAGCAACAAAGTCCTATTTCAGAAAGGGAAGAGATGTAAAGATGTAAATAGATGTAAGGATGTAAAGGGAATAGACGTAAGGGAAATAGATGGGGGGTGTGCTATTTTTCTTTCACAATTAACTAAATATAACCATTCTAAGTGCTTGGTATTTGTGTAGCTTTAAAGTATGTTGGTTTATGCTTCTTCTGAAATGCCAGTAGATGAAGAATTACTTTTAATATATCAGGAAAGTGGTTTGGACCGAAAAATTGACTAAAAGCTGATGCTATCTGTGACATGTAAGAAACAGGATGGATTTTGGTGCTGCGCCTCATCAGCAGACACATTTTCTTCTTCCAGTTGTTACCCACCTCTGTATTTTAATAATTATGAGTAGGAAGGCAGAAAAATTTTGATTTTCCTTTTGTACTCTGAGCTTTCAAATTCTTTTTGCCCCAGGCAAAACTTTCCTTGCCTTAGTTTCTGGTGAATATACTGTGCTATCAAAACACCAAAGAATAAAGTGCAGCTGGGGGTCAAGAAATTAAAGCAAACGTGTTTGTGGGTTGTTCCAGTGACTCCTGATGTCCTGATTTCCCTGTCAGCACACCCAGAGCAGCTTGGGCCAGGGACTGAAATCCTACTCTCATTCCCGTATCCAAACTCCAGCACCTTTCACTAGAGCTGCAATGAAAGAGCTTGATTAAACCTTCTTAGAATTCTATTTCAAGTCTACAGCTCTGAAAGCTGAATAATAATATAATGAGTAATTAAACATATGAATTAAAAGGTGAACCTCACGCCTTGGGCTGAATCTGTTCAGGTTTTGCAGATCATTTGAGAGGGAAAGGTCATTTATTAGCAAGCTCTTTTTTTTTCTCTGCTAGGTTTCAAAAATTAAATACCAACCTAAGAAAGAGATAATTTTATAGCTCACTTCTAGAATGAAAACTGCCTTTTTCTATCGTACCCAAAATGATTTCAGTAGTAACTGTAATCACAGTCATCTCCATAGGCATTTTGTACAGGTTGGAGTGTCTAGAAAAGTGTTTATGTTGATAAGGGAAAATAAATGCCATATCCTACAATGGCAATATTTCATCCAGATAAAATATAATAATGGGAAGAACACAGGACAAAAAATATCAAAAACTGCACCTTCATTATGACAATCTTGAGGGTACAAAAAAAAAGCATTTTGAAAACACTGTCTCCTCTGGGTTGCTGCAGTGTGTCGTCCTTCACAGTGGCACAGTTTGAGGGTTTGAAAGTTTCATGTGCTCCCTTAAAACTGCTTTTATTTTTTCCCTCTTTCCTCTCCACCCCCCCCCCCCCCCCCCCATACTTTTTTTGCAGGAAAGAAAATAGCTAGAAGGACAAAACCAAGGTATTGTTTCTGCAGGTCCTGGCCGCTCGGCTTGACCTCCACAGTGTGTTTTTGTAAGGGCATTACAGTAAAATCCCACATATGGGTGGCATTAACCTTTACCGTATCTTTTCTCAGGGGTAAATTCCTTCCGTGGCACATGGGAGAGCTGTGGAACCCTGGGAATACCAATGGAATGATGGAATCTTTCCTCTGTCAATAGAAGCTCTCTCAAAATTCTCCTTATGAAAATTCCTTTATACTTCATGCATTTCACTTGTAGGTGGGATCTCCATGACCCTGAAATTCTCTCCTCATATTCACATTCATGCTTATTGCAAATACCAGAGGGACACAAGGCATAAGATGTTCTGATTTTCACCTTTGTATTTATATAAATTAAGGATACTTTTTAATACCAAATTTTGATAAGAAAAATCCAGCAACAAGAACTTTCTGTGTGTGAAAAGAATTCCTGTACCTTGAAAATGCTCAGTATCTTACAAAAGAAATAGAAAAGTTGCATATGAATGAGTCCCAAATTTAGGAAGTGTTGTGACAGCTGAGGTCCAAGTGAATATGAGGACTTTTTATTTTGCTTTAATTTTTGTTATGGATTAACCCCACCTGGCAACAAAGCCCCACACAGCCTTGCAGGATCTTCTTTCCTATAAATTTGGGAAGCTTTGCTTTGCATACCAGGGATTATGTGTGTGTGGTGGTTGCACTGTGACTATGACCAAACTGCTCCTAGTCACTGAATGATCCAGGTAAATCATTACATTCTGTGCTGAAATTGTAGCTTAGAATTAAGTTAACAACCCATTATTCAGAGCTCGCTCTGCCAAATGCACGAAGTCGATTTGGCACTGAAGACAGCAAACATTATGACTGGGTGTCAGAGAAATTTGGCTCCACAACAGAGAGGTTCCTGCAGCTCGGCTTCACAGCTCAGGCCAGTAGCTGTAGCTGGAAGAATTGAAAATCTGCTCCCTGTTTGCTGAGACAATCTGCAATTTCCCATTCAGTTCCAGGCAGTTTTATGTCTAAAGCCACGAGAACCCAGTCTTCAATCAGTTTATCAAATAGGAATGAAATTAATCTTTAATGAGTTTTGATAGTGGTGATGACTCAGAACATCTGGCAGTTAATTGGAGCGATGAGTTCAGTGTATTTTGAAATAACTTTTAATGTGATTTCTCATACAACATCTGGATTTGGAGTGCAATTTCTGTGGTGTAACCGGGATCTCATTCATAAAACATCCATGAGGGATATCAGTGAGCATAGGAAATTAAAACTCTGATAACTTCTTTTATGTTGTTTTAAGCTTCCACTTTTTATGGATGGGACAGTTTGTATTTTAATAATTTTAGTTTAGCATCAGATTTCTACATGGTCAATCACTTCTGAAAATGAAGGGTAGACTGGTGTGTGGTATTCTTGGAAAACTTCCTTCTCAAGCTTTGCTTTTTCATATAGTCTCTTCTAATTCAAGATTACAACACCCCAACAGGAAGTATGAGAGTTTAACTCTCTGCAGGCATTGATTTTTCAATAGCTCTAAATTTAGCTAATGAGGTAAAGTCATATTTTTTTTGTGATAATAATAAATACAAAATCATCCAGCAACATTTTTAGCCCCGTCACAATCTAGTGATGACTTCCTACATTAATTCTTTCATCTGTGTTACTAGTATTGTTGTTAGTGAATAAAATATTATTAATTCAATCCAATACAAAATTTATCCATCCTTACAAAAATACAGCTCATTTCCTCTTCGGCCTTCCATGTGTAGAACAGGTTTAGTCTTCACAGAGACACTTGTGTGAAAAGAAAAGCCTTCTCCAGTCTAGGAAATGGTTGGCTAGGAGCACTGTTAGAAACAAAACCAATTTCTCAAATGGCCCAGCTGTTCACTGTACGTTAATAATGATCCTTTTTATTTGGGTGCTGTTTGGTATTTGTAGCTAACTAACTCTCTTTTACACCACCCAGCAATCTGCCTTTAGAGAACAGAGAAAACTGATACAGATTGAATTAGAAGCTGTTAAATACATAGGAAAAAAAGTCAGTTAATTTACTGTAGAGCAGTTATTAGCAAAGCACTGAGAGGTGCTTTCAGGTGTTTTTTTCTGTTACTGTGTCTTTATTTTTTAAAATTTTACCTAAAGTGGTGAGTATAAAAACTTTCACAAGTTACAGAAACTCCAGAAATATCCTCAGTTGATTATTAACTTTGAAGAAATGGAGTATTTTCAAGGTCAGATTAAGAAACAGTTTCCACTATTAATGCTGGAGTGTTGATATACAGGGAATGGTTTGTAGCACATGCATTAAACATTTCAAGTACAGGAAATCCTTTGCTGTTTTTCCTCTTCCCTTCCTTTGAAGGGAGTAATTTTTGTTTCAGAAAAGGACAACTGTGGCATTGTCACTTAAATGTAGTGAAATGAGGAATGATGGTTTAGGAAATAGCCTTCCACGGGAGATGGAAATAATTTGGAAATGATTTGCTGAATGTTTGTTCACAGAGCACAGGTCCCAGTTGAATTCCATGGTAATATTCTGTACATGCCTTCCCACCACAGGTTTTGGAATTCAGGTTATACAATTTTAAAATGTCGATTACTACCTGTTTGGGAGGACACTACCAAGAAAAGGAAATGAAGAGAACCTTTTTAGGTTTTCTCATAGGTATAAACCCCAGATAATTTGGATGCTTGAGTAGTTCTAAACCACTTTTTTTCCCCCCTTTTCCTTCCAGTAACTTTTTGGGCCAAAATGTTATTTCAGTTTGATGCTTCCAAAGTATTTTTTTTCCAGAAATTGCCATCTGGGGGGGACTAATATAAAATTTTACTTTGATGTGGTTATTTTGGACTGACGGATTTTCTGCTTCTTTTTATTCTTAGTGCTCACTTGCTGCACATCCTTAGAAGAGGCACTTTAGGGTAAATGTTCTACAGCAATTGCATACATTTATACAATCTTGTCAAATGATGTCTTACAGTCTTCCCATTTGTAAAATGTGTGATAGAGCTGCTCATATAAGTATTTTGGAACGTTATTGTTTGAAAGGTTTGTTAATCTTTAGAGGAGTCTTTCCTGCCTTAGCAGATAACAGATGTAAGGGACAGGAGGCCTTGGTACCGATTTGGTTTATCTGCAATGAACCTCTTTCAAAACCAATTTTTGAAGAACACATATGTGATTGCTTCTGTTGTGATATCTCTGGGCAGCTGAGGTGGGCGTGGGAAACCAAAGCAGGAGAGAGAAATCCGAGGCTGGGAGATTCCTGCCCCTGGCTGGCCCCACCCTTCAGCTGGGCACTGATGGTCCCTGGTGGGAATGTCCTGGTGGGCTGAGAGGGATTTGCCTCACAGGGCTGGAGCCTGCCCCTCTGTCCTTGGGTAGAAGGGGAAAGCCTGTGTGTCTTGTATTTGGGAAAGAGTAAATTTCATGGACTCCTGGAATGTTTTGGGCTGGAAGGGACCTTAAAACCATCTCGTTCCAACCTCCCTGCCATGGCAGGGACACCTTCCACTATCCCAGAGTGCTCCAGCCCCGTCCAGCCTGGCCTTGGGCACTGCCAGGGATCCAGGGGCAGCCACAGCTGCTCTGGGAAAATTTCCACCTTTCTGTCCTGCCCTCAGTCAGTGAGACAGCACTACCAGGAAAATTAGTCCTTGTCATCCCCAGTGTCCCCTGAATGTACCAAAATGCTTTTAAGCCAAACACAGTCCTTTTAGCTCTGCTTACCAGCAAGAAAATATTCAAATGTTATTCCAGTATTCAAATGACAGGTTGTTTGTTTGTGTATTATTTAATTCTCACTGACTTTAGGGCAAGATAATGTTTCTATCTTGGAAGTTTAATAGCACAAGTGGGTGTTAATTCTGATAGAGTTCAGGAGCAATAAAATGCTGCCAGAATTTCACTAAATAGCAAACTGCTGGAAATTTTAGTAATACAGTGCTAGTATCAAACAGAACGAGCAGCCAGGCTGCAGATGAGAGATGGAAACCACTTTGAACACATCTCAATTGGCAATCATTAAAGAGGCATTTTTACTGATTTTGCATCTGGTATTCAGAAAGAATTCTTAGTTCTGAAAATGTGTAAAATAAATGGTGTCTATAAGGTAGACAGTCTATTGCATTTGATTGTAACTTCAGTTAAAAACCCTTATCAAGAATATAAGCATGAAGAAAAATGTATTATCTCTATAATTCTCTGTGAAAACACATCTCAATGCGAATTTGTAAACATTGAGCTACCCAGAAGTCAATGGAAAATGCTCTGCAGATTTCAAATACCTCATTACTTTTATTTCAGGGCTGATATTTTATTTTACTGGGCTTCAAGGTTTCTACTCTCTGACCAAAGTATCAACCCAGGGAACCACTGAAAATGTCATCCTAACGTAGAGAATGACACATTTTACTTAGAAATGTACCTTTCAGCATGTACTTGAGTCCTACTTGTGTGACTCAAGTGAGTATCACACAGGAAGGAATTGAGGTTAAATTCAAATACCTGTCTAAAAGAAACCTTGAGATGGAAGGGGGAGGGGGTTTGCTTTCCATTTAGCAATTTGGAAGTGTGGAGAACTATGAAAAAAATGAATACAGGAAAACAAATACCAAGAAGTGTTTTTCTTTTCATTCTCTTTTAAACTGTGTCTGAGTGGATTTATGTTACTTGTGAATCAGACACTCACTGTGTGTGTGCTGTCTAAAAAAGAGCCAGTATATTTTCTTGCTTTTTCTACATATTATACAACCTTTTCCTTGGCTTCCTGATCACTATTATTTGTTCCTCATCCTTTTAATCCATTGACTTTGATGTTTGTTGGCCAATTCCAGCCACATTTGACAAGATATAGATCTGAGGCATGGGGTCCTGTGGAGGTCTGAACGACAGGCTCGGCCATGAGCTGACTCCAAAGCTGTTTATTTTCCTTGCCATTAATTTGGAGGTGATGCCTCTCCTGAATCACGAAGCAGCAGCCAGCTAAACAGTCAATGTGTGTGAAGCTGCAAACTAAACCAGAGCAGATGCCACTCAGCAGGCTAAAAAGAAATTGTTCATACACGTGGAATGGGCTGGGAGTCTAGGAAAAAGAAGAGAGAGGGAATGAGGCAGCTGGAGATTGAGGAATTATAAAGGGATAGGTTGTAGATGTGAGGGGCCAGAATAAATCAGGAGTGATGCATAAACTCACAAAAGGCTGGCTTTTGTTACTTCTACTGCTCAGAGTATTAATTGCTTGTCTTTCCTTTGCTGCTCTTCACAAGAAAGAAGAAGTAAGAAACAATCACTACATTTCAACTCAGCTGGGAGACAAAAAATAATTCTTAAGCAGCTCATTCCTTATATTTAATGTATCTCCAAATAGTATTCACTAGAGATTGTTTATTGCCCCGTGTTCTTACACAATTTGGAAAAAACAACCAAATAAAGTGTCTTAAAACTGCTACTTCCAAAGCAGTTTTGAGGTGTCTCTTTCTGGGGGAGATGTTTAGAGTGCAGGTTGCTTACATGTCCTGTGTTAGCTCCTTCTTTGTGAATTAATTTGGTTGATACAGAAACATCAAAACAGATTAAGAAAACCTGCCAAGGTTTTTCCCTCCAGACTTTACGACCCTTGCTTGGTAGGAAGTTCTGTGTAGGTTTTAAGATATGTCTGTGGATTTCAGCATATCCATATTTTTAAGGCTTTGCATCAGATGGAGGAAAAGCAGACAGTGACAAGATTTGCTGGGTGTATAGTGTATATAATCTGACGTTTTCAGGACACGGATTTTAACTAATTTACACCATCAAGCCACACTACTTCAATTCGTGACAGCAAACCATCTTCAAATTTTATATATTAATGTCTTCGTTTTACAGATCTAAGATCCATCAGTTTGGTTCTGAAGAACTTAATCTTCTTTCCTCCTTCCACATTACAACTGAGGATCACTACTGTAGCCACTGCTAGTCCCACCTTTACCCTTCCCTGTGTCCAAGAGCTCACCTGCTGCTCTCAGGCCCTGGCCCCTCCCTTTCACAGAAAGTCCACAAATTAGCTATGGATGGATTCAACCCTTACCTCTGGCACTGTGTGTATCTAATTTGGCCCCTGCTATCTTTTCCAAAGCTATGAGGGCTTTGTCTCACTCTATGGCACTTTCAGGATGAGGAGGAGGTGTCAATAAAAGTGTGGCAAGTAATTGTTGGTGAGAGGAGACTTTGGCAACAGATTTATTCATGGTAAGTAGTTGTTTTTCCAGAGGGAGGGACCAGGATCTCTTGACTCAGTATCTCTTGTCGTAGCATATGAGGGCAGTCAAGGGAAAATAAAGCATTTTGTGGGATTACAGAACTGTCTTCAGGTTTCTCAGGTTTGTAGCTAAGCTCTGGTCTCTCTCATTATTATACTCCTTGGCTATGGCCATAACCCAAGCCCTAATGTCAACTGAAGAACAAAATACATCAGAGCAGAAAACACTGAATTCTATTGTGGAGCAGAGAGAGTTGTGTCCAGAATAATTCAAAATGGGAACAGCTGGCTTTGGTCAAGAACAGATTAGTTGGTGAGTTGGTATAAGAATTACTGTGGATCAAAATTTGCACATCATTTCAAATAATAAAAATCCAGCAAGTGTTAAAGATGTGAAATCTCAATAATTACTTGAAGTTTCTGAAATATGCCATTATAGTTTTATAATTAAAAAACAAAACCAAACCCCTTTAGGAATACATCTGTTTCCTGTAACTTAAATATCACCCCTCCAAAGGACTCTACTTGGATTTTTTCCTTAATGTGAAATTGCCTTCCAGCTTTATAATCTGTTTTATTTATACTCCTGTTGTTTTATTGGTGAATATTTTAATTGCCATGCTGACTAAGCAGGACCAATATCTGACTTTGCTGCTACACTGAAATTGTCCCACATTTAGAGCAGCTGTTCCTCATCAGCTCCTGGATGACACTTTTCCAGTGGCCTGGGTATGGAGCTGTCCACTTCCACACGTCTCCTGTGCCATCCCAGCCTCCATCCTGGGCTGCAGTTTAACACTAGCAGTGCCAGGAGCTTTGCTCTCATTGGGTTTGTATGAAAACCTCTGAATCAAGCCAACTCCTTCTGTTTATTATTTCATTGGGAAATACAGCTTCACTTAATGTGGGTAGTTTATAACTTGTATAGGCTAGAGGAAAAAATGTTATCAGGTGCTGCATGGATTAGCTGGGCTAACACAAGCAAGGTTTTGTTCCTCACAAGTTCCATGCTAAAATGACAAGCCTTCCCTGAGATGTGCTGAAGAAGAATGAACTGCACTTTAGGGCATTAATTAAAAAAGATTCCTCCCATGCTTTCTTAATATTATATAATGTTATGATTAAAATCTTTCTTGTCAGAGAAAATAAAATTATATTTTATTTAATCTAAGAGTAAACACTTGAGCTGAAATGTTGAGGCAGACAAACAGGCACACAAAACTACCCCAAGCTCTCCAACACTGAAAAATCCCCAAGTGTTCAGCTGGCTCAGTGTCTTTCCTGTGTTATCCCTGTAAATCCCCTCCATAGCACAGGATGCAGGCAGGCTGGGGGCTACGGGCACTGTGACTGATGTGCACTGGGTTTGTGCAGAGTCACGCACAGCGAAGCAGAGCCACAGGAAGCCACACCAGGTACTGCTGATAAAAGCTGCTCAGTGGCTCAGAACAGCTGGAGCAGACTCAGGTAGCTCTGGCATTAAGGGACTCCAAACATAATGGGACAGTTTCTCTCCCTTTAATTTTGTGGAAAATGAATTGCACTCTGTACGAGCGAGGTGACAGTTGAGCTGAGTTTCCCAGATAAACTCTGGACACCTGAGGCATGGTGAGGATTTAAGTGGTGTTAACCATGGTGGGCTCAAGTTGTCTGCTCAGAATCGTGTGTGAGATGCTCTCGAGAACATCCCCGCTCAGAGCAGAGACTCCTGCTCCGGCAGCAGGATCCCAGAGTGCATCCTTCCAAGGAGATTCCCACCTTTATCCCAGGCTGCCTGTTCTGGGGCAGCAGAAATTGTTGGTGAGGGCAGCATCTCCCACTGCACACTGTCTCCTGTTTGGAACCATCCCCACACTGATCAATGGTTTCTGCTGCTCCCTGCTCAGGGCCGGCGTCAGCAGAGCAAAAATGGGAGTGCAGAGGAAACTATTTGCAGTGCAAACACATTTTGGGTAATTAAGCTGGAATTGTTTACTGCTGATTTTATTCTGAGGGAGAATATGGATGAAACAAATGTGAGATGATCTCAGTTGTTGAACAGCAACTGGGTACTGCTTAATTCCAGACAAAAAATTATGCATGATTATTGAAGGTAATTGTAATTTTGGATTAAATATGCCTGGGGGAATAAAAAAAAAAAAAAGAAAAAAAAAGAAAAAAAAAAGGCAATATACAATTAAAGGTGGAAAAGGCATATACTTAAAAGCTATCACACAGCAAAATTAATGTTTCCAGTACAATCTTGTTTGGGCTTCCTTGTGTGAGTGGATTCTGTGCAATTACACACACAGAGGCAATCTTTAACACAAAACCTGTGCTTTGTCTTGGACACCAAGATAATGTAATTCACCCAATGAGCAGAGGTTCAATATTTCATTTAATTCTCACTGTTAATTGCTGTTTGTCTGCCTGGCTTACTGGATCCCAGAGGGCTTTGGTGTGGGGAAGGAACTGTTCATCACTCCATTGTCTGTGACGTAGCTCTCATCAATACAATGCAGAGGTGTTTCTCAGCATTCCTTTGATTTATACCTTCTCATACTGCTCCTTGGAGACAGAAGTCTCCTATTTCCACTTCACAGATAAGAAAGTCAAAACCAAAGACACTGAGAACAAAAGCTTTTGCTAATTTCAGAAAACTGGAATTTTATGTGTTTAAATCAATGCTCTGAATTTTCACAGAAACCAAGTCCAGGCCCTGGGGGAAAAACCCATCACCACAGAGCTACTGATTTCCTGTGAGGAAGGTTGCTTAAAGAAGTCTCACAGACTCTGGTTTCCCAGAGCTATACCCATGTGCTGCTTTTTCCCCACAACACCCTACATCATTTACTGTGTGTCTTTCAGCTCATTCTGTAAATGAAATGGAAATCTTGGGGACAAAATGAACAAAGTATCAAATAAGTAACAGGGGATGAAAATCTCCACTTCTGTAATTCTGCAGAGTTCACTGAAGTTAATTAAAGAAAGTCTCAGACTTCTGGATTTCCTGAATGCTTTGATGGAACCATAAAAAAGTTGGATTTCTCATGTACTTTTGTCTTCTATAACACCTTTCTTCCCAGTACCTGAATCTGCTTTTAAGTAATCAATTAATATTTGTTGCAGCTTTGGGGAATTTTTCAGATCAATATTAACTGCTGAATAACTAACACTGTAGGAAGGTTAGAAAGAAGAAAAACTGTGGAGAAAAAAAAAGATTTTAGCTAAACTCTTTTAGGTTTCTGTCTGCATATGTTTAGTTACTGAATTGGAATTCTAAATCCATTTCTATAATTCTGGTTTTTGAACTACTAGGTGAAGGTTTTGAACTCATTTAACTTGGTGACAAAGTAAAACAAACTGTCTTGAGGGATATATCAAGAAGGAATTTGCAACTCAGGTTATTATCTTTCACCTTTTATTTATAGCCCAGAAAACTGTAATGGCATTTCCTGAAAAATGAAAGCGTCTCCCTTCTCAGCCCCAAAACTTACATAAATAGTGTGATTTGAACATGAGAGCTGTTTATGAACTGAGCTGAACAGACAGAGCCCCAGAAAATGAAATTGAGGATTGCATTTATGGATTGCATCAACAGTAGATCAACATAAGAATGTCAGGTAGAGTAAATTGTGGCTCAAATGAAGCTGGTGTGGTTTTGGACCTGGCAGTTTAATCGTCCTTGTGGTGTCCAGTATTGGCCAAAGCAGCATTCCTCTGTTTTGGATGTGCTGTATGCTGCTGAAGGTGCAGACTAGCAAATAAAATTAAAATAAAAGAGTAAATAAAATGCTGAATGAGGAGGGGAAAAGGAAATTTATGCTGTTTGATATATCTGATTTTGCACGGTCCATTATTTATTTACCTGTGCAGGTGCTCTCTCCTCCTCCATTTTTCCCCTTCAGTTCCCTGCCTTCTCCCCCTAGCATTATTCATACAGAGATAAATAGATAGATATAGAATTTCTATTATTACTATTATCATTGTTTATATAGATCTCACAGTGTTTCCCCTCTGCCTCACTAAATATTTGTATTTGAGGCTTCTGGAATAGCAGAGATTCTGGCTCTTTTGAGAACCCAAATTCTGAAAGTAATCCTTCAGAAAGAAAATATTTAGAGTTTAAAGCTTTGCTTTGCTCTTGATCAGATCCCTGGAGAGTGGTGGTGATTGGTTTGGGTTGTTTACTTCATTGTCTTGTTTTGTGGGGGTTGAAAGTCTTTTCTTGGTGCATGAGCAGGGAGCAGCTTTCCAAATCCAGGGGATGTTGCAGCAGCTGGTGCCAATGGTGCTGCCTGGGCATCCCAGTGCCAGGTTTGGTGTGAGCTGGGAAAGGCTTCTGTGAGAATGACCTTGCTGGAATAATTAATGCCATTCATTATTAATAGTTAGAATTAGAATGTGGGTAAATTGTGGTGGATCTTTAGGCCAAGATACTTCTGGCAATGATTGGCTCAGCCCAAAGAAACACTTTTTGCTGTTTTCTGTTCCCTCTGGGAACGTTGCTGCCAATGGAGGCACTAAGGACTGGTACAGCTCTGCCCTCCACTTAAACTCTTATGATACCTGTGAAGGAAGGGCTGGGGCAAAACCCAGCAAACTTCAGAAAAAAAAGGAATGTGGAAGGCAGGGTGTGAATAAAAGGAAATAAATAGAAGCGTGGAGGCAGAGAAACAAAACTACAAATGCCCAAAAAATCAGAATTGGCAATAAAACATCCAATCTTTTTCACAATTATAAAATCAAAATTTTTTGGGTAAGTTTGCCTTCAACTTTGCATCCATAAGGAACCAGGAGGAACTTAACTTGCATGGTTTCAGACTGGCTGTGTTGCAATAAACACAGATACAGGCTCTTTTCCAGATGATCTGTTATCATTCTTAGATCACAAGTGAGATAAGGAGACTTGCTCCTTTCCAGGCTGCACAGCCTGTATGTCACTTTAAACACCAGGCTTAACCCTAATTTCTCTGTTTCATTTATGTTTTCTGGGTTACATTCAGTCAATCCGCACCAAGAACAAACACCTTCAGGGTCTTTGTTCAAAACAGTGTGAAGGAATTCTGCTTGCATATTTATTCCACTAGCAAATTACCTCAAAAACCAAGAGAATTGTTGCTGAGACATTCCCACAATCATATACAAGGTCTGTTACACAGGAAAGCTGAGAAATCAACATAATGCCTGGTTTTTGTCCTCACTGTGAATACGCCTCTGTCACCTGTTGGCAGCCCAAAAGACAGAATTCTGCAGAATCTTTTCAAAGTCTAGAATCTGAACTTTTGGAATGTTTGTTAAAGGGAAAACAACACTCTGTTCATGTTTTTTTTTGTCTAAATACTTTCCCAAATCACAAAATTTATAAACCTTTTATGTATTAATAATTTTTGTCAGCGTGCTTAGAAATGGCAAGAAAAGAATCCTTGACAAACGAATTTCTTAGGCATGACAGTGCAGGTCTTAATTAAAAATATAATTCAGAGAACAAGAAGCTGTAGACAGCCAGTGGAACAATTTTTCATTGAGAGAATGAGAACAAAACTAGTCAGTGATACCATTTGAGCTTTTCTAACTCTTATTACTACACAGTCTGATTCTTAATTTTAGATGAATAGAGTATTAAATGCTTTTAAGGATCTACAAAGCCTGCTCTCTCCTTCTTCTTTGTCCACCTTTGTTGAAGTTTTAAATTATATATTATCTTTTTAAAATGTAACATTTCCTCCTAATTAAACTCTTCCAAAGGTAAGGAGGTATTCTTGTTTTTATAGATCATAACAATTGATTGGGAGATTGGGCTAAATGTGGTTTTGTAAAATATCAGATTGTCTTCAGGCCACAGGGGAGTCTGTTCTGCTTTACCTCTACATATGAAAAAGAAACCCAAAAGACCCCCAGCTTTACAAATCAGAGTTCAAAATTTCACAATATGTCAATACACAGGGGAAATGGGAAAATCAGGCCCCTCTCCCAGGCATTCCTTTTGGTATGATTTCTGTAGCTATGAATTTTGGAGTGTTTGCAGCCTTTATATTTAAAAAAAAAAAAAATCGCCAGCCCTGTGTTACTATCCCAACAGGTTTTCATCCCAGCAGGCACATCAGCAAAGGCAAGCAGTCACTAATGAATGACTATCCACAGAACTGTCATGGAGCACCTTGCCCATGGTTGCACAGTAAAATGCTTTGTTTAAGTCACCATGGAGATGGCTCAAATCACTGGATTTTCATTTGAAATTGTTATTCAGGATCTATATAATTTATTAATGTAGCTTGTTTGATAGGTGGTGACTTATGGAGAGAGGATAATTCAGTCATTTCCAAGGATGTGACTGTTCCATTAAAGCTGCTCAGCCAAATGATGAAAACTGAGCCTTAAAATTGGGTAAATAGTGCTGGAGAGAAATGATTGCAGAACTTCTTTTGTCGTATTTGCTCAGACCTTAGATAATCTGAGAGTGATGCTGTAGTTACACAACTATCAGAGAAGTCAGCTCCTCCCTTAAAACACTGCATGAAATCCTTTTGTCGTTGCCTTGCATTGAGTCCAGGACTTGGGAGGAAATGTCTCGCATGTTTGCTCAGATGTAAATTATTATGAGTGCATGTGCAAAATTCCTCAGCTGATTTGAAATAACAGAATCTCCACAATCCAAGTGAGCGGCTGATATTCCAGTGAGCATTATCTTCTACCCAGTTGCCTACTGTGAATTTGAAAATCTTCATTGGTGACATACCTATTTATAGAAAGGCAGAGAAATAACGAATAAGTATCTTTGCTTTTTTTTAAATTCTCTTTCCTAATTTCTCTAGAACTTAGCGTCAAGAGTCCCTTTGTGATGGTCGTAATAGAGACTTACATATGGCTTCCTTTGATAGGAATGTGCATACTTCCCTCTATTTTCTTTCTAAGCCAAAATGAAAAAAAACTCAAACAAAAACAAACAAACAAACCCACACCTAACCCACACTTTTTTCTCTTTTGTGCATGGAAAGGGTAAAAACTCCCCTGATTGTTACAACAGAAGTTTTATTTGAGTTATTCATTAAGACTCGTGTGCATCTCCACTCAATCTTCTCTTCCTAAAACAGAATAAACAATCACAGGCTTGACAATTCTTCCAGGGCTGAAACCCAGGATGTAAATAAACAACTGCTTTAGGTGATTTGATGGTGGCTTTTCCAGAAATGTGCCAAGTGTCACAGGTAAGTTATTTTGCCTCTGGGGATAGGAAATAATAAAGCTTTAGATAAGAGTTCGAGGGAAAGGTTACACTAAACTCACATATTTATATTTGTATCAAATACATAATTGATAAAAATGCATTTCCCAAGCCCTACAGGAGCTTAGACAGTATTCTGCTATTGCTAAATTCTGCTTATCATTAAACATAGATGAAGCTTTGTCACATCTTCCAACAACAGATCCTGGGAAGGCTGGGAAAGTTTAATGGAGACCACTGCCCAAATAAACACAGCAATTTCCTGGACAGGATATTTTTGTTTGAGATGGAGAAAGCACTGCAGTTAAATTCATCACTGAGCTTCTTTCTCCCTCTAAACCAGGTCTGTAGTCCCCTTCTGGTTGTGTTTGTGGACAGCATCAGAATGTGTGACACAGCAGTGCACAAACCTCCAAGTACTGGAAGAAATTAATACTGTGTACCAGGAACATTTCCATAATTACACTGAAAGCACCCAGTAATTAAAGACACTCTATTAATAATGTTACCAAAATACACTTAAAGACTTCTAAAGAAATTTCAGACTGGTTTAAAATTTCCAAATCCCCAAAGAGATGAGGAAGCAGCTAAATCTGCATTTGATAAAAGTCCAAAACAATCTCGCTGCTGCATAGTCAATCTTTAAATTCATTAAGAAACCCCTTGTTTTAATTAAAGTTACACCACATAAAAATGAATCTAAAAACTCATCTGGTAACAAAGACCTCTTCCTTGTTTGCTCATAAGACACAAACTTCAATGCATATTTTTGACAGAATTGCAGAATTCCTCCCTCTGCATTTTCAGATGTCATAGAAGCCTTTCATAGCAAAAGACTGTAACATCTTTACACCAAAAATTGCATTCTATTAATGCTTTTCTGAATGGACCCAGACTCTTGGTGATTTTGTGCAAAAACCAGACTGATTTTTACTTGATGCTTTCAGCAGTTCTATTGGTATGTTGTTCATTGCTCCAGGGTTTGTTTCTCAGTTTTTTTCTTCTTTTCTTTTTCCCCCTCCTTTATTTCTGCTGGTTTCAGCTTTGATCTTAATTGGGAAAAGTTTCTGGTTCACTCAGATTTCCATGGAACTTTGATAGCCATTGGATGTGCAGAAGAGCTCTTCACAGACTTCCTTGCAGCAATAAAGGTGGATATTTCCCACTCCCTTGATTTAACAAATTTGCGTTTGGGTTGGGTGAGTGTTGGTAGAAGCACCCCCATGTCAAAAGAGTTGTTCTTCCTACCTGGAACTCGCAGGGCTCTTCACTGCAGGCTCTCTGAGGGGGGCAGTGCCTTTGTACCCTCCTGACGTTGGGTGCTCTGACCCAGCCAACAGAGCCCGAGTGCTCCCTTGGGAGGATCAGAGCTCTTTGTATCCTCTATCCCCAGGAACTGACCTCACCTGGCTGCTGCTTTGCACTGTGGAAGTTTAGAAAACTTTATTCTCAGAAAACTTTATTCCACCTTTCTCTCTGCAACCTTTTTTCTTTTTCAAGTCCTTTCTCTTTTTGGTAATTTCAGCAGGTCAGGCTGAAGTTTGTTGGTCTCAGACTTTGATCAATACATTTCCCTACCAAATATAAGCTAGCTTTTCTTCTATTTTCAAATCAATACCCTAAAGTCTGAAAAGTAGTCAAACAAGATCAAAACCATGGCATTTAAACAATCCTACCATAACAGACTTTTGTTCGAGTTTAGAGATAAAGCTGCTGCTCACCTTGATTCTGAGTTCATGGGCCTTTATTTCAAATGCAGTTCCTCAATAAGTTTACCCAACATTTACAAAAATTAAAATGCTGCTGGTTTGTTTTCTTTTAAACCTGTCTTTATATAAGCTACTTTTTTCCCACTTTTTACTTTTTGCTTCAAGTATAGAAAACACTTTCAAAGTCACCCCAGGGAAAGCTCTAAGCCAGAGGACATGCAGCATTTTCACTTTTTTTGTGCTTCAGGCTAAGATAGTTTGACTGTTTCATCATCTGAGTAGTAGGCAAAGTATAAATCATGTATGAAAATGTCAGCTGAAATGTTAGTGCACCTTCATGTCATTAATTGCATTTTTTTAATCTTCTGTCTCTATCATCTTCAGAAATTCCCCAACATAAACACAGTTGCAAGTACTAAATACTCCAGAGGGTTTGTTTTGTTTTGGTTGTAGTTGCTTTTGTTGTTTTGTTTGTTTCTTTCTCTTTTGGAGAGGGAATGTTTGTGGATTTTTGTTTGTTTGGGTTTCTCAGTGGTACAAAACTTGAAGAGATACATACTAGGGTTTTTTACAACTGCTTTGCAAGGTCTGGTCAAAATCTCATCCTCTAGACAAGAAAATCTAGGTAAGATTCCTGAAGTACAAAGGAATTCCTGCGGAATTTCACCATCCAGCAGAACTTGGCCACTATTTTTAATTAGGCAACATGGCACGTCTTCCCTCAGAACTATTTAAATTCCTGTAAATTATACATGTATCTCTAAAGATACTCCAGTCCTGATTGAAATAAATGTAGTATTTGATCTTCCTCCTTTGTGTGTGAGAGGACAGAAAAACCAGGAAAGAAACTAAACTTATGCTATGGAATTCAGAGATTTAATTTCTTCAGAGAATGTGGAGCCCGGTTGGGTTTGGCTGCATGACAGAACCTGATGTGTTTTATAAACATGACACAGCAGACTTCCCTTGCTATTGAACATTTTACTGCTGCATGTTGGGAACTAAAACGAAACTCTCTCTCTCTCTGCTGGGACTAATGCAGGGGTTTTGTCTGGAAAATCACCTGAATTCCCATATTTCTCTAGATATGTTGTCACTGGATGGACTCTTTCTCTGTGACCTAACGTCTGCCAATTTCAACTATGGAGCCAAAATGTCCTCAGTATTGTCTTTTGTAGTTATATTTGTCCTCTTTCTTGTCTCTTGCTTTTATTAATATTCAATGTAACATAAATTCATTGCTACTTCAGAATCCCCGAAATTGAATTTACTGTTCCAATATTAATACAATTATTAACTTCCTTCTGGAAACTCTTCATCTTAAATCCAAGTTACTGTTGCATATTCCTCTGGCCACGATGCCCTCCTGTTCATTTGCTATTAATATAGAAGTTTTTATGCTTTTTCTTTACCTATGTACTTTTCAGAGAAATGTAACTTTTTTTCTAATGGAATTCTCAGACTAGAGAATTTATTATTATTTTTAGTCTTCTTCCCACTTGCCTTGGGAAAGCAGAGACTTTGTGAGCAAACTCTGTTTCATTTTTTCATTGCACGAACACATTCATTGACCTGCACTCTGCTGAACTATGTTAATTTTTCTTATCAGTCTGCCATAGAAAGATAAACTGAGGTGTTTATCAAAATAAAATTTTGTGAAGGTTACATTTCTGCATCCTCAGCTCCCTAACTTTATCCCTTCACACAAAATGAAGCAATCTTCAAGTCCACAGGTTAAAGCAGAATAGTGGCCCTTTCTCACTGCCAAAGATTTTCAGAATAAATAAGAGTTATTCCTGGTCTTTGTATCCTCTGGTTCTCTGGAATGCTGTTATTCCTACATTACATCTTGCTATTTGTTTAAATATGTCATTTTAATTGAATCCATAAGCACAGCAGTAACCTTTTCTGATTTTGTGGGTGTTTCAAAAACACTAATTTTATTGACCCTCAGGCCTTTAGTTACCTGGCTCTTTTTTCCACTCCAGTTCATTTTCTTGATAAGAATTAAAATACTTTCTGTTTCTACAGATGATAAATTTTCTTATTAAAAAACACTAAGAGGCTGAATTCCTTCTTAAAACCATAAGTCGTTCTATCAATCAATTAGATTAAAACTGATTAAAATAAGCTTGAGGGGAAAAAGAAAATAAGACTCAAACCTATCATTTTTGAAAATTTAGCCTCCTATTTTGAATTATATCAGAGAACAAATATAGTGACTTTCTACATACTTTGATAAAAAGGCAGCTCAATACATTTAAAGGATATTCCTAAAGTCTGTCGTTCCGAGAAGCAAAAAGCAAAGGAGATTGGAATCACAAACCAATGGTTTTTTCACTCTCAGGAATTGAACAGCTGATCAATTCTCCTTAAACAAAACTGAAATCACATTTTCAATCTGATTTTTATTTTTTAACTGCTATTTAAGAGCATTTGCCATAATTATGTTGAAAAAACATTATTATCCATCAAAAATGCAGAATTTTTCCAGAAAAATATTTTAATTTCTGATTTTAAGATGGAAAAATAAAATCTGTGCTTTCATTTGCTATTTTTCTTCTTAAATCACTTTCATGTATGTTAGAGAGCATATTTGTCTTTCCTTTAATTATCAAATGATTAATTTGTCCAGGTAGTCTGCAATATTTCTTAGTCCAAAATAATAAATTCACAGATTATTGAGCAGGCAAGGCAGCTGCAGATGCTTTTTTTTCAGAATAGTTCTCAGCCATTTAAAGACTCAATAGCTGGGCTGAACTTCTATTGTAATTCCATCACAGTTATTTAGCTAAAAGAAGCAATTCCAGAATTTTCAGGCAAACCCATGATAGCAATTTATAATCCTTAAAATTGTGACACTGATATTACTTTAGACCTTTTTATGGCAAGATTAAAAGGGCTTTAATACCTTTCTCTCACAAAGTGGTGTGGAAATACTGTCTTTTCTGTGTTTCCTGAAATAGCTGCTCAGACTTGCAATAACTTAAAAATATTATCTTGGGAGTTTTCAGGGCACAAAGTTAAAAGATAAATTCTGCTGCTCGTCCAAATGTTAGGATATGCATGCTAATCTGACATTTCTGAGCAAGGGATGGAATAAAAACTTCCTGGAGTAGGATAGAGGCTGTTGGACAATAGTTGGGATTACTCTTCATGCTGCTCATGAGGAAAACACCAGCATGTGATTAAGAACTACAGATACCTATAATGTCTTTAGAGCTCAGGTTTTGTTTAAGAATCAGGAGAAATTCATGTGCACATGTAATGACTCTCATATAGAAAGTCACAATAGTGCAGACTCTCCTAATACTTTCATTTCTCCTAATACATCTCATTTTATCTCCACATTTGGACTCAATTGCAGTGATTTTTATTCTATTGTTTTCTGCTATATTCTTGGCATAAAATTCTTCTCAAATCCAGTAGCATCCTTGATATCAGATGATCCAAACTGACTTGGGTCAGGTATTAAGAATGGACTCAGTAACATCTCATTGGAGATTAGGATGCTCTCATTGAGAGATTGTCGTTTCAGGAATACGTAAAGAAAAGATATAGGGAACTTCTTGTTGGCTGTATGATGAGAATGTCATGGGTGGCAAGGATGGGAGACACGTGTTCATGCCACACGTTGGAAATTAAGGGAAAGAGGAACATTACAGCACTGGCAAGAGGCACAGCATGCAGTATTCCCTGAAATGCAGAAAAAATTATGGTAAAATATTCACTAGTGAGTACATATGGCAACTCAGACCTGGTGATATACCTGTGGCATACCTGGGGATGTTTTTCAAAAAGCTCCCTGGTATCCTTTTGTAGCACAGCCAACTGCATCATACTGATCTTAGTCTATTAAATTCAGGCAGATAACAGGGTCAGAGCATTCCATCTGTTACAGAGCCTCCAGAAAGTCTGGAGCCCAAATCCAATTCTTACACATTTACCGTATCTCCTGTATAGCCACTGGATAAATTGAGCTTTATCAATTGCTCTCCTCTTTCGTACCTGGCAGTCATTTGTAGTCTGTGTTAATGAGTACCAAAATGCCACTCTCACTAACTGGTTTTATATCATGTTGAATTTCATGGAGAATCTTCCCAGCTTGGGCAGCAGGAATCCAGGAAACCTGTTTGCTGTGTCTCAAGTGCAGTTTCAGAGACTGAAAGGATGGAAAGATAAATATTCGGAGGGACACTCTATTAAGGCTTACACTTTTCTTTTTTGGTTTTGGTTATGTAGAGATTTTTGCAATTACTTCTGATGAACAACATGTACTGACACTAGCAACGGAACAGCTGAACCTCTCCATCCTTCAGAAGTGGGGAAGGGAAGGATGAATTCACCTTTTCTTTGGGAATCTGCACCCCACCAAAAAAAACGAAAAAAAACAAGACAAATATTTTCTTTTCAGGAGAATGCAAAACTATGGGGTTTTAAAGTATGTACTGTCCATGAGGATTCAGAAGAGATGTTCTTTCCCTGTCTTTTGGCTGAGTATCCAAGGGAAGCGAGTTGCTCTAATAAAAAGGCAATTCCAAGCAATTTAAGTTTACCCCTTGCCTGTTGGGTACTGCTTGATACTGAATTTTGCCTAAAGCTAATGAGTCTTGGGATTACACTAGACCATCTTTTTCCAGTTTTTTTCCAATTTACTGTTTATTTGAATATATTTTAATTAAATTAAACATTGCAGTTTCTTCCTATGGTACTTTGGAAACTCCACATTTGGGCACGTTTGCTCCAGGCCCTTGCAGGTATCCCTGGCAGCTGCTCTCACAGATCAACATATCACAGTACTGAATATAGAAATTGCATTAGTTTGCCATGAGTTGTTTAAATATTCTGGCTGGTAAGATAATGATGTTCTGTATCAGAATTCAGTCATTTCCTCAGTGTATTCTTCTCAACAACTGCCGGGCTATCATTGAATATTGAAGGAAAGGAAAGAATTCTAGGATTTTTATTGCTGCTTCTTCAGTTGTGTCAGGTTGTGGAAGTACTCTTTATATCAGTCAGGACAGGGTTTAGCTCTTGATGGGAATCAACAGTAGTTGCCATCACTTCTTTGGCGATCCCTTTGAAAGTCTCATGTACATTTTAGGTCTGATACGATCATCTCTGTGTCTTGGAAGTCAGTTAAGGCACAGAAAATCTTGCTGCAAGTCGCTCCACAGCAAAAGCGCTGATCTTGTCTGACTGCTGATCGTTTACTGAAGAAAACTCCTCTCCCCAGGCTGACAAGTATCAGAAATCGTTGTGTTCTGTAAGTCAGAGATCCATTGTAGATAAAGCTGCAGGTTCTCTGTAGATCATCCCTGTGCTCATCAGGGCACTCATCATCCATGTGATGGTACTCATCAAGAATCCCCAAAATGCAAAAACATTTGTGAGGAGAGGGAATCCTCCAAAGCCAGAGGAGCGCTGCTGTTGTGTAGATGAACCCACACCTGCCTGAGAAAGGAGCTGAGACTGCACAGCCTGAGCCCTTCTGGCCCTGCTCTCTTGCACGTGGTGCCCCACAGGTCTCTGCCAGGCCCTTGGTTTTTCCTAAAAGCAATTTATCCTTGTTGGCCGTGCACTGAGTGAGGGATCAAGATTCCTGTACCCCTAAGGCTGACTGGATTCTCTGCACCAGGTTATCAAAGGATTCATTTGACCCATGAGGTAACAAAGCTGTTTGAATACCGGTCTAAATGATATTCTCAAAATGTGGTTTCAGAAATGCTCTTTCTCATTCTTTTTTTTTCTTTTTCCAGCCTGCAAATGGATAGTAAATGGAAGTGCAAAAGCAGAATGCAGCAGCTTATACACAGCAGAACTGGGGAATATTTTCTGGGTAGGTATTAAAAGCTGTTAGGTCAGTATTCGTGGCATCTTATCCTATTTACTCCCAGTTGATAACTCAGCTGGATGCTGGAGTTTTACTTGATTTCCAGCAACCAAATCAACATTTGAATACAAGTCTGACTTAAATAGACAGAAAATAATTATATTTAATAAGCATGTGTTAAATGAGATGTTGAATGTTCTGAACATGAGAACACAAACAAACTCTTGAGAGAACAATTGCAGAATTGAGTGTTCACTGCCATGATCAGCAACCTCCCATCTGGAACTCTGCCACTGATCTCATTCAGAGAAAAGGTAAGCCCAAAATTAGGAGGAGCTTTTTAAAAAGCTTGTATTACTTTAATTAACCTTTGCTCTTCTCTAGTTTTTCACCATGACAAGAAGATGTAGCAGCTATGCTGTCAGAAAATACTGTCAATAAAGTGTCCAGTGTTGTTGCTCTTGTTTAATGAAGCATTTTTTTTCTGTTTGAATTTTAAGTGTTTAACAGTTTAAAATACTTTCCCAGTGAAGTACACACAGATTAATATTTCATTACAAGAATTTTATTACACCACGTTCTATCTTTTAGAAAAAATCCCCCAAAAAAGGATGCAAATTTTCTCTCCATCCTCTGTAAAAACAGAAACAGCAGAAATTAGGGCTCTCTAACCCAGGGTCTAGCTGAGAACAAGGGTCTGTTGAGCTGCCAAGTGGAGGCCAGTAGGAAGCATGTGGAGAAATGTATTTATCAGTAATGTGGTGATATTCTACCATCCTCTAACCATCCTCACCAAAGGAAGGGCTCTGTTCCACAGTGCTGGTAGATTTTTTTGACTTGTTCCTCTAATCAGTGCTGTAACTCCCATTGTCTTAACACTCCCTGAGTCTGGAAGCAACAAGTTTCATTGTTAAACTTTGTGTTTTATTGAGAGCTATGTGCCAAATGAAGAATTACCTCTTTTTGCTTGTTTCGAAGCCATCGGTTGTTGGGGTTTTTTTGATGCACTCTGGTTCTTGTGTTCCAGCAATGCTGAAATGTAACTCTTGTTCACTGACTCCATGCCACTCATGACTTACAGGCCTTGATAAAAACCTGGAGGCTTTTGTGCCCACTGGAAAAAGAACTTCTTCAGTTTAGCTGTAAGGAAATACTTCCCCACATTTTTACTTTTCTATGCTACTATATCTTGTACTGTTTTACTGTTTTACTTTTTCTATATGAATAACCTGTAATGCACAAAGGATTCAAAAGCATAGAATGGATTCCTGTCCTAAAACAATGATGTTTTCAATTTTGTTCTCTCTCCATTTTCTAAAAATTCAATTGCTTTGTGTTTGCCTCTGAGCTGATGTGTTTGCAGAATTGTCTATCATAATTCCAGCAACATATTTCTATGCAGCTTGGTCAGAGCCCAACACTGTAGATGCAAATTAAGATTTTTTTTTTCCCTCATTGTGCATTGTTTTTATGTCTATCAACATCATATTTTAGCTGACATTTTATTGCCACTTTCTCAAATTTGCAATAAAATCTCGTTTTATTGACATCAATAGATGAGAAACAGAAAACCTTGTAACTTAGTGAAGTTTTATTTCCAGTTTTTTCTGAATATAGGATCCAGTACAACCATCCTCCACCGTAAAAGCTAACCTAGACCCCCAAACAACTGAATTTATTTAGAAACCTTTAGCAAGGGATGTTTCCAAAGCCCTTTGGCATGGTGTTGTTAATCACAACATCTTCTCCTCTGTCCGTCTTATCTGGACTTGTTTCAATTTTTGCCTCCTTTTAGATAATCCCATGGTAAATGATCAGCTCTTCCTCCACTTCCCTTCCTGCAGTTGTGGTTCAACCCCAGCAGCAGCTCAGCCCCACACAGGCACCAGCTCACTCCCCCAGAGTGGGATGGGGGAGAGAACCGGAGGGGTAAATGTGAGAAGACTCGTGGGGTGAGATAAAGCAGTTTAATAGGTGAAGCAAGAGCCAAGGAATTAATTCAGCTCTTCCCATGGGCAGGCAGGTGCTGAGCCATCCCCAGGAAAGCAGGACTCCATCAGGTGTGACATCAAACCAGCACACCACCACCTGCCTCGCACCAGACGTGCAGAAAGCAACTGGTCTGGGGAGCAGGAGCTAAAAGTGGAGTCTGGTTTCTTTTGGTTTTCTGGGTTTTGTTCTCTAAATACTCCTCCTCACAACCCACTGACCTCGGCCGTTCCCTCTCCCCTACGGCATCCTCATCAGACACAAACAGCAAAGGATTAGGCCCATATTCCTCTCTCTTCTGAGGCAAAATCTGCTGACTGGACAACACTTTTATGTCAGCAAGTTTGCAAAAATATTCGAGTGGTGATGTGCTAGATCCTGTAAGTGTGAATCTAGTGCAGTGCACAGCACCAAATCATATGGGAGGCTTAGGAACAGAAGTTGCCACATGTAAAATGCACCATTGCAAAAAACCCTACAGGAAGCAAGTAAAAATCTAATCTAAGTAGCTTTGTTTACTGAGGAAGAGTATGTTTTGCAAACAAGAACAGTCTAAAGATAATTATAGAAAAGTAAGAATAACAACATTTAGGTTAACATTTACCATAAAAGAACAGAAGCATATTACTATTGAAAAGGCTTGGAAAACATCTCATGAGAATGTGCCATTGTGGTTTTATACTGAAAGTTCTATAGGTTATCCTTTTTTTCCTGAGCCAAGTGGAAGAAAGATTTCTCTAAGAGTTTGTGTGCCTTTCCATATGCCACAGTTTAACAGACACTAGCAGGTCTGTTTATATCATCATTTTTCTCTCTTAAAAAAAGGAAAAAAATTGCTCTTTGCTAGTTTTCATATGTTCCCTAAAGATTTTCATCTTGCAAATAAAAGAGCTTAATTATTTCTATAATGAAAGGATTAGTGTTCCCATGAGCAGACTCTTTCTGTTCAAAAATCATTGTAGGTGTAATAAAATGCAAGTAGTTCATGACCAATGCAGCTGCTTCACAAATTACTGGAGTTAAAAAAGTAAGGAAATAATAAAAAAAACCCACCCAACCAAAACCCAAACAAACAACAAGAGAAAAGAGATGTTTAAAAGAGAGGATTAAAAATAAAACTAAAGACTAGTGCCATTAATGGATAGGGGCAATCAGGTCAAGACCACGGAGAATAAATTAGTTGAGAAAAGTGTAATACAATAGCTGACACCTAAACAACCCTCAATGTTTTTGTGGCTTTTCACTATACTTTTGCAAGAGAGTTGTAGGGGTGTATAACAGCTGCCAAGAGAATTTCCATATACTGCAGCTAAAGCACATTAAATGCCTTTGTATGTCTGTTATATTTTATTATATATTGACAAATTAACTCGGGTTTCTGTGTTCTCATTTACACTGGTGTAGCTATTGACTTCAGCTGGTTCAGGTTTTACCCCTCTGAATGAATGAGGGTCAGTGTCTAGCTCATGGACAAAAGTCACCTAATGAGTATGGCATCAAAACACTGCAGCAGCTCTGGTTGCCTTCAAAGCTTTGTGCTTGGTTTAAAGGAAAAGCCTGACGGGTTCAAGTCAGTGAAGAAGAGGAGTTCCCAGAGCTCCCTTGTGGAGCAGAGCTCTACCACACAGGTGAAGTTGGCTTCCATCTGTCCCTGCCTGACTGCAGGGCTCTGCTGCAACAACAGGCTGAGGAGACAAAGCACTTAGTGTGGGGACTGAAGAGCTTTCCTCTCCTTCCCTTTATTGTTTTACAATCCTTTCCTGCTAATGCAGGAAGTCTCTTTATGGCTGTGAGACTCTCACAGCTCTAAACTGCTCTTGTGTTTTCTGGGGACTTCACAAGTTCCCAGAACAATTTAAACTCAGTACGGTAAAGGAGATTTAAAAGTTCTCTTCCTTTTTCTTACCTTTCAGGAAGTAGCATCAACCTGTCCTTTAAAAATGAGTCTACATTTATGATTCAATGCAGTGCAGCAGCCCAAGGGCCAGCCCAGAGAAGCTGCTATAAATCATTCAAAGCAGGGAGATAATAACACTCTTATTTAAGATCTCGTTATATATTATGCATGTTTATAAAACAGAAATAAGTGTCTCTGACTGAGCACTAACATCTCAACCTATTTTCAAAACTCTTTTCTGTGACTTATGTAGTCTTTGATCAATTTTCATCACTGTTCAGTGAACAACTTTATGTTTACTTATCTGAAGGGGTTTTTAGAAGTATTTATAATTAAAGTAAATCCAGTATGTTTTAACAGTAGACTTGTGTCTTGCCATTGTGGAAACACTACTTTAAAATGCTGAATTTTGTCTTATGAAACTATAAATCTATACCTAAAGGGCTGGTTTATGCTTTATCTCACCCAATTTAACTGATACAAGAAGATGCAATCCTGTCACCAGTTCCTCCTGTCCCTCTCTTTCCTCTATTACATTCTATTTAGCAGTCATGTAAAACATGAAATGTAGAAAAAACTGAAAACTGATTTAACAACCCTCCCCCCATATACTGGTTTTCCATCGGATGAGTGAACTGAACTGACTTAATCTTTAACATTGAATGTAATGCACTGCAAGCATCAGGGGAAAAAAGAAACTGTGTCTTTCCATGGAAGTTTCCAGTTACTTGAGTTTGTATACGCTGCAATCACGCTCTAAATTACTGGATTGCTAGCAGGCTTCTGACTCCCACTTACTGTGTATTTTAAACTATTCTCTTTAAAAGGTAGAATGCAATTAGAACAGCTTAGCGAAGTCTTTGTATTGCCACGTTTAACCTTTCCAGAAACTTTGGTAGTACGCTGTGTTTTTGTGAAGTATTAGTGCTGGCATTAGGAGCAATTCCTGATTTATTATTATGTGTCAGTTTAATTAACATGCTGTTTCACTCCCTCTTCCAGATTGTTAATGAAGATGTTAAATAAACAGGACCAAACAGTGATCCCTGCAGAGCCCCACCAGACACCTCCCACCAACTTGATACACTGCCATTTTTCATTACCCTTTATTTGCACTCAGCCAGCCATTTTTAAATCCAAGTGACAGTACTCCATGTCCAAGCCAATTTGAATTAATTTTGCAAGTAGAGATTTTGTAAGACACTACATCAAGTGTTTTACTCAGACCAGATATATTACACATGCTTTCATCCACTAATTTTCTAAAGCTATCAGAAAAAGCAATCAAGCTTTGAAGATTACTAGTGCACCCAGCCAGCTTTTTGCTGGTTTATTCACTTACAAAACCAATCTTGGCATTATTAAAGATTTGCCACTCCTTCAGCTGATGACTGATTTAAAACAATGCATCTTTCTAATCCATTACCTTCCCAAAATAACATATAGTCCTGATTATTCCTCCTAAGTGTTATTTTAGGGCTGTATGGCATGTGAGTTTAAATTGTGATTGGCAGACAGATATTTTTCTTTAAAAGGATCCGCGATTTCAGTAGCTTAGCTTATGTTTATTTTACATGCTTCCAGCTGTTAGCTTGTATCAGCAGTTATTCCTTATTCCCAGTATGAAAGCAAGTAGGTCCTATGACACCTCTTTAATTATATCAGTGAAGGAACAGCAGACTGGCAGCAGAGGCAAAAAATACAGTAGAGCAGGATTAGTTCTCACAAAACCAGATTTATTTCTTACAGCAGAGGAACATGTCAGTCAAAATAAACTTTCTCTCCGTATTTAATATATTCCTTCCCTCTCTGTTTTATTGCCTACTCATGCTATAAATTGTAATACTTAAGACTTCTAGTCAGAATTGGGGGGTTTTTTTCCCTCTTTTGGCATGTCCATTCCTTATTCTTCTGTCTCCCTAAAGCTGGAACCATTTATTCAATACGTGTTCCCTTCCCAACAACCTCCTGTGGTAGGGAAGTGCTGTGTTTGTTTTCCAGGTGTGGTTTGGGGCACAGAGAAACATGGTGCCTTCAAGTTGCTATAGACTCTTTAGTAAAATTGGGAAGGTTTCAGGCATTTTTTCCTCCCAAAGCCTGGCCAATATCCTGGCTACTAAACTGGGCTTTTTTTACAGCTGGCCCTACTGAAACACTTTCCCATTCTTGCCAGTGTCATACAAACACAGTTCTTGGTTATTCCCTTACCTGGGGCTCTGTTCTGCCTCTACTTTGTTGATGGTGTTTTTACTGAAATGAGTCCAAAACATTTACTGCTACATTTCTCTAAATTTTTCATGCTGTTAAGTCAGCTTGTTCAGGGTAAAATTTTCAAGCTGAAATGTCACACTCAGAAGAATGCTGAGAGTTTTGCTGACTTTTGTGAGTTTCGATCACTAGGATCCTACAATCGGTGTATTCTTACTGAATGCGGTTTTTCTTTATTCCTTTACTTAATTTTATTTATCAAAATTAATGGTCTCTTGATTCAAGTCTTTCAGCTCACAGTGGAATGACTGCATCAGAATACCCAGTGCTTAACTCCTTTGCATGTATGCACGTGTGCATGAAGGCAAAAAGGCACATTGATTTTCTTCCCAATGATAAGAGAAACAAAGGTCATAGCTCCTCACACTCTAATTTACGCAAGAGTAATGCACAGAATACAGCAGAGTTCACTTAATGAGGATGGAACATGCAGATGAGTGAAAAAGTGTATCACTTTCAGTTTTTATTTCCCAGCAGAAAGAATACAAAATAATACAATAATATAAAATATCTTTTAAAAGTATCTCTGATTAAGACAAAAGCAGAGTGTATAATCCTCTTTTGAGCTGGAAACAAGGAACTCAGGCCTCATTTTCCTTTGCTCATCCTTTGGAATATCCTGCATTAAATGCTTCCATGCTTGTGAAAAACTGGGCACATGCCTTGGGCTCCTGCCTTGCTGAGGTTGCACTTGTGGGACGATGCTGTTTCACAGAAATACTCCTGTGCTAATGTGCTGCTGCCTGCTCTGATCTTCCCTTCCCCCTCCCCAAGACAAGCCAGGACTTGTCCCAGCCATGTGCTCTGAGCTCCTTTGTTCCAAGCGCGGGCAAAGCCAAATGTTACCCAAACTCTTTAGCAGAGTCTGATTGGCCAGTCACCCCGGGTCCACCCCCAGTCCGCCCCTTTCCCCTTCTCCCAATAAAGGAAGGGCCTGCGACGGGGCCCGCCCTCTTTGGCTTTGCAATCCTTCTGTGAACATCTGTGTGTTTCTGTTTGAAAGCTTCTAATTGCAGGAATTAGCCAAACCGAAGGCTATATTTCTCCCTCTTTGCTTCTGCTGGTGGTATCAGCTTTGCAGCTACCATTTGCCTCTTTCACAGCTACTGAAATGCTGGATTGCCCGTGCTACCTCTGTGGGCTGCTCGAGGCTTTTTAAGGCATTGAACTACGAGCCTAGCCGGTAAAAAGCTGTGCGTATTCCACACTAATGTGCTTTCATGGCTCTGGAGGCAGACTGCTGGAGAAAAACCAGAGGTTTGTGCTAATCAGTGTCTGTAATCCTTAAAAACAGAGAAATTGCTGATTAACTCAAAGTGATAAGAAATGTCTGGTGTCTACAGCAAACTGCCTGGAGTTAAAAGTCTCTCCACTGAATGACCTTCTGGAACTTGAAATGTGCATTTACACTCATACTCAGCAGTGGTTTTCTAGTTTAAGATTATGTTGTCAGTTGTCTTCCAAGACTGCTTTTTAGTTCCTCTGCTGCTCTGCAGAGCTTTTCCTTACCCCGGTGTTAGTGACAGAGACACAGAACAGACAAGGCAAAGGACAGAGATAAAAAAAGAACATTGATATTACTGCAGCGAAGAAGTCATGAACAGTGTCTATTTAGAACATTCAAATTTGTATAGTCCATTGTTGAAAATGAAAGTTCTGCTCTTTGGAAGGGATTTATTGTATCTAAATGGACAGGTATGGATTTACTGTAGGCTTGAAAGGCTAAAATGAGTTTTGCTCCTGTGCATCCACATATCTGGGTTTGTGTCTTATCTTCATTGGTGACCTGCCTCATATCTGAGTCCCTGTTCTGTCAGCTCCTTCTGAGCCACTCACATAATTAATAGGCAACAAGTACAGAAAAGTTCAGCCATTATTTCTCTCCTTGAAACTGTAACGGAGGCTTTGGAAGCAACTTAATTTTCAACAATGGGGTGCAACTTGCACTCAAAGCAGAAATAAAAATGCCCATTTCACTCTGTAATTGAATTTAATCTCCAAATTTGGCACAGTAACTCCTGAGAGGTTAACTGAATTTTCAGTTCACCAAACAGAAGTCTTTAAAATGTTTATTGGAATTTTGCTCAGATTTTCTCATGTTTCATGGAGTTTCTGAAATAGTTCAGCCCGATGTGAAGTTTTAAACATCTGCCAAGCATCTGAGAAATAGAAAACTTTTGAACATTCAGTAGTAGCTGCGCAAGTGTATTTCTCTGCATTCATCATGATCTAGTGAGTTTAGACGATTGTTCATAGACACCCACTGAATGTTGTTTTCTGAAGCTTCTAGACATATTTTGATGAAAAAATAATCCACAACTCTGCCTCTCTTTTTAAAACGAAAACATCACAGTTGTTTTTTCTGTGCTCTCTCCTCATCTATGATCAGAGCAAACCACAGGGTCAGGGTAGGGCCTTGTGTGAAAAGTTTGAAGTGAGAAAATAAAGTTGTGATGAGGCATATAAATGGTGGGAATATAAAATTGGAGATGGTGAACACTGAAGGTTATGAACTGGGGATGATGCAGCTGCATTAACATCATTAGCAGATAACACTTTAGGAAGGGACATTTCTATCTGCAATTCTTTAAAGGAATCATGACTATGGTGTTCTAAAGACAGAAATAACTTCACTTGTTTGTATTTGGTCATTACTGTTTAACTCTTACGTTTCACTATTTTTGTCCCAGATATTAGAGTTGGCTAGAAACTTAATCTAAAAAATTCAGCATATCACACCTCCAACCAAACTGAAATTCTTACATATTAGTGTCATTTCAGGAGCTGGAATTGCCTGAAAAAAATACAAAATGAGAAACAGGAAAAAAAATCCTGAAAGCCGCCCACACGTGTGAATGTTAAATCATTCGAGTGTTTAGCCTATGGCATTCTGTGGTGAAAGGACGGTGCCTCTGCCTTCCTGTCCTGCTTTTCTGTCCGGTGGGGTAAGAGATCTATTTTCACTTAAATTTTGTATGCATTTGCTATCTGCTGTATAAATGGCTAAATGCTGAAAGCAGGTAGACATGGGAGAATCTTTATCATGAGAGTTTTTGTTGGAAGAGGAATGTCTGCATTCCCTTTTCTTCATATGGCCATTTGGACCCAGTTCCATGTTCTCCCTCAAAAGCTCTGCAGTGTGCTCCCAAGTCTTTTGTCTAAAGTTCCTGGAGTAACTTCCCGTTAGACTGGGAGGAAGAAATGTCATTCACAGCTTTATTAAAAATATGCAGTGCCTATTACTTAATTAAAATCAAGCCTGATATAAACTTAGATTGCATCTGCCTGATAAGAGACGGTCTACAATTCTCTTATCATAGAAACTGTTGTGTTTGACTGTGTTTTCCCTCTATTTTAGAAATGAAATGTTGAATTAATGAGCTTCTTCCTCCCCTTGGAGTCCCAAAAGCAAAGAAGAAAACAATATCCATACCCAAGAATTTCCCGCAGTACTGAAATATATTTGTGCTGTGTTGGCTTTTCTGTATTTTTCATGCTTCTTTTTTGTTTCTAACAAAACTGGTTGCTTACCCAAAATCTTATGATAACTTCTAGACTACAATCTATTTCCAGCGTCTTTATGAAAGAAAAGCTCTGTCATTATGTTCCCAAAGGGATGTACTAGTAAACCTGAAGTCTGGGGAATAAAATTGGAAGATTACTGTTTCTTGTCATATATTTCTGTTTTATGGTGTTGAGTATGCTGGAATGGCTTAGTGGGGAGAAAAAACAACAGCAGCGAAGGGAAGTAGCTATTAATGTCCTATCAGAGCTTGATGGGGCTTGATATAATTAAAAAAAACAAACTTGTGATATCTCCAGCAATTGTAATTTCAATTATTTGCTAGCTAAAGGCAACTTTCACCGCTCCAAGTTAGGAAATCATGTAAATAGACTAATTAATATAATTTGCCTTGTGCTCCACTAAGAGAACAAAACCAAATATTTCATTCTTTAAGAGAAAAAAACCCCATGGTGTAAACCAAATATTATAAATATTCAGCCCATTCATAAAGCAAACATTCCATATTACAAGACATCCTCAGCATTTCTAAGGAATTCAGCACTATTTAATGAAATTATGATGGCTTGCTTCAGCTTTCCAACTGCATGACAATGAAAGGGAAGTGCTCCTTTGTGTGGATTAAAGCGAGCTCTTTTACAAAACGCTCTGGAACACATGTACAGCGGGGGGCCAGCAGATAGAAAGGAGGTTTCATCATCTTGTATCTGCAGCCCTTTAATATCAAGGGACTTCCACAAAACTTAAAATAAGTCTTTGAACTATTCCATGCTGTGGTGGTAGAAAGGTACAATAAATAATATTTCTCTTTTTCCTCGTGTGGAATGAAGAGATAAAGCTATTTATAAAACTGTAAAGACTTACAAATAATTCTAACAGGTTGTCATATGTTAATGTCAGTGAGAATTTAATCACCCAAAGTAAAAAAATCTATGTTATTTTTCTCCAATCCTATCTTATTTTCATAACTCTTTCTATTGACAGATTCTCTTGTGATGGTAAATTAAAGGAGTGCCCAAGACCACAAAAATGTAAAATCAGAAAAAATACAGGGACTGACCCAGTCAGTTGTTTTTAAACCATGTGGCAGTTTTATTTTTTGTTCTTGTAGCATTTACAGGATCTAATGAGGAGTCATTGTGCTCAGCGCTGTACACCTGCTTAACAAGAAAATAAAGAGGTAACAAATCTGTGAAGATCAGATTTATATAACAAGTAGCAGGATTTCTGTATAAACTCTTTTGTGGAGTTGTTGGTGCAGGAATAAGCAACCTTGCTTAGGAGCAGAACAATTTTATTCATCAATTTATTAATAAAGACTTTTATGACAGCTGCTTACCCAAAAAGATGTTCAGTGATGGGTTCAGTTTGCCATCTGGGATTGGAGTGCCCTGAATTCTTTGGCTTTTAGCCACTTTCACTCCTGTTAGAAGGAGATGCATCCATGGGCTTGCCAGGTGATCCCATAGTGAATTAGACTTTATCCTCGGAACCAAAGAGGAGTTTTAGAGAACAGTGAAGACATGCATGATTTTTAGATTTGTAATTTTATAATTTTCTCTCAGTAAATCCAGCAGTGGTCAGGTTCTTGTCCAGAGGAGACTGGACATCCAGCATTCCTTGGCAGCCTTTATCCTGCATCCAAACTGAAGTGAGGAAGGCTTATGCCAAGCTTGCCATGCTGTTTGTCATGGTAAGTATTAGAAAAACGAATCCTAAAAATCACCCTACTCTCTCACTCAAAATAATTTTATGCTGTTGATTGAACTGATGGCTCTAGTTGTCTTTTTCATAGCATATGAGCCATACACAAAATTGAAATGTGAAATTTGACTCCCTCTATTTCCCTTGATCCTGTAAAGCCCTTCTTTGGGTCAGTGACAGGTTGCCACTGCAGAAACCCCTGTCCTGAGTGATGATAAAATGTGAAATGTCCTCAGATCTGTCTGCCAGCCAAGGAGCAGAGCCCTGTGTGCTGCCTCCCAGTCCAGTCATGTGGGAGAGAAGCTGTAAAGTTTCCTTTCTATTCCTAGAGGTGGCCTGCTGCAATTGAAAATGGAGAGAATAAAACCTCAAACATATAAACTGAGCACAGTGGGTCTGAACCCTTTTGTTTGTGCTGAGGACATTCATCTCTCCCTGGGTTTTTAGAATATGATTTTCATTTCCCTCTCCCTACATTTCACAATGTAGGGTTTCTTTCCAAGCCTTTTAAAATGAGGTTTTTTGCCTATTAGAAATACAGAGGTTGATTTATATTCCTGGGCTCCCTGATGAAAGGCTGGCTGTCTAATGGCGTGGGTTTGGTAGCTGTGGTACAGTGCAGAGTGTTAAGGCCGTAATAGGAAATCAAATAGTTCATTTCACAGCCATCAAGTACATGCTGGGCTGCCTGACTGGTTTATGCTGCTTTATCTTTGAGGACATAAAACCTATCCTTACTTTATGAAAACATACTTCGTGTTGGATAATCATTTCATTTACATATAAAGGTTACACTTAATAAAAATATATGAACCAAAATTGCAACAAAGATACAACATCATAAACCACCTTTTTTAAAGTGTGCTGGTTTTTCCCCTTGAAAGGCTTCATTGCTTTTAAGACAGGAGATATTGCTTCAGAACTAAAGATTTAAAGCTTTTTTCTTCTGCCTGTAGTAAAAGTAATAAAGCTTTTTATTGTACAAAGACTGTAAATATATTTAGCAATAATTTCAACAGCTGGAAGTGTCTAGATGTCTGTAGTGGAAATACAAGGATCATATTTACCTAGACTTGGCCTTGAAATTTCTATAACCCCTTTCTTTCCACCTGAGCAGCACGGAACAGTTATTGTCTGTTATCTTGTAAACACTGCCAGACAATCTCATGGAGGAAATGACTCCTTGCAGTCAGAAATAAGATACTGCTGGAGCAAGGGTGTTGTGGGTATTTTCTGTTGTCATTGTTGGTGACAACTGTTTCCTGCAAAGAGGCATCGTTCCTGCAGCCTGGCACCAAACCCAAAGCTCCGCCAGGGCTCCACAGAGCAGAGTCTGATGGCAGAGAATTCCGTGCCCTGGAAGGTGCCCCATGAAACGTGACATCCTAAAGTAATGGATATTGCTTTGAGAATCCATGGCAAGAACCACAGAGAATGTGAGGAGATTGGTCTTTATCATTGCTTTTGTTATTCTAAATGCATGAGGTACTTTGAGTCTGGTAGAGTAGCAGATTTAGGGGAAAGGTAAAGTTCTCTGTCTTTCGAAACAGAGAAAGTTGAGAAGCAAACTATCTATTTTCATTCCTGCCAACACCTCATTGCCTTTCTCAGTAAATAGCACAGTCAGGGTTTCATCCCTAAATCAGGATTAATATATTTCCATTCTTTCAGTTTCATATGGTACTTCTGTTGACCCAAGAATACAAACATGCTTTCAACTCCTAAGCCTTATTATCCTCTGAGGAATGTGTACAGAGAGACCAAGGTACTCTGTAAGCAGTGGAGCAGTGTGTCTTTCGACTCCATCTATGAAGTAATTACAATTCTTCTATCTTTGTATGATGGGAAGTATAACCAATTATTGCACAGTTATAATCACGAAATAGAAACAAAATGCATGCACTGGCACTCATTCCTTGTGGGAAGAGCAGGAAGCAGTAGTAAGTTTTGATGAGTGCAGTTAGAATGTCTGTTGAAATTTCTTTGTATCTGAAGGATAAGTACTTGCAGAGTTTCCAGGAAAAGACTTTAAAAATTCCAAAATTTTAGTTAGCTCTTCTGAAGTTGTTCTTTTGGGGATTTTTTCAACCTAGGCCTTTCAATCACTCAGATTTTTCTGGACATAATCTTTTATCCTAGCATGTAGAATGTTTCTTGTGATGTCCAACCAGTGCAAAATCTACTCTTCCTGGTGAGCTTCAGAACATCAGAAACTTGACAGAATTGGGTGCAGTGCACAGAAAGAGTCATTGCACAGCCCTTTATGAGGAGCCCAGCGTGTCTGGGCTGTGGTGGAGCTGCAGCAAGGGAATTTCTGCAGCCCCCAGCTCAGGGACACTGAGATGGACACACTGGGATCAGTCCACTGATGGAATCCCAGCCTGGCTGGACGAGCAATTCCCAGTGTCAGTGCTGTGCCTTGGGAGTGCCATGTGGAAGGTCTGGGTTCCACTCTGTAGAAAGGAAATGTGCTCAGTGGAGCACAGGTTTGGGTGATTCTTGGGTGGTGAGGAAGTGGGTGACCTAAAACGTTTGTTTATTCTCCTACTGAATGGTTTTGATGACCTCCTGTTAGAGGTTTCTTTCCTCCTCAGCTGACCTCTGCTCTGCCTTTTGTACCCTGAGATTGAAAAGACTGTCCTGAAACAGAGAAACTCTGATGAACAGAGCAAGCATTTCACTCGAGAAATTTTAAATTTTGACTTGTAATACTTCACAGTCCCAAACAGCATGAAAAAATGATATTTTTATGTCTCAAAAGGTTTTGAGACAATACTGAAACATCCAGGTTTTGACAGCATCTTGCCAGCTACTTGAATTTGAAACAGGAGAAAAGTCTGTAGAGAATACAGGAAGAGTGATGATAGTAAGAAGGAAATGGGTTGTGTATTGTTAAAAAAACGGACCCATGCAAACGTGCAAGAGTAATGGAAGGTATCAAATCAAGACAAGTGTAATTGTATTGATAATAAGTTAGGTTAAGACACTAAAGTTTCCTAACAAGGCTGGAGGGGGAGACACCTTTCTGATGGATGAGAAGACCACCGAAGTGAAGAAAAACATCTGTAAAATAACACATCTCTCATTTTTTAACAATAGCCATTTTAAAAATTATTATTGAAACAGATTTGAGCAACATCTCTTGGTATCAGTGCTAAATTTTTTTGTAATAGGACCAAAATCTGTATGCCAAGAATTTTTAAATTAAGATATTCAGTGGTACACTTCAGTAGAAAGTAGAAAAGCATTTAAAAAGTAGACATCAGTAGTGATTAGATATGTCAATTAACATAGTGTAAACAAGCATGAGCTTGTGTATTTCTGTGAAATTAAATCATACTGTCTCAGCAGTGGATAAAGTTACTTTATTTACCTCTGAAAGGTAACTGTTCCATGGCTGCTAGATCTGCAGGTGATCTATTATACAAGCTATCAGATATAGACAATTACATTATCAATTACATTATCAATTTATATCTTAAATCTGTGTAGGATTTACGGAATTTGATTTTAGGAAGCATACACTTGACAAGACCATTTTTCTGGTATCCTTTGGGGATGGCAACCGAGTTTTGGTTTTGTAAAACACAATCACATGTTCAGCTGATAGAAATTGAGGGTGATATTAATGCAATTAGATCTGGTTTATCAAGATTTTATGCTTCTGAGTCTAAAATGCATCAGTAAGTCTAATGTCCACCTGGCTTGTCTTGAAATAATTCAATATATTATATAATACCAGATTTAGGTCTCCAATTTGGGTAATTAAAATCATAAAGATACTATCCCCTAGGAACACAGACCTCTATTGATGAAATATTGATGAAAGATGACAAAATATCAAGAGGAGCTGAAAGCACCTGCACAGGAAGATTTGTTTGATAAGCAGAGACGACTTTGCAGGAGGTTGCAGCAGTGCAGAAGGCTGTAGCACTCACAAGAGCTTGGGCTTGGGTTGCAGGGAATAAACTGCTGAAAGTGTGGCACTGAACAACCACAGCCACCTCAGCACACAGGAGCAGTGGACTGGGGAAGGAATGAAGCAGGTTTAAAAAAAATATTGCAGGCAGGTCCTGCTGCCCCCTGGGAAGGAGTTCGGTGTGATGGGGCTTCATAAATAGATGTGGCTACTTAGATGCAGACTGTTAAAATTGCATAACTTTGTACTTCCTTTAAGGCTTTTAATCCTTCCCTCATCAAAGCAAATTAAAGTTAAAAAGTATAGCAGCTGAAGAGGAATTACCACTGAATAAGGCTGATTGTTGAAGCTGAATGGGTTGCATAAGAATGACCTAAAATACTCTTTCTTTTTTGTTTCCATACCCAGGATAACATGGAATGAGCATTTCTGTGCGTGTTTCCTGCAGAGGACTTTGCTCGCTCCTGCACCTTCGTGCCACAGACAAATCTTCCAGCTCACAGAATGGGGATAATTAGAATGGAAGAAATTTTTATGGTTTGCAAGGAATTGGATCAATCAGTTTTGACTTGGAGACTTTCATTGCCATTTATTTGATAGTTAGAAGCATCAGCATCTCAGAAGTTAATGATCTGCCTAAATAATGGGGATTGTAGAAGACTGAATGTTACTAAATTAATAAATATAATAAATATTAACTCTTTCACTGCAAGTATATGCTCCCTCTGAAATTAAAGATGAGAATAATGCTGGATTTTCAGTTCAGAAGTAATGGTTTCATATATTCCTAAGATCCATTCTTTATTTATGATATTGATATTCAGAACAGAGCTGTGTATTATATTCATAATGCCCATCTGGGCTGTGCTTTCATGTTAATTGAGAGACATTAATTGTGCCTCTTAAAGTGGAAATGGTCTCTGTCTTCAGGTTTGGGTTTGTTTAGCAAGTTTAGGACAGTCTGATAAATGTGGAGAAAATATTTGCTCCTTATGTTTATGGTGAAACAGTGAAAGTTTACCATCTCCCCGGGTAATTAGCTTTCGATGCAGGAAATATTTGGGGATGATATAGGATTTACTGAACAAAATGGAAAGTATGATGAGAGATGAAATGAATTATAGACAAGTGAAGGAAATGGGGAAAGTTTTAAGAGAAATTGTTTTATATAGAATAGTTATTATAACAGTCATTAAAACAGCAGTAATAAAATTATATTTATAGCTGAATAAGGAGTCTCAGTGTGATTAAGATATGGAAGTAGCTAATTGGACTGCTGAAATATTAGGATATTGAAGTGATGAAAAGTATACAAATGAAAATAAAAGTGCATAAAAATTAATGAGGAGACTGAAATAGGAAATGGAATAAAGGAAAATAACAAATGAAGCAATGTATAATGAATAAACACATAGCTGGTAGACAAGGAGACAATAAGGACATTGGAAAAGTGAAGGGATATTCAGTGCCTCAGAGCTCCTACTTTTGCAGAGCCCTTGCTCAAGTTCAGCGTTTGGGTTTCTGTGTGTAGAGAAGGATGATTTCTCCCATTCCATAGGATCAGGTTGCTCAGTGCTCCCCATCCACCTTGGCCTGGAGCACTGCCAGGGGTGAGACAGCCCCAGCTGCTCTGGGCCGCCTCTCCCAGGGCTCCTCACAACCTTCGCAGCGAAGATTTTCTTCCTAAAGTCTTGTCTAACCCTGCCCCTTTTCAGTCTGAAGCCATTCCCTGTGTCCTGTCACCCCAGGCTCTTGCACAAGTCCCTCCCCAGCTCTCCTGGAGCTCCTTTAGGCACTGGAAGGGGCTCTGAGCTCTCCCTGGGGCTTTCTCTTCCCCAGGATGAACAACCTCCATTCTCAGCCTGTCTTCACAGGAGAGGTGCTCCAGCCCTTTGAGCATCTCTTTGCTCTTTCTCAGTGGCAAGGTAAGAAAAGCAGTTCTCAGAATATAGTATATTGAAAGGTTTGTGGATAAGATTATTGTAAATTCTTTGACTTGTGTTTCAATTCTTTCAAGATTCTTATAATAATTTTTTTGAATGTATTTTCCAAGCTTGGAAGATTTGGAAAAATACTAACAATTTGGAAAACATATAAAACATTTACTACGAGAATTATGAGATTTGCTGCACACTTCTATCTGTGGCTTTGCAGTGATAAATTCAATAGAATTGTTACTGCAATTATACACAAAGTTTATGCTTGCACATAAATATGAGATGAACTCTCCTGCCAAGCACTTTAAGTAGCAGCTGATGTTTCATTATATCCCTGATTTATACCAACGAGGTAAGATATTTACTGTTAACTAACTCTGTAAATAATTTTGGCCTCTGAGATACCTTGATGTGAAATATGGTCAGGAATGAAAAACAAAACAAGGTATTTGGATTAAAAATACTCTTTTATTGCAAGCAAACAGCTTTACCTATATTAATCCATTTAAACTGAACCCTGTTTTATACAGAATTATCTGATTCTCTTCACTATATGTAACTAGAAGGGCTAAGCCCCAAAGCTCCATTCTTACTGCATGTTGTGTTAAACAGACATGGTTTCAGCAATTTCCATTCCTTGTAGGAAAACGTGGAATTTAGATTTAGATGGCCACAGGACCTTTAGTTTTAGATGACTTTTTTTCCCCTGAGAACTACAGTTTTTATCATGACCGGTGTGATATTGTCCAGAAGGAAAAAGTGTCCTACCTGTCAGAAAGCCAGATTACTGCTCTCAAATGTGTGTTAGGAAGTTAGACAGTACAGAAAACTGGATTCCAGCAGGTGCTGCTGCAGTGTCTGGGAACTGCCAGTGCAAAAGCAGCCTGGCTGTGGTTGTAGGACTGTGTAACACCGTGATGAATTCTGTGCACCCTCACTGTCTGCTGCTCTGTTGTGTTTCAGGTACTCACAGTGCTGGGTATTTGTGAACAGCACCGAAAATTGGGTATTCACTGGTGATATAAATAAAATCAGCAACTGAACACGACTCTGAGAGCAAGTGAAATAAACCACGGAACCAGATGTGTATCGACTTCCTTTCTTTCTGATTGTGTAGTGCTGCACTGGAAGGGACATGAAGAGGTCATTTAGTGCAGCTCTCCTTGCTACAACAAGCTGAACAGATCTGTGTCATTTCTGAAAGGTTCTCGTCCAGTTTGCTACTAGGGAAACTATCAGAGCAGTCCTTTGGATTAGCCTTGCTATTAGGATGGTGGTGCTATTAGGATATTTTTCCTCTAATGTCCAGCTTTGAGCTTCCTTATGCCTTTTAAACCTATTGCTTATTCACTGTGGCCATGAGGAACAGGTAATTCCATTCCCCTTTGCAACAGCTTTTCATTTTCCTGATGACTGCTATAATGTTGTGTCATTTTTCTGTCTTTAGGCAAACTACTGCAATTCAATTATTGTTTTGGCACAGGTGCTATTGATTATTCCTAAGTATTCTTGTCCCTAGCACTTTTGCCATTTAAACTATCTTCTGTTTTAAGAGCTAATCTCTACCTCAATAAATTTGTCATGTGGAAGTTTAAGAAAACACAAGTATTTTTTTCATACAATGTGTAAATAAATGATGGAAGACTTTGCACTTTGGCATTGCAGAGGCCAAATTATAAATGGGTTCAAAAAAGGATTATACGCAGCCCTTATGGAAGAATGGTCCACTGGGAGCAGCTGGAAATAATTTTCTAAAGCAACCTGTAGCACAGGAATTCTAAAATTATGGATTGTACCTGGGAGGGATGAACGAGGAAAGGGTGGTTCTCTGCTTGCCCTGTTTCTCGTCTCCTTTCTCTAAGCATCTGTTACAGGATGTTTCAGTTATGACCTTCTTTTGTGGGATTGCTTCCTCTTTAATAAGCTTAGGATGCACTGGTTTGCATATGCATTTTGTAAATTTGTTGGCTTATTATTTCTGATAAAACCCATAAAAGGATTATGGACCTCTTATCTCCTACCAGATTAATTGTGAGCTAAAACAGCAAAGGTTAAGAGGCTTGCCATTTCCTTTTTTCTCCCCTTGCAAATGGCTGCCTGAGTCTCTCTAAAAACATTTATCCTTCATCTTGCTCATTAGTTGTTGACCTATACCTTGTAATACAATCTTCACTCCTTTTTGAGATAAAGGAAAAACATTATGTAATTATGGAGATGGTCTCATTCTTTGAAATGTCTAATTATTTTTTTGAACTGTCCTTATTTCTTGGTTTAACTTAATTTTTAAGACAGGGAGCTCCAATTTTGAATTGGTCAAGAAAAAAAATCATACTGCTTGTTTTTAAGTAGCATCATTTTGGTTTTATTTGTTTCCCTCTTCTTCTTCCCTTTATTTTATTATTAAGAAATTTGGTTGAGATTGGTCCTTGGAGGACAGTAAATTGATTCTGTACAACCTGGATATTATTAGTAGGTGGTGGAAGAGTCAATTAATTTAAAGCCAGGGCTAATATCTCTCCCTTTTCCAGCTTCTGTTTTCTGACTCATTTTGTAATTTCTTAGTAATGCTCATCTTTACCTGGCTTTCAATGTTGTGACATGACCACAGAATATTATTTTTCTTTTATCTGCTCTGGAAAAAGATTGTGCATTTTGATCTGTAAGCCTTCCCAGGGTGGGCTGCAGATGGTAACAAATGAAAAACTTCAGCTGGAGCAGATTTCCAGTTATGTGATGGTGTGGCACGAGGAGACTGCTTAGTCACTATTCATTAGCTGCTGCTTCCCTCTGCAATGGAATGGAGATTGGTTTGTGTTTCTGTGCTCCTACCTTTGGGAAATAAAGACTCCCAGTGGGGGTTTGAATGTGGTGGTAGGTGTTGATTGCCCTGACCTGCCCCAGCTGGGGCATTGCCCTCCCAGCCCAGCCCAGCCCAGCCCAACCCAACCCAACCCAACCATGGCACTCTATGCCCATTTCCCAAACTCATCTCCACTTCCTGCCTTGGCTCTGCTTCATCCCGCCGGGTTTGCCAGAGGATCTGGGCTCTTGCTGGAGCTGCTGCCCTCTCTTCCCTCTGCAGAGCAGGTACGGTGTGAGGGGTTCCAGCTGTGTGGCCACCCTCGGTGTGAGGGGTTCTGCAGTGTGGTCACCTCTGGGAGCCCATCCTTACCCTGCCCTTCTGCCCCTCTCAGCCTTGCCCTCGGAGCTGGGATGAGAGGGGTAGAGGGGCTATGTCCTGGTAGTACCTGGATGAGTTTGTGGGGGTTTGCAGGTGTTTTGTTCTGCAGCTTGCGTGGTCCTTTGGCATTTGAGGGTTGGCACAATGTTTGTTTCCTTATTGAAAACTTCTCTAAAGAACTGTTTTGAAAAAAAATGGATTTGGGGTATAGCTTATGGATGTTAATGCCAGCTTCAGTTCATCATTATGTGTTAGATTAAAAACTGAGTTGCTCTAGTTTACATTCCTTGTTGTTGCTGATGGGTTGGCAGTAATCTTGGAGGGGGCAGTGTAGGCAGCTGAGGATGATAATGTTTGAGCTATTTTCGATTAATCTACTTACAAATGTGAGTTAGCTTCCTGAATCACAGGCAGTTAATATTTTTCACTGGCTTTCACTTTGACTTTATTTTATGTTGCTCACCTGCTATGATTTCGAAAAGGGAATATAAATGTTACTCTGGCACTGAAGAGTGGTGAGATGGCTGTGGAATTTTACTTGTTAATAAAAGCTGAAAATCTTCAGTGTAAATTCATAGAAGTGGCTGAAGAGCATGTAGCTAAAATCCCACAATTTATAATTACTCTGTTCTTACACCAGATCATATTATCTGCTTGCAGGAGCCTCAAGCTTTGCTGAGGCTTGATCCATCCATTAATGACCACAATAAAAACATAGTGCAAGTACCTGACTTTAATTTTGTTTTGAGGTGCATTGAAATTAGGGACTTTTGAAAGCAAAACCAAAATACTTGTGCATGAGGTCAAAATGGCATAGGAAGACTGACTTCTTTGAATAAATGTTGTCGTCCTTGATTTTTTTTTTTTAACTGATTGCTCTCCTTTTCCCCTGGAGCCAAAAGGGTCTATTTTTTCCTTCATAGTGTAACTCTGTCACAGATATGTAGCAAAGCAAAATGATAACTGATGTATATGATCTGATTCCTTGTGGAGAAAATTCTGCACGCTAAACATAATGCACAAAAATAACACTAATTGAGAGATACATCTTAAAATTAAATGAGTTCTTCTCTTAATTCTTAACAATTACTAAGCATTTTTGTGAGTCAGATTGTCATTCCTTGCTTTCCACAGTAAGTTTTGTAATTAACAATGGAAATAAGTAGCTTCAGGCAAGATCTTCATTCGTATTTATATATATATTATATCTATATATATGTATGTATGGGACAGTTTCTCACTTACTGCAAAGGAATTTATCAGAGTTGCATATTTTTGCTTTGGCAGGACCTTTATTGCCTTTTATAAAGTTTTTAATATCTTGAGCACAGCAGTAACTTTTCTCAATTGTTTGTGAGCTCATCTCATTTACACTTTACTTGTTAACTGAAGGCAGCGTTGCTGGAGAAAATAGAATGGACATTTCCGAATGGGAATGTGTGTGAAGTTGTATCATCTGGTTTTTTGAAGATAATAAAAATTAAAATAACTAAATGCAAAAGAACAAAATTAATGATAGTTGATCTTATGTAGTGGAATGTTCCTCTCCTAAAAACTTTCAATAGAGACAAAAGTTACAAATTGTGTTGGAAAGCAAAGTCAGGCTTTAAAGTGTACAAGAGGCAGCTCCATGGTCATTACACTCGCTGAACAAGCATGCAGGCAAACATCACATGTTTCAAAAGATGCAAGAATGCATTTGAAAGGCATCCAGTTCTATCAGACAAATAGCTCTGGATGGAGACTCCAGCTGAGAACAAATTAACAATCGGCCTGGAATGTGGCTGGTGCTTTTGGTTTAATCTAGTACTGAGCTTTTAATGTCAATAGATGGGCTTCATCAAAAAAGTCGGGTTGGGATACTTCCTGTGGATTCCATCATAGAATAACCCTTTGGATGCTGTTACTGTGCAGTGTTTGATGGGAGAAGATGACTGAAACACTGAGCAGCAAATGCAAACATGACACATCCTGACAAAGCCAAGAGGCTCTGGCACCAGATAGCAGAACTAATCTTTCACTGGAATTTATAGTTATTTTATCTTCTTTTTTTTCAATGTGTGGCATTTTCAGAGCTCTTCTGAATGAATCAATATTAGAATGCAAACCGGGGCATATTTCCCCATTATTTTTATCACCAGTGGACTTCACTCAGTAAGCAGTTTGTTATATGATATTTTGTAGATGAAGGTTGCTATTAATAATCTGTGCATCTGAAAATTCTGAAACTGTTAGGTGACAGTAAGAGAATGCACTCATGGATAGGTTTGGTGAATGCACTTGGTTTATATAATTCAGAAATGCAAAAATGTTTGTAAGGCAGTGTGATTCTTTGCTTGAGACTGGGTTCAGCAAGCCCTCACTCTTTTTCCCCTGGAGTGCTGGTTTGCACCCTGGTGTGTAGCAGTTATACATTATGGACTGCCCACCATCCTCAGCCCATGGGTGATATTTTGGTATGAAAGTTGTTCCTTTGTTTGATTTTGTATCCAAATGAAAGGCATTAGTCCCTTGATGTTGTAGTGCACAGAGCTGGGCACTAATGAAGGGGCTGATACTGAAGATTTTTTTTTATCCCCACTGCTGTTTTATCAAATAAACTGTTGTACAATATGTTTGAGTAATGAATATAACATAACAAATGTTGTTACAGTTTCTATTTTGTTGCCAGAAGATGGGTCTCGTGGGAAAGATTAAATCTTAACAATATGATCACTTGGTGGCTTAAGCACTCTACTGAATCAAGGCCTTCTTTATTCTAATTAGAGAGCTTCAAAATAATCCCTGTGTAAGGATGCAGTGGAAACTTGCAGGATTACAAATGGGCAACCAGCAGGAATTTCTGACAAGCGTTCAGAAAATGTCTTATGGCTGCTTTAAAAGATGAGGGGAATCTGTTGGGGAAGATGAAACAGGAAAGCCTTGGAAATATGATTGCCTGACAAAAGATTTTGGGAATATGAAAACTACAGGCAACATCGAAATGAAAGCCACTTTTGAAATACCAAGTCTTAGTTACTGAACAACTGGAAAACAATGGTATGGCCGACTGAAGTAATCCCCTCTTGATGGAACAATACCCTCTGCTTGCAAACAGGTCCAAGGGTCAGAGCAGACCCTACTAGCTCAGCAGAAGGGGTCCAAAGAGCAGTTTTTAGAAGTTAAGATGTAACACTCTATGGTAATATAAGAACTCTTATAGGCTGTATGTAAATGCTATAGGATTTGTATCTTGTATTAGATTGGTTAGTGACAATTAGAATATTCAGTGCAGAAGATGATTTATTGTATTGTAACCAGGACTTCAGACATTCTCATTCTCACTTCTATTCATTCTCACTTCTATTCATTCTCTCTTCTATTCATTCCTCTCTTCCACTTCTACTCTTGCTCCTACTCTCTCTCTCTCTCTCTCTCACCCATTCACTCTCTTGCTCTCTTGGGCCTGCTCAGAGCTGAGTCTACCAGCTCTGAGCAGTGCCCCAATACCCACGCCCTTTACAATAAACCGGCTGTGTCCCAAGACCTGCCTATAGAGATCTCTCGTCTCCATCCGTCACCGTCTACGTCCGGCCGTCCCGACTGGACCACCAGAACCCCCGTAACCTACAGGAATCTTCATGTTCAAGACCAACTATTTCCCTGAAATTAAGGTCATACTTAGAAAGAAATGCCCCTCAAAAAACTCCAAACCTCTGATATCTTCCCTCTTTTTCATAACCAAAACACCATTTTTTGTTGCTTTTCTTATACTTGCCTATATAAAATCTATTTTTTTTTTCTTTTGGAAAATATGCTGTTTAAATTGGCAAAATACCAAACAGAGCTTATTATCAAAATTAATTAACTTCATATCCTTTGATCTTCAAAAAAGACTTCTTCAAGATTGAAAGAAAGAAAATATTTGTTATTACTTTTGCTTAAAATATTTAAAAAATATAATTGCAAATGCTGACCCATGCAGCTTTAGTGGGTGTGTCTCACTGTGAGAGAACTTTAGTTTACCTTTTATTTTACGTGCAGCTAGTACATAGTTCTTGAAATCAGAATTGCTCTTCCACTGTTCTTAAATTTTCAGTGTTTTGAGAGTGAGGATTTGTTCCAGGCTATTTTATTTCCTTTCTGTCCTGATATTATTGAGGAGATGCTGGGAATGTGTGACCCAAGCAGGGGATCTGACTGTACAGCTGTTTACAATACACTTTTTCTGACTCCTACTACTGTTTGTGAAATAAGGGATGAAAGACTTTTAAGAGAAGTTCAGAGCACTGAAAAATCAGCTATCACTTCCCAGAGCCTTTGGGACACACTCAGGGCAGATGGCAATTTGCCACCAAAGCACTCAAACTTTTGCTGTTATTTAACACTGTTGAGCAAGTCACAGACAAAGTTCTAATTGATTTCTGGTTATTCTTCTGGCTGTTATATTAAATGGGCGAAGCTTAAGTGAGGTTTACCCTGGAGAACAGTAGAAATAATGATGCCTTGCTGGAAATACAGAAATAAGGAATCTGTTGGCTTTTAAAACTTTTTACTAAGTATCTCTTTGCACATGACACCAGCTGAGAGAAAAGAGCTATATCCCATTTTCCAGGTGTAAAATCTGCAGTCCTTTCTTTCCCTCTTGAGGAAAGCATTCACGATGTCATTGGAACTTCCTCCTGTCCATTACAGAAAAAATCATTAGGAGCTAATTAAGGATAGTTATTACCAGCCTTGGTTCTAGGTATTCTAATTCCTGCATCAGCCTGGATGCTGTGCACAGCACAGAAAGTGCCACATGGAAACACCAGTCTGGGCCCCACAGATGGTTTTTGCTGTTCTGTTCAAACTCATAAGCCTCTTTTGGGAAAGAATCTGTGAAATGTAACAGCTCTGTATAGACGCACGGTCACTTACATCCTGTAGTTTGTAGTGGGCTGTTTGGATGGAGAAGATGCAAATGGAGCTTATATTAACTTTATTTATGGCTGCTTTTTGTCCTGGACAATGTCACAGAGTAGGAGATTATCCCAAACAGACCTTTTATTTCCAGGAGTACCTGTTCTTCTGTGAGTTTTACTGAGCATGTTTGTTAAGTATTTTTAAGTTTTGAGCAGTAATATGGGAAAGGATAATCTTCCAGACTTTCTCAGCACCATGGATGACAGTTTTGATCAACATCCAGCTGCTCAAACTTCTTAGTGGCTTTAATTTCTCTTTTTTTCTGTTAAAAAAAAAAAAAGTAAAAAAAAAAAAAGGATAGAAGACCCAAATACACAAAAAAGGCTCCTTAGTGTTCTGTTAAATTCCATAATATCTAGTTCCGATTCTATTACAAGGTTGAGTTTTCTGGCTTTAAGTTTGTTCCCCTTATAATGGACCTCCTCAGCATAAGTATCTTGAGCATCTTTTTGCACTGGATGAAGAGCACGCTCCCAGCAATTCAGCTGCACATTTCCCCTTCAGGTGGGGGGAGTTGCATTGTCCTTGTTTTTACTCAGTGAATGACAAATCTGCCTGGTTCCTCATTGTTGTGCCACTGGTTAGTGCTAGAAGTATACCTAGTTGTGGATTAAGAAACAGTATTTCTATAAAATATCAAGTAAATGTTGAGTTCCATGTGTTTAATTTGCAAAAGCCAATAGTCTGAGTGGGAGCTACCTAAAATGGGCACTCTGAAGAGCCAAGGAAAAGCTCAAGGGGTCAGCTGGGCAGACTCTTAGCTGATTACTGTGGGTAATTCTACAGAACAAAACAGTTTGAACAAATCTCTTCAAGAAAAACTTGAAAATCCAGTCAGTTTTTTCCTGGAGAATGACCTAAGTGTGAAAGAGCTGAGTCAAAACACGTCCTTAAATGAGTCTGATAGAAGTGGTGAAAATAGATACCCTCCTTGCTGAGTGTCTTCAAGGGGCTGTCGAACAGGCAGACACACATGCTGGCCAAACAGCTCCCAAATGTTTCCCTCCTCTTGTGCTGATAATCTATATAAAACTCCATTTCTTCAGCCAAATTTTTATTTTATGAGAATATTTGACAAAATGGGCCTTGCAAGGGAGGAACTCATAGTTTAAGAGTTTCCTTGTGCCTAGGAGTAGACTGGAGCATAGACCAGATGAGAGAATGGGAGGTTTCTCAAGCAGTAGAGCTTGGTGATTACCTGACACTGCTGCTGGGAGATTCCAGTGTCTAAAGTGATTCCCAGGCTAAACTTCTGTGATTTGTACAGGTGGTGCACTGGGAGGGACACTGGGAACGTGGTGAAATAGCAGTGGAGATCTGCAACAGCTGTGTTGCTGTGTGGGTGCCTTCATCATGAGCTGGGGGTCACTTCTGTGAGGACCAAGGGGCTTGAAATGAAGGCTGCAAAGACTTTCTTTCTTCTGCATTTTTGTTGAGGATTTGCACTTGGTGCTGGGTGAGGTCAAATAGAATAGATGGATCTGCCCAGCAGACCTTCTCCTTTTTTGGGGTAGGGGGACGTGCTCTTTTCTGCTTTGGTTTGGTTCTTTTTGTGGCTGGCGTTTGTTCTTGCCTTTGAGGCTGGATTAACTGGACATCTGGTGCTGGAGATTTTCTCCTCTTCGTTAAAGAGACATGAGTTGCTTCCATGCCAGTCTTCTGATGTCTGTCCAGAAGATTCCGCAGGCACTGAGACATGCTGAGTTGTGAGTTTAATTATCCTGGCAGGTTGTTAGAGACAAAACAAAGATGGGAATTGCCACTCTGATAACAGAAGCCTGTACAGAAAATTCTCGAAGGAATACATAAAAATGCAAACTGTTTAGTAATATGGCACTTTTTCTGCTCGGGAGCTGCCTAAATGTGTTCCACATGTTTCTGGAAATTCCAGAGTTGTGATTGTGTTTACTTTTAATGCTTAATAGATGCTATAAAATGACTGTTTATGGGGTGAAAATAAAATAAAGCATTTGCATTTGTTGATATTTTCTGTCTGGAAAGCAGGGGATTGTTAACTGATGCCAATCAAATTTGGCATTGGGTTCTATTGAGTTTGATACAGTTATTGGCCATAATATGTTTCAACATCTATTTTATATGTTAAATATTAGTGTACAGTTAAATAACCCAGTATTTTAAATATAGTTCATATTATTGCCTATAATTAACCCTGCATCGATAACTTGCCATGGTTAAGCAAGTTGTGGAGGACTTCAAGACTGTCTAAAACTGCAAACTATTGAATTTAGAAGACTTAGACATGATTTTATTAATTTTTTTTTTTTTGAGATTTAATAACTTTCCATGCAGTCAAAATGCCAATGTCTTTTATGGAATTGGGCCGTGCATTACAGGGAACTATTTGATACCACAAAGGAGATGCTGCAGTACAGCCCCTGGTAGCAGCACGCTCTGATTTCAGCTTGCCTCTCACATTCTGTGCAGTCTAGCATTGGCTCTATTGGCTGGGGACCCATTTTCACACAGATCTAAAAACACGAGTAAAGAAATAACTGCTTTTGTTAGTCTTGTATTTCCTTCAGAGCAGAATTACTCTTCCAGGAAGACAAAGTATGATGAATGTATTTATTGTGAAATGCTGGCAAATGCACCTGCAAAGCACATTTGAAGTCTGATAGGTAATGATGTGAAAAGTATGTGCCTGAGTAAAATGTCATGGTTTTCCCCACATTCATTCCAGGTATCCTGGACAGCCCTAAATTTATAAACGAAAATTATAGTGTCCAAAACAAGGTCTTGATATTTCTCATGGCTTATGGAAATAATGGAGAAGAGCGGTTAAAATCCAGGAAGACAGAATGTTAGGAAATTGATAGAGAGGGGAAAATAACGTGATTATCTCCTACATGGGCATCTCATAGTGTCTGCTGATTTATCTTTGTCTCAGGGTGTAGTAGAACTGCAGAAGATCTAGAAAAGAGTGCTGCACGATAATCAGCAGAATGGAACTTTTGTTTTTAAGCAGCTCATGCTGGGAGCTTTTAGGCTGAGAAAAAGAAAACAGAGAGGAAGTATGAATTAGCTGGAGAAAGAGAACAGGGAGAGTTGTCTCTTCCAGTATGAGAATTAAGATCTATCAAACCCAGCAAGTGGTTGGCTCAGTATGATTAAAGAAAACAGTTCCTCACCCAGCATGGAGTTAAGCTGTGGAAGTTGTTGATCCAGTGCATTGTGTGTAGATAATAAAATTTGTGTGGGTTCAAAGCAGTTGGACAGGAGGTAACAAATTCAAATTATTAAGAGTTATTGTATTCAAAAAAGATTATTTCTCTTCAAGAAGTTCTTGACCCCTGGTTCTTTGGATTGTAGAACATTCCCACAGAACAGTGTGTACACTCTGTCCCTGGATCCTTGTCGTGTTCCCACAAGCTTCCTCAGTCATCTCCTGTTGGCAGCTGCTGGAGTATTGAACTGGAGGGATCTTTGGTTTGACCCCGTATTTCTGTTCTTGCAAATTAGATTACTCATGTGTATCTGCTTCAAAAAAATAAGTAACAAACTTTTAAAAACGCGAAAGGGGAAAGGGCTTACATCTACTTCCAAATATAAATATAAATTAGTAACTAAAATCACAGTACATCTCGTGATTCCTTGTTTCTGACTTCTTGGGCAAAATGAAGGCTGCAGCTCAGACTGGGGTGCCACAGTAGATTAACTGGGAGCACTGGCCTCACTTAAGTGGTTTTGTTTTTCTGACAGAACCTGAGAACTCTGTGATAATCTCTAATCAAGACAAATCAAAGAGCAGACAATGTAACACATTTACCATGTGCTTTATTTACACTTATGGAATTGTGGTGTATCAGGGCAAGTGGTACCAAGGTCTCTGATGAGGAGCATGATCTATTTCACACAGACTTATACATGTGTGTGTCTTACAAGTCAGTCTTTTTGATTAACAAAGATGTTGAGCTCTTGTGTAAAATTAGAGTTTACAGTTTTCAGACCTGTGAAAGAGATAATTTTTCTCTATGTTCTCTATGGAACAGTTCTGAATATAAGAGTGTCTGTAGCACTGTTTAGCATTTGATTGTATATTCAGCACTTTCCTGGGAAGAGAAAGATCTCTTGCTGTCTACAGAGGTATTCAAAAGGCTTTCTTTCACCATTCTTCAAAAGACCTTGAGGCTATTGTATTTGCCTTCCTATGCAGGAATAGCAAAACAGTCTCTGAAAGTTCATGAAGCAAAGTTTTGAAGAGATGGGAGAAGGGGGTGAACTTTATGGTGCATTTTATTTGTTCATATCCCCCTGACAAACGGCCTTTAAAGTTCAGGGTTTAGGACCCAACGGATCAGCAGCAACTCCTGCACTGGCTCTGCCCATGCCGTGCATGTCCAGGGTAGGAGAGGGTCAGGAGAAAAGGGGCCACGTGCCAGAGCCTTCCCTGTCAGCCTTTTTGGGTTCCTGCCGCTGCCCCCAGGGACTGGGAGCTGCCCAGCTCCGAGCAGGTGTGAGAGTGAGAGCAGCCCCTGAGCTCGCCCATCTCCAGCACTCAGACCTGGGCAACACGCCTGTCAGTTCTGCATGGCTTTCCCTCATCTTGAGTTGCAAATACCTGTTCTCCTTGAGATGTTTAAGAAGAGAAATGCCTTGCGACGTAAGGGAATTGATGTCACTATTTCTGTTTATTTTTAGTTTCCATTGCATTGATTTGTGGCTACCACTGTGGGCAGAGGGAACATAAACCCCCAAACCTCAAACCAAACCCTCCCTTTCTCCACCCCCAAATAGCTCCTCAGTATATGAGAAGGCTACAAAATCAGATTCCTTCATCAGGAATTTGTACAATTTTCATTGGCTTTTTCCTTCCTTTTATGCCAAACCCTTATACAGTAATCTTTTTCTTCATCTATTTTTTTAATACATTTTCTACCGCCATTGACTCCTAACAGGTTTCTACATAGTTTATTCTATTATACATTACAGTAAAATGTGCAGAGCCAAAAGCCATGGGAGTTTAGTACAACCACTAATGGAACATATATCTAATTTGGAAATCATAGAATATTTTTTATTGAAACTCTTGGGAACTGGTTTTTTGCATCAGCTTCTTAATAAATTTTTAGATTATTGTTAATTCATATTTCTTGGAGCTGGAGCTGTTGATCACATTGCTTCACTGTTCTGTACTTTAATTCACAGAAATATTTTATTTTTTCTTTTTTTCAGAAAATAGTAATTAGTATAATACCTAAAAAATTCATTCTTTCTACTCTTGAATAAAGTCAGTGATAAATGGCCTTTGTCAACTTAGATAATGTTTTGTGTACTTTTTCTAGCCAGCTAAAATTTAAATAAGGAATTACAAAAAATCATAGTTGCATTGTTGTTAGTGTTGTACCCCTGAAAGATATTAAACACATCCTTTGAATGGTACTAAATTTCTGTAATGTAACTTGATGATAAAAGAAAAAAATACACAACTTTACAACACAGTTGTTGCTAGGGATTGGCAGCATTTGCAAATTACCAGAACAAGTCAAGACCTCTGGAATAAGAACCCAGAAAAAAAAAATGTTTCAGGCACATTAGGAGAATGTGAGTAGAATTCTCATGATAGATGAGAAGTTTTTAATAAAAGGAGAACCAAGAAGTTTAATGCCCTTAAGTTATTATAACTATTTTCTTTTAACAAGCAGACCAAAGTTGTACAGCAGCCACAGAAATATAGGAAAAAGGTATATAGGTCTTCTATACTGTAGAATGAATTTGATTATTGTATTCTGAATGGAAATTACCATTCACTTGATTTTTTTCCCCCAGATTGTCTTTTCTGTTTGACAGAGCCAAACACAGCACCCAGTAAGGAAGGTTGTTTGTCAGTGAGTGTCCACAACAATCTAAATGGACTAGAATCCTATTGCTTTCCAGTTTAAGTCTTAATTTGCATCTTTAGTAATTGTGGTTTCATGCAGATTTATGGCTTTTCTGTTGGATTCTCCAAGAGTGATTTTCATTATTACATGGTGAGATGCACGCTAGATTAGGTATATTTTTCTATGATATATTAAATATTGAAGCAATAACCTGCTTTGCCATAACTTATTTTGTCTTTGTGACCAGATCCCACTGAATTGTTGATGTATTTTTGGGTGAGAAGACTGACTTGTCCTTTTGGTCACAGAAAGAACGTTCATGGCTTTAATTGCACTCAGTAACTGGGCATTAATCCTGCTCTCTCTTCTTTAACGAGTTCTTTTTAAAACCTTTAATACCTCTTTCACAATGAGTGGTGAGTGCTTGTTTAGGGACTAAATATTTCCTCTATTCTCAGTTCTGTGGGGAGTTTTTTGGGTGTCAGTGATGGTGGGGAGGGTGTGTAGGGTGGTTTGTGATTAAACAAATGAAGCAAGTGGATTTTTTGGTGGCGTATCATCCATACACAGAGTCAGAAATACAATAATAGCCCATAAAAACCATCCTAGACACGCAAACTGACAAATCTGCGTGCTTCTTACTTGGAAAATGTTTTGAACAGTTATTTGAACCGACCCAGTTAGAAAATTGTTATAATAGTTTTGCAGTGAAAATTGCCAGCTGAAGGCTAGTTTGTAAAAAGGATTGAAGCCTGTTGAATTACTTTCCCAGTGTAGTAGGTGGGAGCTCTTCTGGCTCTCCCCAAACTGCGAGGTAGAGCTGTAAATGTGATGGCTGCATGTGAACTAGTGCAGCAGGCTGCTTGTTTAGCTCTGTTAATATCAGGCTTCTGTGTAATCAGCCTGCCTTTGAAAGAGGAAAGGGATTGCTGGTGACAGGAACCCCTCAGCACAGAGTGGCTCAGCAGGAGGAGAAACCCACCCAACAGTGGCCTGGAGGTGCTGAGTGCTGATTTGGCCACGTGTGTGTATCAAGCTGTCAGACACGTCACATTTGAACTTTTCTGTGCTGTTGTAGCCACAGTAGTAATTCATGACTTGGGCTTTTGGAATCTCTGGAAATAGGAAGTTGGGAAAGTTGCTCTCTGCTCATTCTGCTTTTCTGTAGCCTCTGAAAGTAGACGTTTTACTCTCAGTTTTGTCAACGTGAGCATGTGGAACATGAAGTACTCTTAAGTGTAAGTGAGGTAAGTGGTAAGAGACTGATCCCAGATACAAGTGGAAGGAATCATAGTGTTTTCAAGGTGAACCTTTCTCTTTGAAATTCTCATGTCCTGCTTCATCCACTGTTGTTTGCTTTCAATTCATGCACAGCCTTTTGGAAATGTGTCTATCAAACCTGAGTACAGCAACCCTGAGGAATAAGGATTCCACCAGCAACTCCTGCTCATGCTTTCTCTAATCAGCTGAAGTACTAATGAGTAATCAACAGCAGTGGAAAAATTTACAGCAGGTCTGCGTTCCATGTGCAGCGTGGTGAGCAATATTTTGCTGCTGTTAGGTCCCAGCTTGACATCTGGTGATATATCTCAGATGTCTGAGACAAGCTGAGAGTAGAGAGATGGGCATCTGGGGTGCAGTTTGCTGGTTTAGAAGCCTGGCGTGAGGAAACCTCGACACCTAGAAGGGAACATTTCCATTGTCTTCAAAGTACAGTGTGAACCCTGGTGTTTTACTATGATGGCAAATGACACCAGCTTTATTTCTTGTTATAAATTCAGATTTTGAGAGCTGATGTGTGACTGAGAATATGGCTGCAGAGTTAGAAGGAATAAAAAGAACTTTCCTGTAAATGTTTAGCCTTAATTTAATCTTCCTAGTGTAAACAATGAACCTGTTCCCTTAGTACATAATTTCAGTAAATATTCTTGCAGACTGCAGTCATCCAAAATAGTTTTGGTACTGATACAGCCTGTAGACCACTAACTCCTAAGCTTGGAAAAAGGGCAGTAAACACTTCAGCATCCAAGAATGTGGATTTTAACAGAAAATGAATAGCTCAAAAGTGTATGCTTTGGCTTTGATGTAGCTAAATATGTTGAACCACAGAGACTTGAAAGAATTTGATAAATGCTCTAAAAGAAAATCAACTTCCTCCAAGCAGCCCAATAAATAATTTTCCCCACTTTCTTTCGGCTTGTTTTGCAGAGGAGTGGCATAGAAAGGCTACTAGAAAACATTAAATGTCAAAAACTGAGCCAAAAAAAGCCACGTGAGCTTGAAGCCTTCCCAGAGAGAGACGGAAGATTCTAGACACAATCCAAGCCCTTAGTAATCTACATTCTTAATCTCTTTCCTGCTGCCATTGCAGTGCTTCAGCATTGCAGTGTGTGATTTATCAGTGCCAGAAATGGCTGTACAGCATTACAGGAGATATCAGCTACTGGGATTTCCAGATGGATGATATAACACGAGATGAGAAATGATGTAATAGTGGTGAATGTAGAAACTGTGGATAAAAGGGAATTCTGGATTCCTATACAGTGGGGGTTTCTTTGTTGTTGTTGTTGAGACACTGAAAATAGAGTTTGGTTTCAGTTTTGGTGTGAGCCTGCCTACCATTGCCCCTCACTGGAGAATTGGCCTCTGATCCCCACTGCTTTAGCTCCTCTTGTTGCTGATACTGCAGACATTTGTAGTTCAGAGGGAATTCAACCTGCAGGAAGGCAGGGGGGACCATTGCAAGGCCGCAGGAAAAGGTGCCAAGAATTGGAAGCAGGTGCTCCTAATGCACCTTCCTTGGCCAAAAATTGTGTGTGCTATTAAAGGAAATGAGATTTGCTTTGGTTGTACCATTGCTCAGTGGTACCATGGCAAGCAGTTCTCTGGACGACTCTCACAAAGGGCCAGCCATTGCTCAGTGTTGTGTCATTATGAATGTCAGCATGGGAACGTTTCTGTATTTCAAACACTGAGCTCACAGCTGACATGAGAGCTGACTTTCAAATTAATACAGCACAGTAGAGGATTTAGATTCTTAAAAATGATGGTACTCAGGATCTGACACCACGCTCTTAGATCACCCTGCAGGGCCAACCAGCATATAAAAGAAGGCTACAAATGTGAGATTTTTTTTTCCTAAAGTCCTAGAATACTGAAACAGATACACTTTTTAAATCCACGTGTCAAACACAATACAATAATGGGACTAATGCTGAATGAGAAATTGACTTTGTGGTCCCTGATACCCTTCTACTCCGGGTTCTGCAGAACTTTGTTCAAGAGGAATATTTGGAATACTGACCATTAGGGACAGAAGAGCATTTACAATAATTCTGTGATTATCTCTACATGGGGCATGATTTTCTTGTGTTCAGTTACTCCTTCCTGATTAGGTTGTACAGTAAATTTTTGACTTTGGCAAATGTTCATAGTAAACTTGTTATGTGCACCTGAAGCAACAAATGAGACATCAAGAATCAAGACAAAGCAAAGACTTCACATTTAAATGTTCAGACAGAAAGCAAAATTGACCAGCATCTCAAGGAAGAATGTTTTCAGGTAGTAGAGTATCACAAGCAGGTAACACGCAGGCTGGAAAATGCACTTATTAGCAAATACTTGGCTAAAAGTTTCTGTAGTATTATCAGCTTTGAAATCTGTCCCTTAATGGTCACAAGTAGCACGTTTGGAGGATTCAGCAGACTCTGAGGTGCTGCTTTAGTCTGTACAAGTGTAAATAACTTCGAGTGAACGTTGTGTAGGCAGAGAGATGTGTAAAGCCTTCATTGGATCTAATCAGTGGTCTTCATGGTAATAATTTTTAGGTATTCTGGTACAAGTGGCTTTCATCTCAAGAATTCTTGCATATTACAGATGGATTTAGATTCTGGAACAACCCAGAAGTTTCTAAAAGCAAAGGTCTTGCTACCTGTTCAGAACAAATTGTAAGTATATAACACTCTTAGTTCAGTAGCCACACATGCACTTCAGACTTAAGAGTTAGTATTTGCAGTGATTGTCATATAAAAAGGTTTACTTGGGCATAGGAGTAATTACTGATGATGGATGCCAATGGTTTTAGGTTTCAGTGCATAGAACTTAGCTCTGCTTATAGGATTTTGTTAACACCTATCACTGAAGATTAACCTGATCTCTGTAGCACAGGAAATTAAAAATCCTTTGACAGTCATCTTCAGATTATGAGTGGGAAGGCAAGATGAAGTGTCTCTTAGCCCCTTAGCATGCACCTTTCTCTTCTATTTCCTAGAGAGAGGTAGGAAAAGTTGTAGGGATTAAAAAGAAAAAGCCAATGGTACTGACAAGCAACACATCTTTCATCTGGGTTATGGTGCTTTTCACGTCTCTGTATGTTATTCAAGTAGCTGAAAGTGCTTTTATGTTTATAATTCAGCTTTCAAAGATTGTACCTGAGAGTAGGGTAAGTTATTGTAGTTTTTCAAGTGTTTTAATCCTTGGGTAGTGCCCATAAATATTTAACAGTGGCTACTACAACCCTTAGTCTTACTGATGGACATGGGCATTACTGCAATGCAGGTAAGAAATGTAAAACTGGGGGGAGTAAAGAACCTTAATATATTTCTTCCTAATTTTCTGTCTCACAAAACTTGGTTTTGTGGGGCTAAGCCCCATCACAACAAAACTATTGAGGTAGGTTTCTTTCTGTGCTGCTTCTTTGCCTTATCCCAGCATTCTTTCTTACAAAATGGGGTGGCCAGAGGACTTTTGGAATGGAGTGGGCAGGACATGCTGTCAGGGATCACTGGAATGGTGCTGGAGTTTTTTGTCTGGGATACCTTTCTGCTGGTTTAATCAAGAGCCAGTTTGCCTCTGTGACTTTCAAGAATTAAAATGAAGTTGTTTCTTTTATAGTTGCAGATGGAAAGCCTCTTCCTTCCATTTTGTTTGTAAATCCTTGGAAATAATTTTGCCAAGAGCCGGCTTTGTTGCCCTGGTGGCATTGGATGTAGACAAGGTTTATAGGTGCAGGTGAGGCTTAAGTTCACTGTGTGCTTTGTGCCCACTCCTCAGGGCCATGGATATTCTCATTTTGTTTTAATTCAGTGAATTAGAAGCTGCATCAGCTTTTTATGCGTGGAGTATTATGCCTAAAACCTGACTTGTGTGAAGGCTGCATCTGTGCTTTTCCAAAACACAAAGAGCCCCAGGAAAGGGTTCCCCTCACAAAATCACAGAGTGGTTCAGGTTGGAAGGGACCCCTGGAGGTCACCTGGACCAACCTCCCTGCTCCAGCTGCAGGAGCTCACTTTGGGGAAAGAATGGAGTCCCTAAGTTCTGCTTTCAATTGCTGAGCTTTGCAAGCAGAGGTAGAAAGCCTTCAAGGTAAAGGGAGAAGTGTTAAAAGAGAGAAAAAGAAGACAGAAGAGAGTTAGGACTCAGTGCCTTTTGTCACTTCTCTCAAGGCTAAATATTGGATGTTAATGGCTACTAACTTTTGGGTTTAATATGCCTGTATTTTCTTTGTGGTGTCTCCTAGTTCTTCACTTTTATCCGGCTCATAAAAGTAAAACAGTTCTGTGGTGGGTTTAGAGTACTTTGAAAGAAGCTAAGATAATGGAGTGTGCTGTAAATTTCTAATGGAAGGTACTCAGGGCTGTAGGTGTAAAAATGAAGAGGTTTGTTGTCATTAGTCCTTTTGGGTACAAATAAAAAGCATCTGCCAGCTCTTGCTCCTGTTGGTGTGACTGCCAGGATCCCTGTGAGCAAAGCCTGGGCAGAAATGACACTGTAATATTTGGATGGGTGAATTTAGAGAGAAGTGTGCATCTCCTAAGCTGAGTAGTGCCAGAGGACGTATTCAGACACCTGCTTCAAAGTCATGCACCTTCTTCTTTCATCCAGCTTAGAGGCAAATCACTTCCTTGGTAGAAAAATCAAAAGCCTAGAAGGCAAACTGCCCCCTCTGCTGATAAGGGCACTTAGAGCAAAACTCCCTTTGATTTCCTAATGTTTAAAGCTATTTGATACTAGGCTTATTCATTTTCAGAATCCTTTGACTGTAATATGTATATTTTAGTCATAGCCTGTGTCACTAAATCATGAGTTTAGATCTGAATTCTCAGTAATTTAGGAGACTCAAAAGCTAGTGTGGGCTGGCTATGTTTTCATCCCTCCTGTTTGCCTCTAGTTTTGCTATTGGAATTGCATTCCAGATGGGAACGGGAAGTACTTAAATTCTCCCAAGAAGTAATGGCAAGTGGGTGGCTAAAGGCACTTCCTGACACCTGTAGTATCTTCTGTGCGTCTGCTTCAGGTAGAAAAGCTCCTTTTCAGTGATTATTTGTCCAGTTTCACGATAGGAAATTCCTGTAATTCATCATGGGCCTGGTTTATATTGTCTTGATTCAGCATGCCAAACAAACCAACCCAAACCACAACAGAAAGCTGCCTGAAATCAGCAGCATCAGAAGAGATGCCATTCCCTTCTTCCTAAATTCTACAACTCTTTCCCTCGCACGTGAGGTGCAATTAAATGGAACGAGGCAGGATGAGTATTGCCTTAGAAGCTTAGGAATGCCAAATTCGACTCCAGTCAGCTGCTGTGAAATCACAGAGGGTATAGCAAGCAGCAGGAGTTGGAGAGATAACTGGTGCTGGTTTAAAATAAATAAATACGGGAAAATTTTATTAACTTGAAAGAATTTTGTTTAAGCATCACCTGGCAGCATATGCATCAGATGAGATGAAAATACAGAGTAGAACAAATGGAGAAAAATAAAGGTCTGTGTTATGGTAGTTCTCTACTTTGATGTACAGTGTGTGCTTATGAGATAGTTAATAACTGTTAAACAAGAAGGAACAGAAAAAAATCAGGCTCAAAAGGAAATTAATTTTGAAGGCCACGTTCTTGAATGTCAGAAATCAGATAGATAAGGAGAAAATTCTAGTGTCAACTGTTAGGGGTTTTGTACATGATCTAACTTCAGATTTCCCTGAGTTAATATAAAACTCCTTTATTTGTCATCCAGTACTATTTCAAATGATCTGCTTCTTTATTTCATACCACAGAAAAAGTATGAAAGGAGGAAGAAAATAATTCTGATGAATGAGACAGGAGCAGTTTAACCTTTCCTTTGACATTTCTATAAGAAATCCACTAAAGTTTATTTTATCCAAAAAGTTGTAGAAAGGAAGTTGAAGCTTTGGGAGACAATGAAGGGAGGGGAACAGTCCTGAAGCGCGAAAATTTGCCCAGATCTTCTCTTAAATGAGCAGGCTTTGTTGTCTTTAACTGGCTAAGTTAGGAAGAGCCAAGGACAAGTCAGTGTGAAGAGCCCTGTGCCTGAAAGCTCTGGAAATGGAAATCAGAACAGAGTGTGCCAGGGCAAGCCTGACACTGTGTGGACTGGAATCTTCTGCTTCTTGGACCCAGACACTTCTGCAGCAGGGCTGGGGATTTTATCTCTGCCCTTTGGCCATGTGGTGCATTTTGATTTTTTTTTTCTAAGCAGAAGTGGACTTGGGCAAACACCCTGTTTTTGAAGAACTTACAGCAGCAAACATTTGAAACCTGACTCGTGGTCCATCATGCAGGCAACGAGCCTGACAATTACAGAATGTAGCATTTATAGCTGACCCAAAAAGTTATTAAATTGGAAATCTGGGCAACTATTTCCAAGGTGTATGAAAATCAGATTGAGACACTTTCACTCGGGCCTGACTTTCTGGTTTTGAACAGATTGGAGCTGTAATGACATCACAGATGGCAGCTGAAAATATATTCATTCTCATGAGATATTCTTATCTAGAATTTTGAGAGGCCTGGTTTCTATCTGAAGTGTCATATAAATATATGACTAAGTGGAAAAATGCTTTTAACTCCTGAATGTGATCTTTCTTGTTTGGCTCTCACAATTTAAAAAGAAGTTGGCCGTGCTGTCAGTCTCTCTATACTTTGGGAGTGTTCTTCAGTGCGAGCAGTCACATCTATTTTGCATTGTCTGTGAGAATTTAGCAGCAAAGGTCGATTTTAGTTTGACCAGGCACGTTTAAGGATTTTTTCATTAGTCACAGATTTTCTTAGGCAGCAGCATGTTTTTTGAATGAACTTTCTGCATTAAGAACAAATCAACTTTCTGCAAGTGACACCAGAAGAAATGACTTTCAACATAAGCTTCTTCTCCAGTCTTTATGAGATGATTCATGTGCAAGGCAGCCAATGATTTGTTCATGGAACCAATAAACTCAATTATGTGATTTTGCAAACACAAACACATTTTGGTGTCAAAACCATGGAAAAAATGTACCCTAACCCAAAAACTGTAGAGGTGATTCCGGGATGAGGATCAGAGCCCCCTGCTCTGAGCCACTGGCAGCTGAAGCAGTGTCACAGCCTCAGTTCTGAGCCAGACTGTCTACACTGAAAATCTCTGTCTTGAGCATCTGTCTTTTCTTCATGCTGAGGAAGGCAATCTTTGCTCATCCATGTCCTGGCAGGACCTTTCAGCTAAGGAAGATTGAGAAGTTATTTCCCTTTTTTGCCCTTTGTCTGACTTTCATCTAAGAGGGAATGTCAGAAGAAGGGAAGAGATTGATATTATGCAAAATCCAAGTTAGAAGGTAAAGCAACCATTTCCATGGAAAATTAGGTTACCAAAAAAAGTATAAACAATCTTGTCCAATTTTATTCAGGGATTCTACAAATGGAATTATGTGGGAAGCTTCAGAAAAATAATTATCAATCTTAGTATGATTCTGGCATTTCTGTAGAACTCCACAGAGTAATTATTTCAATAGGATTCAAGTTGCACTGTATTAACACAATTTCAATTCTAGATTAGCTGAAATATGTGTCTGTGAAGCTGGTGTCAGAATATTTAACACTTCAGGCAAATGTCTTCATTTCCTTTATTAAAATCAAGGATTCCCATCTTTTTCAGCCACTGTTTTATGTCTTTTATAGTAGTCTCAAAGCAAATGATACAGGTTGAATTTTTCTACTGTGTCTACAAATGATGAGGTTTTTCAGCACCTGTTAAGTCATGTAAGTGGGGCAGTTTTGGCCAGGGGAAGGCTTTGTTTCTATTGCCTCTTTTCTGCCTGCTCAGTAGCTGTTTAATAAGAGTTTGGTTTCATTTGTGGTTAAATCAATATTGTTAATGATCATATGTGATGGTTATTAAAAAAAAACTCATCAAAGAATCATTTAGGGGGGGAAAAAACCACAACCAAATGAAGACAATTTCACTCATGTCCAAGTAGTGTCTCATTTCATGCATGTTTCAAGGCTCCAGAGAATCTTACAATTCTCTTATTAAGTAAAAAGAGAAGAGGTAAAAGGGAGTTCAGTTGGTGCATGCAGAGTGTTGGCACCTCTGCTAATTGAAGGAGGACATAAAATAAACGTGTGAAGAAATTATTTCTACCAGTTTTCATCTCTGAGATCATTGAAAGCAGGTTATAAATCCCTGTCTGAAGTTCAGCAATAGTTCACCTTTGAGCACCTGTGTGGAACTTAGGCAGCCACCACTTTAACCATAAGGAGAAAGGGGGGGAATTCCATATTCAATCGTGAGTGACCCAAGGAAATTGGGAAATATTCCCCAGGTGATTTCTTCATATGGAACTGGATTTCCATCTCTTGCCATCCTTTGACAGCAAAAGGAGCAGGGGAGGCACAGGGCTTGTGTTTCCTGTTTAGGCCATGTTTTCCATCCCACCTCCTCCTGGATCCTTGCAGTGGGCCAGGTTCATGTTTGCTGTCATTAATTTCAATTTGGCTGTGTTGATTTACAGTAACAGAGAGTTTGGCCTGGATTTTTAAAAGCTGGCTAACTGGAAGGAAATATCAGTACATATTCAAAGGCTCTTTTATAACCACCATGGAGTAATTGTGAGTATTTTGGTTGCTTCAAAAAAGTAGAAACTCACTGAGGGAATTAAATTAGGCTAATGAAAGAAAGCCTTTTATTTAGAACCAATAAAACATATTAGACTTTGCAATAATCTGTCTGAAGTGGTTTTGAAGCCCTTTGCCTTGATTTTATTTGAAGCTGAATTGGACAGTACATTTAACATACTGTGGGAAACGATCTTGAACTGGTGTGGGGAACTATTAAATTGGATGTTAGATCTCTCGTTCACTCAACTCTTGCAACCACAGAGGAATTCCTAGAGTCTGAAGGAAAGATGTCCCTGAATGTTCAGGCTTGGCCTGGCTGAGATATATTGACTTTTGTAGGGGGAGGGTGGGGGGAAATATGAAACAAAACAGCATGTGGGTGATTTCCCAGTTTGGGATCGTGAGAGTGGTGCCTGGTGGGGAGACCCTTTGCGTGTTCTCTGCCCTGGGTCCAGGTGTGTCCTGGCCGTTGTTAGTGAGATCTGGATCTAAACAGATCATTGACCTCACTTTTTGCATGGTAACTCCTGTGATCTGTGTGTTTTCTTTTCCTTTTTTTCTTCCCTTTAAAAGATTTTAATGCAAAACAACACTGAAAGTGTCCTGTTCAAGTACTAATGAATATTTCATAGAGGACTGTGATGCTGCTTGACTTCAGATTTCCTTTCTCATTCCCCTGTGTCTTTTTCTCTGCCTACAAATAACCTGGCAATCAAAATAAGAAACAAATAATATAAAAAGAAGGTTCTTTAGAATCTAACATTTTGATACCTTTCTGTTGTTAAGATCACCTTTCATTTCAAAAATGATTACAAAATTTTTACAACTTTGTGTGCTTTAAGTGTTTAGTGACTTCTTGGATTTAAGCTACCGTTTTGTGTCATCATAATAGATTGACAAAAACTCCTGTAGAAGAATGGCATCCATTATTAAAAATTTCCCCAGGAAGCTTCTAGCAGACAAAAAATTTGCTAGCTATAGCTATTCCTCCTTTGTTCTTTTTAGCTGCGCTTATCACAATACCAAAAATTCATTCTTCGTAATTGGAATAACCATAACTTACCTCCAGTAGTTCAATGTAAAATACTGTCTCAGTGCATTTATTTCATAACCTGTTAAGGTGCTCTGCCTGCCTGAAGGCTGTTTCTGTCATGTCTTTTCTATGAGCAGAAGGCAGAAGATTGGGGTTTGCGTTGTCAGAGTGTTTATTTCTCATTTAATGTGTCACACAGCTTTTTCTCGTGGTCACAACAGGCTCCAAGGACAGTTTGCCTCTAAATTCCATGTTTTTTGCGCTGTTGTACAGAGATTGTCCCCAAACCCAAGGAGGCTTCTCATAACCTCCCTGCCTCCTTCAAGGAAAATGCTTATCTGCTGAGTTTTACTTAGCATTGTTTGATGCTTAAACTCACATTTGCAGATTTCTGTTGAAACAAATTAGGAACAGAAAGTTTCCTGGTAACCACCACCTCCTTCAAGTTCTATCTAACAGATAAAGAAAGAGATGTTTGTTCTGGTGTGCCTGTGGCATATCAATGCTGTTGTCAGAAAGCAGGCATATTATCAAGCGGACTACAGGTGGTGTTGACATTTATGGATCCCATTTTCTCTAAATAGGCTGCTTTAGAATCAAAGTCATATTCAAAAGCTGCCTTTCAAAACAGTGCTATTTCTCTTTTAAGAGAGAGTTTTGTGAGTTCAGACAATTAGCATTTTTAACAGCTTGCACTTTAGAAAGAAGGTAAGAAAGTCAGCACCCACAGGTCTCCATGAGGGATTAAGTAACATTTAAACTGGAAGCATGCTCAGCTCTCTGTAATTAGCTCTCCAATAAGACTTCGCTTTAAAACGGCACAAACTTCACCTGGTTTTTGTGCAAAACCCAACCCTCGCTGCAATGCTCCACTGCTCTGAGTTTGGAGGAACATCATTAAATATGAAAGATGACATTGCTTTTGAAAAATATTTTTAGTGATAATTATTACATGCCAAAACAGACAAAACTTTTCTCCCTAGTTCTAAAGGCCTCATTTTCCTGCCAGTCATCCCTGTACAGCTGTGCCTTTAGCAGCAGCCTTGACAGTGCTGCATCATCTCTGTGAAGAGGGTTTGAAACCCTCTCTGGGATTTCACTCAGGGTGTTTATGTGAGAATTCATGGAGCAATGGAATCTGCAGATGGTCTGAGTGGATGGGATGAAGGTGATGGGATGATGATACCTTTTTAAAATGACAGGATTTTTTAAATGGAGATGTATCCATTAAATTTTTAACTTCTCTCAGCTGTGTGTTTTCTACTGATGTGGTGGCTGAAAGAAAGTGATGAGGCAGGCCCCAGGATTAGTAAACACTGAAGGGCTGTCAGGACTGCATGAATACTGCCCTGGCCATTTAATGGTTCTCCAGGTGCTGCCTGGCTGGGGTTCTGGTGTCTGCTCGGTGTAAATCAGGAGCCTGTGACCATAAATCTCAGTACCCAGCACCTCTGTGGGACAGATTTCAGTAAAAGCAGCAATTTGCTGGGCTTTGGCTGCCCTGCAGTGACTGCTGGTCCCACAGGGCTCTGGGAAACGCAGTGTATGTGCTGCAGCGTGCCTTTTATGTTTTCTGTTCAAGGACAGCTGAGATTATTGAATTGCAATTAGGGCAGATCTTTTTAAAGAGAATAATAAGAGACAGTGACTACTACTTCCCTTTATTTTGCACCTTTTCTTTCCTCTTGGGAAAATGGACTTCCTGCACTAATTGCAAAGGACCAGATTTGCTTTGAGGATCAGGGCACCCAAAATGATCTCAATATCCTTGTCCATGGAAGTGATTCAATACAAAATACTGGACTGACCTTACATTTTATTTCCACTTCATTATTTCTCTGTTTAAAAACCACTTTTTTTCACTGTGCCAGGCACATGTTGCTATTTCAAACATCCTTTTAAGGCATATTAATTTGGAAACCACGTCTGAGGCACAACCTAATAGCTGAAACATTTTATTTACTTATGTTTCTAACACTTAGGTAACTCTGCGAATTGCGTGGGTTTTTTCCCACCCCATTTAAAAAGAAATTGCATCTGGGTCAGAGTATAAGCTGAAGAGATTTTAGCCCAGCTGGTGTATTGTGGTTCTTGTTTGTTTCCCCTCTGCAAAGTAATAAGTGAGGAATCATCTTGAGAATTTCTGAAATCGTTTCCTATACGATACCACGATTTTTAAAAAAGTGAAGCTGTGTCTTGCTCAGTTATAAACCCTAACATGAATAAAAGAGAAACAAAACTCATCTACAATGTTATCACATGCCTCAAGCAGCTGGAGAGTCATTTTCTTCTTAATAAAGAAATTGCTTGTTTACAAATAGTAAAGACAGAAGACACTTTACATTATAATGGGAATCGTTGTTAAACTGATTCTTTAAATATGAAAATCTACTTTTAATACCAGGGATTGAGAACCTCCAGAATTCTCTCTGGACGATCAAAGAAGACTTATTTAAATTCCAGTTGTTTGAAATGTATTGCAATTTGTAAACCTGCGATATGAATTTGCACTTCTATTAAAAAAATATCAAAGTCACCTCCCAAGGCTCTTCAGGTGATAATATATTTCTTTTAGATGGGCAAACTAAGGCATGGAATAATTAATTAGTTGCTCCAGGTCAGCTAGCTTAGGCCAAAACTATAATAAAAAATTCCCAACTGTCCACTATACAGCAGAAGTCAGTAAACAAACAGCTTCCTCCACTCTCTGCTTTGAAACCATGTATAAACTTTTTGAGATCTTGATGAAGAAAAAGATAATTCTGCATTTCACTAATGCATGACAGACTCAAATGCTGAAATTTTGAATAGATACTTTATTGTTTCTCCCTTTTCTTTCTCTTTCTTTCCTTGACCAAGAACAGAAGCAGAGTAATGATGGGGTTTTGCCAGAGAGGCCATTTGAGCAATAATTAACCAGAGCTCGATGGCTGACAGCTGCCATCCTCCTGTGTGAGGGCCAGTGCCTGTGCTCCTTTACATTGCATTATTATACTGGGATCATAGGTGGTTTATTCTGCACAGAATAAGTATTTGTTATTACCATCAAAGAGTTACAGAAATATATCTAATAATAGAAGTAACACCACAATTTAGGTGGTGGTCTTCAGACAATTGCTGTAGCTTAACAGTCAAAACCAGGGGGGTTTTTTTAGTCAGTCCAACACAGATCAGACAAAACCCAAGACCTTTGTTAACTTAACACACGGTCCTCTTACAGGAGCAGCCATGATATGTTCATTGGGCTCCATAGTTCTGGCCATACCCTGACCGTGAAAACTTTGACTTAATTTAAGTCACTGGTTCATTTTCATCAGTGCTGCATTCAATGGTAAATAAGAAGAAAATGAACAAAGGAAAAATAAACCATACATATCTATGTATAATTTCTTTTGCCATTAATCATACATATTACATTATTTTTGTATTTCCAATCAATCTGTTTACACTGGTTTTGTGCCTAGAAGTGAGATGAAGAACGTAACATACTAGCTCCAGTTGCACTACATCACCTCACTACATCCTTGCTTAATTAAAAAGCAGAAGGTATTAATTGCAGATTTGTCGTAACTTTCAGAGCAATCACAACTCTACAGTGTTTTTAGCAAATATTTCCAAATGTATTATGAGAGTCCTTGGAAGTGCCTTTCATGTTGCCCCTCACAGGTATTGCTGGGCAGCAGCCTTTGACCCCCTTTACTGAACTGGTCCATCCCTGGCCACTCCTTTATATGGAATAATTGTTCCTGTGCCAGGTCAGTGCTGCTCCATCTGCTGCTGCTCTTTGCACCCTCACAGCTGTGCCTCACAGGAAGGCACGGGATGGAGGGGTTTGTTCTTCCTCCCTGCTCCCTGCACGCCCTCGCTGGGGTTTGGTAAAGGTTGCCCCTCATTTTCAAGTCCTTCCTTTCATGTGGAAAATGCATTTCCACAGTTGGTGCTCTGTTGAATTTCTGTACTGCTGCCTAAAGGTCGAGCAACACAGCCTGTTCCAGAATTGCAGGGGATTCTCAGGAAAAAAGGATGTATTTTTTCTTACTGTTTTACAGTTTTCTTCTAAACAAACAAACCAGACAAGTACAAGGGGGAAGAAAACAGCAGACTAGGTCTGAAATCTTGTTACTTCTAATTCTTCCCCCAAAATCTGTAGCCTGGTACTGATCCAGCCTATGTTAAAAGTTCATACACTGCCTAGAGAAACAGACATAATTGTTTCATTAATTTCAAGATTATAATTAAGTCATCTTCAATGTTTTCAATCCTTTTCTCACAATGTCTCTATGAATAAAACATCTCCCAATGGTATATTGTCTATTTTTTAAACATCCTTCTGGATTTCTCTCTAAACTCATTCTAAATGAAGATACCATCTTGAACAGTACAGTAGGTCAATTTGCTTTTTACAAATTAGGATTTCTGCTATTAATTGGACAGTTTCTAAAGTATGGCAAATCAAGGATTCATAATTGTGTCTTAAAAGACTTGTACAAATACATGAATGAATTTTTCATGCATTCTTGATTTGTTAAAATGCGTTCGTTTCTCAGTGGAGAGAGAATAATAGGCAAGATACTAAAAAAGGCCTTAATTTGTGGGCAGAGGAGTGAGAAAAAGCTTAAAAAGGTATTACTACAGTCGGAGGGGGATCTTCAGGTGAGAGGGAGAGAGCCTGGGTGCAGTGAAGTGGTTCACAGAGGGGGTATTTCACAGGGTTGGAGTGGGGAGATCTCAGACATGGGCTCTGAAGGAAGAGAAGAGGAAATTTAAGAGGCAAAAAGGGAACCACAGAGAGAGCAATGACTGGAGCAGGTGGAGGTGCAGGAGAGAGAAAGGAAGGAGGGAAAGCAAAAAGTATTTTGTAACTCAGTTGGAAGAACTACATTTGGTGCTAATCAAGTGCAGCTGCATTTAGCAAAGGAACTGGCCCCAGATTCAAGAGCCCTTAGTAGGGATTAAGGTCAAGCAGTTTAACACTTGTGGGTGTCACGTCAAGAGACTGAGCTGAGTGTCCTTAATCAGCAGCCCAGGCTCTGCATGCACAGAGCGAGCAGCACTTATCTGCTGAGTGCTGCTGGAACCAAGAGGGTGGTCCAGGGGCTGGATAATTTGACAGCAGGAAATTCCCATGAAAGGAGAAATTTGGTTTGAAAAAAAGGAGAGCTGGCAAATGTTCTGCTGAGAAGTACAGCTTGATATTTTGCAGCTTTGGGAGGCTGTGGAATGAATGCCTGTGCTCTCTGAAATCTTTCTCATGTGTGTAACTCTTCCTCCTTGGCTACCTGTATGTGAAACCCACTAATTTATCACCAGAAGCTACAGCACTTGCTGTCCACCTCTTTCTGGCAGTTGGTTTTGTGTTTAAGTTCGAGGTTTGGTTTTTTAACCATGAAAATTTAATTGTAGTAGAGATCTTGCTTTTCCATTCTAGAAATCAGATTTGTATTTACAATTGCCTGAGAAAGCTTCAAATTCATAGTAACAGTGTGGACAATCTCAACACTTATTTTTAATTCAAAAGAAGACAACTAATCAATAATACATGTTTCCTCTGTTTGCTATTGGTAGGTTGAAAAAACCAGAAGTCTGCTTTTGCATGTAAAGTACAGCATCATCATTAAATAAACTGTTTACTCCTTTGGCTTTCTGCTTTATAATACACATCAGTATCAAAGACAGACGGGAGTTTTTTGGGGTTTTTTTAGATAAAATACTTTTGCTTTATTATTTATGGTGATTCAGATTTAAGCTATGTAATCTTTTACACACTTTGAGTCAAGATCCTGTTGAAAGTGCCACTTTCTGTTGTAATGATTTTTGTTTCATTTCTGTTTTGTAAGGACACTAGCTGGGAAAAAAGCAAATATCTTTGTTTTCCTGGTTTTAATAACAAGTGGCTTAGGAACTCTGAAACAGCTCTTTAGTTGGGCTGCTGGAAGTGGATATAGATATCTTAAAGAAGGGATCATGCAGGGTGGGCAGCATGCTGCTGCACACAGCATGTGCTTTCACTGCTCCAGTGGGCTTGGGACTCACTTCACCAGCAGCCAAACTTCACAGAGCCCGTTGGAATTAAATAATCTCTTAAAACTTTGTCAAAATTAATTTACTGATTCCAAAACTGTATTGGGACATGAAGTACTGGCAGGCAGGCAGATGGAGAATGTCACTGCTTAATTGGCATTTCCTCTGGAAACAAAACTTAAAATAACATGCAACTGTGTGTATTTATTGGATCAGACCAACCTGTGTCTGGTACAGCGTGCTGTGGATGGCAAAGAGGAGTGTAAGGATGAAATGGACTGCAGAGCTGTTTCTCCATAATACTTCTTAATTTCAGTAACTTTGGGCTTCAGGACTTACTTACTTAGAGGTTTTGCATTTGTATTTAATAGCCCTTAATGGAAAATATACAGAAGGAAAAAGGCAGTTGAGCCCATGTAAGCTTTTTAGCAGCTACACAACTGTGTGCTGAAGTATTTAATTAACTACTTTATTTAAAGTTGTGTGAAGAATCAAATATTTCGGTTATTTTGAGCAAGACTGCCTGCCTGTTTTGAACTTTATCTGAGGCTATTACTGCTTTGACAAGTAGGAAGAGAAAAAAATTCCACATAAGGGACCGGTTTTTCGATGGAAGGAGGGATTGAGAGACATAGGGTGTGCTGGATTAGTTAAAATCATAGAATATTCTGAGTTGGAAGAGACTCATAAGGATCATCAAAGTGCAAGACTTGGCCCTGCACAGGACAGCCCCAAAAACCACATTGTGTGCCTGAGAGTGTTTTCCAAACACTCCTGGAGTTTGGTCAGGCAGTTGGTAAAGAGGGATTCTGGAGGATGGAAAAGCAAAATATTTGAATGAAATTGAGGTAGAGGATGACTGGAAACAAAAACCTGTTTGCAACAGGGAACAGAGTAAGTAGGACACAAAAAATGCTGTTCATAGTGGAAGAGAAGAAAGGGGAAAAACAATCTGGCAGGGAAGGAGGAGGAAAAGGGAGAGATTATGGCTAAAGGAGGAAACGAAAGACTGGCACAGGAGAATATATCAGGGCTGTCTGCTGGCACGTTCTCACGTGCTGTGATGGGAAGGCTGGAAAACAGGGATGCAGTTGTGGCCCAGAGATAACTGGACCTGAGCCTTGGACAGATGACAGTCCCTTTGGGAACTTCTGTTGACACTTAACAGAAACCAGGAGGTTTTCTTTAAGCAGACCCTTCTTCCAGTTTATGCTTACTGAGATGAGTGAGAGAGCGAGCGAGCGTGGTTGCTGGCGATGTATGTCAGCCTTATGATTTCTTACAATTTATAATTTCCTTATGATTTCCCCCTCAGTTCTGCAGAGGCTGCATGCTGCATTCTGAAACCACCTTTATGTGCATACTCAGGTGACCTTTCAGCAGTGCCCTTTTCTTACACAGTTTACTGCAGCCATGAAGTTGCAAATGCTGGGAGACTTTTAATAAAAGGAGATTTTGTAGCATATTCTTGCTGCAGATGATGATTTATGATAAAAAGCTTGTGATGCTGGGGGTTCTTTTTGTCTTTATTTCAAGTTTATGCTTTAACTTGGATGGCCCACACATATCCGTGTAGGAGACACCGTTTGAACCTGGCTATAAATCTGGGAGTGCTGGTGCAGGCAAAGGGGGGAGGTGTTTTCCTCTCAGATGCTCTCTGTGTAAATGTGCACAGTGCTGCATTCTGCAGAGGTCCAGGGAGTGCACTTTTTAACAGATGTTTTACAAAGTCAAAGAGAGAATCCATACCAAAGAAGAAAATTTAAAAATATGCTGCTCAAAAGCCATACCCTGAGGTACTTGATTTTATGTCTGTACAAGCATTAAAAGAAAACAGCAAGCCAGAAATCACCTGCTTGTATTTGTGTGCTAAAAGAAATTTAAATTCACATCTGAAATTCAACAATGGTCAACATGGGGGAAAAAAAAAAAATATTTTTAGCCATCTGATTTTTATTGAGTATCCCTCAGGGAAGGAGACAGGCAGGAAAATAAACATCCCAACCTTCTGAATTTTCACAGGAGAGGTGAATTTTCACCTTGCTGGGATACTGGTGGTTTGTTCCATTAAATGCTGAGAGCAGCACGCCCCTTGCAGGCCTGTTCCTTTTGGCTGTGTTGGGCAGGTACTGTGGGAATCCTGGAGTGACTGTGACCCTTCCTGTGGTGGGTTTGGGGGAGTCATGGAGCAATGCTCTGCTGAAGCATCTCCTATTTGGTGAGTAGAAGCCTGAAAGTTTTTGATTCTTACCTACCTCCATTACTACCAGGAAGAATCTATTCATAAGTTATTTATTAATGTAAAAAAAAAAAAAAAATCCTAGTGCTTGCAATTTTTAGAAATAGTCTTTTTCATTTTCATTACAAGTTTCATTTAGGAGACAAGCACTGTGAAGGCTTCAGATTTTAATTAAATCATGTCCGTTTTCACCAATTTGTCTTAAGTACAAGGGAAATATGAACTGAGATTAGTGTTGCATGAAGAGAGAAATCCATCTCGAGTTGCTGAGCTTTCTAGGAGTTAAATTTTTCCTAACATAAATCTGGCTATTCTTGCTAAAGCTAATTATTCACTTGTCCATGGTGCTCAGATGCTATGAAATGAACATGATAGACTGCAGTTACTTAATGTGGATGGGGACAGCCAAAAAATGTACATTTAAAAATTCTCAGGCCACTTATAATTTATTGTAATATTTGCCAAAGCATGAGAGATGCTTTCAAAGTTCCAAAAAAAAAGGGCAGCTCAATACTCCAAGGAGTGTACAACAAGCTAACCATGTGAAGGGCAGGGGCATTTAATTGGAAATGTTGGAGGCTCTCTGGGATGTGGGAAAACCAAGGCCTCCCACAGCTGAGGGGGTGCCAGGAGGCTTTGTCCCTTGGCTGTGCACAGGAACGTGGCCACCCTCGAGCTCTACACCCGGATTTTCCTATAAACCATTGCAGGAGAGCATTCCCAGGGGTTACTGATTCAGGTGCAGAGTCCAGCCTTGTGCTCAGGGATGGTTGGAAGCTGCCAGTGCTCCTTGGAAGCTCTGCATACCTTCAGTGCCTGGAGCACTGTCGCTTCTGTTGTTGTATCAGGTTTTCTCTTCTGAAGAATCAGTGAACCCTTCTCACTGGACCTGGTACTTGTTCTGCTTTGCCTTGTTTTGAGAAATGTGGGAAACTGTGTACAAAGCTCCTTTCTTCATGTAGTAGTGAGTGAGTTTCCATTGGACTTCTCCTGATTGCTTCTGATGAGTTGGGTTACACCAGTAGCCTAGAGATCAAAGAATAGTATTTACAGAAATAAAAACCTTTTCCTTGAAGAAAAACTTTTCTTTTGATGAACGTTTTTGTTGTTGTTGTTGTTTTTTATTTTTATGACATTCAGATGATGACTAACAAAAAAAAGGAAAAAAAAATCAAGGCTCATATATAAGCACTTAAATGTCCTTGGTAAAATTAATAGTTCTGTATATTAGGGTTTGAAGACAGCCTTGCAAAAAGGGGCAGACAGGTTATGGCAAAGTCTCATAAGTTTGGCAAAGTCTTTTCCTAGATAATGCATATAAAAGTGAATCCTGGAAATGCTGATGTGAGTCTGCTGAGGAGCTAGGAACCAGTAGATGTGCTGCTCTTCAGATAAAATTTTTATGCTGAAGATTGCAGCCTTTAATTGCTGCTGTTCAGAACAGCGGATTTTGCAGTAGGTAGTGCTAGGAAATGGTGGATCATAATAGACAAGTTTTCATTATCACAAATCTCTTCAAGGTAAATGCTGCAATATTAGTCTTAATATTGCCATACTTAACCAAATGACTGCATTAATCTGATTTCCTGACTGGTTGTGTGATAAAAAACTGTAAAAGGGATATATATCCAAATGAGTTAGATACTTAACGACCTCCCTCTAAACTTTTCCATAGATACTTATGGTAGTTGAGATATTTGCTCTAAGTCTGGTGGAAAACCAGATGCAAGTGACTGAGTGGTGCAAACACCAGAGAAGGACAGTGATTGTATGCAGTAACGTGAAAGGTAAACCCTGAAAGCAGCAAGGAAAAAAAATTGAAAAAAAAAAAGATGACTTAATGTTGTATTTTAGGATCAAAAATATCTTAAGGGTGAATTTCAGCAAATAATGAAACTGATTCCAAAAGGGAAATGATGAAAGCCTCATCTCATTATAGCTGAGCTAAACAGGCCAATGCACTCTAATAAGAATTCCTGCATCCTCTTTTGACAGACAGGTTAGTGACATGAGAGGTCTTTGATGTTTTACCTTTTTCCGGTTCCAGAAATATATTCATAAAGTGAAATCTGCTTCCATTAGAAACAGGAAATTTGGTGGGGGGGCATACTAGCATACACCAGCTACTGGTAGAAGAGAATATCCAAGAGGGCACACTTAAATCTGTGGTTTTGTACATGCTATATATGCCTAGGTGAGCTCATTAAATTATTACAGCATTTCATCATTTTTCATCCTTTCTGAATGCTGATTTTTTTAACGTTTTAACTCCTTACTTTTCTTCACCCTGCTGAAGCATCAGTGTGCTTTAATGAAGGGAGAGACCTGCTGGTTTTCGCAGTGAACAACAATCTGGCAGTGGGTTTTAAGATGCTGAACACCCTCAGGGGCTTTAAAAAGAAATGCTGTACACAAATTTCCTTTTTTCAATAGTTAGGAGCTATGGGACAGAGGTAAATCTGTGCAGTCTCTTCATGCACCTGTGCACTTCCTTGGTCATGGATGTTTACAGGGTCTTGTGTTTTCAGCTGATGGAGACTCCTTAGAGAATTTCTTTAGAGAAGTTTATGAGCTCAACGTGGCTCTGGAACCACTGCCTTAGAAGATGCTGCTTCTGCAAAGAATTCATGCATGAGTACTCATTTATTTCTCTGTGACTGAGTAAGTGACAGCAAGTGTGGGTTTGGTGTGGGTCTGAAGGAAGATGGTTCCAGTTGGTCAAGTCAGGCCCTGGAAATGGTTTAGAAGCTCTCCTTGGATATCCCCCAGCAGCTGTTTCAATCAGCGCCATTTCCCAGTTCCTGTCTCTGGTGTACCCAGAGAATATTCTCACTGTGTGGAGAAATCAGGAGCGCAGTTGGTGAAACAAGGAGGCAGCAGAGGAGACGGTGATGGCAAACCTGTAGCTGCTGTTTAGAGACAAGTAGGTGCTATCATCACACTTGAACAACATTGACAGTAGATTACGTAGACTAAGATGTCTTAAAGCACAATTATCTTGCTTATTATCTCTGTAGTCATTTTCTTTTTCCTTAAGAAGACTGGAATTGTATTTGTCAGGACTCAAAAATGTTGACATTGTGGTTCAATCACCAAGGTGTGGGGGTTTCTTTATCTTGCCATGGCTGAAGTACCCTGATACAATATTGCTGTTTCTATGCAAATTATTTGAATTTGAAGCTTTCTGCTCTTACTTGACCTTGTATTTACAAAAAAGAACTTTATAGAGGCAAAGATACAAACTTCTATATTCCTAAACAGACCAAAGGACCAAAGTCATGTTAGGGCTGCTAAAGGTCTGATCCTGTGGGTTGCAGTATTTAAATGAAGCATTTTCCACCTTGCAAGGCTTTTTCATTTCTTTCTAGCATGGATTTGTTGCAATAGGCAAAGTCGATGCATAAATTACGATCAAAACCTGATATGTGAAACCCAGCTTCTGTTTGTACTGGATGTACAAAGTGTTGAATTCTTTTTAATGAAAAAAATTTATCAGTGTCTCTGGAATATGAGACAGAGCATCTTGAATTTTGGTGGTAACTATTTTCCTTAGGGGAATTTCACGTGCACAGGAGAAACAAAGAAATCGTTAAGGCTTTGGGGAAGAGTAATTTTAATTGCCAAATATACCACTGAAAAAGGCATCATAGTGTTTCTTGCTTTAGAGTAGATGAATAATATTTTAGTTAAATTATTAATACAAAATATTTTTGTTTGTGTTTTACAAAGAAATAGTATCAGGATTTGCATCTTTGTTCTTTCCTTTTTAGCATGCTCAAAGTCAAATGAAATTTGGAGAAATGATCAAATTAAGCCTTGATTTCAGTTTTTTTCTTTTCTTCAGCTTTGTTGTTTGAAAATAATTTAGGTTATAAAATCGGTTAACCTGAAAATAAAATTTATTAAATACTATTTTTTTCATTTCGGACTGTATAATTTCTAAGGAACTTCAGTTCTGCAACTTTTGCTTATGTGCTATCATATGTGTTCTTCCATACATTCAGTGGTTGGTAGCTGCTTTAGTGATTATATTGCTATTAGCAACAGACCTTTTTTAAGTAGTGCAAAATCAAATATTTAAGCTGTTGTCAATCTGTAAAGGGAGGATTTTAAGCAAGGATCCCTTTGAAATGCAAGCTTGTAACTTCCCAGTCCTTTATGCATCAGAAGACTCTGGCATGTCTTAAATCCTCTAAAATAAATGGAGGTAGCCACTCATAATTCCAAACAATCTTATTGCAGTAGCCAATCTACTGCCCAGAGACCATGAGAATGCAACTCTGTGGGGAAATAAAACAGGGCACTGCTCATTCCCAGGCCTTGAGTGCCATGGAACAGCTCAGTCCAGTAAAGTTGTGTGCTCCACAACAGAGTCCTCGTCCTGTTTCCAGCTGGACACAGAGAGAGGCAGGAAATCCGTGTAACTCTGAGGTGAGCTGTTACTGCTTTTACAAAAGGGGTCTGCTGGAAGCAGGAACAGATTTCTCTTTTTTTGTGAATGCAGTGCTCAGTCCTTCATCCCCAGTTCTAACTCAAAACTCTTAAATTTCAGTTATTCCTCGTGTGCTGTTTCCCATGATAACCCACTGAAGAGGTGTAATGAAGGAAAATTCAGAGCAAGCAGAGCCCAGGAGCAGAAGTAGCCTGGGTGATGCTCACCTGCATTTCCTGGCACGAGGGAACAGGAGAGGCTGGACAGCAGAGTTCTCTGCCTCGGAGCCCTCAGGGGCTTGAGTGCCAGCCAGGAAAATGGGCTCTGCAGCTGGCTGGGGAGGGAAAGTCAGGGGAACAACACCACCAGTTTCCAGTTGCTGCCCTGGTTGGGGTTTTTGGTTTGCTTTTGTTTTTAATCTTGTTTCGGAGGGATAAACAGAGAACTTTACCACTATAGGACTCACAGGAGTGTTACAGACAGACATCTGCAAAAAGCACTTGTATTTCCTTCCCCTGAACTGACAGTGAAAAGCTGCTGCGAGTTCCCACAGGGCCTGTGCAATGTATTATGGATTGCTTGACTAAAAGAAGGGTACTCTGTTCATATACTGCTGCTGCCTAAGGCTCCTCTATTAAAACATCGTGTTCACTCTATCATATTGCCTCTCCTTAATTTTTATTAATAGATAAGCATAGTTGTGCTGTTATTTGCATACTTTGGGGCAGACTCTTCTCCCTTTAGTTTTAGAATAATGGAGGGGCAAATGAAATTGTGTGTATTGTGTGAAGAGTGAAGAAAAGGAGGAATACAGAGATGCTAAATATTCATAATAAATGATGTAGGAAAGTAAATTTAAGGCATCACTAATTTGAACACCTGAAATTGCATCTTGGGTTGGAGGGGACCTTAAGGACCATATAGTTCCAGACCCTCCTCTGTGGGCAGGGACACCTTCCACTATTTCAGGTTGGTCCCAGCTCTGTCCAACCTGGACACTTCCAGGAATCCAGGAGCAGCAACAGCTGCTCTGGGCACCCTGTGCCAGGGCCTCCCCACCCTCACAGGGGAGAATTTCTTTGTAATATCTAATCCAGTGCTGCCCTCGGGAAGGTTGAAGCCATTGCCCCGTGTCCTGTCCCTACGTGTTCTTGTAAATCCTTCTGTAAATAGTCTTTCTCCAGAGACACAGAATGACAGCAAAGACGGGCACAACATGGTGCTGTAGTTTTTTCCTAGTTCAGTATTTGTTTCCAATTTCTCTTCTCTGACCCTTGCTTGCACTACATGCTCTGCACCACCTGCACTCCATGCTGCTCTCCTCTGTTCAGTTCAGTTGGATTTCTTGTGGAGGAAGATGCTCCTGAAGCGTTACAAAGGCAGCAAAATACTGCTTTTGGTTATAAATAGGAGTTGATGGGTTTTTTTGTTCCTGTCATGTGTGAATTTTAAGCCTTTATCAATTACAGTGGACAGGAATCTGTTTAAATTATATTTCCATCACTGATGACCCCCTTATTTTCCATAGTGATATTTTATCCCCACTATACAAGATTGTTGTTTAATTTGTGAGCTCTCTCACTGAGGGCTGTGTGGTGAGTACATTTTTAGAGCAGCATGTGATAGAGTAACTTGTAATCAAAGAACCTTGGATCTAAATTAAAAGAGAAAAGAATCTGTTGGAGCTCTCAAAAGGAAGAGGTTAATGGGTTCCAAGGAAGGAATGAACTGGAGAGTGTTGTCATTCAATTGTACCCAGGTTTGATTTCTTTGATCAGGCTGAGTGATGACAGTAGGCACTTGCCCTTTCCATATCATTATAGTTTGCAGTAAAATGAAATGCTGAGGACTTGCTGCATTAGCTGAGGAATAATAATTGATTGTTTGCTTGCACATTCATGGCCTGGTGCTTATTTCAGAGGAGAAGTAAATAAATACAAGAGTTGTTTTACCTGTACTGTAAGAGTTCAGGTATGTGTAAAATGAAGCATCAGCTTGTCCATGTGCAAAACTCCTTTAGCTTCGTCTGAAACACTGAAGGACTGCTATCAGCTGTTTTGAGCTATGGAAAAGGAGGAAGCATCCTGTAGTCACATCCTGAAAAATGGTCGAATATAACTTATACATATTCTTAATAAAAAAAGCTGGCTTGATTAGTGGGCTGTTTTTCAAGGAAGCAGAACATTACGTGACTCTTCTTGAGAATTGTGAGAATTTATTTAAGATGAGGAATTAGGTGCTGAGCTTTTAATATCTAATTTTCATAAACATGTCAGTGAACATGTCCATAAAAAAAACCCCAAGCAACTGTTACCTACTTTGTCTTCTACTAGGGAACAAAAATCCTCTCATTCTGTCTCAGAGATAGTTACTTATTTGCTTGGGAATTTTGTTTTTAGTTTGGTTAGCGAAACAGGTTGGAATGGCATGCACTGGTATTTCACTGACACCTATATAGTTCAGAAATCCCTGAAACAGGAAGGTTAGGGATAAAATGAGAGAAAATCCTAAATGTCTCAAGCCAACTTAGTGCTTTTGTCTGTGTGTTAGTGATTGAGAGCCTGCCTGTAGGTCTGATGTTATTCAGAACGTGGAGTAAATGGATTAAAAGTGAATTGCTTGTATGAAAGCAGAATCTTCAGCAAACATTATAAGAAATACTTATTTACCATTTGCAGAAAAGCACTTCTTCCTTGGTTTTTATTTATAATCTCCACATCATTCATTTAAAAAAATAGAAAGCAACTCCACTACACATTGTCTAAGATCCAGGTTTGTTACTCTGACAGGATATCAGACTGTTGTCCACATTTATAGGTGCCTAAATTTGTGTGTGTAATGATATCCACAACATTGCTCGCTGTTGCACGTTTTACCTGTGTCAGGACAGGAGGAATATATAACACATACCTGAGCTTTGCTTACGATTCCCTTCTTACATTCTGAAAGAAGATGAGGTTGCCTTTTCAGAAAAGCTGTCTTTGTACATTTTCTAGCTGATGTCCTGACTCACAGTGCTCATGTCAGGTTGTATCCATCGCAGCAGAGAACTGGGCGAGGCACCTCCAAGAAAAAAAGCAATTAAATGCCCTTTTTTTCCCACAGTGACTTCTCATTTTAGAATTACAGTCTGATAGAGGGGTTGTGTGTTGTAGGACAGGGCAGGAATGGAGCAAGTAGCTGGAAGGAAAATGCTGATGAAGAGAGCTGCAGGGACATGATCCCTTGATAGGGAAGATTAGAGATGATGGTGAAATTGTTGTTCCTCTTCATTTAGGGAACTTGAAACCAGTCATTTTAGTTTTCTTCTTAATTGTCTGTGGTTCTTGTGTGCGTGACTTATTTCCCTTATAAACTGAGAAAAGGAAGCTTCAGGACAGATCATGTTAGGGAAACTGACTGTGCTAAAGAATCTTCCCTGGATTTCTCCAAATAGATTAATACCCATCCTTTCCCTTGTATTAAGGTCAGTTTATATTAAGCTGATTTGGGCAGTTCTTCAAGCAGCTGCTATGGATATCTTGCTTGTAAACTTAAGAGAGTGCCAAAAATACTATTTCTAAGCATTATAACCTGCATCATATGAGAATTATACCTACTAAAGCGCAAAGTTAAGAATCCTCTAAGATAGTTCTGGTAGTGTCAGCAAGAAGCTACTGCAGCAGCATTCGGAGGCCCCAAGCAAGATTAGGATTCAGCTATGCTGGGCACGGTGCTGGAACCTGGTAAGGGCCAGTCATCCATTCCAAAGCTTTACAGCTGCAGTGCAACCTTTAAAGAAACAGAAATAACTCAAGACAGCTTAGTGAAGAAGCTGGCACTGCCAGTGACTCTCCACAGTGCCAGGGACACGTTCCTCCTGCTGCAGACAGAAGCTTGGTCAGCACAGGTGGACGTGGGCATCTTTCAAGTCTTCCTCAGAAAAGTGTCCTGCAGTGGACACACACCAGTACAAATGGGGGGGTTAGCAGCCTGTGCAGGGGTTTCTCAGCCCTGAAATACTGGCTGCATTTACATGTTGTCTGATTGAATTGAATGATAGATTTTAGTCCGGTTCCAAGGTGTCTGAAATCAAAATCCACAGATCCACTTTGCTCTCTTTGTGTGTGTTAATTGGGAGAGTAGGCAGGCATGCATCCCCAGTACAAAACTCTGTATTTAGAGTGTCTCACCTTGGCAGCTCTGGACTCTCCATTTCCCTCCCTGAATGAGATGATTGATCAGCAATTACAGGAGCTGGAGTATGGGCCACCATAATATTTAAATACTGATTTTCATCAGATGACTGGGGTAATGCTGAGGAATTGCTGGCAAAACAATCATTTCATAACCTAAGTGCAACTTCAGCCACATAAATCCTGCTTGGGATGAAATGGAGGTAGCTTTGTCAAGCTGCATTTTGGTGTTCTGAAGGTATTAGATTCTGTTACAGTTGTGAGAAATTCTAATAAATAGTAACATTAGAATGCATGTGATCTCTCTTTAAATCATAAATCAAACTGCATTTTTTTGTTATTGTGTCTCTGTTTAAGCAAAATATTTTAGCCTCTGTTATGAATCTAAATGGGAGAAATAAACAGTCTGCTTTCAGGCTTCCAATATTAATATAGATTGTCTCCCAATTTACTCATCCGGCTGTTGTGCTACTGAAATGTGTTTTTGGAATTACATATTGCATTCTGTCATTCTGGGACCAGAGCTGGGTTTGTCATGTAGTGAATGTGGAGTTTCAGCAGTGAGAGTTCTACCCCTCCGTTCCTCCCCACTGTCACGCCAGTGGAACTGACAGCTCTGGCCCTACCTGCATAAATCACGGCACAGCTCAGCTTGACTTTGTTCTGCTGACAGCTCTGAGCAGCTCTGCCTTTCAGCTGATGAGTGTGGAAGCCAGACTCAAAGCCAAGTTATACAAAAATACAAATAAAATAGGTTTGCTTCCTTTTATGATGGGTTAGAAAAGTGCAAAGGCAATTTTAGAATTGGGAAAATACACAGAGTGCACTGTAGGAGAGAGAAAATATTAAAAATATATTGAGGGGTGACATTCTGATGTGATGGTTGGTTGTAGGGTATAAGAAATGGGAAAAATATGGCTTAATTTGGAAGAATGTTAGGAAAGCTGGCTGGAAAAAGGAAAGGCTGAAGTAGGAGCCCAGGTTGATGTGCAGAGGGTTGGAGTTGACAGACCCTGTCCCAGGCTGAGTACAAACAGACAGGACCTTTTTAATACATTAAGTATGTCATGACACTTAATAAAACCAAGCAAGTTCCTTTTACTGAGGACCTTTGCCAAGAGAGGGAGGAGAAAACCTTACAGGCTGGATCTTTGGGAGGCTTTGGAGGTCTCATTTTAATGTCTGGATCCATGCAGATTTCCTATGAATGTCTTTTCTGTCCAGGCTTTTGTTTCTCACAGTTCCAAGAGGATGGTAACAACACCTGGCTGGATCACAAAGATCCTGGGGGAGCAGAATGAGTGCTGTGAGGGGCTCACTGTGTGCAGAGGAGCTGTGGACTGGTCTGGCTGTTCTCAGGAAAAAGAAATAACCACTGTCCAATCTGTGGTGTAATTTTATTGGTGTTACTTCCTATGCAAAGACTGAGTGAGAGATACTCACTGACCTATTTCACCAGAAGGGGTGAGCCAGATCAGGATCTGAGATCTGATCAGTGTCCTGCTGGTAGGAATGGATCAAGTCAAAATTCCTGCTGGCATAATTTCCATTATCACCTCACAAGCTTAGACAAAGGAAAAACAATGCAGGTGCTTGTGTCAGTTGCAGAGACATTTTCTCAAGGAAAAGCTTGGAGATGAAGAGAGGGTAGAGTGGGGGGGATCATTCAGGAAAATGACTCAGCCTAAACAAATGGGGGTAGGAAAAGGCCACAGAGTTAGATCTCATTGTACTGACTGGTAAAAACTGTAGGAGATTTTCAGTGTTTTGTGGGGTTTGGGTTGGTTTCTTTTTTCTTTCTGAGTAAATAATCATTTAAGGTGCTCACATCCATATCCTGTTACTTGGTAGTGTTTCAATATTCTCATGCAAGTAGAATCAGAAAAGCAATTCCATGCGACTTGGAGGAAAGAGGACTGACTTTAGTTCTACACTGGTTAAATACACAGAGAGAATTTTCTCTGCACAGCATGTGTTAGTCCGGATTTAACTGAGTACAGAATTCTGGTCATTTGCCTTGTCACTAGAATTGAGATTTCTTGGCTTTGCTCCTGGCCTCCTTCAGTTTCCTCACCTCTTTTTGCTTGATAACCTGCCTTAACAATAATCTTTAAATGTCTCCACAGAAAGTTTTTGTGTTTTGAGGGGTTTAGGTGAAAGTTATTGGATACTGCACTTTGCAGTTGAGTACTTCCAGCAGAAACACTTCTGAATTCACAGTTACCATCTTTGTCCTTATTTTCCCGCACACAAACTTTTTTCTTTCTTTTTTCCTGTTTCTTTTCTTTTTCCTCCTTTCACAGTCGAAACGTGTCTATTTTCAATGCAGCCATTTATAATAAACAACAGGTGTTGTGGGTGTTTCCAGGCACATACAGGAATGTACATAATCCACTACTGGACTGCAGGGAGAGCTATTTTTGCCATTAGCAGAGTGTGGAGCCTCGGCTCACATACTGAATTCTGGCAAACTTTGCTCTGTTAAGTGCAAGTGGGATTTTATTCATTGTGCAGTCTCCAAATAAATATATGTGCCTGTCCAAATGTATTGTTAAATTCTTCAGAGGGAAAGAGCTTAGATTGGGAGACTTGCCATTTTTCTCTAATTAGGAAACAAACAGAACAAACCGGGACCTGTATAATTAAAACCTTTGTTTATCCAGAAGAAATTTTAAAAAAATAAGCTATGATTAATGTACGTGTACTTTGGAGTTCAGTGGAGATGTGGAGCTTTTTCTTCCCTCAAACTCTAAAACACGAAGGTTTCAGTATAAGGTGATTAAATCTAATCCCCTACCAATGGCATTGCTGTCCAGTATTTAACCTTCCAGCTGATGAAAGCCTCAGCCTCTGTTAAATGCTAGAAGAATTTTAGTACTTAGGGTTCCTTGTGGTGTAAATTAGGGAGGAATAGCTTGTGGTTTCAATAGTTTGTGTTGTGACAATTGGCAGCTCAAGGACCTCGGTATGGGCTGGTTAAGATAACTCACACGTGGTGTAGAAGGTGGAGCTTCCCTCCTCTTTCCCTGCAAACTACTGAGCGTATTATAATATTCTGTCCATTATAGTTGTCAGAAATTAGGGATTCCACTGGTGAGTGTAGGGATTCATTCTGAGCTGACTGAAATGTAACACAGCCAAAAAGCATGGATGTGACTGTACACACCTGCTGGGGTAGCTGTGTGCTCTCCTTCCGCTGCAGTTTGCATTTTATTCACTCTTCTTACACCAAATTACAAATGCTCACATTCTAATTCACTTCACTCTATACATCATGTTTCACAAGGCCTGTTTTTATTAGTGTTGTTGAGGCTTTACATTGCTTAGCTATTTAGTGCTCTATATATGCTGAAGGTTTGATGTTTCTCTTGTTTTCCCCCTCTTTCCCCTCAGTTTCCCAGTATGTGCCAGAAGTTCCTTAATGTGTTGATTCAAACTGGTTATATTTTCAAATGTGACTTTTTCTGCTTTTGTTTCCTTCATGAATAAAAGAAATTCTCATTACATTCTTCTTGTGGTGTGTGTGTGTCTATAAAAAATAGTCTTTGAAATGTGAGTGGAACAATTTCTTCATAACTGATTTAACTTGTAAATTTATGGAAGTCTCATCAGAAATCCCAAGGACTTTCCTTGGGCCTGGCGTCTTAAAAGTGATCTCTTTAGATGGCAGTGTGAAGTATTTGAGGGGTTGTAGCACTTTCACTACTCAGGAAGAATTAGTGTAAGAGGAAGTTAAGAGCACATCCTTGGAAGAACCTCCTGTTTCCATTGAAAGATTCTTTAAGAGCCTAGAGGGTCAGAAAGATGGAAGGTACTGTTTAGAACTGGCATCTTTTGAATGGTACAGAGGACTTACATATAGAAAAATTATTGACAGTTTGTCCACATCCTCTTTATCTGATTAAGCAGGATTTTTTAACCTCCTTTACCAGGTAACTACCCTGAACTCGAGGTAATGTAGCTCGTATAAAGCGCTAGAACCACATGCTGCTCCTGCTGTTTTAACTATCCCAACAAGTCAGCAATTTTTCCTTGAAAGGAGAAACTAATGACAAATAATTAGCATTCAATTTTCTTCTCTTCCCTGTTGCTCTTGGTCGTGGTGACAGATCTGCTTTCCTCGGTGCCTTTGACAGTTGTCTGTGGTTACTCAACCTGAATTTTGGAACTCTGGATTAGAGTCTTAATCAATGTCAGATTGTACCCAGAGAGAGCAGGCAGTGATCAAACACTGCTTATTGGCTATTGATAAGGTGTGTACCAAGGCTTACCGAGGGAGGTGTTTCTTTTTTAAGGGGTCCAGTGTGGTTTTTGGAGTGGGGTGTAGCACCCAGCACCCCCTCACCGTCCCACTTGTGTCTCAGTGTCTGCACCGCCTCCGTGGCTGCCCACGTGGAGAGCCAGGGTCCCAGGAGCTCACAAATCATCAGTGAGGAGCTGGTGTGAAGGAGAAGGAAGGTGTGCTTGTGCTTTGGTGTCACTGCCACTCTTCACACGACCTTCTCCAGGCAGAGCTGCAGCTCCAGCCCTGGGGGATGGAGATCAGCCCGACTCAGAGCCTTTTGTTGCATTTGCAGCTGCTCCAGGTCACCAGCTCTGTTTTCCTTCTCTCGGCGTGTAATTTTTTTAAGATTACCTTGAGGTTTAGTTCAGCAATAGGGCAAGCCTGACTTAGCAGACTTTTAATGAAATCATTGTTTAACAAAAAAAAAAGACAAAGATGTGGCTGGTCTTGTGTTCAGTTAGAGTAACTCTGCCCATTCTAGAGGTGCTTATGCTTTACTCTCTGTGCATGTACCCACGGATGATGACTGTTTAGAGGATTTGTTATTCTCCTAAGGCTTGCTCCAAAGCTAATTGAGGTCAGTGTACAATCTCCTGTTACCTTGATTGAAGCTTGGATCAATTTTTAGTGTTGTCAAATTTATGAAACACTACATGAATTTTGAGTGCTTTCTCAATGCTAAGTTAAAGCTGATTAGGTTAGTGAATGCATCTTTTGAAAAACACATGCAAATGTTATCTATAGATATGGACTTGTTTTGAAAGCACGAAAGCAGAAATGTGAATGTTCTGTTGTTACCTTTGGATATTTTTTTCTTTTAGATCTGATTCTACGTTTTTAGAGGTTTTGTTGGTTTGTGCCTTGGTATTTAGTATATAATCTATAAAATACTTAGGTTTTGTATTAGTTTACTCAGTTTTCTACTGATCAGCAGATAACTTGTCCTGGATTTTTTAATGGACTTTTGACAGAACTGTCTATCACGCAGAAACTTTGTTACTGTTGCTAATAAAAGCACGCAACTCTTCGTTCTTTGGAACACAATCCTCTTTGGGTCAATTCCACTTTATTTTGTACCCTGACATCTGAGATATTTTCTGAGCCTTTGAGATCCTTCACTGTAGTCACAGAGGATAACACTGGGGAGTGAAATGATAATGTGCTTATTGTCTTAATGGACTTTATCCACATTGTATAAAACCTTGATCAAAACATGGCTGTGGTGCTCAAATATACAGAGATGCAGAACCACTTCTGGGTTTGTCAAACGCTTTGCTCTGCGTTGGCCACTGCTTTCAACTCTGCCTTAATGTCTTGCTGCTCTCATTTTGCAGTGTCCCACGTCTCATTGTTTGTTTACTGCAAAATGTGTTTGGAGCTGATTTGGCACATCTTTAATTTACAGCAGGGATGTGCTTAAGGGTAGACCATAATGCAGACTTTCTGTATGCTTACAAAATTAAAAGAAAATAATCGTTTTGAGCATATTGCATCTGCTGCTGTTTTATGGGTGTGTTATAACAATTTTATGCAGCTCCATTTAACATGGAGCTAAAACTGAGAACACAGTTTATTAATGTAGCAGGTTGAACTTTAAAGGGATTTTTGTTCTGCTGCAGAAAAGGCATTGTAAACAAGAACTTAAGGTAGCAAAATAATAAAATTAAACAAGGTGATCATAAATTATCCCTATTCAGGAGGAACAAATTCAGTGTTGCCTCTTTGCAGGAAAAAATGAAGACAAGAAAGGCAAACTTAAATATGTAGTGAAAACTAATAGGAACACATTCCTAGGAACATATTTGAAGGTCTTATGAGGAACAGGTTTGGTTTTCTTCCTTGACTCGTTTTCGTGTTTGAGTACAGCTGTCTCAGGCTTGTAACATGAGGCAGTTTAATAAGCTTAAGACTATTCAGTGCAGTGTTGAAAATGAAGCTGCCTGAACAGAAAAGTATTGATGATCTGCACTGGAGGAAAACTCTGTTGTACCCAAGCAGAGTCTAACAGCTTTTTCTGACCTGTCAGCTGGTTTTTGTTATTGGACCCAGAAACAAATGGTAACTGAGGAAGGCTTCAGTGAGCTGCAGCTCAGAGAAAGTTTATTTTGGTGACCCTGTGACCATGTGCTCGATAGGTCCAAGGTTTGTACTGTCAGTCAGGCGTGGCCTCAAACCTTTCCAGGCCAGCTCGAAGAGAGGAAGAGATTTTGAAATGTAATTTCTGTTATGGCAGCACTTACAATTTTCCCACGTGGAAAGTGCTTATTTACTTCAGAAATGGCATAAATACTCTAGTGAGTCACTAATCAAATGGCACTAATTGAAACTACATACGTGTCTTAGAGAGCTCAGATCAGCTCTCCATGAGCTGTGAGGAAAGGACTGGAAGAGAGGAAACGGAACCCATGGCAGGTTGAAGAAGAGGGATGGAGAATTACTGCCTGGCCTAATCCTACCTGGAACTCACAGGAGGAGAATATGAGTAATATGCATATGAACTGTGTCTAGAAGTATGGATTTAGTGATTGGCAATGGAGTGAGAGGGTGACATGTTAAATGGAAAGCTTAGCAGTCAGGTTTAGACGAAGGAAGGATATAGAAGCACTACTTGCTCTACCGAACAGGGGCCAGGCCATGGGTAAGCTGTGTGCAGCCCTGTGCTGGAGCAGAAATGACAACAGCAGAAATTCCATTTGTAGTGGAGTGGATGCTCCTCATGACTGAGCTGTCTCAGGAGACAAAAGGCAACATTGCAGGATTTGTGGTTATATTCCATTGTTAACTGCCATCCATTTTGCAAAATAATTTCTACAGTTAATTTGCGTTCTTAATTCTTCCATTGAAACCTATTTAGACATCTTGGACCATAAATTGTGCTGTAAGTTTCTCCATGCATCTAAATAAAACATTCATCTAAAATTTCATTTTACTATGAAAAAGAGTAATCTCTTCAACAGAGCTCTTGAAATGGGGCAGATTCTATAAAAAGCCAACACTGCCTTCTGAAATAGAGCAGTATCTCATCTGTTTTTCATCTGTGAATTTAGAGTCTTATTTTTTGCCTTTGTCCTTCACTCCATATCTCTGTTCTAAAGATCCAGCAAAAATACTAATACTCCCTGGCAGCATAAGCAGGTCACAACTCAAATGAGCTCTGAATATTGTTCCCAAGGGAACCAAGAACTATGTCACACTTGCTTAATTTCAACATACATATATTCAGAAATTTTGGAAGTGAGGATATGCATTGAAAGTTAGATTCTTAATGTAATCAAATATGATGAAATATTTTATTATGTGACAGCTCAGCTTGAAAGGGAAAATCACATTTTTTTCTTCCCATGACTTATTTACAGATGGGGGGCAGAACTAAAAAAGCTGTGAAAAAGTAACACTGTTAACATCTAAATATTCAGTACTGGATGAAAATAAGAATGGACTATAAACTTTTGTTTTGACTGCAGACTGGATAGTTTCTGAAATATGATTGTAGGTTCTAGAAAAAAAAGGCCTGTAGAAATGAATTTTCCTGTCTTTAACAAAAAAAGAGACTTGTATGTGGTTGTGACCTTTATGTTAAGTGGATGCTGATGCTAAGGAGAAATGCTGTTTAATGGTGGGATTTCAAGAATGGAGCTGCACTTTGCAATGCACCCAAACAGAAAGAAGCATTACAGGAAGTTTCATGGCTGCAAAAAACAAAGCCATGCATGTAGTGGCCTAGAGCAGCAGAATGGTTTTTCTGACTAATTTGGCTGCATTAGAGCTCTGGAGAGATGAGCTGCTGCTGCTGTACAGCAGGAAAGGTCAACATATAGGGGAGCAGGCTCTTTCCAGCGTGGGCTGTGTGCTCCTGGAGGAGCAGCACCATCACCTCACCCTCTGCCTGTCTTGGTGGTGAGGACAAGTCAGGCTCTGAGGTCCCTCCAGCCTGACCCTTCCTGTCACTGCCCTTCCCTAGCTGAGCCCAGTCCTTTACTCTTGGAGCAGCAAAACTCAGCTTTCTCTATTCACTGAAAAGATTTTATTGATAGCAGGAACTGCCTGTTCAAGTGGATATTTGTTAGAGAATTAACCAGTGTTTAACTTTATGTGCTCCAGAGCCATTGTAGTGCCTGTGAAAGTGTTCATGGCTGGAGAACACCTGTGAGCTGCTTTGACTGCCTTAAGCAGTGACTTCCCTGGGCTGATGTTCTGCTTTTGTGCTGCATGTTTGATTTATAAATCAGTGGGGTTTTTCTTCAGTTCCCTACCTGCTTGCAAAGGCCTCTGGGGGACAGGCAGGGAAGAAATAAATACAAGATTCTGATAGCTGAATAACTGGTACTGAGGGATGTAAAAAGTTTAGTAATAGAAGAAAGCCATTTCCCAAGACAATCCTCTGCATTATGTAAGGAGAGAGAAAAAGAATTGGTAAATAATAGCAGATCAGTCTGAATGGCAGACAGAAATCAGTGGCTCTTACAGCTCTGCATGTTACAGAGGTGATGTGACCTGATGCTGCACATGCCTGTTCCTGTTTCAGCAGTGGACACTGGTGGAAACCTCTGCACTACATTGTGCCTCTCACACTCAGTGATGAGGAACATCTGCGCTGACTTGTGTGTTTATTTCCAGCAAGGTAAAAGTCTCCCAGTCTCAGAATGCCTTCTGAATTAGATCGTAGTGTCAACAGCATAGAAAGTTATCCGTTAAAAAGCAGCATGCTCACCACGTGCCCAGGTACATGTGGTTTCTTAGGTAACAGTGGAAAAGGAAATGTTTCCCACTGGTTTAGATAAAATTTCTGGAAGTATATTTACACAGTTTGAAGCAGAGGGGAAGTAAGTGCTTATCTTGCTAAGGCTGGCGAAGTTGAAAGATTTGTGATGTGCCATTTCCTACACATGAAAATTATTTTGGTGAAAAAGCTGCTGGGCAGCAGCGTGGGCCCTCAAAAGCCAGGCTGTGCAAGGAAGAGTGGAGCAGTCACTGCTTGCTCCCAGTAAGGATATTAACAGGGATGCCTGAATCCAGCCTACCCCTACTGCCTTGCACTTTCTGGTTGTCTGCATGCTTCTTTTCTATCTACAGTGCTTGAAGAAGCTTGGTGTTTTACCCGCCAAAGTTGTCCCCCAGAGTAGAGAAAATGTAAAAGACATTTCCTGTTACACCAAATTTATTCTATTGTATTCTCAGGTTTAGGGGTTTTTTACTAGATAATTGCTATACATTTTTATTTTGGGCGAGTTTTGTTGGGGTTTTTTGGGGGGTGGTTAGTGGGTTTTGGGTTTTATTAGTTTGGGGTTCTTTTGTCAGAATATGAGAAACCTGTTCCTGGATTGTTAAGCAAATATTGTATCTGATGCTTTCCAGAAGTATTTGAACTTTGACAGATGTATTCACTGCCTGTTTTAAAGATGCTCAGCAAGCTTTTGTAGAACATAAAGGAGAGGAAAATTTTCATGTATGCCCTTATCTTGCTCTTATTGAACTCCATGTCATGGGAGTAGCCCTTAACCATAAAAGAATTATGGGAGTATGCTCCAAACAGAGCTTTGGAGATCACCGATTTAATGTTGTTTTATTCTTATTAAAAAATATCTGTTCAAATACCTGTGTATTAATGCACACTGAATTCAGTATAATTAACACTGCTGCAAAAAATCTTAGCTTTTTTCTTTTCTGCTCCTAAAAGTCATGTTTGTAATCCCTGTTCTGGTTTTCAACCATGAATAAACAAATATCAATATTTATTTGATTACTGCCTGTGGCCATGAAACAGGGTTCAAAAGGAATATTGTTAACTCAGACAGCAGATCCACACTGTCTCCCTTTTGAGATTCAGTGCATATTCTGTTATCTTCAACCAGTGCCTGATGAATTGTTGTAGGGATACTTTCCAAATGGGTCATTATTTGCTTTCTTTTTAGAGGAGTTTTAAACTGCAGCTTCAGATGGCTTTTTGGCCCTTTTATTTTTCTTTTTTGGAGCTCTTAGGATGAACTTCCTACTGCCAGTTGGGGAGGGGAGATCTGTAAAACTGTCCATAGTTATTAAGAGTCAAATCAATAAAATATAGTGTAAGTTTGATTTCCATCCAGTGACAATGAGGGCATTAAACAAAGCTATTTCTCCATATCACGTCCTGTGAGCTTCCAACTTCCCTCTTCAGGTCAAGATGTAGAAATATTGTTATTGAACAGAACCAATTATAAATATACACAATGTTCTGCATTGTACAGAAAAGGGGAGCTGGGGTGGGAGGGAAGAAGTTCTCTCTTAGTCTTTAACTCAAGTAACTCATACCAATGTAAAGGAAAGTCTTTCATCAAAATCAAAATAATACTGCTGGCAACCAAAAGTGAAGTGCTAATACACAGGAAAGCATACAGATGTCAGAACTGAACTTTCTTGCTCTCAGTTCTGTATCTCAAAAATAGTTTGTAAGTAATGGATTGTGTTGGTTGGAGAGAAGAATTTGCATGCCTTGTGCTGTAAAGATTAGTGCAGAGATTTTACAGCTCAAATGGGATTCTTTGAGTCTTAAGTGCAGGGGGAACAGTGACTGATAGGATGTGGAATACACCTTTAAGAATAGAAGATGAACAAATACAGAAGTCAAAAATGTTGCATGGAAGGTACCAGGTAAGAAAGAGAGAGAAAAAGGAGTGGAAGTAAAAATGTAAATGGAGATGATAGTCTTGGCTAAATTGAGTGAAAACATTAAGTGGAGTTTTTTAGTCTGAAGCAGATAGGAGTGAGCTGGCTGAGGCTCACAGAAATGTGGCACTGTTAGAATGAGAGACATGCCAGTCACTTGGATGCTACTCACAGTTCTGGTGAGTTTTTTCCTAAGTTTTTAGAAGCATTCAGTATTGAGATAATTTTAAAAAGTATTTCAGCTTGTGCATAATGGTTCTGGATATGATACTTCCAAAGAAAGCTTGAGAACATGATCCAGCTACAATCTTCAGGTTCTAAAAAATAGTGGGCAAAGAATCCTGTCAAACTTTTCTCACTGAAGTTGAGAGAAGCAAACTTAGGGTTTTTTTGGGTGGGGTGTAATATTGCAAATGAAAAAATGATGCTGAAGAACGAGAGGGGAATATCAGGGAGGGTTAAGGTGCAGAGTGCTCTTCTGTTTGTCCAGTTAAGGAATCACTAGAGATAAATGTGATTTTTTGACTACAGAAGGGAAAAAAATGCTCACTTTCTGCTCTTCAGTCTCCAGAGCTTTTTCATTGTGAATATTCCTTGGAATATGCTACTTTGGTGAAAAGGGGAAGCATTTTTTTGGTTTTTATGTGCCTGTTAAGGTATTAAAGGCTTTGCTTTCCCTGACTCCTGCTGTCGTGCTCTATTTGCACTGTCTGTGTCAGGTGGCAGAGGCTGTTGAGGCTGAGACACGCAGGCTTTTATGGAATCTTGGAGAATGTTGTTTTCCTGAGATGCTTTCAGACATGCCAAACTGTGGATCTCAACTGGGCAGAACCTAAGAGCAAAAAAAGAACAGATTACATAGCAGACCCTAACTCGCACCTGTCTGCAGGAGAATGGGGCCACTGGGTCCTGCCACTGCACAGTGTCAGCATGGCTCTGAGCTGGGGTCACTTCCCAGCACGCTGTGAATCCCAGCTCCTGCTCAGATTTAGCTCATGTTCAGCTGTTCAGCTCGGGAGGACAGAAAAAAAGAGAGCAGCTTGTTCTCTACAGCAGGAGGATAAATCAGTGGTGCTGCAGAACGAGCAGCTACAGCCTGTTCAACATCAACAGCCACAACCAGCACATGTCAAACAGAAATTTAGGCTGAAGAAATGTGCTGCCTGCTGTAAGGAAGCACAGCCAGGGGGGCCCTGTCCAGCCCTGAGTCTCAGCTGGAGATGGGCACTGCTGCAGAATGGCTCAGAGCGAGGGCAACGAGAGGTGCTGGTGCAGGATGAACATCCCTGCACAGGATTGCTGCTGTGCTTCGCCTTTTTAAGGTCTGGCTCAGCCCTGCCACTGGTGACAACAGCACTGAAGGCTACCCTGAGCTGTTTTGTGCTGCCTGGTAACCCTGGGCATTGAGGCAGAGGTTGGGACTGCAGTTTACAGTTGTGGCAATATTCTCACTGCCTGCTCCCCGTCCTGTCTGATGCACACGCCTGAGCTGCTTTGCATTAGTGCTGTTACAGCCACACAGAACCAGAACCTGTGACCACTGCATAAAAACACACCCGTGGAAAATGTTCATTTAAATACTATGGAAAAGTGCTAAATAGCTACACTTGCTGTTTTGTCTACACAGAAATGAAAGCTGAAAATATTGTGTCGAGTACTGAGAGCTGGTGCTGTATGAGCTCTTTTATTGGTTAAAACTGAATACATGAAAAATGTTTTCTTCTCATACCTTTCATTAATCCGGCTCTGCATTTTTGCAGACAACACTGAATCAGAGAAGCAAGATGCCTGCAAAGATCATATTATAAATTCTCATCATATTTCTTCTTTGCTTTTTATTGCTTCCTTACTTGGCTTGATATTTTCGTATGAATAAAGTACAGTACCAACATCAAGTTGTTCTCACACAGGTTTACAAAGTAAAAAAAAAAAAGCCACTTGATAAATATGCTGGAAAGGTGAAGGAAAATATTGGAAGACAAGTTACAAATGGAATGGATTTTACATTTTTTTCCTCTCCTGTCTTGTTCTTATTCAGAAACAGATGCATTGGTCAGTTTTGTTAATAGGTCCAATAGCTGCTAATGCAATGCAGGATTTCCTGATGTATGAGATCAATTTTCTTCCTGTGCTAAGGTAAAATGAAGAAATTATCAGTGTACATACTAATTTTCTTTAAGTGGTAGTGTGATTTTTTTTTTTTGTCTTGCCAGATCTGATTCTGACTCAGATCACAAGACCAAGTCATTAACTGTTCTGTCCTTGAGAGAAAATCATCCACAGGGAATAAATACTAAAGAGCTCATAGTTACTCCCATATAAGCATAGTTAGGCTGCATTAGCTTAGTTTCAAAAGGCTGTCTCAGAGAGAATCTGCTATGAATTTGTGCATTTTCCCCATCTCTCTGGTGTTTCATTCTTGTCTTCCCTTCAGTTGCCTCAGCCAGTTCTGTTACAAATATCCACGTGTGATAGAGAAACCGAGGTTACGTTATGGACCAATATCTAATGCTCATCTGTATCCTGTGGGCCTTCAGAACAGAATCATAAAGATTTTGAATCAGTAAATTTTCATATCTAGTAAGAGTTTGATGCAGCTCTGCTAAGGATTTTTAGAAGAGTCTAGGGGATAAAAATATGAATAATCCAAAGTGCTAATTGAAATGTCATTTGTTTAGAATATATGGTTTGGGTTCTCCTCATACTTTGGATGAGAAAGGTTTTATTTTTTGCTTACGTGCTTCTAATTGTATGGGGTTCCTTTGTTTGGGTTTTTGTGTGTGTGGAAGCAACATGAATAAGTTTTTGCAGAAGATGTAACAGGTTCAGCATTACCTGTCAGTTTATGCTTGAAATGAATGTGGGCTACAGCATTTTCTTTGTGCTTAAAGCTTTCAAGGGTTCAGAGTTTGAAACTGGTTCAATTGCTAATTGATGATGCGTAAAATTGTACTATAAAACACCATACAAATTTCCTTACAAACATTCAATTAGGATAAAGTATTTTTCAGAGCTTTGCTGTGTAATGAATCTTATGCTGGATCTTCTTCAATCTTAACAGATCTGATTGTGTATTATCTCAGTTGAGTAATATTTTCTAGAAAGTCACAGTTTCTTTTGTTATGGGGTATCTTCAGGAGGTGTTAAGGGAGTGTGGGTACCTACCTAAGCCCTGTGTGAGAGGAGAAAATACAAATTATGTCCTGTGTGACCCTGAGGTGTCCCCACAACTCCAAATGTTCTCAGCCAGGTACAATCTGTGCATTGCTGGCTTATTGCAAGGCAAGGTGGACCAGACACCAGGTCCACATTCAGACCTCCCTGATGCTCAAAAATGCTGAGTTTTGCAGTGGTTGTGCTCATCTCTAATCTCTACAGACTCCATAATATGTCCACAATACTCCACAGTATTTTCTGTTAGCACTGACAGGAAGCAAACCTGGGAGGAACTCATTCCATGCCAATGCACTGAAAGAGAATAAGCAAACCTCAAAAGTTGTTTTGGTGTAAAGTATAAAAAGGGAAGTCTCTAAGTGAGTTTTATTTGGTTTGGAAGATTTGCATTTGATTTTTACTCTTAATTTAATGTTGCAGAATGCTGAGAGAGTTCTAAACAGTTTTAGTTTAAATTTACCAGTTTCTGTTGTCCTTAGTGGGCAATGGCTTAACCAGTGGGGAAGGTTTGCCAAAAATAGAAACATAGATGGTCTGGTTTAAACTGAGTGGGGGACAATTGTTTCTTTGCAGAAATATGTTGAAAATCTTCAAACACCTTGCTTAATCTTGGAAAAAAGCATTTGTTTAAAAGTTTCTGTTTGAAATGTTCCTGGCCATAGAATTTTTGTTTTTTCTACCAACACCAGGAGTATCTCTGAAACCAAATCCATTCTGAGGTATCACATGGATACCCATGGAGGTTGTGATCCCATTCAGGTTTTATGGATAAATTATTACTGCTAAAGCCCTTGAATGACTTCTGCAATGAAGTCCAATGTACGTGGTTTAAAAAGGAAGAGAAGCCCCTGCTGTGAAGCCCTGCAGAACTGCTTGAATGGGGAGCAAAAGATGAGTTTCTTTTTGAGCAGAGGTTTTATTGACTCTTCAAGCTGATAGAAGTAGAAAAAGGAAATAACATTGGAGAGTTCCTGAATATCTTTCTGTAAAAAACTGAAGGATTCTGTAATGAAAGGTGACTTTTCTCAAATTTGGCCATTTCAGTGTTGCTCTGACATTAAACATGTTGTGCTGAGTGGCAAGCACGGTTTACAACATATTTAATCAAAACACAAAATTCTCCTGGTACAGTTGGAGTACAAATGTCTACCCAAAAAAAAAAAAAAGCTATTTAATTGCCTCTTTTTATTCAATACATAACTTGCAAATCAGTATAGAAAGAGAGATGGAATATTAATTTTCCTGCTTGATCTTTTCTACTTTATTGGAATATCTTGTTTAACTTCCAGAAATAGCAAGTGTCTTCAAGAATAAAATACTCCTTCTGTTAACATAGGGCTCATGACAACCTGCTAACCCTGGAAATTTAAGATATGTTATCTAACAGTTGTAAGTGGTGACAGAAGAATATTTCTATTCTGTTTTTTGTCATATGCCAAACACCTCTGAAAGAAAGGGGTATTTCAGTCTTTAGAGCTAAAAACCTCTCATTGAAATTTCTGTTGGAACTTCTGTCAAAGGTTCCAGAATTTATTTTTTTATCTCTGTAGGCTTTTTGATTTAATTTTTCGTGCGGATTTATTGATTGATTGATTGATTTGGGGGTGTGGGTGTGATTTGTTTGTTTTCCCCCAGGGTGTATTCATTCCAGAGTTGGTGCCTAAATGCCTGCTCTGGCACAATTATAACAGTTTAGTTCACCATTTCCTGTGCACCTGCTGAAGTGTCTCAGAGGTGATCTCCCATTTGTGGCCACTGAGTGCATCCCCTCCTTGCCCTCCTGACCCCTGCTCCTGCCCCAGCTGTGTCTTTCTTAAACTGTTCTTGTCTTTCCAATAAGAACTTACTGGTTCTTGATCATATGTTTATGCTTTAGTTCTACTTTTTCATCATTGTTACTCTTTTGGTCCTTCCCCTGCCTCTGTTGCCTCAGGAAATCGGTTGGATGGAATTTTTTTCTGTGCATTTATTTAATAACATTAGATTCTTATGTTCTAATTGCTTTGAGTCTCCTCATCAGTCTTTATAATTCTGTGTTATAATTTTATTAGTATCATGCTTATTAACTTAATTTTTGGCTTTGTTTTTCCCTCCCTTTTCTTTCTCTAGCTTTCCTCCCCAGCCTTTACCGCTGCACGTGATTTGGTCGTTTCCAAAATTTTTTCATTTCGGAGGTGGCTGTTCTTGTCCTGCCTACTTTTGCCTCTTTTTGATGTCATAATATTGCCAAGCCATTGTTAGTGATGCCTCACAGTTTACATTTCAACAGTTTTTTCAATACTTTGCATGTGGATCAGTTCATGAGTATTCACAAATCATCACCAGAGAGACACACGTGCACGCACCTCCAGAGCCCAGGAAAATATGTCAGCTGAAACATTAGCAATCTGTTTAATCAGCACTGCAGCCAGGGCTCATCTGAGGAGCAGAAATTGAAGGTCTCCAAGTGAGCAGTAAATTCTGCAGCACTGAATGCTCCTAAAGAATACAAAATGTAGCAAATTAAGGGCACCAAACTAAATTTACGGCCGGCGTTAACAAATGGACTGGGTGAAAACTGCTTGGAAATTCAATATCCATAAAAAAGGGGCTCAAAATGCTCCATCTGAGCAGGAGGCAAGCCATGAGCACTGTCGGGGCAGCAGTTGGTGGCTTTCATGTGCTCACTGTCCGTTTTGTGCAGTGAATTGGCTACTCATGAGTAAAGTGAGCATGCTAAAAGAGGGGGAACAGTCCTGAATGTTAAATTTACTTTGCTTTTGCTACAAATGATCTGGAAACAGTCGTGGTGCATTGAGACTCTCCCAAGAGTGGGATCCTATGGATGTCATGGGCAATCAGTGCAAGCACTGGGACACGAATAGTTCCTGGTAATCCAATTCTCATGCGAACACACATTTCCATAAACCAAAGGGCTGGGGAAAAGGAAAAACAAAACCCAGAGCTAATTCTATGAACCGTTTGCTAATTAAAGATCCAACTCAGGCTGCTCCACTGTCTACTTCATCGCTGTGACCTAATTTGTTCCTGAAAGAAAGACAAACAACTTCCTTCAGGGTGTTGTTTTTTTTAGTGGCAAAGGATCTCAGAATTATATGAGTTCTTCAAAAAATTGAGACAACCAACAGCTCTGGAATATTATTGTCTGGTTTTTGTGCACCCATATATTTTCTCTAGGAATTCTATTGGCACACAGATCAATGCAAACTCCTAAACAGATTTAGTAAATAAAAAAAATACACACAATGGATTGCTGCAGTTTTGGGGGAATAGTTGAGCAAACAGGTCTTGGAAGTTTAAGGGTCACAGTTTGGCTTGTTTCCAGTGCCAGGAGCACTTGCATTACAAGTTAATTTAGAGGCTTAGCTGCTGAAATAACATCATCATGCTGGGCTTGGGAATTTTCTTCTTCTTATTAGATGTTACTGATTTTTCAAAAGGCAAACACACGAAACAACCTGTCCCGTGGATTTATTGTACTCTGTCATGTGTGGTCTCCAAAACAGGGCTTTCTGAAGCTTCTTTGCAAGAGCACTTTCATTTCTGCTCCCGCTGAGTCAGCAGCAGTTCAGCTTCTCCAGGGTGAGAGAATGACAACTAAATTTTTTACTGGCTACAGGTGTTTATGCTTATTTTACCCTAAAGCATATGAAGCCCTGCTAGCAATTCAAGGCAATTAACACTTTTCAATGCAAACACTAATGCAAACGTTTGTATTCAGTAATTAGATCTTCTTCCAGTTCTCCCATAATAAAGTAAAATGTTCCTGATAGCTGCCATTAGTACTTCCTAACTTTTCAAACCTGAACGGTGTCACTGTTAATTGTTTAAGAAATGCTACTCTGATAAATTTGTTTTTATTTCAGACTAAGAATTCCGTTTTATTCCTGTGAAATGGTATTGTTTTGGTTGCAAATGCATGCTCCTATGGTCTACACAGCTCTGGGAAATCTCTCAAAGTTTCTTTCATTGCTCCTCTTGGTTGAATAATAGGGTCCTCTCTGCATTTTTCCTGGAAAGTTTTGTCCTTTTTTTTCCTTGAAAAAAATGGCAAATCTCACAATCATCAGCATCTACAAAAATCTTTATGTGAATTTTTTACTGTATTCATGTAATATGAAAGAATCAAAGTAAAAGTAAATATGAGCAGCAGAAAGAAATTTACCACAGAAAAAGAGACATTAGTTACTATGGAAAATTACTTTAAGAACCCTTTCTGAGCACTAAACCTTCATGGTTCTTTTTCTTAAGTACCTGGGGAAGAAACTCTTTGGTCTGATTTAAGGTAGTTTATTCTTGAGTGGCTGATAGAAAGGGCAGTGAATTTGGGTTTTCTGTCCTTTCCAGTTCATTCTTTGGTGCAATTTTAATAATCATTTAATGTAAAACAAGAGAATATCTATCCATGCTGAATGTAAGCCTGCATGTAAGGCTGCTTTGCGCCCTAATTGTACATTCTCTGTTCCATGCCATACTCTGTGGTTCCAAATTTTACATTTTTTTCCTTAAGACGCTCAGCACAAGCTTGAAATGAGCACAGCACATCCTTGCCCTTTCCTTGGTCAGGAGACTTTGATCATTTTGCTGTAATGGGTTCCATTCCCGATACAATATTTCTTGGCTCCTGGTCATTAACAATGCCTCAGGCAGTGGTTTAGGAAGATTGTTAGCGGAGCCAACACTGGGTGTTAAGGGTAGGATGTGTGCAGTGCAAAGTGCTGCAATGGCAGTGAGTGAACTGTAATTTAGGTGGTGTTGAACTCCTTTAGGTTTAAACACTCTGAGTACACTGGGCAGACACAAACCATCCCGGTAGGCTGCTCAGGTGAGGCTAATGACTTCTTTCACAGAAGTTTGGTTTTGTTAATAAAACAAAAATTTCAATATTTAGAAAAAAATATTATCTCTTAATAACCCTCAGAGAAGAGGATTTTGAGAATCCTAGAGTTGGTTGGTTTATTCCTGTTTCTTTGCAATGGGTCCATTAGCTAGATCTTGATATGCTTGCTTACATTTTTTAATATTCATTTCAGTTGGTGACCCAGACTGTTAAGATGCGAAAGTACAGTTTCATTAAACCGAAGTATGCATAACTTAGAGGCAGCTTACATTGATGATTAAGTGAATTTGCAAATGGAAAGAGCTCTAAGCTTAATGCAGACAGATAATAATACAACATGAAGAAAGGGTGAAAGGGTAGGAGAAGGAAGGACAGAGGTCAGCTTGAGCAGAAAAAAAAGAAAAAGATTGAATGTTTCCAAGTTCACTGGTGCAGAAGGAAAAACCAGATATTTCAATTTCAAGTGCAAGATGGTCTTTAATGAGTATAGAATATTTCAGAATCTGTCGTTTAACTGATCTGAGACAGACACTGCTCTGACTTTTTACAGTTACAGCACTATTGGAATTTGCTAATTAAGTCTAGAGTGACTTTGGAAAGGTTTGCAGGGAAGCTCCCTGTGGTGAGAGGTCTGTGCCTGTAGCCATCAGTGGAAGCTCCACTGCACAGAGCACTGGTGGTGCTTCTAAAAGGAACATGAAGAAAACTTCTGCCCATTCTCCCTGGAGAGGAGAAGGCTCTGGGGAGAGCTCAGTGCAGCCTTTTATGTGTGAAGAGGCTCTTCAGAGAGATGGGGAAAGGCTTTTACCAGGGCCTGTGGTGAGAGGAGAAGGGACATGGCTTTAAACTGAAAGAGGGTGGGCTTAGATTGGACAGGAGGGTGGAATTTCTCAGAATGAGCGTGGGCAGGCCCTGACACAGGGTGCCCAGAGCAGCTGGGGCTGCCCCTGGATCCCTGGCAGTGCCCAAAGCCAGGTTGGACATCGGGGCTGGGAGCAGCCTGGGACAGTGGAAGGTGTCCCTGCCCATGGCAGGGGGTGAGATGTGATGAGCCTTAGGGTCCCTTACAACCGACATCAGCCCATGATTCTAAGAAAAGTGCCTTCTATGATGATTAAACAAGGCTGGCATTTCTGTTCCTCACTGAGATTTGCTGGTTTTATTTTGGTAGCTTTGTGCCACCTGTGAAAGGGCTGTCTCCTACCATGGTGTTTAGGGCATGATTGCCTAAGTGTGCATCTACTCAGGCGCTGCTGTGAAAAGGAGTTACTAGAATTCCAAAACTTAGCAAGGGCATCATAAATTGCAGTGAATCATAAGAAAAGGATGACAATTTAACTTGCTTGGCTTGAAATTTGATAAGAAAATGACTAGAAATAGTACAGGACTCTTCTATTTAAAAATATTAGCTTAGCAACATACCTAGGTGTAAAACCAAACAAAATTTAGTCATTCAAAAAGCATTTAACAGGTCTAATTGGAAAGCAGTATCAAAATGGATTTTTTCAAACTTGTGAGACAGTGTTTATCACAAAGAGCAGAGGAGACAGTCAGCAGGGCATTGATTCTATCCCACTTTAGCTGTGCTAGGATAATGACTAGTCGATGTTCTAATAAAAAAGTTTGAAAATAAAATGCAAGTGAGTACGAAAGCTGTAAGCATTTAAAATTGTTCTTAATGATGTAGCTGCAGTTTCTGTTACTGGAATAGCTCTTGCTGATTTATATTGGTTTCTGCTCAGATGGTTGTCTGGTTACAAATGATGTTTTCATCTACACAGAATTAAGGATTTAGAAATAACTTTTCAAATTAGCCTAATTAAATGTTTATTAAATTTTTAATAACTATCACAACAGCTTGGGTTTTGCCTGAGGTTTTTGAACAAAAAGTGCCTCACCCTTTTAAAAAGGTTAAGAAACTGAGGGAAGGAAATGTTAAATAACTTGTTTAAAGTCATTGAGCCCAGATCTTTAATTTGCTGGCCCATGCTTTATTTTAGCACACAGTTACAACCCAATCCTGTGGTGATAATATTTCATTCAGCTGGAGATGGACTACAGTCTCAGAGAAAAAAAAATTTGGTGTTTCATATTTTGGGGGGCAGTTCATATCCATTTAACAGCTTCTCTTCCTGCTGTCACTTTAAAATGGGTGAAAAGAACATGGATTATTCCACAGGAGGCCGTACTAGTCACTTGTGATATGGTTAGATTTTCTCCAGATGTTTTTTTATCTCATATTTAATTCTCTTTGCTTTTTATTATAGAAGTAAATGGTGTAACAGACTTTTCACACCAGGTCATTTTTCCAGTTACGATCTGTTGAGCATTTGGCATTATATGCAGGTAGGAGAGTAGAGATGTCTTACTTCTCCTCTGTAACTGTTGTCCTTAGCAAACTTTTGTGATGGACTTTGTTACAAGATTTTTGAAAGAAGTCAGATATTTTTATAATGTTTCAGGGAAAGAAACCTGTGTGAGGAGAGGAGCAAAAGTCCCTCAGGATCTAGAGAAAAACTGCCACTTCCTTCTTCCATGTAAAATATGTAGAGAGAACTAAGACTAAACAGAGACTGAGATCAATCTATTGATCTGTTTTCTGTTTCAGACCAGGAAGCTATTAAATTTGGGTTCTCAGAGTTCATTTGAATATTTTATTAGTATCTTGACAGTTTATTTGTATCCTGGATGAAACAGGCAAACCACTGTTAATGGAGCCCAGTCTGGCTCTGGAGTCCTGCTGGTGAACCCTACATGACTTTATTCTAGTGTTGCTTGTTTTAATACTTCTATCTCTGTCCTTGCACCACTGATTGGAAGCTGAAATAGCACTTATCCTACACTCTTTACAGAAAAAAGATAAAAACTTTCATTTTTTGGTAGTTTCCCTAGCTGCTTTTTTATTTCACTTTTTTTTTTTTTTTCAGGAGACTTTGATTCTGTCACAGACTCTGAGCTTCTATATGCTTAAAAACACCATTTTGTTCCTTGGTTAATTGCTTTCTCATGCTTTTTAAACTTTTAATTTCCATCATTCTTTAATCTGCTGTCACTTTGCATATTGTCCCCTCTCCAAGTTATTTTGCCTTAAAAGACATGTCCTTTGGGACTAGTGGGCCTTACTAGGACAGGCAATTATTGCTTGGATGTGGTGCTAGTTGCAGACAGATTAGTTCAGGGATGAGTTCAGAAGCTGTGAAAACTATGCCTTAGAAAAAATGGCCTCAAAAATCAACAGCTTGGGGTTTTTGGGACCGAAGAACATTTGCCTTCCCAGAGAAAAGGGCTTCTGGATTTAAACAAAACAAGCAAACAAACAAACTCCTCTCTAAAAAAAAAACCAAACCCAGGCAGCCAATAAAACAGACAAAACCCTGCTTTGGTTGAGCTGAAAAAGCTGCAGAGGAGAAATGTGTGGCCAGGAACTCAGAAGCAGAGAAGTGAAGTGAATTTAGTGGGCTCAGAGGGGAAGGGCAGGACAGGGATGGCACAACTCTGCTGCCATTCCCGGGGAGCTCTGTCACCCTTCATCCCCAGCTGGACTCCGGCCAGGGCTGAGCAGGGACTGCGTTCTGGGCCAAAAGGATTTAAAACAGTTTTGTTGAAATATCATATCAAAAATACTCTCCAGATTAGACTAGAATATGTTGATAAACCTTTAAAAGGGGGGGCAGGGGGAAGGGGCAGTTCTCTACCAGTGAGGCTAATTTCTCTGGCTAGGGTTTCATAGAGAAGCAAAACTTTGTATATACAGATTTTGATACACAAATGGAAATATATTCTCTGATATGTAGCCTGTCTTTACAGATGGAGGCTGCTCACCTGCTGCAGCAATGTCTGCCTGCATTTATTCCATTAGACACCTGAATGTGTCAGAGGAGTTTGTGCTGTCTTTCCTTTTCACTGCCATTTATCCAAACTTCCTCTACAACAGAATCCTTCCTCTGCTACAAGGCACAGGCATGCGAAGATAGGTAATTAGAAAGTGTCCTTGCTTTTGTGTAGAAAACCTTATTCTGCAGTTATTGTTTTCAATTAGAACAGAAGGTAGTCTGTGAGGGTTTCTCTCCGGTATTAGCCTCAGTTAGGATTAAAAGGAATTCTGTGTATCTCCTCCTGATTCCCCTGGCTTCAAACTGGCACAAAGGTCTGGCTTCCTGCTAATCCAGCCAGAGTCACTGTTGGCATGCTGCTGACTCCAGTTTTTGTGCCTGGCATAGTCCTGTTCACTTAAACTGTGTGGTGGTTTATCTTTTATCTCCCACGAGTTAATGTTTTCATCTCTTAAAACACCAGCTCCTGGAATAAACAGGTTTAAGCCTGAACATCAAGTGATGAATCAGCTTGACTGTTTGTTATTTATCTTTACTTTTCAAATTATTTCTTAATTTTAGATGGATGTTTCATGACTTGAAGTTTGGGCATGGCAATACTGCAAGGATAAACACTGACCTGTCTTCTTACTGTGGTAAAACTCATCCCACTCAAGTGGCTGATGTCAGGCTTAGAGGAAAAATACTGTACTGGGTTGTGCTTGGTCCATACCTGTACAATTCCCTTGATACACTAATAGCTAAAGTTTTCTTTTTGTGTTAGCTTCTTGTGTTAAGACTTTTGTCAGTGCAGGTGGTATATTTACAGACTGACTTGCCTAACTGTAGCTTTGGTGATTGTTTATTTAAGTCCACATAAACTGTTTTATCAAATGAAAAACTCTTTTTGACATCCTTTGGATGAGGATGGCCTTGTGGAATAGCTCCAAAGGAAAAGAATCTGGTCATTGAAATGCTAACAGATCCATAACTTTACTCCATTATTATCTAAATCATTTTGTAGATATTCAGCACAGTGTCTTTTCAAATCACTTTGCGAGCTGATTTTCCCAATGCACAGGATCTTGATGAAAAGAATCAATTAAGCCTGGAAAGCTCCAATGGTATAAATATCCTTAGTAAATAAATTGTTATTGTATTAGATAAAACATGCTGATTTAAAACAGTTGATAAAGCCTATCTCTAGTCCGTGGCATATTCTCTGGAAAAACTCCCAGATTTCATGGAATGAATAATGCATGAGTATCTCTTTATGTGATTGAGTTGACTGCTCAGGATGTATCTGAATATTCTGCTGTTTGATTCTGATTTGTTCTCTATCGAGAGCTCCCTCCCCAGCGCCTCCCGAGGCAGGGGAACGGCGCTGGATCTGCTCTCCCTCGCTTCAGCACATTGTCTGCACATTAGACAGCATCCCTGATGAGAGCAAGATTTAATTTTGAAGGTATAGTCATCATAAAATCAAAGGGGTGAAGTGAGGAGATCAAGGCTGTTCTGGGATGTTGGTGTAGTTCCTCCTGTCAGCCGCCCTGTCAAACTGCAGATAATCCCCTCTCTTCCCTTCCCAGTGCAGGATGCTGGCTGTGCTCTCAACATCTTCAGGTGTTGGTGCTGCTGGTTAATTCCTGCCCCACGGATAGCTTTGTATCTTCTTCTTTTCTCTAGAATCAAGTGTGAGCATTTAGGTTTGCAGCCGCTGCAGTGTGCCAGTATAAACCTGCACGTTATCCAAACGTCTCACAATAAGTACTTCTGCAGCAAAGTGTACTTACTTGAAGACTTTCTTAGGGGCTTGCCCTGAGATCCATATTAAGAGAATTCTTTAAAATTCAGGGTTAATTCTAATGCTAAAATCAGTGAGGATAAGGGTTAAAGGATCATTTGGCACCTATCACATTTGGTTTTTTTAATTACCCGGGTATGGGAGGGGAAGCAACTTAGGAAAGCAAAAACATGGTGGACCAAGAATGCAAGGTAAGAATATAAAGTAAGATGAAAAGTAACTTAAATAATATAAATCAGTAGATTATAAAGATGAAGAGACAGAGAAGTAAATCAGAAAGGATGTACTGACATTGTGGGGGTAAAATGAGTGAAAATGCATGGATGAACATAGGGGCATTAGGGAAACATGATTAAAGAGGTGGAAAAGCATAAAAAATTGCAAAACTAGGAGATATTAATTCCAAGAAAATGGGATAAAATTGCTTGTGACAGAAATATGAGGAGACTAACACAAAACTAAAGCTGGCAAAATGCTGGAAAAAATAACATTCAGGTATCTAAATAAATGTTCTTGGTTTCACTCCCTTTCTCCTGTTGTTTCTTTCTACCGACTGTCAAAACACGGAGCTGAACCAGGGTGAACGTGAGGGTGTGTGAGGGTGTGTGCAGTTGCAAAGTGTTTACTGCGGGGGAGGTATGGACAAGGCAGGCAGTGCATGACTTATTTTGTGACCTGTTTGTGTAACGCCTCTGGAAGTTTGTATATTGCATTTCACAGACTTGAGTAAAATTCAGTTTTTCTTTAAAATATTTGAAATTTATCAAATGGAATTTAAAAAATTCAGAGAATCTACGATAACTGTAAAATCATAAGTGTGTCCTTACCTGCAATGTAGCATGTCCATACCTCCAATATTTTCTAATTATGCTTTGTAATTTATTCACTGTGGTCTAAGGAGTAAGCCTTAAAGCCACAAATAAAATAAGGGGGGACATCAGTAACACTTGAAGATGGCAGAAGCAAGACTTGGAAGGTCAGAAAGGAAAAAGCCTGAACAAACAAAAAGCCCCCATCCTGTTCCCCACATCCACGTAAGTCATTTCACTTCTGGGAGAAACCGTACAAAAGCCAGCCTGGCTATTACCAGGGGAGAAGTTATTCATGAGCATACAAGTTTACTAGGTCAGGCCCCGAATCAACAAGGCAGTGACTGTGAAAGACAGTCCAGAGCCAGAGAGTGAGGAGGAAGGTTAATGAGAAGCACTGGAAAGGCGTTCATTAAAGTGGAAATTGAAGTCACCCTGGCTGAGAGGAGCGAGCTCGGATGGAAGAAAGCGAGCTTGGCTCTCAAAGTCAGGAGGAAGGTTAGCTGGGAAGTCAGGGGAGCAGCTCCTGCCTGGGCAGGAGCTGCCAGGGCTGCTGAGTGGCAGCTGAGCAGCAGGGTCTCCCTCGGAGCCGGGCTGATGTGCGCTGGCTGCGGCGAGCGCCGGGGCTGGGAGCGCAGGCAGGCTCCGGGCCAGGGGTCCTGCACTGCCAGGCACACCTTCAGAGACTCTGAAGCCATGAGAACAACCTGATCTTTCCACAGAAACTGTCAGGGGGTTTGGTCCGGTTGGTTTTGTTTGTTTTGGGGGTTTCTTGATTTGCAGCAAAAGGAAAATTACTGGCGATACAAGGCTATCACACTTAAATAGAAACTTTGGTAGGATCTTCCCACTTATTCTTGCCTTTCGGGATTCTGAAGCTAAAATAGCATTCTACCACATCAATTTTTACATCCAATTGATGTGGAAGCTTTGAATATTCAATTGGTAGTAATGTGTATTTTCAACATTTGCAGCCCTAGTGCCATAACATATCCTGGAAATGAATTTATCGGTTTTTCTCCCAAGCCCTTTTACTCATTGTGGCAAACTGACAGAAGACCTGCATGATTCAATCATGTTCACTGCCTTTGTCACTTATGCCACTTCTTTAAATGTTGTTGTTGTTATTATTATTATTATTATTTTTGCAGGGTTTCAGTTCTGTATTTCTGGGAAGGCATGGAGCAGGCCCCATGCCTGGGTGTGCAGCAGCCTGCTTTGCACACCATCACTGCTCTCTTTGAGGGAAGCACTACGGAGTTAAAATTTCCTTTAGCACGTTCTTGAGTTTCTATGGAACACAGAAGCCTCAGTGGGTCAAGAGGTTGTCTCCTGAAAAAGACAAGTAGCATCAGCTGTTCTGCAACAGTTCTGGTCTCTGCCTCTGCGTTGGATTTGATAGAAACTCTGAAAAGCTGTAAGGGTACAGAGAGTTTGCTGGTTATTTGTGAGCTTTGTCTGCAAGGAAACCCATTCCCTGCCCTTCCTCTTATTACTAAAAGTTGGAATGTCAGAACTGACAGCCTGGTAAATGCTGGGACAGCGTGTCAGGAAAAGGAAATGTTGTGGAAGAAACAAGGCACAAATAATGCACAGCAGGTCACCCAGTGAAAACAAATGGCAGCAGTGGAGAAAACGCTCACACAGGGAGCCTGTGCTGCCTTCCTGTGCTGGTGCTGTTGGTAAATAAACAGCTCAGGGCTCCTGTCTTTGCTTCTGAGGGTGGCTGGCTACTGTTAAAATATTTAAATTGCAGATGAGCCCTGCTGTAAATGTTACCCTCTGAGCTGAGTGTGTTCAGTTTATCTGTGTGGAGTGGCCTCCACAAAGCCTGGGGTTGTGTCATCATCAGAGGTTGTGCTTGGGAGTTTGGGATTTCCCCACAGAGATCCCGGTGGGTGCTGCCCAGCAGAGACAGAAAGCTGTGTCTGCCTTGGCACTTCGTGAGGTGGAATAAAGGGAAAACGATTCATTTCACTCTGTAGAACTTGCTTTGTGGCAAACTGTGCAGGTACTAATCCTGGAGGTGAGAGGAGGGGCAGGGTCGTGGTTGTTGGGAAGAAGAGAGGGAAGGGTTGGTGTCTGGGAAGCAAGAGCTCTGCAGGAGAAGTGGATGTGCCAACAGCAGTCATGAGCCCTGGCTGTGATGGGCTGCGCCAGGGCTGTGCCTGGATCTGCTCCGTCCTCGGGACCCAACGGCCAATTGCTTTGCTGTAAAATGTGAATATTTTGTCAGCTTGGTCTCTTTTTTCCAAACTTTATTACTTTTAAGGGTTATGTTTCAGTTTTATTGCTGCACATTCTCCACATTGTCTTGAATTTATCCCCTTTTTGCCCTCTGAGGCTAAGAATTCTCGACACAGAAAAAAAATCTCACCCACCTCAGGATGTTTCTAGAAAGAATAATGTCAGCCAAATCCTGAAAAGTGCATGTATTTCTCAGATGACTGTTCTCAAGCATTTTTAGGATGATTTCTTCCTTCATACTCTGCCCATCCTTCTGTTTTCTCCAGGACTGGCTCTCAAGTTTCCAAAGTGGGGCATAATCCTACATAATCCCAGTTCTACCAGTGCCTTGGGACCAGCCTCTGTCCCTGTTGAGGGGAGATCTGACACCCAGCCCGTTCTGCAGCCCAGATGCTGCTTCAGCCTTGTTAACCTCATTGGATAAAAATGCTCCTTTGGAGGTAAAAATAAGTAAGCACTTCTTGAAAGATTGACTGATGGAAGCAGGGCTGTGCTTCTGGAGGGCACGCACTGAGGTTTTTTTACTGAAACGCAACATTTTTGTGTCCTGTTTATATCACTTAGCTTACCCAACATCAAAAACAATTACAGCAATTATGGAAGACCTTGACTTTTTCCTTAGGGAAATGCTGTGCAAGAAAACTCTGGTTATGTCTTGGGGTTTGTTTCTGTCTCTCTTAAAGCTAATATTTAGCATTTATCCTAGAGGAAACAACTGACAAAAATGACGGGTATCTCCCCAAAGCATGTATTTACTGTATCAACTGAATTTAAATTTCATGATTTCGTTTTCCTGAAGTCTTTCTTAGGATCAGTCATTTAAAAAATCCCTGATCTTGGTTTGTCACATATGGAGCTAAAAGAAGAATTATGAGAAGGCAGAGAAAGAGGTCTCACACAAGAAGCCATCCTCTTCCCACTCCAAGAGCCATCCTCTTGTAAGGAAAGGCATTCTCTTGCAAGGGGGCCCAAATCTTGTTCATTGTTTGGACAAGAACTAGAGCTGTCAGTCATCATTTGTCAAAATTCTTCTCTCCTGTGAAGGGGCCACGAGTTCCTGTTGACTGCCACAGAGTGGAACCTCATCTGCAGCGTGCAAAGATGAGATAATGAGATTCTCTTGACTTGCCCTGAACTGGGGTTGCTGTGCACGATTCGAGAGGAGTTTTCATTACCTTCCTGGGAATTCTGAAGCTGCAGATTTGCATGTTAATAGTAACATTTTACTTTTAAAATGTGCCTTTTTAAGGGAGTTTCATGTTTAAAATTGTGAAAGAGAAGCCGCCATCTTTCAGCATCTCACATTGACTTGGTGACTTCAGAGAAAATTCAGTTTACTTCACAGTTACAAAGATGATTTCTTTCTCTTTTAAGTTAACATCTCTCAAAAGCCTGTGTCGAGATCAGGAAAGTGAGCCAGAATCTTGCCAGCCAAATCTATCCTTGGTTGAACTTCTGAATCTGTACCAAGAATTAAAAGTTGCACTGATTTTACTTTCCAATTTGATTTTTGTCTAACAACTCTGTTAGTGTGTTATCCAGACCAGAGTCTGTCTTTAACTCAGAGCTTTATCAGATCTAAGAGGCCAGGAGTGGGGAAGGGGCAGGGAATGGGTTTTGCAAATCTCAAGGAAAACATAAAAAGCTGTGAATTGGAATGTTCAGAGGGAGCCAATGTAGAAGCAAAGATTTCTTATACTGATTTTTAAACCTGAACAACTTCTTATGAGCACTGAGAGTGCAAGAGGTTACAGAAGTGATTTAACACCCAGAGCCTAATTTTGGGGCCTTTTCACATCTTTGTCAGTGTGCTTGAGGGGGCTGTACTGTGGAAAGAGGACTGAGTATTACAGATGCACAAAATTAGACTTCGTATCCATGAGAAGTTCTGCTTACCTTGTAAGTGAAGTGATGTATCAGGTCTATAATAATTCTTTGTTCTATTAATAATCCAGCATCTGAGATAGGTACTTCTGTTACGAAGTTGAAATCCAAATAAATAAAGTAACCTGTGCCATAAGTGTACAATTACAGAAGACTTGAGAGTTGATTAAAACTGCTCCACTTACAGAAGCTTCTCGCAACATTAATGATTTCTGGCCAATATATTTTGTACAGAATTAATGAGTGTCTGGGGTTATGGGTTTCTTCATTTTGGTTTGGGTCATTAACATACTCATTAAAGCTTAAAAAGCAGCTCTTAGCTGCCAGCTTTTTTTTTCTTTTTAACCTGGAAATCTTCCTTTGCTGTGAGTCCCACACTCTGAATGTTCTGGTGAGGTGGGGGCAGTAATTCCTCTGCCTGAGAATGGGCACGAGGGATGCTGTGCCCCTGCCCTGAGCGGGTGGAACAGATCCTGTGCTGCTCCTCTAGCAGAGCTCAGGAGCTCACCCGTGTCAGGCAGCCCATGCTCGCTGACACTGGGGGCAGCACGGTGCTGTGAGACATTCTGAGTCTTTGCCCTCTTCTCTTTACAAGCCAAATGATGGTCTCAGAACCCTCAATAGAAAAATACAGATTTAAAAGGGTGGAATAAGGCCCTGTATGAAATATTAAGAACGAAGCCATTGCAAAATGCAAGTGTTGATCATGAGGGTATCATTGGTTTTCAACTTGTGTTACATTACATTGAACTCCAAACAGTATTCAGGCTGGAAAATGTTTTGGTTCCGTTTCTTTCAATGTGAGCTGACACTGTGTTTTAATGGTCATGGTAAGATGAATATTTATGATAGTCATGAGACTTCCTATATGTAGTGTATTGCTCTGAGAACAGACTTGAATTTTCAAAATTAATATAGCTGCTTAATGATTTTTTTCCCATTCTTTTATACTCAGCTTCTTCCAGAAAAACAGATGGAGTTAATGATTCCTCTCAGAAAAAAAAAAAAAATCCAAAGGAAGGCTTTGTTCCTTGGGAGAGAACAAAAAGACATCCAATGTCATTAGGGATCTAAATCATCAGGTGGAATGCCCCATTTCTTTGGGGAGGCGTGACTAACTCCACCAAACATGCACGGCCTGTGGAGCTGGGCCTTCATCCTTTTTGTACCAGGAAACTTGGAATATATCCCACCTTATTCAGAACTGTACATTGCGGCACTGCTGGCTCTGCATGTTTGAACCTTGTCTGTGGATATTTAATGTTTCTGCAAATAGAGAAAGTTATGCTGCTGCGACACGGTGTTTGTGTGAATAACAAAAATATCTGCAGTGGAAGCAGGCTTGATTTCGTGGCCTGCACGTGGTGTTGGAAAGCAGAATTGGAGCCAGGCCTTGTTCTCTCAGGAGGAAAAAAGGTCCAAGTGCAGCCTTATCCCAACTGGAATGAGCTGGGTGCTTTGCAGGGAGCAGTTCTGCGCTGGGCAGCAGATCTGAGTAGATCTGGGTGCTGCTGGCATAGAAAATCCAGAATGTTCCATTCGGGTCAAAGTTAACCCAGTGTGATCTGAGACAGACCCTTTAAACATCCCCAGAGGAGGAGACCCACAGCACTGAGTGCACACAGAAAGGACCTAGGCTAGCTCATTATTTTTTGTATTTGCACCCCTACATAGTTTTTCAGGCACCAAGGACAACTTTATCAGCCAGCTGTGCATCACTTTGTGTTTTAGAGTTGGAAACTATTTCAGTTGTCATTTATATCCTTTTCTCCTTCCAAAAATAATCACAATACTGCAAAGTTTGCTATAGATTTTTTTCCTCTGATACGCTGTATGACTTACATTACAGCAAGCTTGGGTGATCACAGATTATTGATTTTTAGTTGTTGATAAAAAATTTCATAATAACAGTATTATCTCTGATGCATGATTTTGGAGTGCATTGTCAAGGGAAGTCTTCAGCATCATGTTCTGTGTGCTCTTCATTGTGCTCATGTGCTGCCCATGCAAAAGGACTGATTTTCTAGGATTAACTGCTGCAATTTGTTTTAGTTTACTGACAGTGTCAACCTCTTTTAGACTAATTTATTTCTGAGATGTTTTCTTTACTAATTTTCCTGAGTGTTTCTTTGTTTTTACTTGAAGAAATAGAATTGGCAACCCTTCCCCAAAACATAACAAACACACACTCTTTTCCATTCATCCCTGAAGCTCCTAATCCGAGCAGGAAAAAATATGCTGCTACAAATCTGGGGACAGAATAGATTAATTAAACAGGATAGGGAAGTAAAATAAGTGCAACCACACCTCTTTGTACCAGAAAACAAACAAATTATTTAAGAACTTTACCACAGTCACAGAAGAAAAGGACAAGAAAGAGGACAGTCATGCTTAGAAAGTTGCCTATTTCCATGATCTTGATTCACTGCCGTATTCAAACAGGCAATTAATTCCCTATTTTCAGCTTCAGTTGGGTCATTTCTCATATTTTAGCTTGTTGAGTTTCTGGAAACAGCTTGTTAACCTCTGAGTATTGTTTTTGTAGACCCTGGAATGAGAAGCAGTAGGTTAAGACAGGACCTGAATTTAGTCCAAAGCCTTTGTTTTATGTGTATACGCTGTGAATTCCTGCTGGAAACCTTCTCCTATTGCTTTGTCAGGCCAGGCAGTATCACAGCACACACACACATCCAGAAAAGCTCTTCACAATTTGCATTTTCTTCCCCTCTGCTGTTAGTGCCCTCCTAAAACAGTTGTTCATCAATTGTTAGTGCTGATGAAGTGATGAAAATTCAAGTGAAGTTTCACCAATGAATTTTTCTGTCTTGGTTTGCTAGTTTTGTTTTTATTAATCTGGTGGTATCTTTTTCACATCCTTAAATTTCAATACACTACTTTTACTATATTAGTTTTCTCTTTTTAGAAGCATTCTTTCCTTGAGGAGTTCTAGAGAGCTCTGCAAAAGATCATGCATGGGCAAAAAGAAATGGTGTTCACAAGTAAAGCAAAGTCATGCCTGAATTTGTGTCACATTGTCATTTCTTGGGTGGTTGTGTCCTGGCACATAACCACCAGCATTTTCATCACAGTTCTACAGGTCTGAATTTTAGTTTTCCATATGGATTAAAGTTTTATCTAATCCAAACCAAATGCCTCTGATGGTTGTTGGATTGCTGAGCACTTTCTCTGATGCTTTGCTCCTCACCATGACCCCGGTAGCAGCAGCTCTTTAGACTTTGTGAGGTGTTTGTGGCAGAATTAAACATCACTAATGTAGATCCTACTGCTGTGCTGGGTAAATGAGAATTGTTTCTTGTGCATGCAATGCCTTGTATTGCTGTAAGGCCTGTACTTTACAAATAGTTGCAAATTTCACTTCAGCGTTACCAAACAAAGTTCACAGGCTTAGGAAGGCCTGGATTCTCTGACTGCTCAGCCCTGTAACTCAGGTAGCTGAAATGCCACCTTGCTTTTTTGAATGTGCAAAGTGGTGGTCAGTTATAAAGGTTCTTGCTGCACCTGATTTGTTGCCATTATTTTTGTGACATCTGTGCAAAAACTGTGAGTGGAAGAGCTGCGAGCTCACCAAAATTACCGCGGCAGAACACGTGGCTGCAGGGAGAAAAGTTGAGTCAAGTGCTGTCTTTTGTTCCCAAAAAAGCTTTGTGTTTGCACTGCAGTCACTTTTTTTGTTGCAAGAACTCTGTCAGTCCCCGAGAATGACATTTGATTTGTCGTGCTGGTTTGTAGCCTCCTCTGGCAGTTGTGGTTTCTGCGAGCACAGCACACACAGAGCAATACAAACTGAGAACAGTATAAACTGCTCACGGAGTCACAGGCACGGTGTGTGACCCTCCTGTGCCACTGCTTTTAATTACGTGATCCATGTTGGATAACTGGGGGAAATTAGCATGTAGCAACATAGCCTTATGGGCTACTTTTGATGTCTTAGAGGCTTGTACCAGATGTATTAAATACCCCATTTTTAGCAGTTCTGTGTACACAAAGCAGAACCAGTTCAAGATAGGAACAATGAACCAGAAGTCGTAGGTTATGTGTTGATTTTTTTCTTTTTCCAAGTGACTTCAGGAAGACTCTCATACTTTGTAATTAATTGGCCAACGAGGGAAATCTGCCATAGGAATAAATGCAGTTCAAGTAGTCTTTCCTACTAGATAGAATTTGTTGGGAAACCTTTTTTTCAGAGACTATTAAAACATGCATGAACAACTACCAATTACTTGGTCCAGAGAGAGCTTTGTACAAAAAATAAAAAAAGGAAATTATCATACAATGATAATAAAAACAGTGAATATGTCACCTAGGGCATAAATGTGTGTGCTTCTAATAACTTCAGGCTGTAAGCTGGCTGCCTAATTAAATTCATCAATGTGCTTTAAAATCAGTTTAAATAGTTGATTCCAAATTCAGAAAAACTTAACTTTATTTGCACGAAACGCAGAGTTTCAAGTCTCGAAGTGACATTGGATGTTTATCCAGAGTTTGTTTTCTATTCCTGTGAAATGTCTCTCCGTGATTGATAAGAAAAAAATACTGATATAGATAAAGAATCAGCTTTTCAGGGAGAAGATGTACTGTTACCTTTTGTTGTAAAAGAGGGAGTGTCTGCTGGATAACCACTGCATGCATCCACAATCCCTGGCTGCTGGGAGATGGTTGTGCTTCAGGACAGAGCAGGAATGTCATTCTGTGACATTGCTGTTGGTGTTCTTGTCCCTGTCATTTGCCACTGAACAGGCTGCCAGGGCAAACAGTGGCTGGTGTAGGAAGCAAGAAGGTGCTGAAATAAAGAGCTGGCTGGTTTTACATCAGGTGGGTGATAAAGTGAAGCTGCTCTCCCTTGCAGCCAGAAATGAAGATTGAAACAAATGAGGGAAATAAGATGTGCATCTTAAGAGGGAGATGTAAGAGAATAGATACACCTCCTTCTCTCTCTTATTTTCTTTTCTTTCTCCCCCCTACCTACTGATGTATAATTCTTTCTGCTTGAAAATTGTCTTTTCACATCTGAAATGGCACTGGTTGAACTGTGCATCACACTGCATCTCTCTGTGTGTTTGCTGGTGTTGATTGACTGTTCAGGGAAAAGGGAGTTGCAGAGAAATGGAATGACAGTGCTGGGTGTCTAATGGTGTGGATTCTAGATGAAAGTGGGAAAGCACATTGTCGTTTCACAACAGAGGTGATAAAAGGAATATAAATTGTGGCTAAAGGATAAAATGTACGTCAGCTTGTAATTAAAGATATATGCAGTGAACTTCCTTCAAGCAGAGTTCCCCCAGAGACATCTTGCTTTACATTAATATCTTCTGATGGCCCTAGATCTTCTTATCCTTTATCATTACCAGTGAAAACTGGTGTGTTTGTTTTGGGGCTTCATCCCCCCCTCTGCCCCAAACTGCTTTCTGAAAATCCTTCCGCTGAAATGACTGTGCCAGAATTCATTACCCTGCCTGTCCTGTGTTTCCAGAAGCACGCTGTAAAATATCCATAATGAACCAAAGATGAGCAGTGCAGAGTTGCCTCATTCCAGTTTTCCTCCCTAACCTCTGCTTGTTTCCAACCAGTATTGTGGTTTTATGATCGCAGACTATGCAGAGCATTTTACCCTGAAATAAATGGGGATAATTTGAGGATTATTTCTCTGTTTTGCACATGCTCGAAGGCAAGAGCCTGGCTGAGGCACCATGAACAGCTGAGCAAGGATGAGTTAGTTGCTTCCTGTTGGGATGAGCTTTCAGCTCCTGTGCTCCTTCTCTCTGCAACACCTTGCCCAGAGATGGAATCACTGCTGGGATCTGCATTTGTGGGTGAGGTACAGAAGAGAAAAATTCAAAAGCAGGGACAGGGAATGTATCATTAGAGCTGGAGAAGGCTGCAAAGTGAACAGCCAACCAGGTGGGGGAATAGTTTAGGATCTGTGGCAGCAGTTTGGTAGGAGCATGAGGTCAGGATCGCACAATCCAGAGTGCAGTGGTGCTCTAGATGAAACGGAAGGCTTTTAGAGCTGCTGGTTTCAGTAACTGCTCTTGTGTAGTCTCCTCCAAATATGTTTCTTCACATTTGTTGATGAATGGAAGCTCTTGTTCCTCATTTGAAAGCCTTACGTAGCTTTTCCACAATAGTGAGACGCAAGTTGTGCATGAAATATGGTTTGTCAATGTCATCATTATACAGTGTTTTCTGAGGAAAAGCAAAGACAAACTCCAAACCACAGCTTGACCCAGAAATCTTTCAAACTACATGAAAATCTCATGGTTCTATGTGGACATTTTATCACAGAGCATAAATGCGTGTTGGGTTCATTGGCGAGCTTGTCTTGATCAGGAAACTCAAGGGAATACGAGCTTTGTTTCCAGAAAAACTTAAGTAATTTATGATTCTTTTTGTTGAAGTAATGTCTGATTTGTGAGGCTGCATGGGTTAGGTGTGAAATCAGATGAACTTCAGTAATTCCAGTTACATTACACTGTGGCTAATGCCAAAGACACCCTGTGAAATGACATTGCTGAATTTCACACAGCACATGTACATAAGAAAAAAAGAAAAAAAGCCCTTGACAGCCGGTAGAGAAAAATCTGCATTTCCCTTGTTCTAGTGGCAATAGAATAAAGGATTTCTTTTCAAAGCAGTATTATGTGGATATTAAATAAACCCAAGCATTTAACTCTGTATTCCAAAGTAGCTTAGTCTCTTGCCTGTAAGATTCTGCCAATAAATTCAAATTGGATCAGATACAGCTTGCAGAATCTTTCAAACATTTTACTCTCATTACAAAGGCTGACGCAGTATTTTTGAGACTCCATTTTTTTCTTTAATTAATTTTTTTCAACTGCAGCATGCTTAAGTTCATACTGAGTTTCAGCCTGGGTATAAACATGTTTCCTAAAAATAGATTTCAGAGAACAAGATTAATGTTTGCCATAGTGCACAGAGTTATTAGAAGTTAATACTTAAAAATAAGGCCATGTCATGGTGGTTATTTTGGGATTCTGTTCTTTTGTCAATCTGTTTCCCTTGAAGTTATGTAAGGCAGCTGGACTTGAGGAAAGAAGATTGAGGGTCCTGGGAAATCCATGTCCTGTATACATTTCTTCTCTAGATGGGCAGTATTGATTACATGTGCATACAGACAAATGGTGGGTTCAGGTTGTTTGTACTTGTAATCAACAATGTAAATGAACAGAGAAAGGTCAGTGCAGCAGGCACAGAACTTATGGAAGTATAATTCACTTGTACATGTGTGGCAGGGAATAATGTGTTCCTTGGGCAGCCCTGGAATGTAGATCGGCTCCTCTCTGTGGTATCTGCATTCCAAGGTTTGGTTGGTGGTTTCCCAGTGATTTTGTTCATAAGTGTTTATGCAGCATCACATCCATGAAAACCTCTGCTTCGGGACGTGTGAGGACCTTGGGAGCCTCCAGTGCAGGAATGTGTGCACGTGGAGAATGGGGATCTTGGTGTTGTTACATGGCAGCGCTGTGATCTGCCAGCCCTTTGATACCTGATGTACATGGGACCCAAAAGAAATACACAGAATTCTAATACAACGTGCAGCCTCAATCTCTGGTACAGGTTGGTATTCAAAGGTCATTTAAGCTGTGAAGCGTTGGGTTTTCATTGACATTCGGTGGAAATCTTTAAGGCTGCCGTATCCTTTGGGATACTTACCCTTGGGTAGTTGGTTACTTGGTCACATCTTGCTTCTAACCTGTGATTTTGTAAATAATTTTCTGTTAAAGCCAGGTTGGGACTAAGCATGTAAAAGGTGGACTTTGTGGTTATGTGTAATGTTTTGACTCCTGCTGTAGGTGAATTCTGCACCTTTATGTCAGTATTACCATATCCTGTTCGTTTCTGGCTCGTGTGCAGTGTCACCATTGTCTGAGAGTGCCATGGAGCAGTCACAGCAGGTAAAGGATCACCTGGCTGCTGCTGGGAATAAAGCACAGCACAGCTGAGAAACACACTCACACTGCCTTTGCTGTGCTTTCCAGCAAACCTTAAATCAAATTCCTGAAGGGACTGGAAACACAAGCTGTGTCCCTTGTCAAGCATTCCTCTCAAGAAAGGATATCCAATAACTGTACAAAAGCATGTGCAGAATTATTGCAAGCCTTCTGGGCCTGCTCCACCAAAGCTGTTACTGCTCAAGCACCTTGTTTTTCAGATTGTAAATCTGCCCCTTTAACTTATATTTGAAGGACAAGGCTAAACACAGAAGCTGAAAGATCTGCCAGGGTATTCATGCAGCACAAGTGTGAGTTCCTGGGTGTACAAGGTGGGTCTAGGTGAAAAGTCTATGCAGAAACACAAGATTGGGATTGTTTACTACAGACAACTATTTACATTGCTGCTAATCCATCTGGGCTAAGCTTTTACAAGGCAGAGGTTACCTAGAAAAACCCAAGCAACCTTTTGCCCCCCGAAGTAAATAAAAATAGCATTTTTTAAAATATGGAGATGATAAGTTTATGAGTTAGAACATTTAAGCTTTATTTGTTCATTTGTTTGTTCTGTGTGGGTGGAAGGGAGATTGGAATTTTCCTCTGTAAACTTTCAAGTTCAATGGGTTTTTTTTTTTGTTTTTTTTTTTTTTTTTTTTTTTTTTGAATTTAGATTTTTTTTAAAGGAGAGAGGAGGACATTCAGGCAATTTCCCAACACCATCTATATTTAATTTAGGATTAGCAGTAAAAAACATTAAGTTCACACCTTTTCTCTCTCTCTCTTTGCTTTTCCTGTCACCTCCTTAGGAGCTGTACTGAAGTGCACCTTGAAACATGATTTATGGCATTAAGATTTGTAGGAACCTAGGGATCCTGAGATATCCTCTGATTTAGATGATGATGATTTAGATGATGATGATGAGAGAGATATGTTTAACCAATGTGCAAAAGAAAAAAATAAAATTCCAGAACACAAAAACCCCCCACTACTGGATGATGTTAGGATGTGTTAAGTGCCAGTGAAGGGAATCAAATGAGAACAGGAATGAAACAGACTCCCTTTTAGTTCTTCTTTTACTGAATTATTATAAATACACTCTGTCAGGTGTGAAATCAGCATTTTTGTTGGAGAAGTAAATAAGGTTGCAGAAAAACACTTATGTGTAAAGGCATCCATGTAGCCTAGGGCTGTTGGAAAAAATGTAAGCCAACTCCACTTCATAATGCCATTTAGTTACAAACTGATTCAGAGAATTTAAAATGTTTTTCTTACTGTTTTATGGAGTAGTTTTTTGGTAGGTATTTCTTTGGTTTTTTGGGTTTTTTAAGTGCTTAACCATTTAATTTCTAGTGACTTTGAAACAACTAGTTGAAAACACTGAAAACTCTCCCTTCAGGGATGACAAGTATTTTAAAGAGTTATTAAAACATGGAACTTAACATTCCTGTGTCATTTGCCTATTTTCTAAAGTTTCTCTGACTGTGAAGATTACTTTTTCTTTAAAATAGAGTTAAAGGAGAAAATACAGTATCTTTTTGGAGAGAGAATGCATAAGGAACCCTTACTTGTACCAGGGCTCTTGTCTAGTGAGGTGAGCGAGTTATTCCTAGTGGTGCCTTTGATAAGAAATGTGCTCTCATTTTGCTGAGGAGATGATGCTGATGCCCTCACTGGGCATTACCATCCTGAGTTTGCTGCCAGAAAAGCTGAGGTTTGGTGTAGAGTGCTGTGGCTGGAATGTCCATCTAGCCAGCACATGAAGTGGAGGATGGTTGATTTCCCGTGTGATTTTTTATGAGAGTGAAGTGACTTGGTTTCCTGGAGCTGCTCTGGGGATGTTCTTCAGGTGCAGCTGGAATAAAACCTTAGCAAAGAGGAGCTGCTTTCCACTCCGTTGTTCAGGGTCTGATAAGCCACTGCCCTGGGCAACTGATTGTTCCTAGTCAGTGTCAGGTTTTGTTAGTCTCATTAGAAACCATTCTTTCCCTCACAAAACTCACTCTTACCCTCTTTGATCAGAACACTGCTATGTCTTGGCCCAGTTTCAGCACACGCCTACGTATCTGCTGTTGAACACTTTAGTCTCCTCCTGTCTCTTTAAACTCATCTTTTCAAAGTGCACCAAGGAGAACAATTTTTAACATCAATAGTGAGGAGCAGCTAAGCAGCAGCTATAACCACACAAGTATCTTGTATTTGTTATAAATAAAATTTTAATCATTAAGGAAAAAAGTATTTTTCATGTAAAAGATGCTTGAAGAGCTGTTCTATTTTTTAAATTTCCTCACTTTAACATCCTATTTATAAAACCTTTTATGCATCTGAAATGACCCTTGGTAAGAGAATCTCGCAGTATATCAGTTCAAGGTTTGGTTAATTGTTCCCTGTGCAGGGGCTTTAGATCTTAGTGTCATCTTGATTCTGATTTTAATTGTTCAATAAGAACACATGATTAGCATAATAGTTTTTTCACTCTTTTGAAGTTCAGTGTTTATAACCCTTTTGGTAGCAAGGTTCTGTTGATAACTAATGGAACCAGGATGCTGATTTTTATTTGTGATGCATGTGCAGCTTGTAGTAAGGGATATAATCATTGTGGGTTCATGTTGCTGAAGCTGTATTTTGACATTTCATTCAAACATTATGTACAATTGAGAATTGGAGGCAACAGACAAATAGGGAAACTGAGAACTTCATTTCAACCCTTGAACTTTCATCCAGGTCTCAGTGCATCTTTGAATTTTGAACACTGGAAAAAATTTTCTTCAGTACTTCCTTCCCGTGTTTCCTTATGTGTCCATTTCTGAAATGATGAGGAGTCCAGCAGAAATTCCTCAGTGCAGGGAGTCACTGCTCTGGTACCTTGGGAGCGGGGCAGTTGAAGAGATACAAACATCACTTAATCTAATAATTCTGGTTGTTCAGGGAGGGAATTACATGTTTCTTTTAAGTGAAATTTCAATCAATGTTTTTCCTCTGAACTCAAAACTTGCCAGCATTTCCTGCTCAAAATGTTCAGCCGCAAGCAGTTGCTAACACTGATTAATGGTACGTGACCTGTTAGTGGGGCTCCACCCTCAGTACTGCTTTTGTGGAAATCAAGGAGGTGACTTTCCTCCCTACTGTAAAGAACTTGTGCAGGGAATGAAATTCTTTATTTTTAATATTGGGGCAGCTGTGTGATAGATGTCTGAAGCCACAAACGGGAAATGTGTCTTCTGGAAATGGTGAGAAGTCATCACTGCTTCTGAATGGCTCTGAGTCAGCAACGCCCTGGAGATGTGTCTGCCACTGCACTGGGTGCCTGCATTCTCAAAGGCACAGCAGAGGTAATACCACAAATCCCTTGGGAACACACATGAGAATGAGCAGGATTTTCATCTGACTGAGATTAGTTTGCAAAGAAGTCCTGCAAACAGATGTCTGCCTGAAATGAGCTGTGCTCTCAGTGCAGCGAGGACAGCGCACCTGTAAGCGGGGCATGCTCAGAGAGCCACAAGGAGATTCATTCCCAGCAAACATGGCTTTGGGGTGAGGTGATAGTCACTGTGAAACAAAAAGGAGGCTGCATTTGGCACAAAGCAGCAGGATGGAGTTTGTGCAGAAAAGAATCTCGTGGGAATGTTAGGACTTGCATTGAAAGCATCGCGGAGTTCTCGGAGCTAACGAGTTGTGTAATGAGGAACGCGTCCACTCTCTGTGCATCGGTATCTCTTAGTTCTAGGCTACTGTAAATAATGCTAATATGGAGAGTGTAGATAATACTTTACTGGTTGCTAAGGGAACCAGACTCGCTGGATTTCTTTTTTGTTGTTACGGTGAAAATTGGTGTGTATTTTAGAATGGTCTGGACAACTGAGCATGCAGTTTTCACACGACTGTTTCTCTGCAGGTCATCCAGACAGCTTGTTAGAAAAATACTTTCTTTTTGGATCTCTAGATACAGTCATTGGCAAATCTTGAACTTTGGGGTCTTTATTAAATTCCTTCACCCCTAAGTCACGGAGATGATAACTTCATATAATTTGGAAAGAGGTAAATAATAGATTTTACTCTGATTTTTATGGCAGTTTTGAACTACTTGATGAAGAGATCTGACTTATCAATTATGTGACAATATTCCTGGAGCAGTTCATTAATGCTTGCTCCTCCTAGAAGGTGTGTGCTCAGAATTTAGACAGGATACCCACAGGAACCACAGTCCTTGTCACTGTACATGGCACTGTTTGGTGCAGACTGGCTTTCCTTGCTGAAAACTTGCCATGTTTCATCCATACAAACATTTTTCATGGCTTCTGTGTGTTTCAAAGAAGGAACAGTATTCTGGCAAATAATTATTTCTTTCTGAGAAATTTCCATGAAGGCAACTGCTCTGAGCATCTGTGTTGCTTTTGCTCGGAGTGTAGCTGTGCATTAGTGAGGAACCAGAAGCCTCTCCCATCGACCTGGCTTTTGATGGCACTTCTCTTTCAGTCTCCTGCTTGAAGTTGGTTTCTTTTTAGTGTTGGGAGCTGGTCTTCTGTTGCTGCAAAAAAAGAAAATCTCTCTCTGTCAGGAAAGAGATTTCCTGTCTCCTTACCACTGGTGCTGTGCCATACAGAGTGAACAGACTGTTCCTTGGTGCTGTAACTTGGCCCAGTTTTTTCCTGCAAGAAAAAGAGAATTTTCTGTGGCTTGTTATGGTGAATCTTGAAATTTAAGGTAGAGCATAGTTGCAAAAGAATTCCTGTAGCTGCCATGTCCAGTACAGGAAACTCAGTGCACATCATGAGAGACTCCCAGATCCTCTTGGTATCTGGAATTTGAAAGTTTCTGCTCTGCAGTTCTGCATTTTCTTTCCTCTGTGCACAGAAGCAACACATGCTGTACAACCTTCTTCTGGCCCAGAAGGTATCAGCTGCATAGGAATTACTGACAGAGATATGAGCTCTTTTTTTAAAAAAAAAAAAACCACAACAAAAACCAGCCCTGTAACCTGAGGCAGGGATTTACTGAAGGGTCTTGGTTGTGCAGCTGCTGCCTTTGAATGTGCAGGTTGGTTGGTTCAGCCACATGATATATTACGGATCATTTCATTACACTGGAAGTACATCTCCAATATACAATTCACGCTGGGAAGAAGCTTTTTATTAAAGGATTCAGGTGTTGGCATTGCGAAGCACTAAAATTTTATTATTTGGATTCTGAGAGGTCTGGGGATGTTTACCAGCCAGATCGTGGATTCCAACCAGACATTTGTCTGCACAGAGATTTCTTCTGGTGTTCTCAGTGAAATACATAATAGGATTTGGCCTGTCAGTTCAGTTCCTGACACACAGATGCCCATATTACAGAAGCCAGCAGTGTTCTTAATATCAATTGGATGTCTCGTTAGTGTTCATAGCTGCTGGGTATGGAAAATCACCCTGTGAAGACTATGCTTCTTTTAGAACTAATCATCATTAATTTTCAGAGAGAAAAATTGTTCTTCTGGCTAAAATACAGCACTTGAGTTTTAGGTTCTCTCACTCTAGAGCTTGATTTCTATTTCTCTGGGTAAACTTTTGGTTTTGGACTCTTAAGAAATGAGAGCTGCTTGCTGAAAACTTATGTTCTCAGGTTTCTTTGAAATTGGAGTTGGGCTGAGACTGGAGACACCTCTGCTTTCTCCGTAACTCTCCCCTTCCACCTGCAGATCCAGGCCACGTGGATAGAAAGGGTACCCTGTGTAAGGTCATTTGCCATAGGAGTTTGCAGGATAGAACAAACTATTTTAAACACATCCACCTGTGATGCACATTGCTCCAAGCTTTACATAATCAAAAGGACAACAAGGTTGTTATTTTGTCAGGTTCCCTTGCAGGTAATATCCAAACCTTTTATGTAACCTGTGCAAAACCAAAGCAAACCCAGCAAGAGAAGCCCCACAGCTGTTCAGGTGTTAAAACAATGCTAAATTCACACATACAAACCTCAATGGAGGCTTCCACCCCAGTGGAGGAATTTAACTCTGCTGCCTTGTAGCAGAGATCTCGTCATGGTTATTTTAAAAATGGATGTTTGGGTTTCTGGACTTATATCCTTGGGTATTTGGGGTAAATCCACCAGTGTGAATACATTTGTTCTCTTCTTCTGCTCATGATTCAAGGAATATGTGGAAGAAGCAGTCGGTGGAAGCAAGAATATGGCTTCTTGATCATCATTAAACTTGGGGAGGAAATCCATGGTATTTAGACAGGTTAATGGAGGGGAAATAATCTTTTACAAAGCTGCTTTTCCTCTTCCCTGTCTTGCTCCAATATTTTCTCCTGAAAACCCTTCTACGTGCTTTTACCCTCTTTTTGCATATGTAAGTGTAAGGAAATGAAGTAGTCTTAATGATACATATTAAAAAATCTACTTTATAAATCCATTGGTTCACGTTCCTCTTCCATTCACATAATTCCCAGCCTCTCAATGTTAGTGGGCTGTTCTGCAGTTTAGCCAGTCTTGTACTCTTTTTCCTTGTTTGTTTTTTTTTCCCCCAATCCCTCATTTTATTTCATTCTGTGTGCTCTCTGAACACAACTTGGGGAGCTAATGAATTAATATTGGAGCTGTTTAGCAGTGTGTTCTACCGCAGCCCTTCTATCTCTGTCCGTACAATATCCTGAAACACTTTATGTGTGGAATAAACAGCCTTTGCAGTCCATGACTTCAAAGCCTGAGTGCTCTGCTACTTTACTGAATGCAGTAAATTTTAAGACAGATTGTAATCCTGTTGGCTTTTAGAATGCCTAACAACTTTAAGAAACTACAAATCATTACATAAATGGAATGGAACAGCAGTGTACTGAACGTGCAGACATTTTATTGTGCAACCATTTCATTGTGCAAGGAATTTATATGTCTGTGTAATTCTGCTATAAATACACATCTGCCAAATATTCTTTAACTTAATGTGGTACACAGAACTTTACCATATTAATTCCTTTCGTCCTTATAACAATCATGTTTTAATATGAGCTGATTGAAGTTGCAGAGTCTGTAGCGAAAGATTCATTGGATTCTCTAAAAGCCTCTCATAGCAGCCTATACTAAACCATATATTAAAAGTAAAGAAAGATTTTGTGTAGGAATAAATCTAGCATGCCAATAAGAGCTTGAAAGGCAGCAATGAGATTGCATCTTGGTTTAGAGGCTTGCTTGGTACTGATGGAAATTCATAAATTTGTCGTATGAGAGAATCCAGTGTGCTCCTACTCAGGTAAATGTTTTGTAGTCCAGATGAAACCTGGATTTCAGCTGAGCTTGGCCAAGGTGCACCATGTACAGGTGGTGTTACTTGCCTGCAGAAGACCTTGGTCTTCCTTGAGTCTGTCTGGGGTGTGGAAGTTCAGGTAAATTGCAAAGATCGAGTCACTGCTCACACGGACCTGGTCTGGCTGAAATGTCCAGGCTCCACAATGGAAAGGTGGGTCACAGCTTTTAAGTTGTTGTTTCAGCCACACTTTTATGTTCTCAGGACAATCCGTGAGCAGCCTGTGGTAAAATAAACCCACGTGAGATGCCAGGTGAGTACTCTGACCTGAGACTCAGAACCAGCCTGCTGTATCACAGTTATCTGGCTGGGTTCACAGATCACTGGAATCAGATTTCTGTGTTTTAGTATGAGAAATTCTCAGCTGTGCCGAGCTATAATGAAATGAGGAGGCTGAAATCCAAACTGTGCTTTCTGAGCTATTGTGTGTGGTTTCTGTGTGGTGTCACGTTTCAGAGCATCGGACCAGTCATTTGTGCACAGCCAGCTATAAACTGAAATAGTTGCAAATATCACTTGTATAATTGTGTTTATTCGATGTGTGCATTTTTGTCCAGTGCCAAATATCATTCCAAGACATGAGGCTTGTTTCCATGAGAGCCAGAAAAGAAATTAAGATAATATTCCCAAGAAAAGTGAAAAAGGGCATAGTAGGTGAGCAGTTCCTATTTTACCTTTTTCTTCAGTGAATAAAATATACAAATCTTGAAAATTTGAGGCCACTAACACACGGTCCTTCTGTTGATTTGAAGACGTTACTGTGGGTAATTTTGTTAATCTGTGTGTGTCTGGGAACAGTTTCAATACGGTTTTTTTCAGCATTATCAGCAGTTGTAGTCTCTGCAGTGTGACAAGGTGCATGGCAGCTCCTGTCAGATGCTCCTGAACACAAAATGTCACTCTTTATCAACCCCTAATAATCCAAATTGGCTCTCCATCTTGGCAGCCTTGCAGGCTCTTCACACAATGCTCAGCTCCGGGAAACATTCACAAACTTTTTCAAACCTTTGTTGTGACCTTCACTCCTTGAAGTTAATTTGAATTAAACACTGATTTTAGTCACTTAGGCTGACCTTGCAATCATAGTTACGTATTTTTGTCATGGTTATGTATTTTTATTTTATATATTTGAGCATAAACATGCTGAACTGTCTCTCTTGTGAGCTGAAAAATATGTGTATTTGTTTTCAAGTTAGGGTTCTTTGTTGCTGCTGCTGAAATAACAGGTTGGGTCGTATTGTAAATTCTACCTCTGGGAATTGGTGAAGTGTTCCTGGGAGGTCACAGTTCAAGTCCTTCCTCTGGTAGTACTCACACACAGGTATTTCTGTCCATTCTGGCCAAGAATTTAATGAGCCTGGAACTTTTCTATATATTTTTCTGCTCTGCTTTACAGATGGTCTCTATGTTAGCTGAAGGACAGAGGAACAGCAGGACGAGGATCTGAAATTGCCCTGGTTCTGCTGATCAGTGGAGAATTTCAGTTTTCGCTCTTTCTCTTGCCTTCCATGGTTTCTTAAGGAAAGTGTGCCACTTCTATTCCTCATCCATCACACAATTATTCAAGCTGTTGTAGCAGGTAGTTCTCCTGCTCCTATTTGTACTGCTGATTTAGCTTGTTACTCAGCTCCTCCATGCCTGACAGCTCTCCCCTGTAAAATGTGTATTTTAAGACTGCTTACATGAATAAACTGGCTTAAAATTCAGGGTTGGGTGATAGTACTATGAAAAGCCAACTTGGTACTAACACTGCATGCAAAATCTCTTGTAAGAAGTAGCAGATTATTTGGACAAGATTATGCAAGTGCCAATTATGTGCCTTGCAAAACAGGAGTAAAAAATCGTCCCTAAATTTTCCCGCAGATTTGGGATAAAACTTAGACCTCCAGAGTGCATTTCAGAGGAGTGAGAAGCATATGTTATTGAAGCATATTAAATTCTTGGAAGAACTGAGTGCAGCTTGGGATGGGGGTGGTATTTTGGTTTTAAATGAATTCCAGTCTGGAAAGATACGGCATAAGAGAGGAAAAAAGGCATTTACTTGCGTCCAGATGAAATGTCATATGTCTTCATTTGCACTTGTTACCTCTCACTCTTTCAGTCAAAGTGACTATGAATTAACAGACTTTGAGGAACTGATACACTCCTTGTTTGTTTTAAACCAGGTATATCTCTTTCAGGATTTTATTCAAAGCTTTTAGGAAAAATCATCCTGTTTTAAGAACGGGAGATCAAAAATTCAAGGTAGAAACCTCCTTCCAATTCTTTCTTATTGTAAGACTTTGTTTTGTGGGTTTACACCTAATTTCTCTATATTTATTAAGAGAATAATATACCTTTTCCTTATTCTGTGAGCATCCTCTGTCTATTCGTAGGAGAAAGGTTCCTGTACCAGGAAAAATATTGGGGGTTTTATGAAATGCTAACTGATGCCTTTGGGCACATTTCCTGCTTTTACACAATGCACAAATGTATGCTTAAAGTAAACATTTCAAACAGCCACTGATTTGCTGTGTTTTTCTGAAAATGTTGTTTTCTTAGCAGATTAATTGACTTGACAAAATATATCTCCTGAAGCACCAGCCCTTAATGCTTCCAGTAAATATCTTCAGCCTTCCTTTTTAGTGGAAGCTATTTTGTGTCTGGAAGATTTTGTATAAATGAGGTGATAAAGAGTCACCACAGATAAGATGTGCTTTTGTGCTTCTGCTTTGTGTGAGGAACTTCAGCTTTGCTCAGGCTCTGAGGGTTCCTGTGATTTGTCTTCCAGACTTGTAGTGTTCTTGAGTCACATTTGTTGCCTCCTTTGAAGTGCCAAAATTTTTTCTAGTGTGTACATTAACCTAGACGAGCTTTATTTCCTTCTCTTTTGAGAAACAGAGAATGTTAGGAGTGTGAGTGCCATCCAAATGAGATATGTATGACTGTGTAAACATTAACTGCATTAAACGTGCTGCTGGGATAAAAACACCTCACTTAAATCAATAAGTTGCAATTACAGCGGTCAGTAGGTCTCAGTTCTTCTTTGGCCCTAAGAAAGCCCTTTCCTACCAGTACAAAAGAAAAATCAGCTGAGCAAATTCAAACTTGTGATATGTTCCTTTTTGCCTGCTCCACAGTGTATAAAAATGAAAACATAAATGTATTTCTTGCGTTCTTTATCAAGACTTAAAGAGTATATTTCACTTTAAATGATGTCTGGCTCATCTAGTCTATCGCATATGAGTAATTTTTTTTTACTTTGTTCAGCATATGTTTCCTCTGTCTGCAAAAAGTTCTGTGGATTTTCATTCCTTCCCATTTTCCCAGCTTTATGCTGCCCCCAGTTACAAGAAAGCAGAGGTCATACAAAGTGACTTTTCAGAGTTTGCCTGCTGTAGTAGCTACGAGCCTCAGACGTTCACTCCCTGCTCCTCAGCTTTCACAGTTTACCTGTGAGATTCAGGACTTCTCAGACATGGAAATGTCAGTGACAGTTTGGCTTAGTGTCAGTGCTGTGGATTCTAGACTGGAGCTGTCAAACAGACTATAGTGCAAAAGCAAATGGAATTATTGTTCCTGCGCTCAAGATGGCAGATCATAGATATTTGCCTGGGTCTGGAACTCTTTGTGTCAAAATGTGTGCCTCGTCCACGTACAAATATTTCACACACAAGTACTTGAACACTCTTGTAGAACTGCACCTGACCTAAATTCCTGCCAAGGAACTTTGCCCCACTGAGCTCCTGGTACCCCAGCTCAATCCAAGCTGGAAATGAAGCCACTGCAGGCAGTGTCACTGCTCCAGTGTCAATGCCACTTCTGGAATAGCAGAGGATTTTCAGAGCCCAAACGGTGAAGGAGGCATGGTAAGGAGCTCCCACAGATGGAGATTTAGGAACAGAGCAGTGCAGAGCCCCAAGCACATGGTGGGAGGTCGGTTTTTACCTTTCCATTTCCTGGGTTTGGGGTTTTTTTGGAGGAAAGTAGCCCTGGATGGGCTGGTTTGTTTCCTTCATGTGCTGGAACAGCTGCTGGGAGCTGAGGGCAGGCCCAGGAGTACCACTCCTCTGCCCAGTCACTGGCCCCTGTTTCTTCTCCCCAGCAGCAGCATTGCCAGGGATTGTTCCACAGCAGCTGATCATCCCAGCATCATTTATCACACCAGTGCTTTCCTGGGACTGCCCCTTCCCCAGAGTGTTCCCTTCCAAACCTCAACACCGCTCTGTGCTTCCCCAGGGCCTGTGAAGGACATCCCCAATGGGCCAAGGCAGAGCCCAGCTCTTTCGGGAGGAATCATTGCTCTGAACTAACTGGGCCACTTGATCAGCAAGCTGCTAGTCCATTCAGCACCAGTGTCCTTGCTGTGCCTCCCCAAATACTTAACACTGCCACTGCCTTTTCCTTCCTCGGTGGAGTACAGGCTGACTGACAAGAAACAAGGGCTGGGGGAAGAAGGAATGCTCAGGAATTCAGTCTGGTAGCTGGATTGGCTTTTCAGCCTCTGAAATCCCAGCATCTGCTCCAACAGCTGAGCCTGGTGGTTCTGCTCCTGCCTTCTGCCCCATTCCTGTGGATACTCTCTCTCTTTGTACAACACTGAGCATCTCAAAAGCCCTTGTACGTGTCCTCTCTTTATTACATTAATTCCTGAGGGCAGCAATTGTTCTGCTGCCCACTGAACCCGGTCAGTCACTCTCACGCTCATGCTGGTGAGCAGAGCATGGTATTGGTGATAGGTGATGGGATTCTGAAGCAATGGGAGGGGCATGTGACAGAGATGATGGCATCTTTTCTCAGCACATTTTTATCCCACAACTTGGTTTTGAAAATACTGGCTTTAACATGGTTTCTGCTATGAGAAGAAACTCACTCTCAAACATCTTGGAGTGCTTGGTGGGCAGATGATTACAAAATTGATTTGTGCCTAATGGACTTGGGCTTCCTGCAGTTTTTCTGTTAGTCTCTTCCACTTCAGCACCATGTTCCTGAAGTGTTAACAAGCTCATCCATCTCCTCCCACCTCCAATTGCCCCTTCTTCTCAAACCCTTCCCGTGTTCCAGCTGAAAAATAGATAACCAGCACCAAATTAATTCTGCTTAATTATTTGTTGGTTGGTTGAAGAGGGAACTACGGAGCTGACACGGAAGCCTTTACTGCAGCAAGATGCACTAATTTTGATATCATATCTCTATCACTTTGCTAATTCCCTGTCCCCTTCACCCCCCCAGCCCCACCCCTCCCAGGCAGGAATTTAATGGTCCATGAAGCTGCCGTGCTTTTGTCATAGTGGTTGTAATTGGTCAATCAGCTCCAGAGTTACCAGGTATGACTGACACCCAGCAGTGTGCTGAGTGCTTAAACTGCCAATTTGCACTTCACAGTGGCATTGTGTCAGCTGTCTTTCCTGAGAAAACGAGGCAAAAATATTTAAAATGCCCTTCTAACAACAACTAGAGACAGTTTCTGGTGAATAGTTAGAGATATTTTTGTCGTGTCTCTATAAATCTTTGTTGGGCTGCAGGTCTGCCACAGACAGCAGGGCACGGGGAGGGGGTCACTTGTGATGTTATTAGCTCATTAACAGCTCACCCTGGTCATGGTTGGAATGCAGTTACTCTGTGAAGGTAACCGAAGGATGGAGAGAGCAGCTGAAATTATCACCCTCCTGAAATGTGACAGATGCAGAAGTAAAAATGGGCTTCAGTCAAGCACTGGAAATTTAGTGCAAAAGAACAAAAGCTGATGAGCTGCTGTTATTTAAGTGCTGTATTTTTGCAGCCTCAGTCCATGTATGCAGTGCTGGCTTACACATTTCATCTTTCTGAACTGTTGGTTGACTGCTGAAGGAGTTAGAACCAATGTAATGTACAGTACCACAAAAACCAATCCTGATTTGAAAGATTAATTACGGATTTGTGTGGATAGATAGTCAAAGGGTTTACTGTGTCCACTACCTTAGCAAAATCATTCTTTTTAACTTCTGTTGTCTTTTAATTTGCATGAAGCCACACATTTTGCACAATTAATAATCGAATAATTATTGGATGATAACAACAAAAAGAAAATAATTCACATTTCCCAGCTCCCCTGACAGTCTGTGTCAAGAGAATTTCTTGCTAGAGCTTAAGGTGAAGTCCAACTGTTGATATTCCACGTACTAATGTTTCCCTTTGCCTGTCTTACTCTCGTGCTGGCAGGCTGGCACATTCTTGCCACATTCCAAAGGCAACTTCCAGGTATCTTCTTCCAGATGCAGTGGCAGGGCTGCTCGAGCTGTCTTTAGAGTTCTCCACCTGCTTTATGAGTCTCTCTTTCAGAGAAGAAATGGCAGAGATAAGTGGGTGTGGGTGAGTGTCAAAACACCCCAGCAAACCCTCTTGAGATGTTAATTGGGATGTCCAGTCTTTGCACACATTTTGATTGTATTGCTGTGGGTTATACACGCAGTTTCTGCTGTCTTGAACTCCTTTAGAGAAATCCACCTTCTTAGCTTCTGAGGAAATATGTTGAGGAGACAGGACTTTTGCTTTTTGAAAAATTTCTTGTTGACTGTCTTTTTCCTTCTACTCTTGCCAGTTTATCCATTTCCATAGGTTACAGGAAAAGCACTCTAAATGAATTGATAATTTAATCTAATGTGAAACAAAGTATTTGGAAGATAGAAATGGTGAGACTGAGAAAACTACTCAAAATTGTGTGCTTGTAAATATTTTAAAGTGATCTTATGCAAAATTCATCCAAAACATGATTATTCTTCTTCTTTTCCATATTATTTTATATCATCCTAAATCACTATCTCCCTTTCCCTTGCCTTGCCAAAAAAAAAAAGACAAAAAAAGTAAAGGAAATACTGTATTTATGCAGCTCCAATTCTGAAACTGCAGGGTAGTATTTACAGCCTTGAAGCCGTGTCAGTTTTCAGTCATGGTTTCATACTTTGACATTCCTTTTCATGTCGAAATAATCGCAGGAATAAATGATTTCATTTAGATGTCTCGTGCTGTATCTGCATATGAAATGGCTTTTAAATGACAGGAAGCTGTGTTCTAATGAAGGGGTAGGATTGCACATTGCCACTCCTGGGAGCAGCTCTCCGCATCCAGCGCTGTGCATTTATTTGCATGGGAATACCTGGGAGGGGGAAGGTTGGCATGAGGGTGCTGCACCCCTCATTTCTGAGGGCCATTTATAGCTTGGAGTGAGAGGAATTGATGAAAGAGCTCTGATTAGTCGCTTAAAACTGTGTCTCCTGAGGTGATACAGAAGATTCCTAAAATGACAGGAAACTCCTTGTCACCAGCCAGGTTTTACAAAATAGTTGAAATTAAAAAAAAACCACAAGCCCTGTTGTCATTTGAGGTCCAAGAGATACCTGATTGTGATTCACTTGTGGAAAGTGATGAGTCTGCTAAAATAGCTGTAAATTGAGGAACATGAGGTACTTGCTCAGTCTATAATCTAAGCCCATTTCCATTAAAATAAGAAAAATATTTTCTTATTCTTTTATTTGCACGGCGTTGCAACATTATCCCAATTTCATATTTGTTGTCACAGTGTGAAGCTGTTTATCACATGAAGTCCCTTCCATGGCCACCACTGTCCCCATCTCTCTACAGAAGGCAGAGACATTTCACATTAATGTCGGTGTCACAACTTGCTGTCCGTACCAGAAATATATTGGTTTCCACGGTAACTAATTATTTAACCGAGAAAGGGGAGAGGAGAAGCAGCAGATTTTGGTAATACAATTGAAAATAAGATCAGGTCATAGAAGTGATTATAAAACCTGTGGAACTTTATGATGTTCTTTTAAGACATGCTAATATGACATATATAGAATTTTGTGTGAGTGCGTGTGCTTAATCCCCTGTTAACAGCTCGGTATTGATCTTTTCTCCAGTCTGGTACAAACTCTCCTCTTTCAAAGTCTCTGTGCTCTCCCAGTGGATCCATGGTCATGCTCTTCTGGGAGACTGAAAGTCCCCCTTCCTGCTGTGTTCGTGGGAGGGGACACACAACCGCCACCACTCCTGCTCTGTCCAGCCTTCGTGTGATGCTGTTTGTGCTGATTCCTTTTCTCTTTCAATCTTTCCAGCTGCTTTCTGCCCTTGGCTACTTTGGACATTCATACCCCACTTTCTCACCAGTGTCCTGGGTGTTTCCACCGCCACTGCTTTGTAATTCCTTCGAGCTCCGACCCAGCTGAGCGCAGGAGCTGTGGTTTGTTTCTGGGGTGATTGCAGCTGTCAAGGGTCCATCCCCTGGGGACCCCACTGAGCAGGCACTGGCAGAATTCTTTTTAATCAGCATTGCCAGCGAAATGCTTTGCAACAGACGCTTCCTTTGCAAGATGAGCAGCTCCCCTGGATGTTTAACGGTGCAGGTCAGTGATCTGTGAAGGAGTGGTCACCTTTAAGGAGCTGCTGAGCTTTGGGCAGGATTCATCTGCTGCACAGGCAGTGCATGGGCTGTGTGTACCCTGTGCGTGTCACTGTGCTGCCTGCAGCAAAGTCCCGCTGCTGTCGCTCCTGTTCTCTGAGGTCTCTTGGTGCCACTTTGGGTTCTTCCCCGACTCCTTCAGAGCAGAAATGGAAATGTCACAGGAGAAAGAAAGAGGGAACAAAAGTGTATCTTGTTTGCATGCAAAACTTCGAAGTCCCGTGGCTTCCCAGTGCCAGAGGGCAGGGATGGATGGGATATTGGGAAAGAATTCCTGGCTGTGAGGGTGCCCAGAGCAGCTGTGGCTGCCCCTGGATCCCTGGCAGTGCCCAAGGCCAGGCTGGACAGGGCATGGGACAGTGGGAGGTGTCCCTGCCCATGGCAGGGGCTGGAATGGGATGAGCTTTAAGCTCCTTTCCAACCCAAACCATTCCATAATTCTGGATCTCATGGAATGAGCACACCCATATGAGAATTTACACATAGACTGTACCTCGCTGGGACGGAACCCAGGCTACTGCTCCAAGTGCTGTTAGTTTTACATGCATGCAGTTGTTTTCAATCAGAATTCTGGTCTCTATTATTCATGAAAAACTGACTGAATTTACTTGTGATCTGCTGCATACTGTATATAAATATTCTCCATATGTTTTTTTTACCCTTTTTTTTAAATATGATGTGTAACAAAAATTATATGAAGACTTCAGTACATCAAAAGATGTCAATATATGAACCAGGTGCATTCTATAGTACAATAAAAATAGATAAAATTCAGTATAGATCAAAGAAATGTCATAAGCTATTGCTACATTTCAGAAGTAAACATTACTTAAAAATTTATTAAAATACATCAAAATTATTTCAAGGCATAATTTGGAAGAGAACTTGATATAATCTGTGTTTGATTTTTAGGGAATTTTAAGAATAAAGGTGATTTTTCTTGAGTGAGTCCATTATTTCTAGAAACATGACCTCTGTATGACAGAAGAATCTACTGCAACCACAAAGTTAAAGGAAACAAAAAATATAGGAGACTAAACTTGCTTTAACAACCTCTGCTTGGTTGCCTTGCCTTTTTTTTTTTTTTTTCTCCTTTCTTTTCCATGCTCTTTTCCCCTCTTGTGGAAGGTTAGTTGCTAGAAATTTAAATAGTAGATTTATAAATCAGGTTGTGGAAAACAGGAGGAGAGACTGAACTTTGTGGGTGATTTAAAGGTCCTTTTTCTCCCATTATTTTTATTTATACACATGTACATATATTGCAAACTTTTAATTGCTGAAGTGTTGCTAAGTAAGCAAATTGCGTTTGATTTAATGGTCTCCATATGATATTTTCCATCTCCTGTTTTTCCCGTGGTCGTTAAGTGGGGAAAGGGTTTCATGAGCAGCTTGTGACGGCCTCGCTGCTGAAGGTGAGGGAGGCAGCTGAACGTGTGTGGCACAGGAGCAGGGCACAGGCTGTCCCACAGGGGCAGGGAGATGGTGAACACTGGCCTGGTGTCACATCCCAAGCAAAACAGACCTGGATATTCTGGGTTTTAGCAAGAAACAGGGCTTTCCTATCCTGTATTTTTAAAAATCTATACAGCTAGGGATCCAATTTTAATTTATTTTACGTTATTTGGCGTGTTCTCCATTTCTCTTTGGAGCCGTACAGCAGGACAAATGTGTTAATTTTAAGTGTTTTAAAAACATACATTAGTATCAATTTTTTGATATTTATTTTGATGTTTACAGTATTCCTTGGCTTTTGTCTTGACTCTTCTAATCTGGCAGGTATTGTCTGCTCTTCAGTCCTGCATCTGTTCTTGCTTTTGAAACTCCAAATTGCCCAGCAGAGCTCACCTTCCCTGGAGAGAAGCATTCTGGGGTGTGCAGCCAGCGCTGCCTGAGGTTTGGGCATGAGAATTGTGTGCTTTTAGAGGTCTGGTGTTTCATTAGCTCCTTTATGCACCTCAGAATTGTCCCAGGTGATCCACGGTACCACTGTGTGTTCTGTCCCTGGCACACCTCATACCCAAACACAAACTTTTGGTCAGTTCCTGACTCTTTTTTGGCCATTAAATTGTACTTCAAAGTCCCTTCCTCCCTACTGATGAGGAGCGTAAGAGTGTTCCTTCACGCTTGCATAACCTTTGTCATCAAAGCACTTTACTGGCTTTTATTCCAGCACTTTATCTGTCTCTCATGTTTGCCTTCTCTCTTTCTCTGTAGTGAGAGTACAGCTCGTAGCTAATGTCCCTTAAATCCCAGAGGAACACAATGACCGAGGATAAAAAAGAAAGTTCTTGTTTTTTTTAACTTCCCAACCCAACATTTCGCTGAGAACAGAGGGGTAAAAGAAGATATCAGGGTTGGCAGACTTGTGATCGCCAAGTGGTTAGAGGCCAAGGAAGCAGAAAAGCTATTTTTGTGGTGGAAGCTGCTGACCACGGCTTTAGTAGCCAGAGAAATCATAGCCAGAGGTTTAAATAAGCCTTTGTTGTTTTTAAAAAGTCAATGGCTGTTGAGGGCGTTGAAATTGAAAATTGACTAAGCCATTGACTTCTAGAGAAGAAAGGCATCGTGAAGAATTCTCTGAAAAGCAGGAAGACACCCGTTTTAGAACTAGAGGAAAATAGCTGCCAAATGAAACTGCTTATTCCCTCCTTTTGGGGGTTTGAAAGTCTTCCTGGAGGGTCTCCTTCCTGTCAAATTTGCAGCTCCTTTTGGCAGCCTGCTCAGTACTTTTGAGGAGCCCTAGCAGAAATATATTGGCAGTGAAATAGTTTAAACTTCTGGAAACAATTGACTCTTTCAGTATAGCACTGTCACTTCATTGGATTAACTGTTTCTGAGGTATTTTATGGTAAAAAAAATCTGGGCAAGGCCCAGGCAGTGTTGCTGTAACCGAGGGATGCTGGATGTCCTGCAAGGCACAGCAATTTTTAAGTGCAGTTTATTCACTCCCCTTCTTCCAGAAAGCTGGAATCACGTGTGAAAACAGAGTGGGAGGGAGGAAGGGAAGCAGGCAAAGAGAAATTATTATCCTGAGAAGCTGATCTACATCACATGAAGCCCTACTAAACGAAGAGGACTCAAATAGGATCATTAGATGTTAATTTATTTAGCTCTGGGTGTCTGTGTGTAAGATAGCCAAAGCCAGTCGTGTCTCGTGGTATCGGCTGATGTTTTCTTTGGTCTTGACGTTTGGGGTCAGAAAGTAGAATTCTTATGTTTGGCACAAATTAGCGTTTGAACATTTGTGTCTTTGAGGAGAAACTAATGACTGAGAAGCATTAACAACTGAAATATGACTTGTTTTCACTGCTTGAGGATCTTACATTGAAACAGGTTCAATATTCTCTGGCAAGAGAGTGAAGAAATTTGCTCTTATGATCTATTTTTTTTGGTCCTGTTTTCTGACTGGAGATGTTACACCTCCAGAACAGTCAATCTGGCATTTTTGTCTACCATTAAACTGTGTATGTCTGCATATTTGAAAAGATATAAAAGTCTTCCTAAAGAATAGATTATGATAGAAACAAAATCAAAGAATTTAGAGGAGAATACTCCAGGAAAAAAAATCCTGTTTTTCAAGCCTGGAATCGGCTGTGTTTGCTTTGCTGTTGTTGTTTGATGGATATTGGTTAGTGGTATCTGCAGATCTGAGTCATCCTCCTCCACATCAGTGTTCTGCACGGCTGTGCTGCTGTCTTGACAGGCAGGAGAATACCTGCATTGGCTCTCCCCCTAAAAATGTGTAATCTGTGCTCTCTGGAGGGCCAGAAAAACTGACATCAGTGAAAACTCTGCAGCCTGAGAGAATTCTCCTCTATTCTGGCACTTTCAAGAGGCAGCTCCTCAGGCTGTTCTGTCACTTCCAGAGGATTTCTGCTCTGTGGCCTGTGTTTTTTGCACTGAATTTTAATCTACACCTTTAGAAGGAGAGGACTTTTAGGGCAAGTTAGCGTGGATGGGGGCAAAGGTGACTGGGAGTTGTAGTGGGGGCGAGGGGGGGCTGGTGTGGTTTGGCCAAAAACCCACCAACAATTCAGTTATGGTTAATGTGATCTGGGGATTCTGTAGCTGCAAATGTCTCTCTGGATGTGTCTGAAAACGTGGTGTCCATCCAGGGTCCCACCATCACACACAGGAAGAGTGTGTTGCGAGAGCCTTGGATTTATCTGTAACAGCAGGTGCTGCTGTGGCTGAGGGGTCTTTGTTTATATGACCTCTTTGAACTGAGCAGTGTTTGTGTAAAGTGCTTTTGGATGGATTACTGAGCAAAAGTGGTAGAAGTCTTATGTCAAGTGACAGAAATCTGATGGGTTGTGTTTCTCATATAGCATGTTTGCTCCTGAAGCCCAAAAGAAGGTTGAGGTGAATGGAGGTATGCAAGAATAAATCTTTTTTCTCTATCATGCGTCAGAAACAGTTTCTCTGTGGAGGATGTATCCTTCCAGAAGTTGTTCAGAATAGTTGTGGGAAGGAAATTAAAAATATTTTCTCAAGAGACACAGTATCCAAACTCAATTTCAAGGAGACTGTTTTAAATCTACAGAGAAGTTGCAAGAAAATTGTGGGTTTGGATTTCCCAATTTCTGTTAATAGAGGTGATATTAACACTCATTTGTTTGGTAGTTAATGAATCCCTAAAACTCAAGCAGATCATTGATATGTTGAAATATGTTGAAAGATGTTACAGTTGTACCAAATTTGCTTAATCCCCCCTAATTCTCATAAACCTGCAGATCTCTTTATGTGTGTAACTGTTGGCCCATGTAATTGAGCTGCATTCTCCTTCTCTCATAGATGTGTTACTGTTTTTAGTAGAGACAATTTCATTTCTGTGCTGCCCCTTTCCTCCTCTGCTACTCAACAGATTATTTTCCGTTTGTTGCTTTATTACCTCTTTAAAGCCTTATGGCTCTCCCTGTAACATTTGGGGGAGGGTGAAGGTGTTTATTCTTAGTTTTACAAAATTTTTTAGTAAATTGCTTATCTTCAGAATAGTTGCAAATCCAGAAAGAAACCCAAACAAACAGAAAAAAAAAGCCAACCAGCCTTGAAATAGTTGAAAGAACTGACATTTGGAAATGTAAAATCAAAAATATTTGTAATGCAGGATCAACTTTTATCTTGATTTATAACAGAAATTGTAGAAATAATGGAAAATATTTTTAAATATTTACCTTTTTTATTATGTATTTTATTACTACTCCAACATCTCTTATTATTGCTGTTTTAATTATTTTATTATTATTTAATTCACTGCAGAGGGTTGTGGAAGAAAGAGGGAAGCTTACTCAGGATAGAAAAGTTGTTCCTGAAATAATTGTTAAAAAACTAAACAGGAAAACACAGACTCCGCCAGATATGCTGGGGGGAGGTGTCCAGCTAAATTCTGCAAGAGTGGGGCTTTTTTTTGGTTGGTTGCTCAGCCTTGCCTTGTGTCCAGGCTGTCTCAGGTGCTCCACAAGGATACCCTGACGTAGGGTACCCTGTGTGGACACGCACCCTGAACCAGCCTCACCCGTTACTGACGTGTAGGAGGCAATAAGAGAATTGGAATAAAATAATAAATTAACTGTAGACAATGCAAGTTGCAGTGCATGCACTGAAACCCTGCTTTGCCTTGCTTGGTCAATCATCGTTTCCCTGAGCAACTGGTACAATCCTACAGGATTTCCTAAGGTGCAATCTTACAGGAAGCTCAGCACCAGTAATCCTTAGTCCCTCTAGGCAATTATGCAACATCATCGCTGTACTGGGATGAAAAATAGTACAGGAAAAAACGATGGACCAGCCCAGGAGTGCCTAAGACGATCTGGAATCTAACAATTCTGTAAATCACAGACTGAGAACCATCCTCAGAAGAGGAGAGTTCAAGGTCTGCATCCTCTGGAGAGGGCCAGCGAGCGAGGCTGGGGTTATTTGACTTCCCCAGCGAGTCTGTGGAGGAGCCGCCCTCTCCGCGTCACCAGGCATCTGCCGTGTGGGATTTTCATTCTCTAAATTTAAAGGGCAGCAGCAAAGCAATCTGTTGTTTGTATAGAAAAGAGTGATGGTAAAGAAAGAAAATGCACTCAAGGGAATATCTACTCCACTCTACGGTGCCACTTGAAAAAGAAGCCCAGGGAAACGTTGGCACAGCACGAGGCCCAGAGGCAGAGCAGAGCAGCAGGCAGAGGGTCGGTCTCCGAGATGGAGCCTGCACATGGAGCATCTCCTCCCAGAGAGGAGTTCCATTTTTAAAGCTCCTGAATTTCTGAGATCCGCTGAAGGATGAGATCTGACAGGAGGACTTGACAGTGTTCCAAGCTCCGAGGGTGGTTTTGAGGTGACGTGAGGAGCTTTTCTCTGTCAACCTGAGCTCTGAGGTCCAGGCCAGCTTTACATCAAGCAGATGTTGTTACACAGAATAATGGAGAGTTTTAGGGCAAGGAAAAGGACATCTGTGGAGGTCATTTGACTTGAGACCAGTTCTATTCACAGTAGCTGACATAACAACATTCTGGCTGGCATTTTTTCTTCCTGGTAGCCTGCCAATGAAGTCTAATATTATCTGCCCCTCTTTTAATAGTTTCCACTAGATATTTCTGGAAAATATGCTCACAAATTTCAATTTTATTGAAGCCGGGATGGATGGAAAAAGGTTTTAGAGAAAAAAGTCTTAGGTAATCATTGGCTGTAAACAAAATAAGCTAAATCATCTGAATGCTGAGGAAAAAATTTACTGCGTGAAAAATTATTTGGTTTTTTCCCATGGAAAGTGTGCTAGTTGATTCTAAGGGAATTTCTGTCTATGTTAAATGCTTTGTGGTACCTACAAGTGGAGTGGACTACTTGCTAGTTCTACTGTGAGGAAATAGAATAAAAAAAGGCAGTTTGGGGTGAACCCAAAAGTCCAGAATAATGACTCATTTCTGTGGCTTTAAGCTCTGGACCAGCTGAGGAGGGGGCTTGATGCCCTACAGCAGTGAAACTCTACAATGGCAGTGGAATGAAAATCTGCCTGATGGTTTCTTTGCTTGTTTTTAAAATCAAAGAATGCACTGGGTTTTGGGGGGTTTTGTAGCACAGCCAGTGTTTTTTTGCTTCTGTGTTCCTGAATTTTCTCACTTCCAAGGTCTCAGAAGTAGATACACAATGGTTTGCACATTTTAAAATCAAACCTCATTTTCTAAAATTATGCTACTGATAAATTCTAATAATTCTGAAGTTGACAGGTTTGCCACAGGGGAATGGATTTCTTCAATTATTATCTAAGCTAACAAAATAATTTGTACAAACCATTTAGCACATTTTAAACATCTATCCCACCCTACCAAACCCCAAATGAAATGAAAACAAGAAAAAAACCCAACCCCCCATGCAATTTAAAAACCCAACCACCCACAAAAAGCCCATCAACAATCTGAAGAATTTATTTTAAAATATTCCAGGTTTTAGATTTCAGATAAACTCAAGCCTCACTGCAAAGACAGACCAGCAAAATCTTGGCACATCTTTTCATAATTGCATATCAAATCACATGAAAAAGGCAACTTCCCAGGAGATTTCTGCCATCATGGCAATTTGTTTAGAGGTTTAGAAATACTGCTTCCAATTTTATTTATCTTTAGAAAAATTTTATTAATTTGGAATCTGCCAATAAGGATCCTGGGTTCATTAATATTCACTGTCCGAGTTACCAGACCAAGAATCATAATCAATGTATTTTGCTGGAACATTAAACTACTTATCCATAATTTTTATGCTTTCTCGGTCACTATGTTTCTTCTACTAAAAGAAAAAAAAATAAAAACATCAAATAGCTGCTCTTCATGAAGTACAAATATTGACTGAAGAGAGTAGCCTTATTTGAGAGCATCATCTTGTATCTGTGTGGGAGGTGAGGTGCTGTTCCCTGGGCTGGCTGTTGGTTTTCCTGGCATGGAGAATGTCAGTTACAGATTAGGGGCTTTCTGTGTCAGGTCCTGTTTGAGCAGGAATTGCATCACAGGGTAAACAAGAATAAAATAATGGAACAGAATTTGGAGTGAGATAAGGGATAAAACCCCGCCATCAGCAGTCCTGAAAGAGAGGTAATGCCTGGCATTGGAGCAGATGCTGACATCAGAACTCGTTGGTTGCAGACTCTCAGCCTGGGTCAGCAGTGATTGTTCGTGGTCAGATTTCACCCAGTGGCATCCACGGTGCCCAGGGCCAGTGGAGTAGGGGCTGGGGACGGTCACTGATGTGGGTGGCACAGGGGGCTTCCTCCCTAAGGCACCCTGTCCTTGTCACCAGAGCAGGACAGTGCTCCTGCTGGAAAGGTGCACTTGTATAATGAATTTCAGATGATCAGAACCTGATTATGTTTTGTGTTCTCAAGAGTTTCAATCTGCATCAGAGTCATGTCCTGAAATGCCTCCTTTCTTTGAATATCAACATCAGCAGCACAGCCCTGCTACTGCTCAGGTTGTTTCGTGCTCAGGCCGGGAAGTCCCAGAAGCACTTGAGGGATTCTGGTTCAATTCCTTTTTGCTCTTGTTCATATTTATCTTCTTCAGTGAGGACAAAGCTTGTATACCCTCCTCTGGACTCCCTGGACAGTCTCTGGGAGGGCAGGACTCCCAGCAGTGCAGGCACATCAAATGCAGGACACAGCAGTGCTCTGTGCTTGGTCTTACACCCACCTCTGTGACTGCTGGCCTGGGACTGCCACGTGTTTGAGTTTTTTTTCTGTAGAACTCCTGTTTGCTTAGTGTCTGGAAATTGCACGAAACTGGAGACTTGTTTGCACCAAAATAGAACAGAAAAAACCTGCAGGTTTGAAAATGGAGACACTGAACACACAGTTGTCTGAGATGAAAAAGTGCAATTGAGACCTCTTCTTGAACAGGTCTTTTAGGTCCTTCTGATGAACAGAAAAGGGATTAAACTGTGTTTTGTATTTTTCTTGGGTGTTAAAGCATAACATCAAGGCACTCATGAATGGAAGTGCTAGAAAAAACAAATGTAAGGTGAATATTCTGCTGCTGGTGCACTTCCCACGCTATGATTCTCTGATCTGAACAGGTTTGCCCATTGAGTGTGATTCTGGCTGCTTCAGGAAGCTGTTCTTGCCTGTGTGTGGTTCAGGAAATGTAAGGATTCTCAGATGATGCAAAATCTGTTTAATGAAGGCAGTGCTCCTTGAGAACATCTTAAACTGATGTAATTGAAAATCATGTTAACTGGGCCAGGTGGAGTTGGAGGACTTGCTCAAGCTGATCTCAAACTGTGTTTCCAGCTGGTAATATTTTAGTCTGCTGTTGCCATCAGTAAGGGGTAAGTAGAGGATGAAATGCATTTTTGCTCTCTTTTGATGAAGGAAGAGTTTTGCATCCTGTCAGGTTTATTGCTCGTGTTTGTTGTTACACAGGAGTTCATTTGCTGTTCTTCCTTAATGGATGGAGCCATTGGAATGCATAACAGTCCCAGGAAAATAAGGCTCGTCCTGGGCTCAACACAGCTTTTCTTTGCACCAGTGCCTCCCTGTTAGAGGCAAAAACATCAGAATGCTCAGTGAGTTTGTGTTCTGGCCTGTAGTACCCAACACGGCATAAATAGATGAGATGGGCCCTGTCTGTGCCATTTTTAAGAGGAAGAAATACAAATAAATATGTTGGATGAACTGGAACCACAGCTTACATCACCTCTGTGTGTGTGAACTGTGCTTTGCAGAAGAATAATTGTATGTGAAGTAAACAACAGTGGGGAAGAATGGTTATTATACCCCAATTCGAGAATTCTGGATGGAAGATCTTACTCAGGTGGTGGGGTTTTGAGTTTTAATTTGGGCTTATTTATTTATTTGCATTTCTATAATTCACTTGTATTAAAAAGTTTTCAGACTAACTCGTTAAATAGAGGAACTCAAAACTGACATCTCATCTTTTATGGCCCATTGGTCATAAAATATGGATTACCTACACAGTAGGGCTTTTATCCAATTTTTTGAAGTTCTGCCTTTTGGCACCTAGTCTTTCTGGCCTTCTGTTCAAGTCATCTGAGAACTTCTCCTGACTAATGCATCTGTTTCTAGAACAGTTAGTTTTAGAACCAAGTGTTATAATCCTATGATATTATTTTGCCGTAAAAACTTGCCAGCAGAACTACTACTGGAAGAGATACATGGTACAGGTATTACAGCCAGAGCCTGCTTTGTTCTTGAAAAGGCTGGGGCTGGGCAGAGAGGAGTCCCTTGTTCGTCTTGTCCTGGTGTAGGGTGGGATAAAGCCACAAGGCACAAGCTTGCTCCTTCTCATGGACAAAGTCAAGAGGAAATAAACTCCTGTTGTGCCATCTGAGGCAGGAATAAAATAGTGCAGGAAACCTCCAGTGCAGGGCTGAGACTGCTGAAGAAGCACATGAAACATTTCACCTGGAGATATACCAGAGCATGTGATAATTCTGCAGCCCTGGGAGCCCTGCAGAATAGCTTGATTGAGAGCAAGCCTGGGAAGAAGGGAAAATCCTCAAAGATGCAGTAGGAAGACGGTTGTTTACAAATCCCCTTTATTTCTGAACTCTCTCAGTCATTTCTAATTCTCCCCATACCAAAAATTATTTGTTCTGTTGCGTATTTTCAAAAAACCTGGCATTTGAGCTTAAAAGCTGTTCTGATCTTTTTAGATGTGCTTGTTTTTAAGAAAAGATCTAGACGGATTTTTGTCAAAGCTCCAACCAATTTGAGCTCCTGTCAGTGTAATAGGTGCTGACTTGTTTGTCTATACTCTCAGTGAGTATTGCTGTTTAAAATGCCATTTGTGCTTGCTGATATTTTTTCTGGAATTATGGGACCAAAGAAATTAGATTTGCAAAAACTGTGGATTTTGGTCTGTAACATAATAGTCCAGCATTTAAATTTTCCTGTTCATCATTGTTAAATGAATGATGGGTAGATATTGAGCACTCCTGTACTTGGAGTAAACAGGAAAATAGAGGAGGTTTTGTGATAGCACTGTGAGTGCCTTTCTCATTTGTTCTGTACCAGGTGACCCTAAAGGCTGCAGTTCTCCCTTGCTCAATTGTTGATACCACCCTGAAGGGTCAAGCCTGCCCAGGACTTTGATATCCCAGTTTTGATCCTGTCCCTAAGCAGTAGACTCTGAATTGTGTAGATAACTCTTTTCTCAAAGAGGGGTCAACTGCTGAGCAGCAGCTGATTCAAACCTCGAAGAACTGCAGGCAGTGTGTGATCAGCCTGTCCCGTGGCTCAAAGGAACCAAACAACCAAGGAGTCTGTGGCAATTTTACATTTTTTTGGTGCATTTATTGCTGATACCACAAACATTGTCAGATCTCTTCTGTTCTTGTAGGCAGCATCCAGAGGTGTGTAGGTTCAGTGCAGTGACTAGTCAGTGTATTTTGAGAACAGCAGGATTAAGAAATGCCTCTTCCGCACTTACAAGCACAGGGACATTCTGCAGCTTCTGCTCTCCGTGGTGTGTCTTTGCATTCCCATCACTGGGGACGCTTTGTAGTTTCTAAAGGAGATGGACTTCAAAGGTGGAATTTCCTCCAAGATGAGGACAAGGTCATTGCTCTGTCCCAGCACCTCGATGTGAATTGTTCAGCAACATATATTTTCTGTTGGAAAAATGCCAGTTATTAGGTTCTTCCAGGTCTTTGATAAGTGCTTTAATCACTGGACCAAATTTCTCATGCTGGGCCTTAGGGAAAGTGTCAGTAATTACAATTAGTAGGATGCCTCCTAAAGAGAATGAGAGCTCTTTAGCTTCAGTCTTCAGGCGCACCTATGATAGCTCAGATAGCCTGAGCAGGTATTCATTCAGCCCTACACCGGCAATTATGAGCTGGAGAATGGACTCCCTTCGGTGGTCTGTGTAGCAAAGGCTCTGGAATCCCTTGCCTCAGGAGGCTCTGGGCGTGAAGAGTTTACACAGGTTCAGAGAGAACTGTACTAATTCTTGGAAGAAAAATAAATCATTACAGTCTGCTGGATACAGAAATGCTTAAGAAGCTCCTGAGCTGCAGCTTGTTGTCTTACTGGTGAAGACATCAAATGTCTGAGTTTGTCAGTGAGGAGACACTGAGCTAAATAGGTCAGTGTGGCTGCTCTTACATTCCTGGTGTGTTTATTAGGGAGAGCAGTGAAATCAACACGAGTCTGCCATATCACAGGTGAGAGCCTTATCTGCAAGAATTACAGTCTGTTTGTGTGGGCTGTAAGATGTTTTTGCAAAACATTTCTAAGCTAACCAGCCCTTTGTTTCTCATTAAACTGAATTCTTGTTTTCTAGTCAACCTTTCCCTTAAAAAAAAAAAAAAAAAAAAAAAGGTATGGAAGGAAACTCATGGGTGATAAATAATGGCTTGATGGTGAGGCTCAGGGAATGGGCAGTAGAGCAACTTTGTAAATCGGGAAATAAATGCGATTTTACTATACTTTTGATGTAGAAGGGGCAGGGAAAATGTAAGAGTCAGGACAAAGAGAAGCAGACAATTATTTCCTAGAAAGAGGCAGAATAGGCAGTACTCTGATAGGTGCTGAGATTTCCTCTCCCTGCTGAAGTGTCTCCCTCACCTGGTGGAGTTTTCCCAGTGCCTCCCCCAGGCGAGGAGCCCTGGCTGGGTTCATTTGGCAGCACTTTGGTGTGTGGGGGTGCCGACTTCGGGACGGGAGAAGCCAAGCAGACAATCAATGTGATTGGCAGAGCAAGCTTCTTTTATTAGCAATACAGAGGCACTTATATAGTATTGAATACAAGCTTATCAGTTCTTTAATTAGTTTAAACTTACAAAGGCGCATTCTTACTTCTACATAATTGGGTTAGATAAAAGACTACATTTGGCAAGCTTTATGTTTTGTTTTGAGAGATCAAAAATCTTCCTCCCTTCTCATGGTCAGTACATCTTATCAGCACAGGACTGTACCTCCTAAAAACTCCCTTTTTGTTCTCAGGCCTGTTTCTCACACAGGCATTTCTCATGGAGGCTTTTTCTCATGCAGGCCTTTGCTTGCAGGCCTTTGCCTGCACAGCTCTTCTATTGATCTGGTTTTATCAATAATCCATGCCCCTGATCCTTTAACCATTTTGCAACATGGGGGGCACACAGTCAGAGCCCAGCGCCGTCTGTGAGATCGGATCACAGCCGTGCCACCGCTCCCTCCCACCGGCCTGTGCGCGCACCAAAATCGCCTTCTCGGATGAGTGGTCCCACCCCCTTGGGATCCTTTCGAGGCATTTCTGTTAATTTGAGATGTTCCAGCGTGGTGCAGCGGGAGAGAGCTGCTGAAGAGGTTTAACCCATTGAGCTGCTGCCACCTCCCCTGCGCTGCTTCTCTTGCCCCATTCCCCTTCTCTACTTTCCCATTTTCCACAGCTCCCATGCTAATGGTAGAGATTGAAGCACACACATATTCCAGAAGAGAGTTTTTAACGTGGAGTTTAGTAGAGTTTTGTTGCAGCAACATTGTCATTTGTTTGTAAGGAATGGAATGGTTGATTGTGTTGTTTCTGGTGGTTTAAACTATATGTTTATGAGCATTAGTCATGAGCACAGACCAATTTATCTTATCAAAAAAGGGAAATAAAATCTTGATAAAACCCTCCAGCTTTCAAAGCTCCTTCTGTTCATTGTTTATGTATGGTTCTGCAGCCCTGGGTATTTTTAGATTGGTACTCCCATTGAAACCACAAGTTTTGAAAATTTAAAGAATGCATTAATACATCTTTATTGAGATCATCTTTGCTCCTACATTGTTCCAGTTTCTTTGCATCTAATAATTTGGCAAACTTAAAACTTTTTATCTCTTTTGCTCAGCTTAGAATACTTTTTTTTTCCTGTCTTCAGAGATATAAATTTTGTAATGTAATAGCAGAGTTTGCAAAAAAAAAAAAAAAAAGAAAAAATAGTTTATTGATTTAGAATGACTTGGAATATAAGCCTTTCTGTTTGCTTGGCTAAACTACATCACAAGAAAGTATTTTTCTAACTTATAGTGACCACTTCAGTGTGCTATTTGCTCAGAATGCTCTTCTTAAACTTGAACAGGAGTTTTTTATTTTTATCACCTCCTCTTCGTTTTCCCCAGGAGCGTTGTTAGCCTACCAAGCCATGATGATTTCCATGAAATGCCATAATCAGTGAAAAATGACCCTGTCTAAGTCTCAAGGTGATATCAGAAACGTTGTGTGCATTTCCTAACGGAGATCTGTTAAAAGAAGTGCTGTGTACCTGTGAAACCCACCCCGGTGGGTGTTTATTTGCTTATCCTGGCCACTAAGGGATAAGAGCAGTCAAATTTAGCAATGTAATGAGGCTCCATCAAAATACATCTGTTGAAGCTTTTTGCTGCGTGCTGAAGCCCTTGCAACGCTCACAAGTGTTTGCCATGCAAACGCCACAGGCTTTTCTAGGTCATTTAGCATTACAGGAGAAATCACTGCTCTGACCCCATATGGTGAAGCGTCAGAAGCTAAACAGATTGGCAGGGCAGGGTCAGAATGCACTCTAATCCTTGAGGACATCAGATGCTGTTTAGCCAATTCAAAGCAGCTTGACATTCCTTTCACCAGGGACACTTTATTTCTCTGTAATGGTTCTGTCACAAAAACTAACTGCAGCAGACAGATTTGATGTGAATTTCCCGAAGTCGTTTCTGAAGAGGTGGACAGGGTTTAATTCTAACATATATTGTGCTTTAGTTGGTTCGTACAACAAACTACATGGCTTGGAAGTGGAATAAATCTCTGGCTCTTGCAGTTTTTCCTGAACATATTACTGGGTCATGAGGGAAGAGATTATGTGCTTTGGAGTATTGTGGTTTAGTAGTCAAATCACAGAGGTGATAGATAAGCCTCCTACATTCTATTTTCATAAGTATTATTTGTTATGAATAAAAATCTCATTGCACTTCCTCTGACTTCACTCATGCATTCCATAGCATGAAGTGAAAAAGTGGAGCTGCAGAGAGGGAGGGACCTCAGGAGACTCTCTGGTCCCTCTCCTTATGCAAGATGGAATCAAAGCACAAATAGACGCTGGCAAAACTCATACTAAAAGATCTCTAATGATAGTAACTTCACACCTTCCGTAAGCAATCTGTTCCAGGGCTGCAATAAAGTAATTTTTTTTTTAGGCTGGCTTTTTAGCTCTTCTAACCATGAAAACAATGTGGTACAGTGCAGGAAGGAAATGGGTGGATTTTGCATGGAGAATCATTGAAGTTATTTTTTCCTAGACAGCACAAATGTTGCTTCTCTTCCCATTTATTGTTATGGTAAAGCATCTAACCAGACTTACCAGTACTTTAGTGTGTGTGTGCATGTGTGTGAATGCATATATGAAAATATATATATATATATATATATATATACTGAAAACCGTAATACCATTAACATTATTTAGAAAAAAAACCTGTTAAAATTGTTAGAGATTTATATCCCTGAAGCTGAAGGATTAGGGATATAGCAATTCTATTTCTAGCAGTTCTCTTTGCCAAAATTTGAGCTATTTAGTTTGTACATCTCTTGTCTGCACCCTTAGAGATGATCTAACACTTCATGCTGTTGTAGAACATTAGGAATCTGACATTTGTGATGTATTTTGTTCTTCTACTTCTCCTTTCATAGCAACTTCTCAATGGTTTTGCTTTACTTTCATCTGGTTGGATTTATCAGGCCAAAATTATGTTCTCTAAATACAACAGAATTGTATTTACTGTTAAATATCTGTGTTAAACTGTATTTAAAGTAATTTCACGTGGAACATACATATTTAAAGGTGTGTCTTAATGGTACTTCTTTTTCCTCCTGTGTATTTAGAGTCTCCTTTATCAAATTCATCAGGGTCAACTCTGTGTTGTAACTCCTAGGCAGAAGTTTCCTTAGATACTGATCAGGCTGGAATTGCAGCTTGAGGTGTATTTGCTATGAATGCACCATGAATAAATGTGTATATGAGCTCATGGTACAATTATTCACATCAATGATATACAAATTGACCTGTGGAAGTATTGTATATTTTTGGAGTGCCATTGGAGAAGAATCTCAGCTTTTCATGTTATTCAGCTTGAAATACAGGGTTATTTAGCTCAGACACTTCAGAATTCTCTTTAATCTCCACAAATTACTGTGTTTCCAAAAGCATCATTGATCATGCATCTCTAAAATTGTTCCTCCTCTTAATGACTGTTGCTCTTTCTCCCGTCCCACTGTTTCTTCATTGTACATTCATTTAGATATTCTCTCATAGGTTTGTCTCCCCTCCCTTTGGAAGCAAGGTTTTCGCTTAGTTTCTTTTTGCTTTTTAGTTTTACTATAAAGATTGAGTCCAACCATAAATCCTAGGGTTTCAGATATCCTCAATTTTTTTATTTTAATTATCTGCTAGTAAAACAGAAAAAAACAGCAGCAATTTTGGCTAAGGCTCAGGTATCAAACTCTATCCTATCCTCTATTTCAGGCTTTTTTTAATACATAAAACAACTTGTTCAATAGCATCACTCCAAAAAGGTCCGACATGGCACAGTGTTTGATCTTCCTTTGTGTCTGCTGTGACTGCTCCCTTCAGCGAGTAACACCCATCGTGCTGCTGCACATGACTGCCCGACTGCCTTAGGAGCAGGGCTCCTACAAAAGCTTCTCAAGTTCGGGAACAGCAGAAGAATGTAAAACACCAGTGCACTGTTCGTGGGCTCAATATGGCAAATAAGGATGGTTTTTTTTATCCTGGAGTCATTAGTAGACCTGTATCCTCAAACAGTCATTTCCCATTTCAGGTTATTTTATTTTATAATTCCGTGCTAGGAAAATTGGTTTAAGTCCTTGGCTTGCTCAGACGATGTTTAAATTTTAATCTGCAGTGAATAACAAGTGAGGAATTCTTTTGTTATCTGTCAGCATTTTATATTATCCAGTGGGAATCTTGTGCAACTTCACAGGAGACCCATCTGTTTCACTGTTCTTCTCATTATGCCAATCAAAAAGTCACTTCTGATAGCAAGAAGAGCCACACGTTTTTCGGTTGATTCACAGAAGAAAATGAGCCTTCCCTACACCCTCCCATGAAGTTTTAGTTCTAAGAACTTGCAATTTCTGAACAGAACCTTCAGTGAGTTACCTTTTAAGTCAGATTTTAATTAGTTGATGTAATAACTATTGACTTTTCTTTAGGGATATGCCAGTATTATTGATATGACAATTAAAAGCAGAAGGATTAGTCTATTAAAGAAGTACTAATTGACTTTTGTCTTACCAGGCTAAACGATTTAGAGCTGATGGTCAAAATAAAGTGAGCTGTATCTGTAATTATTGAACTCAGGATTTCACTTCTTCTCCTACTTTTTGTCTTTTTTTTTAAAGTTTTTGCTTGAATAATCTGCTGAATTGATAGATAGATGTTTTCAAATGGATTTTAATTGAATAGCAAGAATAGAAATTGCAGAAGGAGTTGGTTTTTATTGTTGATGCAGCAGTGAAATGGTTTGAAGACAAAGGAGAAAGCTTTCCAGAGATCTGGAAATGGTTCCATTTTGGTGGTGCTGACTGGTTTACTCATGTTTTCTAATAAGATAATTATTCATTGTGCTTAATATTGTATCTTAATACACTGATGCCTGTGGTGCAGTGTGGATTCTTCAGTTTGTAAAGGGGATGCAAATTGTCCCCAGTAATGATATTTGCTGGAAGTTGGTTCCTCTTGTTGTGATAGGAACGTAGGTTCCTTTTGCATGGACACACACGACTGCACGAGATACTGCGTTGGGTAATTTTGTCCTAATGTTTTCTGCATTGTCCTTACAAACACCATTTCCTTATTTGAAGTAAAACCTCAGCTTCTTTGTTGCCAAAAAGCACAAGAGTCATCCTTTTCTCTTTGGGAAAAGACAACTTTGAAATCTTGAAAATATATGAAATACAAAATTGTTATAAAAACTGAAGTTTTATGACACCAGATTGAGTCTAACACCTTTTTCTTCTATGCTATGAAGGTAGAAAAATAATTTTGCCATTAGAGTTAAATTTTTTTTGTGTTGCTGATAGAGAATTGAAATGTTTAACTGCTAACTTGAAATTAAACTCCTGCTGACAGCTCTTATTTATCACTTGCAATAGTTTTTGTGTACTGAGCATTGCTCTCCCTTCTCTTCCCATCCAGGTATAAAGGGCATGGATGTAGCTTCATAATCAAGATCCAGGAAGACAAGGTAAGGCTTGAAAGATATAAATTGATGTTAATGATCTTATTTTGCTGGTTTGGATTCAAATTTTGCCGATTGCTCCGCTGCTTAGAAGGCTTTGTATTCTTCTTGTGAAACTGTTACGTGATTTTATTTTCATGAGAAAAGGATGGTTTAAATCCTCTGCAATTTTTTCCCTTTATAACAGTGTGGTACTTGCAGTTTTCATAGTTTTCCTGTTTGTCCTGTGTGGTACAGGACAGTGGATGACTCTGGCTTGCTGATGTTTGTTGCACTAGTCTTACAGTTGAAGCAGAAATTTGTTTTTAAAAGCCAAAGACCCTTGAAATTTCACAAATTTCCTTTTGGGTAATTTGTGATGCTCACGTGTGTTCATTGCTGCGTATATTTTGTGTCCAAGTACCATGGCTGAAAGTCTTTACAGCAGTCCCAGAAAGGAGATGCAATGACCCAGGGCTGTGTGTAAGAGTTGCAGGGGGCCAGCGACTCTGCTCAGCTGTGCTGCTGGTGGGTGCTCAGAGCCCCGGGCCTTTTTCTTTGGGGTTTTGTTGCTTTCTACATTCTGTGGTGGTTTTTTGTGTTGTTGTTGTTGTTAATGCCCACATTGTGCACTTCAGGAATGTCTGAGGTGCTCCAGGGTTAGCTGGAAGCAAAGGCAGGGTGAGAGAGGATGGATGCTGATACTGAGGTGTGGAGATGGACAGGAGGGAGTGGCACTGGGGAGCCACAAAAGTGCCTCCAGCTCTGTCTCTGGGAGCACTGTGTGTGTCTTGGTTGATAACACATCAAAGGAACAAGGAGAACAGCTTGTGCTTTGCTCTGGAACTACCTCTCACTGCTCCCCAGGAGCTCAGCCTCATCCAGGGATGGCTGAGCAGCAGCACGAGCCAACATCTGCCCCAAATCTGCTGCTCCCCTGCTCCCAGGCCATCCTCGCTGTCCTGCTGGGACTGCAGCCCCGCTGTGACCACACACAGCACTTCTGCATCTGTGCAGCCCAGAACTGCTTTGTGTTTCTGTGGAAAGGACAAAAAAATCATCTGCAAGAGAAGGTGAGATGGCTTAATTTGAAGTGCAGGAACTTGCCTTAAATGACTGAACTGCAAGTACATTTCATGCAGGGGGTTTAGGAGGAAGAGCAACTTTGCTGGGGAGCTCAGGAAGAACTCTGAAGGTGTTGGTATTGCAGAATACAAATACATCTGAGCAGAAATTGAGGTAGAGACAAAAAGATGTGTAATTCTGACCCAAACTTTATCCAAAAAGTTACTTTGTCAAACAGTTAGAAAAGAAAATGCCATGGCATGAAAAGTAGATGTGAAGAGTGGTGAGCTCTTGGTGAACTGGATTAAAAATTTGTACCCAAGGGAATGTGGCACTTTCAGGCACTGAGGCATCTGAGAAGTTTTACACGGTTTTAAAAGTTACCAAAATCATTGTCTCTTTCACTGTGTACATGGAGCTGGGGGTCTTGGGTGCTGTGGAGTGGGGCTATCAGTCTGGAAGGTAAAGAAAAGAATTGGGCCAAAGCCTAGGATGCTAACCCTGGTAGTCCCACAATTCAGTGATACTGCAAGAGGTTCCTGATGCAGCATTACCTGAACAGAAAGAACTGTGGCACTACCTTGATTTTTTACTCACCAATAAAGAAATCACTTGTTTCCGATCATAAGAATACTCATTTCTTAAAAAATGGAAATAACACATTAGGTTTTCTACTATCCTTTTAGGTGAGCATTTTCTTTTGGACCAGGCAAATCTCCTGAAAAATTACCTGCTGAAATAGATCATTACATACACTCACAAGAGACTACTTTAAAACATACTTGATTGGACAATCTAAAACCAAAAATTCAAATAGTTATGACAAATGCTGTGTTCCTTAGATTATGCACTCCACTTTATATTTTTCAATGCAGGGCATTTCTCCAACTAATCATTTCAAGAATCTTTAAAAGTATTTGAAAAAGAAACAAACAAAACCCCCAAAAGAAGTCTGAGAATCTTTTCAAAATTTGTTGAAGTTGCTTTCTAATTATGTATTCAAGCTGAACTATCTTCTCTTTTTCCCTTCATTGCATTCACAGCAAGAAACAACATGTTTCATTTAAATAAAAATCTCGGAGTGGTAAATCAGACTGTACATTTATATAGGACTTTCAAAGAAATCTGGGCATTGACTATTTCAACTGCAGGCCAATTATGTACCTCAAAACTGAATACATGGGATAAATAGTGATTTAATTGGCAATGTCAATCCATCTCTGAAGGAATGGAATAACGTGGTAGATGGGAGAAAAATTACCAACAAATAATAGCTGAGAATGGCACCTAGAGCAGATCAACAGACTACAGGTAGAACTACAAAAAAAACTGGCTTTGAAAAGTTTGAAAACTAATAATGTTGGGAATGTTTTTAATTAAAATTTTGAGGCAGCTGTTCTACTATGAGACGTTACATAATCCCGTGTTCATTTACCTAAGTGGAAATGAATAAGAAAATTGATATGAGGAAAACCCTTGAAGTGTGAAATTCCCACAGTTATCTATAAAAAGTTACAGTTCTGTCTTTCTGTCTCTCCTAATACCATAGAAAATCTGGTAATAATGCCAGATGTGTATGGCACCTTAATCCTACCTGTCTCAAAGGTTTCTTTGCATCATTCCAGCAGGTGTTGAATGCAGAACTTCTTTGAAAAAGCTGTTGAAAGGTTGTAGGTTTGGGGGGTTTGTGTGATTTGAGAGGAGCATCATGGAATTTGGAAGGAGAAAAAAGGAAAAAAAGTTGGCTGCTGAACACTGTATGATGAAAGTAAGGTCAGAGTGATTTGCTCGTTTCAGTTTTCCTATGGGTCACGAAAGAGCTCAGCTCTTGTCTTCAAGCTGAACTGGGCAAATTTGTAAAAATCAGGACATTTTTGGTCATTACCACCTCCAAAATGTAATGTTTGTTGCTTGTTATTTGATACACTTGATTTGGTGAAGACCAAAACCTGGAGCTGGCTGGAACTTCTTTAGTCAATTAGGTATTTTTCTAAAACAGATTTGAAGCTCAATTATGAAGTCTCATTAACACCATCATCTACTAGGCTATGCCTTTTACTGGGAATTTTTCAGAGCTGTAGAACTCTGATTGTGTTTGAAAGCACAGAAAAAGCTGTGGCAGGTGTGCATTTTCTGTCCCAGGTTGGCATATCCTGCACTTCCTAATCTTGTCTGGGAAACAGATGTGAAACCTTATTTCCTGGGAAATAGAAGTGGAAATGGCCCCTCACTTCTCTTCTTTGGCAGGGCTGGTTTGAATCTTTGCTGTTGTGAGACAGAAGAACAAGAAATAAAGAAATAAAAGGAAATATGAAGTATATTAGATAAATATCCTTAGATAAATGTCCTTATAGGCTGCCTTGAGGAGGATCCTTCCCTTGAATCTCATCTGAGAGGCCAAGCATCCTCCTGCCTCCCACTCAGGATTTCTTTCTTTTTCTCCTTTTTTCCTCTTCTTTTATCATTTTAGGGGTTTTTGTCTGCCTTTTCAACACAAAGTGGGTCATCTTCAACTGCAAGCTGTTAAGCTTTTGCAATCCAATTTTCAAGAAAATTAACCAGCTCTTTCTTACCCAGATCATGTGGGAGCCCATGTAGCCTGAGGATTTCATCTTGGATCTAGTTCTCAAATATTTCTACACTGGTCTGTAAGATTTTATCTCCTTTCATTAGACTTGGTGAGTCAGGCTTTTCCTCAGCTTTCCAAAAGTTCCATTTTTTTGTCTTTCCATCTTATATTCCCCTTATTTGACACTTCTCAAGCTCTTGAGAAGCCCAAGCTCTCTTTGACACCATTGTTTTCCTTAAAATCTACAGGAAAAAACTTTCTTAGGAACACTTCTAATCATGCCCTTTGTTGCTAATTAGCTGGTTCTCAGAAGATACTTGTCTCTTCCAACATTGTTATGCTAGAAAGTCTCAAAATGTACATCTGTGTGATATTAATGTTTTAATTTTTAAAGTCATATTTGTCTAGCTCTGTATTTTGACAGATTTCTGTAAATTTCATTACTATTACTGTTACAATGGGAAAAAGTCACAAATTAACAAATGTGACACTCTGTGGCCTGATGTCAGGAACTTCCCAGTGTTTCTGGATAAATATCTTTAAAATCATCTAATGTGTGAAAAAGTAAAGAAGGAAGCTGCCTAAGCAGGGGGGGGAATGTCAGAGGATGCTGCTGCAAAAGGAAGTTCTGGTGTTCTCCTAAGGATGTAAATATGTCAGGTTGGTGCCAGTCACCCACAGGGGACATCTGTGCCTTGCCACCCTCCCGTGTCAGAACACCCAGGCTGGTTAAAAGTGTCAGAAAGGGAAAAAGCCAAGCCAAGCCCTTGCTGTGCTCATGCTGAGAGTGGTCCAGGTAAATTTGGTCACGCCAGGGCAATCCCTCTCTGAGGTCACAAAGCACCCCCGTGGCACCGAGCTCTCCAAACAGCCCAGAGGCACCATCAGCACTTTGTTCATGTGGAGCCAGCAAAAGAATCCCTGAATGCATTGTAAAGAATGGATGCTGAACCTCTGGAATAGTCACTCCTCTCTGCAGGGCTTGGGTGGTTTGTGGTCTCAGAGATGGAGCAGGGACACTGCTGATCACCACGAGCTGGGCACTGCTCCAGCCCTCCTTGTCTCACTCCTGCAGCATCATTTGCACTCAAAATCTTAATTGAGTCCTGCAGGAATTAATTACATTTTCATTGGAAAGGAAGGAAATAGTAAGATCCAAAAAGCATTTGACAAACAGATGAGATGCTGAAGAACTAGGGGAAAAAAGTACCAAAAAGAGGGAAAAAACCTTCAATTTAGAAACAGTTTCACATAGATTGAAAGTACATGGAAACAGTCATGAGTGCCTTCAATTGCTCTTGAGTAGTTAATTTATTATGGGACATTGCTAATTTTGCCTAAAGAAGGAAGGTATTACATTTACTCTGGGTGGAAAGGAGTATATCAGGTTAAAATGAGGGTCCTTTGCACAATTTTTTTTGTTTATTTTCTTCTCTCCAGAATGAATTCATACAGGAGGTATGCATTTCAGCATTGGGTTAAATTCTCTGTTTTTATCAATTCAGTGTGATATTTTTCTGGATAATGAATCTGATTGGATTTTTCTAAGCATTTAATTACAACATTTAGAGACTGCCCACTGTTGGACCTGTGCTGGGGAGTTTTACTGCTCATTAGTTCTAGTTAGTTTAACTTTTTCTGCAGTAGCCTGCTGTGTCAGATGATGATCAATAGTAAAACTATTCCAAAACTACTGCCTGGTGGAATAAAAGTGTCTAGAATGAGAATCAATGAATTTCAAACAGAAGTGAATTTCTACAGAGTCCTCTTTAGTTACTGCTTCTCTATGCAGTTGCAAAATTCTGAAGCATGTATAGTTATTGCATCAAGATCTCAAGTATTTCTGTGTTTACTCTCCTTATATACCTGAATATCTGTGGGAAAAGATTTTGACAGCTGAATTCTGAGGGTGTGATTAAATATTATTGTAGTGGTTCTCCTGTCCATTCATCTATTTTGATTTATTTCTGGGTTGTGCATACTGGAAAGGTGCAAGAAATCCCCCTCTTTTTGTTTGGTATAAAATCGTAGTGAATAGCTGGGGGGTCAGGAGAGAAGTGAAGCACTTCAAGGACGAGTTTAAGGCACATCTTGATTTGTGTGGTGTCAGCTTCACAATGTGGAAAGCTACAGCTGGGGGCTGTCTGCTCTGCAGAGAAAATGTACTCACACTGTCAAAGCCTATGAACTAAACAGGAATGACACTGGGCAGCACAGAAGGTGCCAGACAAAAGAAAATCCAGTGAGCTCAGGAAATTACACAGGTGGTAGCTCTTTGTACTACCATAATGTGAAAATCTGATTAATTTCACAGCAGATAAGGTGAAAAATTTGATTCTTCGTACTGGGAGTCAATAGAAAAGTTCTCGCATCTGTCCTTGCTTGGCTTCTTCCACTGTCATACAGTTTTGTGCTCTCTGGATATTCATCTTCAAGATTTTGGTCTCGGATTTTCCAGCACAGCTGCTTTTCAAAATAAACCAAGCCCAAATCCTGCCATCCTTCAGACATCCCTTTAAAAATTAATGTACTTTGGGTACACAAGTTCTTGTCTCCCTGCAGCTGAAGCACATTCCAGGAGCAAACCAAAGTACATGGGATGATATTTCAATGGAATTTGTCTCTGCTAAGCATGTTAATGCTGATGATGAAGATGAATCATGAGCAGGATTTAGTGGGGACAAGGCTCAAGTGAGTGGCTGTACCTGTGTGCACCCTGGGTTTCGGTAGTTCCACAGTAACCATTTGCTGGCGACAGAGGTGTCTCTCAATCACCCGGGGACTTTCCTCACCCCACAAAAGGCCTGATCGGGCACCTTTTGTGATAACAACCAGCTACACACCCCTCTAACATCTGGAGCTACAGCAGAACCAGTGTGCTAAGACATTTGTTCTGTGTGTGTTGGGAGCTGAAACACCAGCCGGAGATCTCAGCACTCGTGTTGCGTTTCCAGCAGCCCCCAGCACAGGAGCTCCTTTGGTCCCCACGCAGTGAAACAGAAGTGCTGCTGCTCCTGGATGTGCATCTTGGAGCACTTGTGGCCCTTTCATGTCCCTGCACTGCTCCAGTACCTGCAGTTGTTCACAGAGTGCCTGGCAGTGCCTTCCCACCTCGCAGCACCATCCCACCCCTGTCTTTGCCTGGAGCTCCTGCCCTGCTGGCACAGGGCGAAGGGGACCCTGCTGGGGTGGGAGGGAGCTGCTGCTGGCTCAGGGTTCCAGGCAGGGTTTGAGGGATTTGACATTCCTGTGGGAAGGGACATTGGTGACACCGCTGCTCAGAGCCACCCAGGGGTCCTGAGGGGACACAACTGGCTGGTGTGAACTGTGCAGCACGCACTGCAAGGCTAGATGTGGAGAAAAAAGGAGAAAATAGAGTCCAGCCTAGGCCCTCAATGCTTCACCTATTAGAATTAATGAACATAGGAAGACAAAATCACCTCGCTTTGTCTAGAAGAAATGCCAGGACCAAATGCAGTCTGCTAAACAGAAATCAGAGCTTCTCCAGAAAGAAAAATTGCAAAAAATTTAACACTGAAAACCATAAAATTTGTTGTGGGATGAACAAGAAGAAGCAAAGCAGTGTTTTGATGCTGGTGTGAGATGGTGCTGGGCAGTTACACTGAAATAAGAATGTATTTTGGCTGATACATCAGAAAGCTTTAATAGATAAGAACAATAAAGCAATCCAGTTATTATAACCCTGGAGGGCAGTTAGGAAAAGCAGATAGCAAAATGTATTGCTGATTTAGAAGAAAAAAGTCTGCAAGAGAGCCAGAACTTTGATCATGGAGGAATTTTATTCTGGAGATTTTGATTGTGATAACTATATTATTTAAAATACATCTTTTTGATGGCAATACTGCATTGCTTAGTGAGAGAATTTGTGGAATGATCCATGGCCATTTGAGAGCTAATCCTGTGAAAAAGACAAGTTTCATAAATAAAGGAGCATGTAGGAACTAGTGAAAAGAATATTATCTGAACAGACACTTCAAGAATAAATAAAGAAACAAAAGGTTGATTGTGAAACAGCCAACATGGAGGAAATATTAAAATGCACTAAGAATTTAAGTATCCATGTAATACATAGGGAATCACTTAATAGACAAATTTGAAATGTTTAAGAAATTGTTAGCAGTAATGATATTGTAACTCAGTTTAATTAAATTGAATTAATAAAGCAAAAGAAAATTATTAACTGGTGAGCATAAAGAATAGTGCAAACAATAGTAAGATTATTTCTTCATGATATCTGCACGAATAAGCAGGGTAAAATATTTAATTACAAGGAAAAATACATGATACTTAAGGTCATGAGAGAAGTGCAAAACTCTGAAGAGCCTTGAAATAAAAAAAAGTATTCAACTTTCATTCAATATTTTGCTAGATTTCATTTAATGGTGAATACTAAAAGTAAGTGATCCAGCGGAGGAAATCTGCTGAAGTGTTGAAAGCTGTTGGCTGTGTTAAATGGTCTTGTGTGTTCTCCTGCTCTAAAATAATGAAGTGCACGAGTGGATAGCAGTGGAATGCAGGGTCAGGCAGGAGGGAGAGACTCCAGCCTGCACCATGACAATATAACCTTCAAAGCAGAGCTCTGCCCTCGGTGGGCCTGGCCCATTTCTGGGGGAAATGGCGTTTTCAGTTCAGCCTTACTCGGAAGCTCCTTTATGAATGGGGCCGTTTAATTTATGGCGTGGAAAGGCTCCTCGTTGGTGTTCACAGCTTGCTCAGTTTAGCACCCATCCCACTATTTTATGAAGTTACAGGCATTCCACCACCACACACCTACTAAAATGGGGTAGAAGTCGAGAAAAAGCAATTTAAAATTTCATCTCTTTTGCCCCATCTTCACCACAGCAGTCTCCTCTCCCCAGGGCTCAGAGAGAACATGCATCAAAATGCTTGGTTCAGATGATTGCATTTCCTTACCCACGTGCACTCTAATGACAAAAATAAATGTTGTAGGGAGTTAAGCATCATTTGGACTTCTTACTGTGAGGGTATATATTAATTTCCTCAAAACTAATCCAATTTCTTAATTGTTGTGCCTACAGAATGTTGCCTTTCTGCAGTTGCTCACAGGAAGGTGTGCCTTCCTCTTCTGTGCTGATTGACAAGATGAGCTGTCACCATAGCAACAGAATAAATTAATTTTTTAAAAAAAAATCAGGTTGCCAGACTTTAAAACAGGAGGCGGGAAACAAACAACTAATCTGAGATAAACTAAACTTTCTGTCTCCTGAAATTTAGGCCTTGGTAACACCACTGATAGGATGGATGGGCATTTGCAGACGTCGAGGTACATGTAGTATATTTGAGCATCAAATTTAGATTCTAAGGTGTAAATTGAGGTGGAGACGTTTTCTTGTGAAATCAGGGCCATGCAAATGTCTTTTCACAACTCTTTTTCTACTTGTAAGAAGGGGAAAAGTGCAGCAGCAGGGCTCAAAGTTCCTCAGCAGACTGCTGCAGGGAGCCAGGATGCTCTCACCGTCCCCTGGATCTGCTCTTTCCCATCTCGCAGGAGGAGCACAAGCCTCGGTTTGTCCCTGTGGCACAGTGTGTCCCATGCACTGTGGGTTACTCGGGGGAAGTGCTCAAGCTCCAGCAGGAAAGTTTGAGAGACTTTCAAGCTGGCTGGGAGTCTGATACACTTGAGGGAGATGTAGGAAATTGAGAATCGTGGTGTTGGCCTGAAGTAAAGGGAGAGAAAATCTGAAATTCAATATTTCAGACTTGTCTGTAGCAAGTGAAAACGTGGGTGCACCTTTCTGTCCCTGACTAGAAATTCTGTTAAGAAGCCAATAAAAACCATTTTCAGATTGGCTTCATCAAACTGACACTTACAAGTAAAACCTGGCTAGATCTGACAAAAATGACTCTTTGCAGACAAGGAAATTGGCTGAGTTTTACTTAGAGAAAGCTGCATAAATCCTGTTCACACACCATAGTTTTTGTCATCCCTCTTCATCAGTTTTAGCAGCAAATACCAAAAGTAGCAGCTTTGTAGAGGTGTGACTACTTAGGGCTTTAAAAATCATATCCCTGGCCGTCGTGGACATTGTGCCTATTTTAGGTGGAAAAGCTTCTGGTTTCAAAAGCACTTCAGCATCTGTGTTGTGATTCTCTAAAAGCACATATTCCACTGCTCTTGAGAAGGGAGGACTCATTCTCTGTTGGTCCACCTCTTTCCTTAATCTAAAATTGCATTATTTGGGCTGGAAATGATTTGGTTTTAGTAACAGGAGTTTCAATATTACAAAAAAAATATTATTAAAGGTACCTTGGAGGGATTTTGTGTCCCTGCTTTAGGTTTCTGTATGTGAAAATGCCAGCTGTTATATACAAAAGAAATTCACACTTCAGGGTTCCGAGAGATTAATTGGGAAATGTGTCCTCTGTATATCCTAAATTATCAACTGACATAAGGCAAATAATTAGAAACAAAATGTGTGCTCAGAAAAGTGCACATTTGTGTTATGTCTGTCTGAAGAACATTTCCATCACCGAGCTGCCAGCGTTAACTACGGCAGCAATCAGGAATCTGAGGCAGAATCAAGATCCAATTGTATTCCATACAGCATATGGGCCAATTATGTAATTATTCTTTAAAAGATATATCACGGGAGCACTTTGCAAAGTGAAGAACACAGGTAGCCTTTCATGTGGCATTTTCTGTTTTCTTAATTGCGACTTTTTAACGAGAAAGCTGATGCTGCATGACCCCAGTTAATGATTTACATCAGTTTGTTCTCCTTTTAACTTGTGCTTCAGAGAAGGGTTCTTGTTTTAATAGTTCTTTTTCTTTTTTACTTTTGCTGAAAACTTTCTTTGCTTTGTTTTGTTTTCCTGAATTGAGTCTCAGTGAGGTTCAGAGCAGTGCTAAGCCAATTCCACAGCAGGAAAAGAGCACAGCCTTCCCAGGAATACAGGTGTAATGAGAATATTCAAGTACTGAACTTTACACCCTTATCAGTCATGCTTTCAGTTTACCACAAACACCATTATAACTGCTCTTAGCTATTGATTTGACCTTTGTTGTTTTTGGGGGAGGGTTCTTTTTTTTTCCCAAGTATCAATAAATCAGCCCTTTAAATGCAATGAAAAGTCAAAACTTGGGTTTGTCTTATAACTTTGCAAGGCAGTCTGAGAAGCAGATGGTTGTAACCTTTATATATCTTGATTACAAGAAATTGTGATGTATGTGTCTGAGTTTAGAAATGGGATACAAATTTATCTGATGTCACTGTATGCAGAACTGGGGAAGCTGAAACTGAATATACTTCTTACTGTACATTTAATGCTTTCTGCAAATTTTTGTGTGCATCAGCTTTGTTATAATTAAATTCCCATATGTTCATTAAAGAAACAAACAAATTTTGTTTTATAAACGGGACTCAGCAGCATTAGCAGCAGTGATAGCATAGTGAATGTTCCAAGGCTGGAAACAGGAGTTCTGCCTTTTCCAGTTGCAAATCTGATTCAATTCAGACATCTTATTAATAATGACAATATGCTGCTGACATTTCAGCAGAGTTCAGTTCCTGTGATACAGAAACAAATCTCACAGAGGCAAGTTTCATACCCCAGCAAGCTTGTGGACAGTGCTGTTCTCACATTTATATTAAATTTGTGACCCAAAAGAAATAACAAGTATGTAATGAAAAAAAAGTAAAATACTCAAATCATAGCAGAGCCTTCCTTTCTGTGTTCTGTGCTTTTCTTTGTCTACCCTTCAACTGAACTGATAAAATTGGGTTGGTGTCATCCCAGCTGTATAATCACAGCTGCTGTGGTCACAAACAGAGATTCGATTTTGTGTTTGAGGAGCAAGAGGCACCATGGTATTTTTAATGTTATCTTAAAGGATTTCTACTAAAATATGGTAACAGAAAGCAGGAATAAGTTTAGGCCAAGAGTCATGTTACCTGTAATAATTCAGCCTCTTCGCTCATGAAGTTAAAGGTGAATGAACCCTTAACTCCTTTTAAGTCTTGCCCTGGATTTGGCTTGCTTTTATCTTAAAGAGAAATGGTGGAAGAGAGAAGAAAGGAATTGCTTTTCCTTTTTTCAAGGAAACAAAGGAGAGGAAGGGAAGATCACTTTGTAAAATCTCTTGCACCAAAACAGGAAGAATTACTTCCCTTGACTCCTGTCCCGTGCCCCAGCCACTCTCCAAACTGGTTATGCTCTCAGCCTGCACTGGAATAATGTCCAGGGACTTATTCACTGATATTGTTTCACTGTTGGTCAAACATTTCTGAATTGTGAGTCTTTGTGAACAGTTGGTTTGAAAATAAATCGTAAAACCTGCCACAGATTATTCATAATAAATATTTTTCCAGCTCTCATTGCATCTGTGGCTGGCATTGTAAAAGCACCTAGAGGCCTAAGCTGACGTGAAGACAATCAGTATGCCAAAAGCTGTGTGCAGAGACAGTAAAATGGAATATTTGTATGAAGAATGTCTCTACAAATAATACTTAGGGCCAAAAAGCATCATCACATTTGGGGATTGCTGTTGCATTCGTGTTCCATAGGACGTGGTGTGTTGTGACTTAGGACTGTCCAGGCAGGAGAGTTCCATAGATTTATCCCATAAAAAGTATATTTTCAGGTGATGTCTCATGCACCACAAGGAATTAAAACAAGACTTTTGACAGCATCATATCAGCATAGTTATTTTAAGCTTTAAATACTTTGAGTGAAATGCTCTTTACAATCCATTGGTGCTTGAGAAGTCTCTGAACACAGAAATCACCTGGCGAGGTGTAGGAGTTTGCATTTCTTCACCAATAATGCCACTGACTTTGAGAACTGTGTGTAGGCAAGAAAATGCATTGTCTACTCTCTGCAGCAGTTTTGGCAGACAGTTTTTGGGCTGCCCTGTGTACAGTTTGTGGTATTTTCCCTTCTACTGCACTGCTCAGATGGGTTATGCATCAGCCATCAACAGTCTGTTTATGAAAGAGGGAACACTCTGGGAATTGTCAGTAATGTCTTCTGCATATCACTGAGCAGTAATGAATGTTTGCCATTCAGCAGAACTGCTGTGGTCTGCAAAAGAGACTGCTTTATACATTTTTTTCCTCTGAAAAAATGTTTTGAGGTTTTTTTTATTTATTTATTTTTTTAAATAGCAATTCCTGGGTAGATACAAGGCAAGTGTTTGTGAGCTTTTGTGTGGAGAAATGCTTATCAAAGTAGAAGAGGTGCTATTGCTTATACATCTAAACAGCATATAAAATATCACCACATTCTGGAAGTGTAAAATGCTAACAGGTCTTCATGTTTCAGGACATAAAAAACTCCATCCAATAACTCTTGTTATTCACAAATGGCTTGATGATACTTTTTTTCTTCGCCTGCTTAGGTACATGCTACTATATTTTCTTTAAATATATTCCCAGGTTCATAACTTTTGCGTGATAGAATTTAAGAGGAATATTTAAAAGGCAGTAGCAAGAGCTACATATAAATGTTTAAATTATAAGAAACATTTGCAAAACGTTTTGCAGCTTTCTGATAATGTTGAAGTGGGCTCTTCCTGCAGCTGTGGCATGTGTTATTTTCAAACATCTCTGCCGCCCATCAGCTCTTTGTGGGTTGTGCAGTGATGAGGTGCTGCTGTGCTTCCAGAGAAGATGGAGCAGCATCCTGATCCTCGAGATTTGAGCAATCCCTAAAAATCTCCATTAAACTTGGTGAAAAGTTGAGTTTGTGTCTCAGCAGCCTGGCACGAGTGATGTCAGGGCTGTGCAGTTTCTGTTGAGAGTTTCCGGGGACATTCCCCCGCTGCTGACCCTGGCACTGTCATTGGGGTGTGTGAAGCACGGGGCAAGGTCAGGCTCCAGAAAAGCCCCTTCCCCTCCCGGGCTGTGCTCTGGGGAAGTCTCTGCCAGCAGCACAGTGTTGCCTCTCTGCCCTGCTGGCGCTCACAGCAATCCCTGCAGTGCTCTGGGGGAGCCACTTCGCTTTTGCCGTGGAGTGTTACCTGTCTGAGCACTAATGATGTGGAGGCTCTGTAAGCCACACGCTAAATTAGAGCTGGAGCAGACAGAGTCCTGTAGCTACAAATAGTTACCAGACGCTTTCAGAGGGAATGCTTGCACTGAGGAACGTAAGAACACGATGGTAATTTCTGCCTACAAGGGAACGCTGAAGACACCGGCAGATTTTTTCCTTTGCATGCATTTGCTAGACTGCTAATAACACTTCAGCTTTTCAATGGTCATAGCATTTTCCGAAGGGAAATTTTTTTCCCCTATCAGTTAGGTTTGTTTTCTTTGTATAAGAACAGCAAAACTAATTTGTTCAATTTATTGCCAGACCACTGACAAATGAGTTGTCGATTGGGCTCTAAGTAGGCTTCAATGGCTCATATGTATTCTCCTCCTTTGTCATTATGAGGATGTTTCCTTTGATGTTTTGTTGTTCTTGCCATAATAAGGCAAAGATTAAAATCACTACTGTAAGACTGGGTGAATTGAGTCCCCAGCATGGTAAGAAAAAGATCAGAAAAATAATTTCAAATGATCATTCCATCACGTTTTGGATTTTTCTTTTTTTTTCAAAACTGAAATTAAGCCATTAAGCTGCTTACCAAGATTGCTTTAAATGTATAACTTCACAGCATATGTAGCAAAACAATTTTTTTCCCCCTGTCAATTAGATGAAGATCTCTTGGAGGAGAAAATCAGCGTATCACCAAAGATTTTACTGCACTTGAAATCATTTAGCTTCAAGGTTTGTCATATGAAAGTGTCACTTCTTTATGGACTATTTTCATATGTCATGGCAAAGTGGACAGAAATAGCTGTGGTTCAATTCTGTGCACAGATAGAAGTACTTGAAAGATCATGAAAGATCTGAGGAGTTTACCTCTATTGTTTTCTATAGTTTGGAAGCGGAAAGGAGAGTACTTTTACTGTGCATTTTTAACAAAGAACAATACCAGAAATGCTCAATGTCTCAGTGTCTTTAATTATAGTGAGCATTTTCCAAGGCACTGCAAGTTCCAATAAACACAAGCATAGGGAGTGAAATTACTTCAGGTCACCCGTGGGCCAACCATGTGAAAGCAGCAAGAGCAGAGCTGGAGGAAGGTCTGTTACAGATTTGTGCTTGAAAAGTATTTGCAGAATCCCTTTGTGTGAGAGTCTCTGTGGCACAAGGACTGTCACAATGCTCTGGCTCGTGGCAAGCTGTCACTAGTGCTATCCATTACCACTGTAACTCATGTGCTGCTTGAGAAGTTTAATAAGCTCATTTTTTTTTTAGTGACTCAACCTTTCTTTGAGTAACACTCTGTCATGATCAAGTCTGTCATTTATTTTTAATTATTATACTCTTTTCTGTTCTTAGTATTACTAAGGACCATCAAAGTTTCGTCACTTATTTTCTTTCAGATTGTTAAAATATGATAGGCCTAAGCAGTTAATCCACCAATTCAGATAGAAGTGAGATGGAGATGTGGAATTTTCCCAACAATTTATGGGACCCCCATCTTATTGGTATTTCAACTTAGCCATGAAAATGACATTAGCTGCTCCCCTTGGATTTCTCTCCATTTTTTGCTGTACCACAGGAAAGATGTACAGCTTCTTTTCAGTGCTCTCTGGGACATTCCTCTGTGGGAGGGAAAATGCTGGCAGCTATTTCACACAGGAATCACGACTGAGGTCTGCAAGAAGAGTGTCAGTGCCTCTGATACAGATGCAAAATATTTTGGTGCCTCTTACAAGTCAGCAGCTATATAAAAGGAAAAATTAATATTTCATTTTTTCCTTCTGTGATTCTGTGTCTAAAGTGCCATGATAAAATAAATATGGTTACTATGAGCATATGCTCACAACTCTGAGCTGCTCCCAGTACTGATTCTGGTTTCAGCCTTGCACCCACTGTGTGGTGCTTGTGCACATTCCACGCTTTACTGGAGTGAACTGGTTCAAAAAGTTGTGTTCAGGGTTCCTGGTGCTCATTCCCTTGACCATTAAACACTGGTTTGGTTAACAGCTAACCTGCTTTTGTGCTGCAGGGTTTGAAAATTTTCCAGATGAATATTTTAAATATCGAGAATTTTGGAGGGGGCTTCCAGGTAGCTTTTTTCAGACTGACTTCTTTGGGAATAGTATGGAAAAAACCAAATCCACACCAGCAAAGCAGATATTGTAACTGTATCTACTAGATACTTTTCGGAATCTGTTCTTTTACAATGCCTCTCACTCTCTGTTCAGATTTCTGTAGTGTAGCTATCACGTGAACTGTTTCATAATAATTTTGGTAGGAATCTGTAGGGACCCACTTAAGGTGCCATTATGACAGGAGATTAGAATGGGGAAAGCACATAAGGGCACAAGTCCGTGGAGGATTCATTAGGATGCTAATTTGATTCCTCTGTGATTATTGCAGTGAGATTTCACTGTGAGCCTTTGAGAACTTTTGATGATGTGGAAATGAAAAGGTGTCAGTGTGCATTACACTGTCATTAGAAAAGAAATCAAACACTAAGAAAACATCATGAAAAGAAAATGGTAGCTAAGTTTTAATGCAAACTGGAGAGCTTCTTGGTATTCCTTCCATTTCATCTCCTCATGTTTTTGTTTGTGACAATCAGAGCATAGATTGCTATGAAGCTGTGCTTCACCTGCCACTATTGGAGCTACCACAGAAGCCATGCTCTGTTTCAGCGTTGGGTTCCCCCCTTTCTTCTTGACATTTCCCAGGTGTAAATTCTCCTACCTGGGTCAGGGGAATTGGCTGCAGTTCCAGGAGCACTGAACTCTGTGGGCAGGGTAAATCACAGGACCTGGAGGTTGGATTTGCTCCCTAAAACCTGCTTGTAGAAACTTTCATGCCGAGGAAAGCCATTGCTCCGGTCTTCCCAGTATTAGGGAAGAGCTGACATGGAGCCCTGGATTTCAGGGGATGTTTACCTGGCCAGAACAGGGGTCAGCTTACAAACACCCTCAGTTAGAAGGATCCCCTGGCTTTCAGCGTGAGTACTTTTGTATGTGCTCTGCCTAAGATCTTCTGTAGAACTATTTGGTAAAATAGAGGTGCGAAACAAAAGAGTTTTAGCTGGTTTTTTAGGTATGTGATTCTATAGTTCCTGTTTGGCTGGTTGTGATAATCTGGAGATGTGCTAGCAGCATAAAAAATAAGAGTTTGAGTTGAAGTAGAAAAAGGTTTTCTGAGGTTTTTTTCTGTACTAGTGTTCTATAAATTACAGTTGTAGGTGGACACAGATCTTCAGGGACTGATTTGCATGAATCCTTCTGTGTAATAGGGGCTGTGCTTTGTGTAGTAGGATTTTAAGTTCTCCAAAGTGTTTTGTGCCACTAATTCCTCACTGCAATGTCATGGTCCATGAAAATGAGCAAACAACCTGCATTTCTTATAGGTAGGAAACCTGTATTTTTTCCACGTAGTGACTACTGTTGCTGATAAATGGAGTGGATTATGGCAAAATGTTCTGTAAACTGGAATTATGTCCTATGACAGGGGCCTGGGTATAGCTGCTCTGTTAGCTCTGCTTTTGCTATTCATGACCTGCTATTATCGTTCATTTATCTGTTCTTTGCAATAATAACTTGGTGCTTGGCCAAGGTGAAGCAAGATCTTCTTGGGCCTAGTGATAAAAATGGAAACAGGTGATTGCAACACTTCCAAAATCTCTGAATAATTTGCATTTAACTCTTCATGCTGATGAGTTGGGGTTTTTGTCTTTGATCAGACTCTGATGGTTCCCAGTGTGAGTGGGAGATCTCCCACTGCTGGTTTTTGCAGGTGTCCCCTTTAACAGATGTGGAATACTGTGCAGGACAGGTTCTTGCCATATGTGTGTGCCATGACACACAAGACCATTTCTAATCCTTAATAAGCTGGATCAGCACAGGAAGGAAATGGCAAGTCACAGACAGATTTGTTTCCTAAATTTAACAACTGCTGTGACTGTGCACGAGTGCTCCTTGGGGAAGGGCACATTTCCTCTGTGAGATAACTTCTGTTAGATAAATTCACTGACTGATATATAACAGATGTATTTATATCTAATAAATCAAAGTTATATTAATAATATCTCTAATAGATTAATCAGAGACTGGATTCACTGTAATGGAATTCAGTTAAAGCAAAGTTATTTTTAGAAGTGAGGTTGACCAGAAATGGTGAATGTTTGTGAGTAGAAAATAGATTAAGGCCATCCTAAACTGTAAAATAAACAACTGTTTTTTGTGTCTTGGCTTGATCCAAAATATGTTATCAAGCACTGCCAAAATACAGAGATACTCTGAAGGAAAGCAGCATCTGTCTTGATGTAAAACCTTTCTTGCAAGACTGTCAGCTGAGACAGAGAGAAATACAGCCCAGTTAATGCCTAGGAGTGCCTCTGCTGGACTAAGATTCGATTCTGGAAGCTCAGAACACTTAGTGCATCTCTAAAGCACCGTTCTGGTCCTGCCTGCTTCGCAGAAGTGACAACAAATTCAGAAAAACCGAGTTTAAAATTGGTTGCTATGACTGAGATCAGTTTCAGCTCTGTGAGTCCCAGATGGACACAAATGTGCTTCTCCCATGGATACACACAGGGCACAGGTGGGAGTGCTCACCTACAGCAAATAGTCCCTACTGCCCCATACTGACATGGGAGTTAGGGCTGGGTCTTATGGTCACTGCATCAGGCTCTGCAGTGGGATATTGGCACGTCTCTCTAAATAAACAAAGCCCAGAGTGGGAATTACTGTTCACTCAGAATTTAACAGCAGTGATTAAATCTCTCTATACAGTTAATGAAAGATATTTGCTAAATGTATTAAAGAGCATTATGTTTCAGACAGTCTAAAAATAAATATTCACACTCTCACAGATACAGAGAAGATCCATTTCATTGCATTGACAGAAAATCTGATTGAGTATTTACACCATGTGCACTTACGCCTAAAGATCCATAGCCCAAATTAAATGTCAGGTGCTCCCAATTGGGGAGCAGTGAAGTTACCACGTAAAACTGCAGCAATAACTAATTGCTACCGTGACAATTTGCTGGGGCTGTACTTGTGTTGGGATTCAACCTTTTGATTCAAATCCTTTGGCTTGGGATTAAAATTTACGTACGTAGCTTTATTTTAAAAAGAAGTTATCATCTTGATATAGAAATGGAATTTTAGGCTTTAACAGCTTTCTCCCCAATCCCAACAATTCTTGCCTAATAATGTGCATCGAGTTTAAACCTTGTGAAAAAAATGAGCCTGTAATTTGTGTTGCAGGCAAAGTTTAGATCAGTTTAATCACTTTTTACACTATTTCATAGTTCTTCATTTCATGCACTTGTGTAGCTACTTAATAAAAATACATAATGCATGACTTTGTACCATAAACTGTTAATTTATAATAATTTTATGTCATCTACTGTAATTATGGCACTGTGCAATCTGTACTAGTTGACAATATTTTGGCAGAAGCATCTACTGTAATATTTACAAGGCATTTCTGGCTTAGTTTAGTTTTCATTGTGCTCCCAGTTACTCTCCTGAGTTATTTGGATACCAGTGTATAAAAATGTCTGTTGTTTGCTTTGCTTCTTGACTAGTTAATCAAAAACATTTTAATATTATAGAGCTTTTCAGGAGAGAAATTATACTCCAAAAAATCCATTATGCACAAACAGAGAAAGTAATGAAGTTCTGCTGGTCCTGAAGTAATTTCACACCATTTAAAGCTAAGCTCCATTGTTTAATCATTTCTAATCATTTGCTTATAAATTCCAGTCTGTCTCGACCTAGCTCTGTGGAAATTTTTTGCTTAATTTTTATTTTCATTATCCACTGGATAACTGGTGTAATTCCCAGACCTCTGCAGAAGTCACAGTTAGTTTGGGTGGCTGGGCTAAACACACCTAAGGAACATTAATTGCAGTCACAGTCAGATTTCTAGAAGAGCTCAGTACGTTTGGAAATCTCTGGAAATTGTACACTTATTTATTTGTAGTAGGTATTTTCTTATCCAAATGGAAGCTGCAGCTGCTGAACACATCTTGAAAGAGATCACTTATTTTTTGTAGTTAATAGGAGCTTCAGCTTCTCCCAGATTCAGATCAGACTACCGAGGAGGGGGAGGTGATTATCATTTAATTTATATAACTTTAAGTTTCACATTTGCATTTTGTCCATGTATCACTAAATATACCATGATGAAGCACTTAGATCTTTGTTTTGAGATGAGGGTGGTTGTGTGGCACCGTGAAACTCGCACTTAAATACCTGGGAGAAAATGATTTTGCAGTTTGCTCTCATTTGTTAATTGCAGATCATTGCAGTTACAGACAGTGAATTGTGTGGATGTTTATGACTCCGGATGGCAGATGAGTGAGTTTACATTTGCATTTTGATTTGGATCAGGAGTGTATATTTGAAGTAAATGTCCTGATTGCCTGCAGGTGATCACGCTTCCATGGGCACCATGAAGCAATCCCGGAATGCGCCAATGGGGTGTTTGTGGGTGAGGGGATGCATTCCAGGAGAACCTGGGAATGGGAGACTGCAGAGGTGCTGAGGAGCAGACAGAAAACGAGACCTTCACTCTTTGCTGTCATTAATTACCCTGGGCCGCTTTAGAAACCAGTGAGAGTCCATCAGGTTGCAGTTGCTTAGATCAGAAGGAACATTAAAAATGTGATCAGATAGTTAGTATCTCCAGCTGTTCCCTCATTTATGGAGTGGAGCTGTGGAAATGAGAGGCCAGTGCCATTTCCATGCCTGCACACTGAGCCTGATGCTGCACCCTGCATTCCCTTCCCTGCATTGCCAGCGAGGGGCTGCTGCCGTCAGGCAGTGACATTTGTGGGTAGTCCTGGACCCCTGTGTCAGACACTGAGGGAAGCTGAGAAGCCAATTCCAACAGCTGCCTGTGGCCCTGAATGTCCAGCTGAGCCAAGGAACTGAGCTGGGGGCATGGGGAGGCAGAACTGTAAAACAGGACATTTGCTCAGTGTTATGTGCAGCAAAAATACTGCAGAATAATAGGTTGTAATTCGGGCATTTTGGTCACAGAAGGCTCAGCTTGGTTGGGGTTGTAGGTTTCGTTTAGACTGTAAATGTTTCTTTAGGGATAATAAATTTTCAGTTATAATTTCAATTATTTTTGTTTATGAATTTTTTTTGCTGTTCCAATCATTATATAAATATTTTTAGGCCCTGGAGAGCTCTCTTTAGCAAATCAGCAAATTTGTGATCGATACTAATTGAATTATGAATCATTTCAAAACCAACACCAACAAAGAAATATGGTACTGTTGTCCTTTTATTTTTTATTTTTCTGCGTACTCTTTTCATTTCAATTCCTTTAATTCATTTTATAAGTTTCTATTATCCAGAGGCAGGGCTGGATTCAACACTAATGGATTATTTTCTCTACCATTTCAAAGTGTTTTACGTGAGAGACAGTAAGAAATCTGACACAATGCTAAATTCAAGAATGAACAAAAAAGTTTGCTCCTGCATCAACAATGAAGATGAAAGTATTAGATAACTTATTCTGTGCACAAAAAAAGATTTATCTGTATGTAGGAAGACTTCGACAGTTATTGATTCTGAGGATGGTTCCATTCATTTATTCCCTCCCGAATATTTTATTTGTGATCACAAGAGTCATCTAGTGCAATTAGTGATTATGAAAACTGCCAGCATGCAATTACTCAGAATAATAAAAATATTCAAAACAAGAGCCAGAAGAATATGCAGCAAGCACGAGAAATTTGAGGTCAACATGAAAAAGGTTTTTTTATCCTGTTAACAAAAAACCCAGAGAAGCTATGAATAAATTTGTCATTTGCCCTGAGATAATAATGCACTGTATTTGAAGGTCCCACATCTGGGCTTTTGTTGTGTTGAAGGGAAGTATACTCCAAAGGTACAGACTTTTCCCCAGGAAGATCCTGTTGCCATTTCTGACTTGAATTATTTTATGCCAGCTATTATTGCAATGCAAAACTGCTTCCTCCTATCAACAATTAAATATTCCATTGGAATCTGGAAAAAGCATTTGGAAGCTTTTAATTTCCTTTGATGGAGTCCATAATAGGAAGAGTAAAAACCTCTGTTATTGTGAACTGGGTTTTGTTTATAATTTCAGGCATTTTAAGTAACTTTGGGGTAGACTTTGGTTCAGTGAAATTGCATATGGAGTCGGATTTTAGCCCCTGACTCTGCTGCAGGGCTCCATAGCTTGTCTTGCAGTGCCTTTTGGATGTGTTTTCTTTTCTTCAGGGTTGCCACAGCTGATGTGAACCTGATGGTTGTTTCATTGCCACCTCTCTGTTTTTCACCCGTGTAGGACAGTCCCCATGTTATTGATGTGCTTTTGGTTTTGGGGCATAAGCAAAGAAGGGAAAATATGGCCACAGAGTGGTTCCATGTACAGTTTGAGGTGTGTTTTAGGAAATGGCTTAGATGCTGATGCAAAACATGATTTGCCTTTAAGATGTTCAGACCTTACAGGAGGAAGTGATTTTACAATGCAAATTCCTCTCAATGTGCCTGGACACCGAGATCACCCTCTGACCCAGAGAAGCAAATCCACCCCTAACACAGAACTGCCCTTTTTAATGCCTCTGTGCTTGGTGTTTGAAGCCAACTTTTTATGGGGAATGGGATTCCTGTTCAATGTTCCGTTCCTCCTAAAAGTTCAAGTCTCCAAGCCCAGTAGAACAGCAGTTTATTGAGTATTGATCAGTGCTGCATTGGCATTTTGTCTTCACACACTGAAGCCAATTCTCTAGTACTGTGTGATGATGTTGCACACAATGAGCAGCATCAACCGACCCCATTCTGCTCATCTCCTTAAAATATTAAGCCAATTTCAGGTTCAATCTCTGATAACTGATGTCTTCAAACTTGTTGTTATAATATCCTCTTTGCCCAGACAATAATTGCACTCAAGGTCGAAGCACAGAGTTCACAGGCCTCTGCCCTAGAAGTGCCCAAATTTGCTGCTGGGTTAATTGTAGCTGAGAAGAATTCAGCAAAATCCAGAAATTGGTGAGCTTGGATGCTCGTCTCAGCACATAATATTTATTGCAAACTATTAATGAGTCTTGTACCCAGTGAGAGCTGTATTTTTGAATATGTTATCTGCCTGAGATTAATGTTGATGCAAGTCTCCTGACACTATTAAGGTGTTTAAAATAATACATTTCTTTCATGTAAAACAGCTTCATTGATTTCAGAGGTTTATACTCAATACAAAACCACTTACGCTGTCATTTGCTAATTAATAATTTAAAAAAAGGGGATTTTGTTGAGTTTAGATTTGCATGGTTAATAATGAACATAACACCATAATCGAAGGGTGTTCTATTTGTGTCCTGCTCGTCGTGGGTGGAGGGGGAGCTCCAGACAAAGTTCATTAGAGAGGCTCCAGTTGCGTCTCCAGGCGCAGAAAGGACCCTCAGGTTTTCTGAACTCCTCAGAGTGGAGCCTGGATGTGGCTGGGTCCAACCTTAGCCCCAGTTTGGAGCACTGCTCTTGCCAGCTGTGCTACAGGCTGGGGGAGGGACCAGGTCTCTGGGTGAAAGACCCCAAAGCCATTGTGGTCGCCAGAGTCCCAGAGGAGCTCCAGGAAAGCAAATCCTGTGAGGGGGAGGTGAAAGGCCAGGGACACTGTGGGGTTGGCCAAGTGCCTCAGTCACCTGGGCATGTGTCCAGTCCTGAGAATTTCATCTGAAGAGGCAGGGAAAACACACAGCTTAATATTCCCTTTGCATTATTTATGTGTCTCAGTATTTGGAGATGATATTTATTGCGTTAAAACAGCAGAAAGAAGCTCAGGAGGAGAAAGAAATTTTACTGAACCAGAATCCTGAATCTTTGCGAGACATTCCTGAACTGGGGGCTGGTTATAGGAGATCTTCAGATAGGTAACTAAGGATGGTGGTAATGAGCAAGGACAAGTGACTGGCACACTCAGAGAGCTGGAAATTGCTTTATAGCAGACCCCTTCTGGATACATTTTAAACAGTGCTATCAAGAGGAATTCTTTTGACTGTGGCCTAATACAGCACCTCTACTTCCAGTTAGGACTGAAAAGTCCCTTCCTTCCTTGTAAGAACTGGCATACTTTAATTCTTGGTTCAGTCAACAAATGCAAAAATGATACATTAGAAAAGACACGTGATAGAATAATATTGGTTGAAATACAAATCCGGCACAGAAAATCCAAATTAAACATCGCAGTACATTTTGAGATAGGAAAATACTGAATATGAGAGGAAGGACTAAAGGTGAAGCCAACTATTTTGAATCTAAATCCAGTGAAATGCAGAATTACCAACTGCAAATAAGATCAATGCGTTAATTTTTTTACAGGAATTTGTTTCACATTTGTAAACAAGTTCCTTGTTGTAGAGTTAAAACTCTCCTAACTTTGTTTTAGATCTGTGAAAGAAGTGATTACTTAACAAAAGATCCTAAAACAACTCCAGAATCTGAGGCTTTAAAAGTGTTGCTGTTATTTCATGGGCAGTAACAGAAGATTGTGCTGGAAACCAATGGGGTAGTGTATCCTGGAAGAGGTGTTTTTTCTTGCCTAGGTGTAGTTTTGAAATATCTCTTTACAATCAAGGTTAGAATGCAATTACTGCATTGGAGCAGGTGAGTTGTAGTTTCCTCTTCAAAAACTGATCCCAACAATGTTCCCTGCACCTGTATCTTTCTTTACAGGCACCAGGGTGATGTTTAGATGATAAATTCCCAGCTACTCTGCCTTTTCAGACATGGCAGCAGATGCAGCCTGAATATCCTTCTGCCTACCAGCAGCCATGAAATGAGAGTGCTTTGGGAGGCCTAATCAGTCATTACAGATGAAGGTGGCAGGACAGGGAAGTGGGGAGGATGAAACTGTGAGAATTTGACCTTTCTCATGTGAGCAAACATAGGCACATTTGACAACCCCGTTCTCCAAAGCTGTTCAGTTTTCCTCCCTCCACCTTCCAGAGTGCCAATGAGATGAGCATTTTAAATGCTATACTTTTTAATTACTAATCAATTAGTCTCATTTGTCAGATGTCTGAAAATGTGAACACAATATTTTTTTTCAAAGCCCCATTGCTTGTGTGAATAAATAGCTAAGTGGTCTTTACCTCCCAAGGGGAGTGCAGTCAGGAAAAGGTGGAATTAGGCAATTAACAAAAGAAGTGAATGCAGTGAAATAAGAAAAGAGGCTTCTGAAAAAGTTGGTGTTATTCTGAACTCCCCACAGCCATTCTGTGGGGTTCCACTTAATTGAGACAAATAACATGGTTTCGTAAAGAGACCAGTGGAAGGTGCCTATTTAAACTTTGTAACTAATTAATAGTTTCTCAAGGATGCTCAGCAGTGAAGTGGCAGTGCTGCTCACGCTATTGCTGCCACGTCTGCGACTGGGTCTGCTTTGACTTTGCACAGGAAGAACAAAACATCTCTACTAACACAGATTTGTCCATCTGTCAGTGAGGGAGGGGGTCAGTTGCTGTTACCATCATGTACTTTCCATTTCCTAAGTGCTGTCACAATTCCAAGAAAGTTTTTCCCTTTCAGACCCTTATAACAAGAGAAGAACAAATGTGTAGGTTTAATAGTTGTTATGTTCATCTTAGCATCAAACAAGAATAACAAGATAATTTATCAGTATTTAAATATTCATTCCTGCTGTGATTCACTGCAATGGACTTGTTGCTACAAAGATGCAGTCATTTGGGCACATGAGCTGCCCTCCGTGTGACACATCGGTGGCCTGGATCTCAGCGATCTCTCCGCCTGTGCCTTGTTAGAAAATTCTCATAAGATAGGAGTCTTCTTGCTGAGGCAGAGCTTTGAATCTGTCTCTTTTAGCAAACAGTCAGCTTTCTGAACATCTAGAGCTTGCTTTTTTGAAGCAGGTCCTCAAAGCATGCAGGACATTAACTGAACAAGCAATGGATCGTGACTCTCACTGATTCCTGGGTGACACCTGCAGAGCCCTCAGGTCCCTGGCTGCTTCCAGCATCTCACATAATTTCTGGAGGGTTGGATTTCTTCCTTCCATGCCATCATGTCAGTGGGTTTGTTTGCATAAACAAAGGCTGTTCTGCTTGTAGCGTGACCATTCGGGACTGCGGAGAGGTTTGTTCATTCTCTGTGTTGTCACCCTCAGGTCAGAGTACGGACACGTCTTTGTTCCTCCTCCACCAGCTGGGGTAAAAGCCTTCTGTTCCCAGCGAGGAGCTGCTGGGGGGTCTGTAGGTGTTAAACATTCAAAACTACAAGAGAACATCCTTGGATGGATGTAAGGATTGTAACATAATGGATAGTCTGAATTAGAGCAATAAAATGCATGGATTTCACTTTGCTGGAAATCTTTTTTGTTACCAAATGAGGTGCTAAGTTTCAAGGAAACAATTGTTACTATCTTGCTAAGTGTTTATAGCTCTTTTTATTATATATGCTTCCTTCAGCATCTCTTCTTGTTCCGCTGGATGTTGTTCTTCCTCCTCCCCAGCTATGGGCCCCTGGTGTATTTTTCCAGAGGAAGTCAGACAGATATACACCAATAAGTATTTCCCATATAGCTATTCAGTACATGATTTTTCTTGATGGCATGTTTGTTTTCTAAGCTTTTTTCTTTACTACCACTTTTCTCTGCTTTCCAGATTCAAGTAGACTTTCTGGATGTCATAGTTACTTCAAACATATCTGGCAAACAAGTTATTTTTCACTAGGAGAAGCAACAAGCTTAATCCAGGTCATCCTCTCTGCTCCTTGAGAATAGATGGCTGCTTAATCCTGTAGAGAAGTAAACACTGTCTTGAACAAAACATCTCTATGCTGTAAGATTGCTTGATTTTTATTTATTTTATTTTTTGTCCAGAGAGGAAGAGAGATTTTTGCTTTAACAGTTGTATGAAGAGCTGAATCAATACAAGATAAGGCCTCAGAGGCCTTTTTGCTCGTGTTGAACTATTGGGTAAGCCTGTATCACTTTATACCTTGGTGTACAAGCTGCCTTCCTCCCCTGCTTTCCATGGCAGTCTGTGGCTGTACCAGAGTACAGATTCGTACCAGGAGCTCTGTCACACGTCAGGGGTGCACAGAGCACAGCAGTCAACTCAGGAAATGGTCGTTTGCATTAGCATTTGGTGTTGGTGCAGTCATACGTCTGTGTTCAGTGTACCTGTGAAACTTTACTGGTCAGACATAAATAATGTTAAACCAGTGTGAGTGTGTTCAGCTGTACCTTCTTCACAGCTTCCCCACAGATATCCATTTCCTCAATTTAAAACTGAGACTGGAAATTGCCAGGAGCAGCCCCCATCCTGAGTGCTCCCACAGCCCAGGGCAGCCGAAGGGCGAGAGGAACCAACAGTCGAGAAAAGTGAAATCGAGGGGGGTGCAAAGCAAGCAGGCAGTGATCAAAAGGGCCACCATGAGCAGGGGTGTGGCACTGAGATGGTGACATCACAAAGCCACTGAAAGGCAGAGACAACAGATTCCCTCAGAGCAGGGCTGCTGTGTTTGTTTCGAAAGGCTGCAAGGCTGCACAGCTCAGCTTTTGTATTGATACGGAGGCTCTGCCTTTCACAAACTCACACAAACACACAATATTTTAGTGTCACTTTTTAGAACCAGCTTGATGCAAAGGTGTTTGACTCCTTTGTTGCTATCGTTTTATAGGTTGATGTAAAATCATAGAGATGAGTTGATTTTCTGGAAAATGCTAGACATACCTTTTGTTTTTTCTTGGCATTTCTGATCTTCTTCGATTTTGAGCCCTTGTAATGAGCTCAAACACTGTAACTCAAATTCCCTTGAAGTTTTTGTAAAACCTGCAGAGCTCAATCTCTTTGAAATATGACATGAAAATTCACTTTTCTAGTTCTTACTGTTATTCCTACCTTTGCTTTAGATGATGAATCTTGGCTATTGTGAAGAGTAAGGATGAGTCATCTGGGTGAGGTTTTTTATTTGGGAAAGGCATAGCCAAAATATCGATAAGCATTGCAAAGTGACTGGCAAGCCGTGGCACTATTTAATGCCTTTTGGAATGTTGAACAAAGCTCTTGGTATCTGTTTTCTTGTATTTTATCTTCTAAGTAGAGCAAGTTTCTGACATCCAGAGAATGCCCCTCCTTGGTGTCTCACAAGAATACAGATTAATCTTTCTCATCAAACAGAACTTTAAATGGTGTCTGTTGGAAGGCCAGCAGTCATTGCTGTCACATCCAGAAACTGCCTAAGACAAACTTTTTGTTCTTCATTCTGGGATTTGATAACAGAAGTAAAAAGAAAGGAAAAGGGTACAAAGAAAAATATTGAAGTGGATACGGAATCACCATTTATTTTTGCAGAATATTTTCTTGTTTTCCTAGCTGTGAGCAGCTTAAGAGCTTTACTGGTTGATGTGGAAAGAATGCTACAAAAACACCTCTCACCTGCAGAGTTCTTTCCTGCCTTCCAAATTTGCTGTGCACGTGCAGAACATGGATTGTACAAATTGTACAAATCACTTTTCCTCTGTCATTACATGGGACAAAGTTTCCCGAGGCCATCGGGTCTTAGGTACATTACTCTGTTTATCTCCTTGTGCCTTTTGGACTCAGTTTTAATGATGGAGTCTCCATTTTATATGGATTCCTTCACAAGTATATGAAATCTTCTTAACTTTAATATTTTACTTTTTAGTGTGAGCTCTTTAGAATTTTTCTTCCCGTCGTACAAGAAGCATTCACTACCTTCCTGTAATTTCTCTGTGTGTCATTCAAAAAGTCTTATTTCATGGAAAGATTTTTCTGTGGTAGGAAATCAGCTTTTTGATAATTAGACAGATCCCTGAGTCTGGTATCTTGCAAAGATCACATTTCTCAGGAAAATGCTGCATCTTGTGAAGGAAAGATTAAATGCTAATTTAATGGCAGTGTAATGCCTGTAGCCTTCTGCCTGCTTTGCCAAATCCTCTCTCTCTCTCTCTCTGCAATGTCATTTAAGTTTTTCGTGCACAAATCCAGGGGCAAATTATCTCCCTGTTTGTGTTGGTGCAGCTCTGAAGTGCCTTGTTCAAGCACTCACTGAGGCTCTGCCTGCTCCTCTGCCGCGCTCAGCACAGGGAAGTGATGCACTGAGAACAGGATTGTGTTGGCGTTCTGCTCTCTTGAGAACATTTTCTGGTAGAAAGAAATAGGAATATTTAAAGCGCACATAGGAGCCTCTTCAAAATTCTCTGCAGCTGTAGTTTGACAATATTACACAGACTGAAATGTTTGCTTATCAGAAAAGCTGAAATGTTTAAAGAACATTGATCTACATTTCTTGTCAGTTTACTGTCTCCATTGGCACAACATTTGGAGGGATTCTGATGTTATGAAATGGAGAGTGCTGCAGACTTGCATCTGCAGCGAATACTCCGTTACCTCTCCCTGAGCCTTGGAACAATAACTCCTTCCACCTAAACACTCACAGAATGTGAAACATATGATAGATCTGTGCAAGTTGTTCCTATTTTCCACCTTATGTTATAATAGCAACTGCTGCCAATCAGCAAAACAAGGAAGTTGGGAAATGGGAATTTTCTGTGAATCCCACTGGCTTCCTTAATTTCCTTGAAATTAAGTACAGGCACTGTTCAACTGTTGACATTTCTCACAACTGAGGCAGTGTCAGTGTTACCAACACAAGATGTTTAAGTGCTTATATCAACTTGTGTGTGCGCTGTAGATGAGCTCTGACAGATCACATGATTCATTTTCTGGTACTCCTCCAACCCTGGCCAGAAGTTGTGATAAAGGAGTCAGATGGAAAATTTTGATTAGAATGATTTTTTAAGACTCTTTTTTTAAGTGAAAGAAGCGCTTTTATGATAGCTTGCAGCTTTTGCTGAGCAAAGCTGTGATTAGAAGATTGTTATGTAGGACTTTGACAGCTGACTTTCAATGAGAATTAAGAGAACAGAGTTGAATGTAGACACAGAAGCTGTTACTCCTTTCCAGCGGTTTCTATTGTGTAACCCATGTCACTCTTTAACAGCATTGCTTCTTCAGAGCTCTGCAGCTCTGGTGTGGTTTGATCTCATTTCGGGGTGTCTTGTTGCTGCATAACCACGGTATTTTTACGGTAGTTAATGCTGAGGAAACTGATGGGGAAGCAATAATGGAACTGTTCCTAATTTCACTATAATAACTCTCCATAATCTGCAGAAAACACTGGCTGCTTCCTCCTGCTTCTCAGCAAAGATTTAAAAGCTGAGTGAGTTGCCATGTTACTTAAGACTTCATTATTTTTTGCAAAGTATACTCCAGAGCATTTGCTAGAACATTATGAAGTATTATCATAAATGATTAAGCTGAACTATAATTGTCAAAATATGTGAAAAAAGCACATCTGGCAAGCCTGGTTTTTCACTCCCTAATTCACATGAGTCAGTAATTCACAATGGATCCTCCTGACAGTGTGGATAAGTCAGACTCTGTGGCAGGGCAGGCGTGTGGCTCCTCAGCTTCCTCAACACAGCGGGCACTTCCTGCCTGTCTAACCCATGGCAGCCTGGACCTGAACTGGGAAAAGTCTGGCTGATGGACCTGGGGAAACAGGCAAACCAAGCTTGTTGGTCATCAAATCCAGGCTCATGCAGCCAGGTTTGTGCAATCAATATTTCATATTCATTAGCCTAAATAGTTGTGGTTTCTTGCATCTGTTTTTATTCCCTTTTTTCTCCTTGCTTATACGACAGTTATACTGTCATTTCTAATCTAGGCTGTGTTTATGGCCAATTTATGTCATTTGTTCTTGTGCCAGCTTCAACCTTTAGTTAAAATGTTTTTTTTTCCTTCCTGCTGGTTAGTTCTGTGAAAATTAGATAACATCCTTCTCAACTTTAATTTTGTGGGGTTATACAAACCAAAAGCCTCCTCTTTGAAATAAGTTTTGATCCCATCAGTCACACTCCTACTAATGCAGACTGAATTTGTTTTCCCTGGGTGGAACTGTACACACCATTCCAGACGAAGCCTCACTGGCACTGTCAAATACCCCTTCTGACGTAACCTCTCACATCCTTATTAAATTACAGGCTCAGGACCCTTTGGTGGTTGGACAGTAGATCCAAATTTTTTCTTCCAAACAATGAATGTTGTTGTAAGTGTCTCATAGCATTATGTCAATGTTATGGGTGCCAGAGAATATCTCACAGAGCTGTTTGTGATGAGGTTGTACAGGGAGGATGGCTGAAGCAGATTTCCAGTTCCCATGTGTGCCAAGGCACTGAAACACAGTAACGACCTCCAGGTGATATTTGCCTACTACTTCCCTTTTTGTTAAGTTTATGGGAACATTTTTGACAGAACTTGTCTTTATGATAGCATTAAGATTTCAGCTACATTCGAGTTTGATCGTGGAGCTCTTTATGGACCTTGCTGTTCTTGACTGTGTCTCTACAGGGATTTTGATTGTAAAAGGTTCTTTTCCTACTTCTTCACAGTATCATTACATAGGGTGACTCTACACCATTTTGTATCTCTAATCCTTCAATAAACCTAGAAACTGCTGCTCTATCATGACATGATTATCTCTGATTCACGTTCCTTCTGAAGATGGCCTCATTTGGCTGCTCGAGTTCCCTGATTTCTTTCCTTTTCTGGTTATCACCTGTTAGGTCCTTCACTACACTGGACCAGATCATCTCTATTATCCCTGAATTTCTTTGTGCCTCCTCCACTGTTCCTTTACTTGCCAAGCCCTTTCACTCTTTAACTTTTAAAGAACAGGTTCAAAGCAGAACCCATTTTTCCTGTTTTCTGATCTCCTTATTTTGGGATCCTACACAATTTAACTTCCAGTGTGGCAGTGGGTTCATATTTGTAAAGCACTTTACAAATAAGGGTGTGTAAAGGCTGCTTGTTTCATCTTGCATGACTTTTGCTAGACAGAAGCAGAAGCTGAGTATTTTACAATTACTTAACTCCTCGGTGGCTAGAACAAAATTAGGAGCTGTATGTGCCAAGATCCACCACTTTTGCATGCCTCACCTTTCAAAGGCTGTGTCAGGGAGCACTGAGGGGGTGTGGCTGGAAGGTTCACAGGGCTGCCTTACGGAATCTGCATCCTCAGCAGCGCTTTTGCTGAGGAGCACTGCATTGCTGCATCTGCTGAAAACCTCCCCTGCTTCACCTCTGTGATTCAAGACAAACACTCCTGAGTTTTCTCAGCCAGCCTGTCCAGAGGGGCCACAGCTGAGAAATCTCTGCATGAAACTCTCATCACTTCTGTGCCTGGAGAGCCTGAGCCAGGGCTCCCAAAGCTGTGACAGAGCTGGTGTGTGCTGCTGAGCAGCACAGTTAGGCATGCTGTGTACAGAGGGGGGCAGTGAGGATTCAGCAGCAGACTTAAATTATCATTTCTGAGCAATTGAATAATAAATCGGCCTGGAAAGTGTTGAATATTTTAAGGCTTTAAATAACAACTCGTTTTTGCCTGTTGTGTGCAGTGTTTGTTGTTGCTGTGGTGGAGCTGTCCAGGTGCCTCTTCAGGGTAGGCTGAATGCCCAGAGTAATTAAAAACTCGAGGTAGACTTTGAGGATCCTGAGTCACCTGATCACCCAGTTTGCAGGTCTCTGCTCTGGGAGTGCCCAGGGACACTGCAGAGACTGCAGGCTGCTGGTGGGACCGGGGTGTGAGGGAAGAGAAGGTGCAGGGGGCAAAGCAAAGTGGATGAAGTAACAGGGCTGGGCAGGAACAGCCCTGCAGGGCCAGGCCAGAGGCTGTCATTGCTCAGCATCCAGCAGCTGTCAAACACCAGACCCTGCAGGAGAATTTGGTGTGCATTTTGAGTATCTGTGATTTTTTAAATTATTTTTCTTTTCTGTTGGCAGGTAGTATGTTTTTATTTAATAAATCTTGATGGATTTTTTTCTTACATAAATTTCTGTCACTTTTAAGCCTTGTACGTTGTTTTATGTTGATAAATAACCTTATTTTTGTATAAATACCATCTCTTGTAAATTCCGATGTTGCAAAATCTTGGCAAATTTTTGTCATCTTTTTAGCTTCTCTTTTTCTGCTGAAAAAAAAATTCTGTAGAAAAAATTTTCTAAGCAAACAAATATAATCTTTCACTTTTTAATGGAAAAGCAAGTCTTGCCCCTTTTTCATATGGGGAACCATATCTCAGGGAATGGCATCTCTGCAGAGGAATTAATTCTGTCCCTTTGCACACATGAAGTGCTCGGGGAGTTCCGTGTCCTTGGTCCTGCAGGTCGTTAGAAGTTGTCAGTCATCAGAAGGAAACCAAACCCAAGTGCTGGAGGAGGAAGCTGCTGGGGAGCTGTGCTGGAGGTGGGACAGTAATTAGCAGAGCAAAAGAGTTGAGATCAGAAGGCACAGGAGCAGCATCTGATGAAAAAGGACCGTGGCAACAAATAGAAAGAGGAAAGGATGCAGGTGCAGGCTGGGGGAGAGGCAAAGCAGGGTCTTAGAGTAAGAGGTGAGGACCTGGAGAAAAGCTAAAGGACTTCTAAGGGCTGGGGTCAGCTGAAGGAAAGCAAAAGAGGGCCCATTAGCAAAAGCTGATAACGAAGGGAGGAAAAGGAGTACAGAAGGCAGCAAGGAGGGAGCGGAGAGAAGGTCAGTGGCTGAGTGGAGAAGGTGGGTAATGGGAAGGTGGAATAACAAGAGGAGACAGTCCTAGGAAGCTGAATTGTGTGTGCTTTTGCCTGTTTTGAGGGTCTCTGGGAATTTGACTCTTCTCATGTGTTTGAGGTCCCCCGGCAGAAAAATCGATCTGTGGCGTCTGATTTTGAGAGTTTCCCATACTGGCCATGGGTGCTTGTGGAGGGCAGGTCTGTGGGATCACCACTGGCACTGCACTGCTGGGCAGGTCTGTGGCACTGCCTCACTTTAGGGTTTGGATATCACTGGTTAATAAAGGTCTATCAATCTATTTATGAGCCTGCTAGAGACCAAGTACAGAAATGTATGAAGACCTCAGCAATTATTTATGATGCATTTACAGCATAAATAGCTAAGCTGTCAACTGTGATTGTAAAGTTCTTCCTCTACTCCTGCACTGTGCTTTTCATTTAATATGGCTTTGTTCAGCTTAGAAACAAACCAATCTTGGGACGGCTTTTAATAGCTGTAATAAAATATTGAGAATATAATGTCTGCCAGTGTGGTGTAGACACATGGACTGTCTGTGATTGTGATGTTAGAGATAGTTAAAAGGGAATTGGGATGGAGGGGAGACTTCTGGAAATGAAGGTAGAAAAGCTTTGGAAATTTTTGGAAGGCTTGAGGTTGAAGAGGATCTTTTTCTCCCAGCAGTTCTGGATTTCCAGCCTGAGGAAGAATTCACTGGGTATGTTGGGGTCCCTCCCCTGCCGTGTAGCCCTGGGAGAGGGGCCCTGAGGGCACAGACACGGGGCTACCCTGTCCCTGCTCAGCCTCGTTCCCATTGGTTGGTTTGTGTTCCCTGCGCGGGAGAAGGACCCTTGGTCCCGTGACTGGGACAGTTCCCCGGCAGAGCCCCGGCCATGCGGCTGGAGAAATAAACATCTCTGAAACATCTAGCAAGAATCTGTCTGTCTATATATATTTCCTTTCCACGGGACTCCTGGTTTGATATATGCGTGTTGCAGGATCCCCACTGCAACAAATGGTGGAGAATGCGGGCAGAACGATCCCCGATCCCTAAGCGACTGATTTGTGTGAGTAAACCCTGGAAACTTTGGATTCCTCTTCTTGGTTTTGCTTTGCTATTCCATATCTAAACTATGGAGGAACCTTGGGAAGACTCTTGGCTCTCAGAGCCGCATATGGACATTTATCTTAAACTTAAAATGATTCTTGAACAACGATTTGTAAAATTTAGCTTGATTCAAGCTCAAAAAGAACTGAAACACTTCCTGGCATGGTTGTTTAAGAACTTTTTCTATGTTTCTTGGGATTTAATTATTACCAAGGGCTTTTGGAAAACCGTTTGGACACAGTTAATACTAGAGTCAAAATATATGCCGATGGAAGAATATTTTCGTGAATATTATTTAGTTACTGAGACTGTTGAGCAATGTCAGCTGTGTCCTGGCGAAGGGAAGCGTGGCGCAGGGACCGTGCGGCCCAGGCCACGTGCACCGAGCGCTCTGCGAGCGGCGGCGAGGCAGTTCCCGCGCGCGGGCGGAGCCACGCGAGCCGCAGTGTCGGTGGCGGAGCGGGGAGCGGCGGGACCCGGCGGTGCCTGCCCGGTCCTGTGCAGTGCGTGGTGGAGCGAGCCCCGTGAACGCCCGACCGAGAGGGGCGGCACGCGGGCGGCGGCTGGCGGCGATGGCGGTGGAACGGAGCCGCGCCCGGCCGAGACGCGCGCTGGAGCGGGGCGCGGGGGAGTCGTCGCTCGGGGGCCCGGCCGAGACGTGGGTGCAGCGCCCGGCAGCGGCAGCGAAGCTGCGACCAGAGGAGGCGACGCACGGAGAACTGAGCGGCGTGGCCCGGCCCGGCCCGCGCAGCCCCGAACGCGACCCCGGGAAGAGCGCGCAGGCACCAGCAGCCCCGACAATTCCAACACGGGAGCGACCGAAGGAGAGAGCAAAGACGCAGCGAGACAGAAAACAGCAGCCACTCGGAAAAAGGAAAAGATCATAGCAACTAAGACCTTAGGGATAGTAAAATGGTATAATGTTAAGCAAAATTATGGTTTTATAACAAGGTATGACAACCAGCAAGACATATTTGTGCATAGAACTGCTATTAAAAAGAATAACCCTGAAAAATGGATCCCAAGCTTGGGAGATGGAGAAGTGGTGGAATTTAATATTGTACTAGGGAGAAAAGGGTTACAAGCATCGCAGGTCACTGGGCCTGATGGTGTTCCTGTAAAAGGCAGTATATATGCAAAAGATCGTAGTCATGTTAGACAATATCTCCATTGTAAGCCCCCCCTACAGTTTCCCTTTCCTAATCCCACCTTTCCCTTTTACCCTATGTCCTATTACCCCCAGTGTATTCCCAATCCGTTTTTTCATCCATGGTTTCCCTCACAAAACCATGCTTTTGCCAATTGTTTCCCCAAAAATCCCTTTCCAATGCCGAGTGGGGGATGAAAAGGGGGAGGGAAGAAGTTAAACCCTCTCCTGCCTCAGTTTCCCCACAAAGCATGCTCAGAGAATTCTGTCTCCCTTCTGTCAGCCCTAAGATGTTCCAGAGAATCTGTTTGGACATTTAAAGACTCAGGAGGGTGGCTTGTTTTGTTTTGAAACTGTTCTTGTTATGTTTATCCAGTTGTTTTCATTCTCCTTTTATTAAAATAAAACGGGTGAGGTGTTGGGGTCCCTCCCCTGCCGTGTAGCCCTGGGAGAGGGGCCCTGAGGGCACAGACACGGGGCTACCCTGTCCCTGCTCAGCCTCGTGCCCATTGGTTGGTTTGTGTTCCCTGCGCGGGCAGAAGGACCCTTGGTCCCGTGACTGGAACAGTTCCCCGGCAGAGCTCCGGCCATGCGGCTGGAGAAATAAACATCTCTGAAACATCTAGCAAGAATCTGTCTGTCTATATATATTTCCTTTCCACGGGACTCCTGGTTTGATATATGCGTGTTGCAGGATCCCGGGTATTGTTCCCTGTAGTATTAAACCTGTGTGTCCCTGTAGCACCTTAACTCGGTTAAAAAGGAAAGTACACAAACTCTGTAAACAAAAATTGTTGTGAAACTGAGAACATTAAATGGCTGGTCTGGCATCAGGGTAGACCTGCATAAACATTTGTCTCGTACCTGATAGAAGAGGCCACCCCAAAGCCACATCATCATTAGTCTAAGTTGCAAAATCCAGACATCTGGATTGTACAGACCATGATATTAATGGATCAAGTTTCCTCCTCAAACAAGTCAAACATTTTGTCCTGTTGTTAATGGGAGGAGAGAGTGTTGGAGTCCCATTACCCCAAAGGCAGTAATTCTTCATGTGACTTTTCAGCTGCAGCTTAATCATGACCGCTTGCTGTACTCCTGCTCTTCTATCAATGTTATTTTTCAGCTTGAATATGTGTTCTCTGGGTGTATTTATGGGTAGCAATCATAGCAGTTTGCAGCTTTCATTTTGGAAAGCTGAACAAATCAGGCTCCAAGAGACTCCTCGTTGTTCCCACCATCCCAGCAGGGCTGTTCTGTGCCTATTCTACGGCAAATTCATCTTCCTGGACCATCCAGGTCCGGCAAGGGAGGACCTTTGCTGCAGGTGGTGTTTGCTGCTTCCCTCTCACCCCACACTGATGTCGTGGGACATTTTGTGACACTGCACTCCCAGGCCTCGCCCTTGTCAGCAGAGTCCAGCTGGTGATGTGGTGTCACAAATCTTGGAGCAATACTAATAATGATCTATTTCTACTGACAGGAGATGGCCAAAGTGTGTGAAGTGTAACAGCTCAAGCTAGAGGATCCTTTAAGTGATGTTTAAAGAAGAAATAACAGCCTTTAATTTCTTGCTGTAGGAGATAAAGAGGTTTTTTGGGGGTTTGGGGTTTTGTTTTGGTCAGGTGAGGGAGTTGAGTCAATTTTTGGTGTTTCTGGGTCCACACAGAGTGAAGAAATTGAGGAAGGAAGTAGAGCAAGGAAGACAGAAAGCAGCGCCCGTTTCCTCCAGATCCCCTGCCAAGGAGAGATTTCACACATTACAGAGTGCATTAGAACTAAGACAGGAGAAACTCTTTTATTTACTAGCTTCTGCATGAGATGTTTTACTGGCAATATTAAATGATCTTTTACAGACAGAGTCTAAAACTTTCTCGGCACTTGGGAGAATGGCATGAGAAATCCAGTAACTAAATTTTCACTGATTTTATGGAGACTGTCAGTGGAAATGTGGAACTGGGATTAAATCAAATGCTGTGTGTTAACAGTAATTGTTGATATATGGCACAACAAAAATTTTGGTATTTTGCTTTGACTTTCCCTTCTAAACCAGCCTGAACCTCCGTGGTATTCAGAAGTTTGTTGAAAGTCTACTAGTTCTGACCTCCACAAAACCCTATTAGTGACATTTCTGATTCCTGAACTCTGAAATGCTGACTTTCCCTGTTACATTCGTTTCCTGTATTCAGTTTCCAGGTAGATTTTGGCAATGCAGAGTTGTGTGGAAAAATAAAATTGGGGAAAAAGAAAACAACATCACACTTCACAACCTCCAGGAGACCTGGTGGGGACCTGAAATGAGAACTGAAATGCAAATATTTAGTCCTGGAGTTCTGGCCTGGATGTCAAAAGAGTTATCTTGGACTGTGAGTTTCCTGGACCGTGTGTTTACTTGGCCTATACACAAATTACTTGGGCACACACTCAATTACTAATTGAGTTGCCTAAACCTCAGGCTATTCTTTCAGGGGTGATATATTTAATGGCATAAAATTCACTTGGACACTCTTGAATAATGATGAAATATCTGTGTTTCATTTTGGTCATCATAATCACTGCCATACTTAATCCTTCGATTCTGCTGGGAAGGGCACAGTGGAGGAGCCTTACTGGAATAAACATCTTTATTTTTTTCCTGTAGCTGTGACAAGACTGCTTGACTCTGTGCCTCTATCTTAAGAAATTGTCTTGGTGGCACTAAGCTTGACATGTACACAACTTGTACATTTGCTTCATGCTAAGCTCAGTGCATAAATGAGATTTTAGTGGTGCCTGAAAGAGTCAGTCAAGGTTTGAAATACAGAATTATGTGGATAGCTCAGTACTCTCGTATTGATCTCCAAACCAGCGCAAACCCAGTGCCTTCAGAACTACAAAAGCCCAAAATAACATCGAGTTTTCTCACCTGCCTTATGCACTGCCTCACTGAGGTGTTTGCAAGAGAAAGGTACAACCAGCAGTGCCTTTGGCAGATTTGAGCAGTCAGTAGCTGATGTTTGCCTCCTTTTTTCTCTCACCATTCGGTGCGAAATGCAAATCGTTCCCATTTCCCCAGAGTTTCACCCTGAGGCACGAATCCTCCACCGAGGGCGGACCCGGGAGCACGGGAGGGTGGAGGGAGCAGGAGCTGTCCCCGTCCCACAGCAGGAGCTGTCCTTGTCCCGAGCATCTGCGTGCGGCCGCCGTGAGGAAGCGCCGGGATGCAGCTGCGCCGAGCATCCCGCGGGGGCGGCTCGGAACGCCGGGATGCAGCTCTCTGCTCTGTCCCAGCCCCGGGATGCAGCTCTCTGCTCTGTCCCAGCCCCGGGATGCAGCTCTCTGCTGTGTCCCAGCCCCGGGATGCAGCTCTCTGCTGTGTCCCAGGGCCGGGATGCAGCTCTCTGCTCTGTCCCAGCCCCGGGATGCAGCTCTCTGCTCTGTCCCAGCCCCGGGATGCAGCTCTCTGCTCTGTCCCAGCCCCGGGATGCAGCTCTCTGCTGTGTCCCAGCCCCGGGATGCAGCTCTCTGCTCTGTCCCAGCCCCGGGATGCAGCTCTCTGCTGTGTCCCAGCCCCGGGATGCAGCTCTCTGCTCTGTCCCAGCCCCGGGATGCAGCTCTCTGCTCTGTCCCAGCCCCGGGATACAGCTCTCTGCTGTGTCCCAGCCCCGGGATGCAGCTCTCTGCTCTGTCCCAGCCCCGGGATGCAGCTCTCTGCTCTGTCCCAGCCCCGGGATGCAGCTCTCTGCTGTGTCCCAGCCCCGGGATGCAGCTCTCTGCTCTGTCCCAGCCCCGGGATGCAGCTCTCTGCTGTGTCCCAGCCCCGGGATGCAGCTCTCTGCTCTGTCCCAGCCCCGGGATGCAGCTCTCTGCTGTGTCCCAGGGCCGGGATGCAGCTCTCTGCTCTGTCCCAGCCCCGGGATGCAGCTCTCTGCTGTGTCCCAGCCCCGGGATGCAGCTCTCTGCTGTGTCCCAGGGCCGGGATACAGCTCTCTGCTGTGTCCCAGGGCCGGGATGCAGCTCTCTGCTGTGTCCCAGGGCCGGGATGCAGCTCTCTGCTGTGTCCCAGCCCCGGGATGCAGCTCTCTGCTGTGTCCCAGCCCCGGGATGCAGCTCTCTGCTGTGTCCCAGGGCCGGGATGCAGCTCTCTGCTGTGTCCCAGCCCCGGGATGCAGCTCTCTGCTCTGTCCCAGCCCCGGGATGCAGCTCTCTGCTGTGTCCCAGGGCCGGGATGCAGCTCTCTGCTGTGTCCCAGCCCCGGGATGCAGCTCTCTGCTCTGTCCCAGCCCCGGGATGCAGCTCTCTGCTCTGTCCCAGGGCCGGGATGCAGCTCTCTGCTCTGTCCCGGGAAGGGAGCGCCTGTGCCACACAAACGCATCTGAGGCTGATCAAAATTCCTCCCGCTGCAGGGAAAATTTCACTCGCTAGCGAAGGCCAAAGAAGTTTTCTATATCAGTTCAACAGCTGGTCTTGTTTTATTGATATTGAAATATTACCCCAGTTTTCGAAAATTCATGAGGCTGGAGAGAGCTGAAGTAGACACAATTTGAATTGCGCGTTGCACAATGGAAATCACGCTCGCACAGGAAAGTTTGTTAGCAGCTTCTGGCCACTTGTAACACCAAATGAATAATATCTGTATTGGCTCCTCTTTCTGTGAGCCCTGCAATGAATGCTGTTGTGCATGTTCCCCTTCTCCTGCCTGCCCCTGAGGAAGAGGAGGGGAAAGTGCCTGTTAGCATGGCTCGCAGAGAAGCTGTCGGCCCCTACATGTGTCTGCTGTCACCCACACGAGGGTACCAGGGCCTGTTCAGCTCTCAGCACTCTGGGGGTTTGCCAGGAGCAGCCTTTATGAAGACTGATGTTAAAATACATCAGTTATTATGGATTGCAAGTGTTGTGGCCTTTTGTAAAGGAAAGGGAATTCTGTCAAGGAAACATTTTACAGTTTGGGGATGCAATGAGATGAAAAATCGAGGAACTCTTCTTTCTTATGTGCTTCTGCAAAATCCCACAGACCACATTTTCCTCTGCTCTATTCCCTGTACACAGCAGAAATGGAAAGGAATTTACACGGGGGGAGACCATGCTACTTTTATCAGATTCATATCAGGATAGCTTCTTATGCAAGAGGAATTCTCCAGTGGCCATTATCAATCAAATAATAATTTCTTTGAGTCACCTGAGTGCTTGTGGCTGATGCTGTAGCAAAAGTGAGATGGTTATTTCACAGAAATGGATGTAGTTGAGTAGAAAAAATCTCTCACCATGGCCATTTCAACATCCCAAGTAGAAAAAAAGAACTCTTTGTCTCCATGAGTCTTAACCTAGATTTAGCATGCTGCAGAGATATTTCTCTGACATGTTCAATGATAGCAGAAAAATATGTGGTGGTGCATTAAACGCTATAGAGCAAAGGAAGTTTGGGGAACTTAATCAGAGCCTTAGGCAAGAAAAGGATGTGTAACACTGATATGTACATTTTGCTTTTGCTGTACTTAATGGAAAATGTTATGCCAACACTGGTTTTTGTCCCTTATGGTTTAGCAATGCAGAACCAATCCTTTTTATTCTTTGTGTTTTGTGTTTTTCTTCTCGTAATGTTACTTAATCTGGAAACAAAAATGTTTGATTTCTGTCGTTCCCCTTGGCTACTTTGCTTAAAATGGCGCTTAATTGTTTTCACTTTAAAGGAATGGTGCCAGGTTTAAAGGTTTATTATATTTTCATGGGGTTTGTTTTAAGATTGCAGGGCTTTTTATATACTTCTCTTTGACACCTGTCATAACACGAGACTTTTCAAACTTGGCCACCACTAGTCTGAGAGGAAATGTTAGTGAATTGTCAGATTGCCACAAAGACCAGGTTTCTTTTCATTCTCTCCTAGGAGCACTCATCAAGACAATTCTTTCACTCATCACACTGCAGTAAATTCCTCCTGTTACTGCCCACGTCATCAGGGAGTCCTGGGTGAGCTGGGTGGGTTTTGCTGGGATGCTCATGTTCCCCGTTCCTGACACTGCCAATGTCCTCACTGTCATTTTGGGACAGAGCTTTTAGAGAATCAATTCTTGGGTGGACCACTCAGCACCTCCCTCACTCTACAGGGTGGTTTGTTTTCCTTCCTTTTCTTTTCTTAGAGTACAGATGCTGCTGCTTGTACTTTAGGTACTGGTACATTATTGATCAAAGCATAGAGAATGCACAAATAACACTTGAACTGAGGTTCTATGGAAGAGAGAAATTAGCTCTTGTCAGAAGCTGACTGGCTTCTATTTTAATTTCAAGACATTTAGGATGCTTCCACCGGCACCACCTTAGAATGCTGCCAGTCCCCATCTATCTAAGGAACAATTTATGCTTAAAATTAATTATCTCTCAGCCTTTAATTTTTTTTTTCTTTAATGTTTCTCTTGGAGGCTGATTTTTTACACTCAGGCTAATTTCTGATTTCCAGATTTCATTTCCCTTAAACATGTTGAACAATTCTATTTTCCTACCCTGTTGTCTGTTTCAGTAGGTTGCCATCCAATTTAGTTCTAGCTAATTAGGGAAAACTAGTTTCATCCCTTTGAAGATTGTCCTCTACTTCATAACATAAACAGCTTTAATTCTGAAGGCCACGTTCACCTCTTGTCTAGAGCACTAAAACCAATGAATTCCCTGCTCTGGAGGTTATGGTTCCTGACCTGAATAAAAGAGCAATAAATCAAAGTATGTTCACTGGCATTGAAGCAGGCTCCAACTGTGTGGAATCAACATGCCAGTTCCAAATTGTAATTTCACTAAAAATAGCATAGTTTAACAATTTTGACAGTTGTAAACTTGAAGAATCTAGGCACACTGTCCATCTTGCTGTGTCTCATATGTTCTGTCAACCATGCAGCTTTTTGAAAATAAAACCAGAAAAAAGCTGAACATTCTTCATTCTTTGCTAGATGTGCCCATCCCAGCCCTCCGCAGAGTGGGGCACAGAGTTAACAGGGATTTTTCAAAGGTGAAACAGAAGAATCCTAAGTGGTGCCTCAAGAATGGGAGCAAGGGTAAAGTTTTGGATCTGTATCTCCCCTTTATCACCTCCCTTTTTTGGGTCTGTGTTTTCAGGAAACAAAAGACAAGCAGCCATGGTGCCATGGATCATTTATTTTTTACAGAGCACAGTGCAATTGCTCCTCTCTGTTCTGTGGTCTGGAGAGCCACAGATGCAAATGTTGCTGTATTTCCTCCCCTCAAGGCTTATTACCCAATCCTTAATTCATCCAGGCTCTATTCAGCAGACATTTCAGCATGTATTTAATAGGAGGCACATGATTTGTCTTTTGGCTTCCACGGACTGTATGGGCAGGTCGGAATTAAAATCATTCTTAAATGCTTGGATGAAATGGGCAGCACTTACTTCACATCAGGGATAGATAAATAAAGCAAGCATTTAAACTTGTGGTTAAAGTTTGCTGGTAATGCCAAACTTAACCCTTTAGCTGGCCATTCCCCTGACAGAAAAGCATGTGTTGCTGTGTACTGCTCTAATGCCAATTAATTGCTCTCTGCCTCAAAAAATGCCTGAGGTTGAACCACACTTTGCTTCATCAGAATTCAACACTGCTATTGGTCTGTGGGGAGGAAAAACAGGAATTAGAAGAGACAAGAGCACTGTGGAGCAGTAATCTTTTATTTATGTATAATGCTGTACATTTCCTGACTGTACTGTGAGTTTTCCTTCTAACTCTCACTAATTATGGTGACTGGCATGTGGCATGTGATGGAGCCTCAGGAGAAGTGGGATACATACAGCTGTTCAGAGCTGGCACCTTGCATTCCAGTTTGCATTTACTGGCAGGCCAAGCTCTCTTTTTTTCGAGGAGAGGAACAGGAATGTTGCAGTTTGGTTCAAGTTGTGTTTGTTGCACAAAGGACTTTATTAGAGAGAGCTGAATTACTTTCTCGTTTATCCAGTGGAGTTGCACACACAGAAACCTGGTTCTTGTAAACTGGTCCCAATGAATTTTCAGAAGTCATTGTTTGTATCTATCTGTTCCAGCTCTAAATAACCTATGTATTGTCTGTCCTGTATCACATTCAGTTAAAAAATATAAACGTTTGGCTAAAAAGATGATGGCTGAATGAAGAATTAACCACTGAAAAATGTATAAATTCCCTTAGAGCTTTGAAAGTTTGTGGGTTTTGTCTTTGTTCAGAGGAGGCCAAGGAGGAAGATTATCTTCATATCTCCATTACTTTTTCAAGGTGCTAAAATACTTAACTCATTTTGCAAAATGCATATTTGCCAACAGTCATATTTGCTTGATCATTATCAGTTTTGTGAACTCAGGCAGAAGCTTCCCAACTTTTTAAATGTGTACCTGCAGAAAGTGGTAATGATGTACCAGCCTCGCTGCTCTTGAGGCTACATTTGTACCCTCGTTGCACAAATTGAAAGTAAGCCAAATAAATTCTTTCCCACTCTTGGGAAATATGTGTTATCCTAAGTGCAAGACTAGGAGAAATGTGTTAATTGTTTGACACTTCATCATTTACAATGCTCATTAAGGGAGATAATGGTGATGCTACAAATAGTGACCTGACAAAATTTTGCAGATCTCCAAGGTGGCCACTGCATTCTTAATATACAGACAATACTTTTGAGAAGACTCTCTGTGGACATCATCCATCTATTTACAGCCCAAGCAAACCCTTCTTTTTTTCCAGCTCCTTCCCATACACGTGATGTTAATATTCCCATTTCCACTGGAAACACTGATTCACCAGGTCTGGGTATTACAGCTGGTGCACGCACTGTGTCCTCTGTGCTGGGGTGCCATTGCTTGGCAATTGTTTGGTTTGGGGTTTTTTTGCTATTACAAAAGACATTTTAAGTACAGTAAAATAAATATATTCTCTCTGTTTTCCTTTCCTTAGGCATCAAAAAAAAAATAAAAGCAAAAAAAAAAAGCGTGATTTTGTTGAATTCTCTTTTGCTGTGCAGCCTTTCTTTAACAGTCTTTCAAATGGAGCCCAGGGATATCCTTCATCATTTCCTCTATTGGTTTCTTCTCACTGTAAACTTCATGGAAGCACTCAGGCTTGTAGTGAAGAGGAAGCCCACAGGCAAGTGACAGAAGCATCATAAGCTTCAGGGAGCTAGTTTAACATGGTTAATTAAAGGGGTGATCAGTTCAGGGCAGCACCAAGTGTGAAGGATTGATAGACAAATCCCTACAACCAGGCTCTAGATGCTCTAAATATGAGAAAAGGCCTCTCAACTTGTTGGAGCCTATTCTTATCCTTGAGGGGACAAAACCCTACAGCAGCAACTGCAAACCAGTAACTGGAGCAAACCCATGTGTTTGCCATTTTCTGTCTTAAATTTTGGTGCCCCAGGTGTACAGTGCATGGCACAGGTTACGTAAATGAATCACCTCTGGCTTCATTTGTTAGCTTTGGTTTAGTCTCAGTTTTCATGTTCAAAACAACGGGGGAAGTCGCATCTGAAATTCAACTTGCTCAGATTTGGGCCTGATCAAATTTAATGTTTTCACTGGGGAAGTTCATGAAAAATCAAGAGTGTGTTAATGAAATTTGCCATTTACAGAAATTTAGGTGGTATAGTCAATAAAGAGGAAGATTAGAGTGTTGTATGAAAAGAATTTTTATGACTTTGAGATGTAGGGTAATAAAGCTAGGTACAACTCACTTGTACAAAAATACTAACTCATATGCTCAAAGAGGAATAAAAGAGCTCTGCAGTGAGGAGGAGAAGATTCCCCTCGGTTCCCCAGATGTCCTTGGCAAGGTGTCTTTGGCAGGCTGGTGTCAGCCAGAGGCACTGCCAGTGCAGCGGCTGCTTTGGGCTGGTCACTGAGCCAGTGTGGGAGGAAACAATATTTTGAAATACTGAAGGGGAAGATATTTGCTCTGCACTGTACATCATTGGGCATTTCTCCACACACTGGGGATATTTTCTTTTTTTATGCTCTTTCTGGTACGGCTCAAATGGAGAAGTTTTCTGCTCCAGTGCTGTACAGAGGTTGTGTACATTCCCAAAACAAAACGTTAAGGCTTTAATAAGCAGCGGTAAAGCTCAAATGCACATTTGTTATCACTGGAGATAAGTACACTTCTGCAACAATTTGAGAATTATTTCATTGTGATGTTTGACCTGAAGGAACTGTGTGTCTGAAAGGTTGTCTGCTTCTCCTGGCTGCATTATTTGGTTTAATGAGGTGCATTACCTCTCCTCCAAAATGCTGCTTCTCTGAGGTTGCTTGGGAAGAAAAAAAGAAATTACAAGGAAATCCTAGATTTCACTGGGACTGCTTCTCTTCTGCCAGTTGTTCATCGCCTTAGGGCTGTATTTTAATGTACTTTTAAAGGATCAGAAAGAAGGCTCTTTAATTGTCATTACAAAAAATTGTAGCAGAATGACTCAACAGTCTGGTCAAAATTGTGGAGTTTGGAAAAGGCATTTCCCAGCAAAGGCACGGGAGGTCCTGCCTGAGTAAGGACAGAGGGGATGGTGAAGAGCAGAGGGGCAGCTTCAGGGTCCTTGGGTGGAAGGTTTAACTTCAGTATGGAAGGCAGAGAAGGACCAGGCTTTCAGAAGTGTTCTGCATTTGGGGGACAGCCCATATTGAGCAGTCAAGGAAGTGAAACAATAATACTGCTGGAGGTCCAGCCTTGGTTGTGTTCAGAGCACTTTAATATGTGACCAGTATCTGACTAAATCTGAGCTACACTAGGAGTCAACAGCCCTAAATGCCTTGAAATGGCTTTCAGCTGGGCAGAATAAAAGGACATTTCCCAGAAAGCTGGGAGTCATGCAGTAACCTGTTCTATTTCTGGCCGTGTCTGCGTGGCCCTGGATGTGTGATTATGACTGGAAGTTACTGGCTTGTGTTGGCCTTGTCATTAAAATCTGACCGTACAGTCAGAATATGAACTAATGAACTAGTTCCAGACGTTACTTAAGCCTGCTTCTCAGGAGAAGTTGTTCATATTTCTTCTCTCCTCGTTGCTTTCTGGAGGAAAGAAGGGTGAAGTCCTTGAACAGGGCCAGATTGTGCTGAGGATGGAAGTACAAAGCTGTTACTCAGAGTCCCACCTCCTATTTTGATGATTTTTCCATTCGGGCACAGATCTGTGTCTTGTTTAACTGCGTTCTCCCACTAGTATAATCCATGCTATGTGATCTCAATTTCCCTGTCTCCTGTGTCCTGGGCACTGATAAGCCCTGTGTGGGATAAAAGATCCCTGATTCCGCTTGAAGAGCAAACTTGGGAAAAAACAGGGTGCTTTGGGATTGTTAATTATTAACATTTTTAATTATTTTTTTAAATTATTTACTCTGTTCACTGCCATAATAGCAGCAAAGTCCTTATATGGAACAAGCATGGCTGGAGGGGATTTGGAATGTGCCAGGGTTTGCTTTTGAGCTTGACAGCCATTTCTCACTTCCCATAATAATGACAGTTAGCTAGGGAAAACGAGGAATATTAATAGATTTTGAGAGTGTTGTGTTTCTAGAGTAAAGACAGAAAAAGCCTTAGCAGGAGTAAGAAAGGAATAGAAGTAGAGATGGTTCGTGTTTCCTGGTTTCTGTTTCATTCTCGTTTGCAGCCTTTTATTTATACTGTTCTTCTAAAAGTAAATGTAATAGAAGAAAAAGTCTCCGTCATGATTTATTCTTCCAATTTTCTGAGGCTTGTAGGATCACACCCTCCTCCCTCTCCTCGTTGTAATAACCAGCCACAGTAAATCCAAATATACAACCTTTGGAAAGAAAGGGTTTTGCAGGGGAGAACTGAATCAACCTTTAACTTGCATGTTAAAAAAAACAAAAAAAAACAAAAAAAAAAAACCCAAAAAAACACCTCAAACCAGAGCAGCAGCATAGGGTAGTGAAGCTCTGGAAGTATTTGTAGCGTGTTATTGCTAGACTAGATCTGTCTGAATGTGCTGCAAACCAGACACTGGCACTTGGAGCTGATTGTTCTCTTCAGAAAGCGATGAATTTCCCTCAAAGAGTTTGGAGTTTTTGGATTTTTTTCACATTTTCACTTTCATCTTAGATTTTTCTTTTTTTGTTTTAATGTTGAACTTGTATCTGCACTTCATCTGACAGACAAGAGGCTGTAGCCCATTTTCTGAAATGAGTGTTTGCCACTACCCAAATATCTTTGACAAGCCTGAGAGTTGTGTATTCATCTCATTTCTACTGCAGCACATAAATCCAGTGCTAATATTACATTTATCTTTTTCTTCCTTTGTTCTTTTTCTGGGTAAAGAGAAGAATTGTTGTGTAAAGATACAGTACAAGCATTGTAGATATTGTGATGTGATGACACTTGTCACTTTCGCAGTGAATAAAGAAATGAAGTTAGAGTCAAAATTTCTAGAAACATTTTTTTTGTTCTCTTTCAGATTGGGTAGTTTTTAAAATTGTTAATAATTTTTTTTGTGTGGTACTGCCGGTGTACCAAAAGGCATTTGCTGAAAATCACTTTAATGAACAGAGTTCTGATAGGGCAGTAACTGGTCTAGATTATCTAATGGGTCCAAACTGGGAACCTCCTGAAAGGCTGAGGGATGGGAGCAGGTTTTTTATAACCCAGAAGTACTGTTCTGCCAAACCTGCCTGAATCTCCTTCATCTTTTCTTACAAACAGAAAGTGAATATATTTACTGCTCTTCAGCAGAACTGAGTGGATGTATGGGGCCACTGATACCTACCTAGATGAGCCAATATGTGGCTCCCTTCCGACTCGGGATATTCCATGATTCCACAATCCATTTCAGTATTTTTTCCTGGTTCCTGAACTAATAAATATGGACAAGAGATAAAAGCAGGACTGTTTACTTCATTTCTTACAATATCTGCTAATGTTTTTTCAACATAGACTGGATTCTTTCTACTGGCTCGGAATTCTTTCCCACTGGGAATTCTGTGGCATGATGCAGATACTCTTTGAAAGACTGAGAAAAGCAAGTGACATCTGATTTTCTGTAGATGCATCAGCTGTGCCAGCCAGGCCTGAAATAAAACCTCAGCAGTGTGCTGTGGCTGCACTCGGGAGCTCCTGCACGGTATTGACTGGGTGCAGCTTGTTGCTTTACTCTTCCAGAATAGAACCCATTTCACAGCAGGCAGAGGAGAAACACACAGATGAGGAAAAAGACTTTTAGCTGTTGGTTTCGTGTGCTTTACAAGATGCTTCCCAGGCAGGGGCAGGAGCTGGTGCCTCCTTGCCCTTTCTGTGGCATCCTCGTCATCCCCTTCCCGTCACAGGATCCTGAGCCTGCCTCTGCCTTCCTGGCAGCTTCACTGCACGGGGGCCGTGTTGCTGTTTTGTTTTGACTGTGCTGGGCTTTGTCTTCCAGATCAGGATTACAGTCTTGAATAATTCCTACCAGTAATGTCACAAAAATTTTTTAAGAGCCAGTAAACACGTCTCTCATCTGGCAGCAGTGTCACACAGGACACAAGTGGCTTTATATTGATGGAGTGTGTCAGGGCAATTACAAGGAAACCTGAGCCACTTCCTGTTCCTGCAGCCCCTCTGCTCCCCCACCCCAAAAGGGCAGCAAGTGATCTTTTTTTTGTAGTTGCTGGGATTTTTCTGCACATTTTGCAAAAAAAACAGTGTGTCCTAATATACCATTAATATTGGGAGAAACTCAGCACTTTGCAGGATATGGTGGCTATCCCATTTCAGCCCTTTAGCCTTGGCTGCCATACCTTTATATCAGCATTCATGATCTGTTTCTGTGTTGTGTACTTATGTAGGCTTAAAAGCAGAGAAATACGTTTTTCCTGGCAAAAATTTTATGGTATGGCACTGGAAAATAGCCAACAAAAAAAACTGCACTTACAGTTTCTGCAGAGTGAGCCTTTGCATTGTGGTGGATCCTCCTTTGAGGGAGAACCTGAGCAGTGTTACCAGCTGGAGGAAAGCAGACAAAACTGGGTGAGGACCCATCCTGGCACATAAAAATGACTAAAGTTCCAAGTTGCTTTTTCTGAGATGTTTTTTTATTCTTCATCCGCAGCTGAAATACTGTAGAAATTGAGAAAATTTTGCTGGGCTTCATTCGATTGCACTGAAACTCGTTACTGGTAAAATGTGCACCCAGTATCTATTCGGCCCTCCCCGACTGCCTTGAAAACACTTTTCCTTTTTAAGCCCAAGCCCTGGAATCGGTAGCAATTCACCATTGTTTGCAGGTGCAAATTTGGTGTTACCGTGGTTTAGGTGTGGCAGAATGGAAACAACACCGTTCACTTGTCACTGGGGACTGAGGCAGCTTCTCGTTTCCACTGGCTGCTCGCTCATCTCCTTCCTCCCTCTCTTGGCCACGCACAGCTGGAGCCCCTGTGTTTGTCAGACCAGCCCTACCCGGGCTCTGCACACACCTCTCTGGTGCCCAGGGCTTCAGACCCCCCAGTGCTCACACCCACCCTGTTCTGTGTGCTGGGGAGCCTCTGGGATGGGCTGACATCCCAGGGCCCTTGCCCCTGCAGCACAGCAGCCATTGAAAAGCTGATTTAGGGCTGCGGGACTTGGCCGTGGGTGCACAGACCTTGCCTTGGTGCTGCTGGAGAGCCTGGGGTAGCTGTGCCTGGGGTTTTCACTAAGGCTGACCAAAAACCAATCCTTCATAATCCTGCGGTGCTGGGGAGTAAAGAGGTGGAGGTCTGAAGCTGCCATTTCTCCTACCACCAGCACTCAAAACCTGAAGGTTATTTCAGAATTTATCACTAGAAATTTTTGCTTTTCCCATTCCTCGCTGCCTCCCTTCCCTCAGCCCCCTCCCCAGCTGAGGGACAGGCACACATGGATAGCAGCGTTCAGAAGTGGCTCACCAGAATTCATTAGAGCGGGGCTGAAGGTTTCGTTATTCTTTAAGGGTGCATTAATAAAACTGCTGTACACTTGGGTTTTTTAATACTATATGAATTATTCTGACAGTCAGTTTGCAAAGCCAACATATCAATCATTAAATTAAAAATGTAGTAATATAAATTAGTGTGATTCAGGAGCTGTAGAACATGTGGAACAATATGCTCTCTGTTTGGGAACGAATACAGATCTGTCCTTCAAATGAGAAAATATAGCAAGCAGGGAGATGCAAAAAATTGCAATGAATTTATCCAGCCCTCCATAAAACCAACTGTTTCCACATGTCAGATACCATTCTTGTTTTGTCCAGGTCCCTATTATCCTTTCTGCAAATATCACAGCAATCTTTAATGATCAACCATAATGTTTGTTTGCAGGAAGAGGTGTCATTTGTGAATTGCCTGACACGGTGCTTACATCTGGGGACAAGGCAGCAGCACAGGAAAATCAAAACACATCTCCCCACAGTTACTGCCTTTGTTTGCTTGACAGATGATGCAAGCGAAATATTTTGAAAAAACCCCATGTTGCTAACTCACCACTTCATGAAGTAATGCCTCACACAGGTTGCATCAGTGCTCCGAACCTAATCTAGCTGGCCCTGGTGCTCCCCGTGCTCTGGGGAGAGATATTCTATCTGCTCCATTTATGTGAGCAGAGAGAAATTATTTTGCCCTTAATAAATGTGAGGAGCTAGATGAAGTATGCAGGACAGCTTGCATTTTCACTTCCTTGAGCAGAAAGTTCTTTTTAAGCATCTTTTTTCCTTCCTCTGCTGATTCTGTGAAAACTGTGTGGCTGTAAATAACATGTTGGATGTTTGAGGTAGTCCAGTGAATGTGAGATAATGAAGCTGTGGCTAAGGTGCAGGACATTTTCAATGGCAAGTCTTTGCCAGTGGATTTTTCTCCTTTCTGAATTCCATTTCGGCCAAGCTGCTTTAAAGCAGCTTGCCCACACTGCAGATAAAGCCCTGCCATGCAGAGCTGGGCCTGATGTGCTTACCCAGGGCAGTGTGCTCACCCCAGCTGTGTCTGCACAGCATCATCCCAGCACTCCCCGTGTCAGCCCCGGTGCCTGGCAGCAATAATCATGTGGAGCACCAAAGTCTGGAGCATTCCTGCCTCCCTACTCACTGGGGCTGGGGCTGCCTGCAGCCTTCAGCCACCGCCACCCTTTTGAATCTGTGCTCTTCAGTGAAGTTCCTGCCCTAGTTCTATCACACAAGCACAGTCAGGAGTGCCAGTGGAGGAAAACAGGCTTAAAAAATATGTTCACAGCCAGGACAGCCTGTTAATGACCCATTACAGACCCAGCAGCTGCCTGACACCTGGAATCACAGTGGGTCTGACCTGTGCAGGTCCAGCTGTGTGTGCAACCTTATGAACTTGTTAAAAATATCTGCAGTCTTAAGACACGGGATGCAAGTTATTACTGAGGCTTTCTACCGACCACAGATTTAAAATCCCTGGGTGTTTCTCATCCCTGGTCCTTTCAGGGCTGTGATTTTGATGCTGCCAGTGAGGATTGCAGAGGTAAAAGCTGTTTGTTCTTGTTTGCTCCTTATCTGTGCTACAAATGCATGAAATATCACAGTGGTGGAATAAAGGCAATAATCGTTCCTAATAATGAAACTGTTCTGAAAGCCAAGACCTAGATTTCTTACCAAGATAGTGTGCTGAAGTATTTGCATAGTAACTGGGCTATAATTACAGATTCATCTCCTTTATGTCTCTTAGCTCTCAGGCTTAAGTAACCAGATCTTTAGAGCAGTCGCTCTTTTCCCTGGGAGGCTGGGTGTCAGGCAGCATATGCTGAGGCTGTGTGCTCTGGTACTCTGACTGTGAGTAATGAGTGTTGATAAACTGTTTACTGAAGCTGGCTGAAATTCAGGATTTGTGCATTGTGGGGTTTTTGATAGTTCAGAAGCATTTCCACTTTCAATTAGTGGAATACATGTTTAGGATTCCTTAGAAATTTTAATTTCTGGGATAAAAAAACGCTTCATTTTGACGTTTTTAATTTTGCAGTTTTGATCCTGGCATTTTTTGTTGGTTTTATATTTTATTAGTTTTATGAGACAGCAGTGGCCATTGAAAATACACAACACAAAATAGTCAAAACTTTCTTTTTTTGTGTTATTTAAAAATCATTAACATCAGCTCTCACTTGCACCTCTCTGATAAAGTCTCTGCTCCAGATGGGTGTATGATGAAGAGCTGAGGGCTGTGGGGTACTGACAGTCTCACACTTGCAACACAGAAGATGCCAAGCAATGCTGCTGCACAAAGCTTTTTAGTTTCTTCTTCTTCATGTACTGGTAAATTTTCGGTCCTGATAGAAAGAATCCATTAACTTTGTGCTATACAAAATTCTGGGTAAAAGGAGTTAGGCAAAAGAATCTTTGCCCCAGCTCAAATTAAGCTCTGTCCTGGGTCTGGAGTTGCTCCTTGAGAACTGAGAGCTGCAAATCCCAGAAGACGGGCTTGTTTGGGGGATTTTTATGTACAAGAGTGTTGGCAGCCTCTGTGTAACTAACTTTATTCTCCCAGAGAAACCAACCTGCAAAGCTCAGATATTTTTGCTCCTCTGCAGAGAGATTGCTCAGAAAAAGGGAGAGTGGTGTAAACTTGAGAGGCAGAAATTCTTTGTCAAGGTGACTGTGAGGGTCCTTGTTTCCTTTTCGGTGTGTTCCAGGCCACAAATAACCTCTCTGGAGAGTTCAAGAGTATTTTAATTTCCTCCTTACAGCCTGAAGTTGGTTGTGCATTTGCGAGTGGTGCAGAATTTGGTTACAAGGGGGGCTCCCTGTCCTGTTGTACTCTCCCTGACTGTCAATGGTTTAAGATACTCCTAGATTTAGTTGCTTCATACATCTCCAAAGTTTGCAATTCCTTAGTTTACATAAACTCACTATTACCCCAGTAGTAAAGGTGTAATTCATTTGCTCTTCTCTGTCACGAGAAACCACTTGTGTTTCCTTCTCCTTTAGTCTGTTACCAGGGCAAGCAGCCTTACCCTGCTTTGTTATCAATTGCCTGCTCACTCCTGCCTGCCACACGCTTGACTTTTCACAGGTGAACTGAGATGATCTTGGCAGGTCTCAGATGCTCTGTCTGCTCCCCTCCTGGAGCAGGGCTGATTCTCTGACCTGCTGTGGTTGCTGTACTGCAGCTCCAACGTTGAATTCATCTTTGTGGTGTCTTCCTCACCAGAGATTTTGTGGTACCAGCTTTGAATCCACCTCCTCTGCTGTGAAAGAGCATTCACTGCTAGAAAGTAAGGACATAGCTCACCAGCCCTTCCTCAAAGGGAGATTTGAAATAAGGGTGATTGTCAGAATATCATAACTAATGAAGAACCAATAAACTGAGGTGTTCAATTGATATATCCGCTTGGGATTTGGCATGGAGCAGGAGGATCCATTCAGTGTGTTAGGGCAGAAATAGGTTTGTCATATGTAACAAAGAAGAATGGGGAAAAAATATGTTGAATTTCATATGAATCGTTAAAAAAAGTTGAGAGGCTTTCTGAATCACTAATTGAACAGTGTTGAAAACCAAAGAAATGTCACAGAATTTGAGATAATACGTATTCTGCTTCTTGCTTTAAAGAGGTAAAGAAGAATCACCAGGAAGCTGTAGGCAAATTGGCCTGATATTGATTCTGTGTAAAATAACAAAACGCTTGATTCAGGAGTTCATCAGCAAGGCTTGGCAGCTAAAAATGTCATTAACAGTAGCAGTTACTTGGAAAATACAGACCTTGTCAGACAGACAATTAGTATCTTTTTTGAGGGTTTTTTTAAAGTGCATTATGGGCAAGTTGATAAAGTCAGATTAACTGACATTGTGTGCTTGGGCTCCAGGACTTAATACTGCATGACATTTGGACTAGAAGCTTGGATTTAGCTGTGTGTCTTTTAAGAACTGAGTCATTTGTAGGTACCAAAATACAGTTGTGAAGAGAGAGAGATCAGTGAGCAGTGCTCTTTGTGGAGGGCCAGTGTGGGGCTGAGCTGTGGTCTAACATTTAACATTATTTTCAGCGAATTTAATTGTCAATGTAATTTTTTTGCAGAGCTTGCAGGCTTTGCAAATGTTGGCAGAGTAGTAACAAAAGAGAAGACAAGTTGCTTTTATTGAGTTCTCCAAGTTTGTTACTCGGTTGGACTGTCTTTAACAAAACCACTGCAAGGTAACTTGTGTGGGAAGAGCAAGCATGGATTCCAGGGCTCTCGAGTTTGTTAATTCACTCAAGTGAGGTTTAGAGAGCTGGCAGAAGAAAGCCCCTAAACATGAGCTCTCAGGACAGTGCTGTGGCTGAAAGGGAGCCAGGTCTTTTAAGATAAATGAGGAAAGCTTATAAAGTATAAGTGGGAAAGCGATCCTGCTTTTGGGTACAGCCTTACCAAGACTGTCACTAGAATTTCTGTGCCTGCTTCTGGTGTCAGAGCTTCAAAGGGATCCAGACACAGCAAGAAGAGTTTTTAAATGGGTTAGAAATGTTCCTGGGATTGGAAGGGAAGTTTATGTTTAGATTATCATTCAGTTAATTTAAGAAGAGGCTGAAATTACATGGCTGTCAGCTGGAAGTAGACAAGAAAAGGAGGTGGCAGTGGGATAGGAAGAAGATGGACCCGTGCCTGGACATTGCAAGCATGCTTGGAGCAGGTTCTCTTTATATCAGATTCATATGGTTCCTGCAGACTGACTGCCACATTTAGACTGAGCACATTTGCTTCCACTATTTTCTGATTATTGGACCTTGTGAGGATTTTTGTCTTTTTCTTCAGCATGGGTAGACTCCATCTGCTGGGACATGTCAGCTTTGTAGGCTCAAGGCTTGGTCTCTCCTTTACATATTGAGTATTAAGTGAATTGAGAACTGAAATATTCTTCATTTCTGAAAAGGGTGGACTGGACAAAATTGAACGACCTGAAATGCACTGAAAAGCAAACAAAACACAGAGTACAGCATGTGGCCCTGAGAAGGCTTGGCTTCTGTAAAACCCAGAAAGATCAGCCCAGGTAATGCACCACGGGGACCTGAATGTGTGTAACTTGCATCACTCGGCAGCACTAAAAATGGATGCATTTTGTGCAGTTCAGGTTGAATCATCTGGATCCTTCCCTGTTGTAAAGATATTAACTTTTATGCTCTTGTATTTTGGATTTTGTGTTACATGAAAGGTCAGACCAGACATCCTCAGAAGTCCTTTCTGGCTGAATTCGTCTCTGAGCTCGGCGTGCCTTTGAACGATGTGGCAGTAACAAATAATCGACCAGACCTTGAACTGGGTTCTTATTTACATAGCGAGGAATTCAATATAAAATAGGTTTGAACAAGATGAAATAAACCCTTCTTTACTACATCTGCCACATGGCTCAGTGCCACTGCAAACTCCTTCAGATAGCCCTGAAATAGCTGAATATCTGCAGGAATGGGAGCTCAGATCCCCAGGCAGCGTGGCTGGGACAGCCAGGGCTCCCTCTGAGCTGGGGGGATCCCAGGGCACAGAGAGCTCGGGATGGGCCACACCTGCTCCAGGGTGGGACGGGACACTGGTGCTCTCACCTTGCACCTGAGGGTGCCAGGGCAGCTGGGCTGTGTCAGGAGAGCCTTCTTGACCTAACGAGGGCAGTGGAGGGGCAATGTGAAATAATACTTCAACACCAGAAAAAAAGCTGAGACGAGGCAGGTCCATCTGCCATTTTTCAGTAGTCTAAAGATACTTAGCTGAGTTTTGTGCAATTGAGGCAGAAGCATGAATAAAGGATGGATTTATTGTGTGTATGCAGTAGCCAGCCCATAGAGCTTTCAGTGCTTTGTGCCAGAAATGCACTTTCAAAAACCTCTCAGTAGGAACAGAGACAATAGGCTACTAAAATGGGTGAGTACTGTGCATTTCCAAATCAGTACTCAGCTCAAAGAATGTGTGTATTTAGCTGATAGACTACAACAGTTCCAGGGGATAAGTAAATAATAATTTCGGGGGGGGGGGGGGGGGGGCGGTTAGGGAGGGTGGGGACCCAATACAGAAACACACTAAATATAGTGTTTACTTATATTAATAACTGAACTGCCTGGCTTGTGATAACACAGTGCTCTTAATGTGCCTCAACACAAGTTTAATACCACAATAAAATGGTAATCCAGACAAACCCCCGCATTTTAACATTAAGGACAATGGATAAAACCCACAAAAGCAAGACATTTTGGAGTGAAGGCAGGGAGGCTGTAATTAGCTACATGCAGGCAGTGCAGCAAAACAACGTGCAATAGGTAGTGTTTTTATGGTTATCTTGCTTCCATCAAATACATTAAAATTTTAGCAGTATTAGAGCATGCTAATGAACTAGGTTATATTTTAAACTCTAAATTTGACTTTATTCCATTTGTAGTTTAAGTCTGAACTGGAAGCATCGTAGGTTTTCGTGGGTTTTTTTGAAGTACAACAGATATCCTCTTTATATTTTCTTCTGTGCATTTTATTTCCCTTTTTGATGTGTCTAGGGAAGATGACAAGATTAAATCCCCCTCACTGAAAGGATTTCATTGTGAATGTATTTAATTACTTCCTCTTAACTGGCCCATGTGTGCAGCTTTTCACAGCCAGGATGATGCCATTTCAAAATGGAGCGTGCTGAAACTTCCATCTCTGGGAGAACTGAGCCAGATTACAAACAGCTCACCATGCAAGCACAGATCAAAAAATTCTTGATGCACAGCCCAAATATTTGTCTCCTAGGTTAGATTGTGCATTTTCCTTTTCTCCATGTGTGTTTGTAAAACTGAGAAAGGGACCAGCAAATGCCAGTTGCTAGGATCTGTCAGATCTTGTGTCAACACCTGTTTCCTCAGGAGAAAAAACTCAGCCACTGTAATTAGAAGCTTGGAAATTAAATATTTGCAAAAGAGTCCACTCCTACTGTTTAATTGAGAAAAGAATTCAGATCTGCAGGAACATGCCAAGGCCCTGCTCATTAGATTGTGATGCCTCCATGTGATTTGTCTTGGTTGCTTCAGTACTTCTTTAAAGCATTTTTCCCCTAAATATAATTGTGAGATCAGCTAACTTTTATCATGCTATATTCTCATTTCTCACAGAGAGCAGAACATACAGTCTATGACTGGGGATCAGACAGGTGGAATATAAAACATATAAATATAAAAATATAAATAGTGTCTCTGTCCAGCAGTTTGTGGAGGATTATATCCCAACATTCTGCAAGCAAAGGTGGTTAGTTCTTGGGGTCAGGCAGCAGTGACTTAACTTACACTGCTGCCGCTGTTTGTGTGGTTCCTTGCAGTGCTTACTCACCTGGCCTCTTTGTGATCTGTAAATGTTCCCTGTACAGTCCAGGATAAGGCTGAAACGATTGTGGACTTGTATCACACTCTTCCTTCTTGGCCCTTGAGCTGTTCCTCTGTAAGCAGATATGTGTTATTTAGGTGCTTCTGCAAATGCAAACACAAGCTGCTGTTGGTAACTACACCCTGATTTCTTTGGGTGGCTTTCTGCACTTGGGGACCGACAAGCCGCTGGCACCAGTCCAGGAGAGAAAATGCTCTTTGTTCTTGGGGGTCTGAGCCCAGCGCGTGTAATGGGGCTCAGAATTGTGCTGGCAGAGTTCCAGCTCCAGCTGGGCGCTCAGTCCCTCAGGCTCCAGAGGTGAGAGGTGACTGCCAGGTCTCAGCACTGACTGTCCCCTGTGTCACCAGGGCGTGCTGCTGCCACTGTCCCAGCCACAGCTGCACACAGTGACACTTGTGCAGTGACACTTGCACAGGGACACTTGTGCAGTGACACTTGTGCAGTGGCACTTGTGCAGTGACAGAGCACCCCTGTGCTCAGCCCCTTTAGCAACTCCCTCAGTTTTGAAGCCAATGGTTCTGATTTATGTCTTACTTGGTTTCACTTCCCTTCGGCAGGACTGGACTTAGGTGTTTCCTTTGGCTGTGGTATAGAGAAGTAGGCAGATGCTGCTTCCCTTCATGTGCAAATCTCCCTGGTAGCCGGTGCTGAAAACTCTGTAAAAAACCAGCTCTGAGTTCTCAGAAGTGTTTGTGCAGTTCCCCTGCTGCTGAAGGCAGCGAGGCTCTTACCATAGGCTGTGCACAACAGTGATCCTACTGCAGGGAAATTCAGTCATATTCTGGAATATGTACGTAGCAGGTTTTTTCAGGTTCCTTAAGGTGTATTAGAATTGTGAAATTCCCCTTTTTTTTAAATCTCCATGACTTGTCTTCAGTATTTTTGAAATACAGTAATAATAATTATTTGTTACTCAGCCATAACAATTAGCATTGTTAAATTATCAATAAGTAAGATTTTATTTTGCCCTCAGCAAATCCTATTTTGGGGTTGTATATGCCTGTGAGTTTGCACTTCTGCCAGTGGCAATGTCCAGAGGCCTTGCCATTCCCTGATTCTCAGCAGTTAGTGGATCACTGATCTCCAATACAAGTAGTGTTCTGTAATGTCTTTTATAGGGGACTGTAATCTTCTTTTTAAGGGTCGGTTTTTTCCTTCCAGATATGCCTGTGCAGTTCTTACCTAAGTGAGCATCAGTGTCTAACTTCCTTTGGAGTTTTGCACCAATGCCCCCATTTACCATTTCAGCAGAGCCTTTTCAGAACATGGGCACGGGAGCAGGATTCCAAAACTTCTAATCAGAGTAAATGGTGGGTGGCATTGTTGAGCACAGTCAGCTTAGCTGCACTTATATTATGTTCCACCTTTTATTTCTGAAAGGAACTGAGACTATTTGAATTAAAATGCTCCCAACGTCTCATGTATAAACCCAAGGATAGAGTCTGCAATGGTCAGCTTTGCATCAGCTGTTTGAAATCTGTGGTCAAGAGTGTGGATGTGCCAAGGGGGGAAGCTGCCAAAGCAATGGGATGCTGCTGATGCCTGGGAGCCTTGAAGGGCATCTCACTCTGAAATATACTTTTTGGTTTATTTTTAATGAAAACTGGATTAAGGTAGGATTTTTTTTTCCCAACTTGTATTAAGAACAAAGTAAAGCTCAGCAAAGTTAGCAGCTATAATTTGTGCAAAATGCACTTGTACAGAGAGGATTTATTCCCTTTTTCCTCTAGTAAGGAGCCAGTTCTTCATCAAGATGCAGAGTTTTCAAACTCTCCAATAGATCAGGGAGAGGCAGAGGATGGATAAGGAGCTGCTGTCCCCAAGTGTGATAGACCAGGCAAATGGCACACTCAAGGGCAATCGTGCACTTCATTACAGTCTGAGCTAATCATGGAATCAGAGAATGGTCTGAGTTGGAAGAGACCTTAAAGCCCATCCAGTGCCACCCCTGCCATGGGCAGGGACACCTCCCACTGTCCCAGGCTGCTCCCAGCCCCAGTGTCCAGCCTGGCCTTGGGCACTGCCGGGGATCCAGGGGCAGCCCCAGCTGCTCTGGGCACCCTGTGCCAGGGCCTGCCCACCCTCCCAGGGAACAATTCCTGCCCAAGATCCCATCCAGCCCTGCCCTCTGGCAGTTTAAAGCCATTCCCCCTGTCCTGTCCCTCCATGCCCCTGTCAGGTGTCCCTCTCCAGCCTTCCTGCAGTGGAGGTTTCTGTGATGATGAGCACCATAAGGGAGCCTCGTGCTCTCCATTAGCCAAAGTCAGGGCAGGCAGGCTGAGCCAGCAGCAGCCTCTGCACTCCCTCGTGATCTTGTGGCTTGACATCACTGTGGCCAGTTTGACCTAATTAATGTATATCCTCTGAGCTGATGTTTCTCAGGTACCTGAGCTCCAGATCTCACCAACAGCAATGTCCCTCTGCCCAGGATTTTACAGCTCCTGGTGTAGCTTTGGACAGGTTCCCGTGCCTTTGCCTTGCTGTTTGTGCTCCTCGAGGCCAGACCGAAGCCCAGGCACTCGCATCTCTATTTAGTGCAGAATGCCTGGCCAGTCCAGGAAGGGCTGGAACTCCACAGCTCCATGCTGCCCATGATTAAGTCACTGAGCCATTGTGCCTGCTGAATGGAAGTGTCTGCAAGTTAATGGCAAACCCAATTCCAGCCAGTTCGTGCTTCTAATTATGACCGGCTGGTGTTTGCAGGGCTTCTGCCAACAAAGACATCCAAAGCCTACAAATGTAACTGTATCAGAGCACACTGGGCTTTAACTGGCTGTCAATTAGGAGGAGAATGATGGATTCCAGTATCTTTTTGTGCTTCTGTGTACAACTGTGTGTTCACTGCTATCTTTCCTTCCCCAAGCTCTCTGTGTTTTGTAGTGTTGTGCTGGTTCAGAGTTACTTTGGAGGTAAAGTTCCCCAGACACCTCCTTTTTTGGCAAAATGTACCATGCTTGTAATGTTTTAGCTCAGATACTCTCTTCGATCACCAGTTAGTCTGGTTATCTCTCCCCCAAAGTAAATTTGATAATACATTGATTTTTAGAGGACTTATAAATGGAGAAAATAAATGTACAGCTTGTCTAAATGAAGTGATTTAGCCATGGAGCTGTATCAGTGCTGCTGTACTGCTGCAGTCCTGTGTATAATTTCCCATGTGGATGCTTTTAATCAGGAATGAATGTGACCTACCTAGTAAAAGGCTATCTTATCCCAAAATAAATGTTATAGATATCTCATAAAAGATCCACTCCAATGCTCTCTCCCAGCTGTAACGTTTTTAGCTGAAGAAGTCAGCACCCTGTGCCAGCCTCAGCTCCCCAGAGCTGCCATGCAGGCAGGGGCAGCTGCCCCCTGATTTCCCTGTTGTTTGTTTTCTAATGAGTTTTTTACTAAGGTAAGTTTGATCAGCATACACATTTTAAATTGTAATTTAAACTTACAAAATTCTGCCTGTCCGAGGGGCAGGGTTAAGTGCTCAGGGGCAGAAGGGGTGGGTTTCAGCAGGACAGCTGAGCACTCTGAGCAGTACTGAGCTCTGGCAGTACAGACAAGAAAGGGCAACGCCCTGAAATGTTCACCAAGGCTGATGAATTTAATGAACTGAAAAGAAATTTTGTTCCTTTGGATAACATCAGGTACTCTGTATTTTTAAAAAAAATTAAAATTCTTAGAAATTCGTGTGCTAGAACCTACAAAATGGCTTTTCATCCTATCCCACTGAAAATGAAGTGTCAAAATGAAATTCCACTTCATCAGTATTAATCTGCAACTTAGAGCTGAATTACAGTCTAAAATTTATGAGGCAGATTTTGGCCCTATCAGCTGTGGGAGAGAGGAGTGAGTGTTCACTTGCCAGAAGAGTGAGTGTTCACAGTTGTTTTCTCTGTGGATTTATTCAGTACCATTTGTCATGAATTAATGATCAATTGTTAATTCAATATTCACTTTTCCAGCTGCACTGATTAGATGCAGGAATCTGAAATAATCAGTCACATGGCATTGTTTCTGTTGCCAATAAGATGAGTCTAACTTGAATAATATTTGAACGACTCAAATAATTCAAATGAGCTCATGGAAGCTGAATTTAAAATATTTCCTGTGCATCTTCACATGTACAGCTTAACAATTTGTTTTCTCAAATAGCCACAACTGTGCTAATATGGAGAAATAATTGTACGTGCAATGCAAACTAATAACTGTGCTCAATATTTTCCGTTTTTCACTTTCCACCAAGAAACGTCACAAATTAAATACTTTATTTGAAATCTCCTGCTAATAAAAGCCAGGTAATTGGCTCAGCAGTGACTTTTGTGATCAGCTCTTCACATTGGAGCGAGCTAAACCAAGGCCCTGTTCCACTCTGTGGGAGAGCTTTGAGATCAGGATAAAAGACTGATAGTCTTTGTCCCAAAGAACAGTTGATAACATGGATTTTACTCAAAAGTGGGATTGGCAAGCACTGAGAGCATACACAGGCAGCTCCAGCTCTGAACGGGTTTCACTGAAAAACTCCAGGTTTAGGTCCTTCAGGCAGCTGCTGCACCATTTTTGCTGTTGCTGTTGTCAGTTTGTTGTGAGCTGAAGAACCTTTGGGGTCTCAGACCATGATGGGAATGGTGCAGAGTGGTGGCAGAGCTGGTGTGCCCGGAGTGGTGGCAGAGCTGCTGTGCCCTGAGTGGTGGCAGAGCTGGTGTGCCCGGAGTGGTGGCAGAGCTGCTGTGCCCTGAGTGGTGGCAGAGCTGGTGTGCCCAGAGTGGTGGCAGAGCTGGTGTGCACTGAGTGGTGGCAGAGCTGGTGTGCCCAGAGTGGTGGCAGAGCTGCTGTGCACTGAGTGGTGGCAGAGCTGGTGTGCCCAGAGTGGTGGCAGAGCTGGTGTGCCCGGAGTGGTGGCAGAGCTGCTGTGCACTGAGTGGTGGCAGAGCTGGTGTGCCCTGAGTGGTGGCAGAGCTGGTGTGCCCGGAGTGGTGGCAGAGCTGCTGTGCCCTGAGTGGTGGCAGAGCTGGTGTGCCCAGAGTGGTGGCAGAGCTGGTGTGCCCAGAGTGGTGGCAGAGCTGGTGTGCCCTGAGTGGTGGCAGAGCTGCTGTGCCCTGAGTGGTGGCAGAGCTGGTGTGCCCAGAGTGGTGGCAGAGCTGGTGTGCCCGGAGTGGTGGCAGAGCTGGTGTGCACTGAGTGGTGGCAGAGCTGGTGTGCACTGAGTGGTGGCAGAGCTGCTGTGCCCTGAGTGGTGGCAGAGCTGGTGTGCACTGAGTGGTGGCAGAGCTGGTGTGCACTGAGTGGTGGCAGAGCTGCTGTGCCCTGAGTGGTGGCAGAGCTGGTGTGCACTGAGTGGTGGCAGAGCTGGTGTGCACTGAGTGGTGGCAGAGCTGCTGTGCCCTGAGTGGTGGCAGAGCTGGTGTGCACTGAGTGGTGGCAGAGCTGGTGTGCCCAGAGTGGTGGCAGAGCTGGTGTGCCCGGAGTGGTGGCAGAGCTGGTGTGCACTGAGTGGTGGCAGAGCTGGTGTGCCCAGAGTGGTGGCAGAGCTGGTGTGCACTGAGTGGTGGCAGAGCTGGTGTGCCCAGAGTGGTGGCAGAGCTGGTGTGCACTGAGTGGTGGCAGAGCTGGTGTGCCCTGAGTGGTGGCAGAGCTGGTGTGCACTGAGTGGTGGCAGAGCTGGTGTGCCCGGAGTGGTGGCAGAGCTGGTGTGCCCGGAGTGGTGGCAGAGCTGGTGTGCCCAGAGTGGTGGCAGAGCTGGTGTGCACTGAGTGGTGGCAGAGCTGGTGTGCCCAGAGTGGTGGCAGAGCTGGTGTGCCCTGAGTGGTGGCAGAGCTGGTGTGCCCGGAGTGGTGGCAGAGCTGGTGTGCCCAGAGTGGTGGCAGAGCTGGTGTGCCCGGAGTGGTGGCAGAGCTGGTGTGCCCAGAGTGGTGGCAGAGCTGGTGTGCCCGGAGTGGTGGCAGAGCTGGTGTGCCCTGTGATGGGGGCGGCCCACGAGGACATCACTCAGGCAAGGGTTCCAAGGGATGGTGGAGGCAGAGCCCTGGAGGCTTCTCACCTCGGAGAAACGCCAGGGGAGGTTCCTGGACCCCCCAGACCCCGTTTCTCAGCAGCAGGCAGCTCTGTTTCTGTGTCCCCTCCGTGTGCTCGAGCACTCTGAAGTGACAAGCCAAAGGCATAAGTGACAGTGGCTGCTCCCTACCCTGGAACACTCCTTAGAACAGCTGCTCCAGAACCAGAACCACAGCAGTACAGAACCACAACAGTACAATCTGGCAGAAAGAACGGGATGTAAAGGATGGCTTGGTTTCATTGACGCCTTCCTGCCTGTGTAAAAAACATGTGAGACTCACACATCTTGCTTCGATTTGGTGTTTTGTCGTGGAGTTGTAAATGATGCGTAGCTCAGATGAGGTGGGAGGTTCTTGCCACCTCTTGCCTCTGTGGGGCAGTTGTAGCTGTGCACTGTGCTGAGATGATTCTCCAGGTGAACACAGCACCCTCCATGGGCCCAGCTGGCCACCTGCTCCTCAGGATGCAGGGAAGGGGGAGGAAGGTAAATTGGATGTAGGGTGTGCTCTGACTGCTGCCTGGTGAGGCACCTGGATGGGACTGGTGCCTAAGGGTGTAAGGAAAGCAGAACCCCAAAGAAGAGGCTGTTTATTCTATTAGACCATGTGAAGTTATTGGAAAATGCAGCCAAGATTCCAAGACTAAAGTCTGTGTCTGGATCCTTGGTTGTCCTGGCAGGGGTCTGAACACAGGCAGACATCCTGGAATGTGCAGGGATGACCTGAGCAGCCTCTCATCCTGTTTTGAGTTTGAACTCAGTGAAAGGTCAGATCAGCCTGTGTTTGCAGCACTGCTTGTGTTCACATCGGTTCAGCAAAACCAGCATAAACCTAAAGTTTTGTGGCAACTTTTCATTTAACCAGAGGGGAGCAGCACTGAATAAAGCCCCGTGCAGAAAGTTCTTGTTAGCCCACCTTCTTCGTGACTCTGAGGTACAAGGTCTTGAGGTGAAACTGTATCATGATCTTTCATGTAAGTTACACCTGCTTGTTCCGTGTCTGATTTGGCTCTCACAAGGTTCCAGTAACTAATTGTTGAGTGAGTTTTGTTCAGCTTTTAGTAAATGCTTATGCTTTGCTTGCTGGAAAAAAAAAATCCCCTCTACTTGCAAAAAGCAAACTATTTTCTATCACAAATCAGTGTAAGTAGTGTCTGTATTCTGGAGCCTCTGGGGGGATTATAGGATCGTGTCTCTCCACGGATGCTGCTGTATCTATATTTACTGTATTTTGTCCTGTCATCTTGATCTCCATATTAACACTGATGTACAGCACACAAAGAAGTGTCACTTTCTGTGACTTTTGTTGGTTCTATCTGCAGCTACATGTGCAATTTCCCTGAATCATATCCTGCTGCATTCACACGTATGCATTTGGAGGGCAGAGTGGAAGTCACTTCAGGTGGGTGGAGTGGTATTATTCCAAATTGGATTTTCAAAGCAACTGCTTGTTTGTTTTGGGAAGATTTTTTTTTAGTGTTGTTGTTTTGTTGTTGGTTTTTTTTCCCCCTCTACTGTGCTGGCAATTTTCAGACAATTTGCAGGCATATGGCTCTGAAAAGAATTGTTCACACAGTTCCAGCTCATGTTGTCATTTAGTGGCTGAATTCAGTAAATGACACAATCATGTCTCACAGACTATCAGTAAAATGGCAACCACTTAGGATTATTTTGTGTATTTGGATTCAGATAATAGTGACTTTTTACTAGCTTTTTCATACAATCTCACAAGAGAACTCACTTCTGTGGCATGAGAAGCAACAGTTTCATGCTATTCTGATCTAAAATATTGGGAAAGGTAATGCAGTTAGGTACAGCAGAGCCTCCTATAAGATACTGTGGATAGTGATATATGATTACTGGCATTCTTGGAAGCAATCAGGCTAAAGTTTCTCTCAGCAAAGAAAACAAACAAAAAAAAACCCAGGCTTAGTGGAAATAGAAAAAGAAACTGAATTATGAAGAGGAAAAAATATCTCTAAGGAAGTACACTTTCTAAAGATCTTTCATGTTTACATTTCTTTTTTCCTTACTGTGAATAGAGCAGTGTGATGCAGTAACAGCAGGACTCGTTTGAAACTTGTCTAGGAGAATTCTGCATGTGCAAGGCACACAGAATTTACCTTTTAAAGTAGACTTGCTTCTTCAAGGTACCAAATTCCCGATACCTTTATTCAAGTCTTAGCTCACAGAAGCTCTCTAAAATCATCGGATCCTGGGCGGGACCTGCAGACACTGCACCTTTCAAAATCAAACCCACTCTTGGTTTATACCTGGCCCACTTGTACTGCAGAGAATTAAACTGGAGATTTTGGTCAGTGGCTGCCACACATTCTGCACTGTTGTGATAATTAAATGATGTTTGGACTATAACAAGCAAATGAGTTTCAGCTATTTAAGAAATTATTGGCACTCAGCTGGGAATTCCATCCTCCCCCCTCCACCTGCCCCCAGCTGATATGGGATAATTGACCGGGAGTAAATTCCTGGTTTATTACAGTGTAAGATTACACCTTGTATGTTAAGGCCCTTTTAATGAAGATATTTTCAGTTTACACAGTTTGGACTGGGAATAAATGCAGTATTATTCTGCCTCAGCTGACGATGGGACTATTTTCAGACAGGACATTTTTAAACATCCTGACTCGATCATTTCCTTGTGTCTGGTCATTCCTATAGAAAGTTTCTCCAGACATTTTTAGCAGCACTATTACATTTGTGGCAATTTTGGTCTTGCAGATGCTGGAGCAACATGCCTTTTCCTTCTTTTTTCCCCTCCCACTCTTAGGTTTTTGGTTTTTTTTTCCTCAGTTAACAACCTCAAAATTAGCTGTTTATCCAAGAGTCATGGAATCATTTAGCTGGAAAAGACTTCTGAGATCATTGAGTCCAACCACTAACCCAGCACTGCCAAGCCCACCACTAAACCATGTCCCCAAGTGCCACATCTGCATTCCTCTGACTCCCTTCGGGGATGGTGAATCCACCACTGCCCTGGGCAGCCTGTTCCAGTGCCCAACAACCCTTTCAGCTGTGCTGGGTGTTCCAGCCCTTCTTGCAGAGGCAGCTGGGATGTCCTGGTGCAGGGCCACTCTCCTGCTGTGGCCCTTCCCTCTCATGCAAAGTCAGTGTCAAGTTCACTGCCTGGAGATTGGCTCATCCTCTGTTCAGCACACACGAGTTCCTGTCAGAACTGTCTCTTCTGGCCACTTCTGCAGGGAAGAGGCTTGTTGGGAACAACCTTTGAGCCACCAGAGTAAATTGGATGCATCAGCACCCTGCTGTCTGCCTTTGTGAGCCTTTAGGAAAGTGAATGGCAACAGGTCAGAGAGCTGAGCTGTCCTGCTGATGCCATGAAGATTTTTTGCCTTTTCTTTTATACCCCTGTTATATCTTTTTTACAACTCCTGTATTCCTGGTGCTTATTGCCTACATTCTTGGACTTGTTTGTCAAGCTGAGACAAAACATTTTAGAAGCTTCGTAGCCGGGGATCAGTGTGCCTCAGACCCCAAGGTCCTCTCCAGAACACATTCTGTAAACTAAGATAGAACCATCCAGGGGAAGGCTCCTTGGGGAGGGGGGGCTCATTCGAGGCTCTCGTTGGGGAATCTTTGATAGATCTGCTAATTAATAAGACCTCTAATGTTATACCCAATCTTTTGGGTGCATTTTTGTGGTGTGCGTTTCTGTGCATTCGACCTGGACGTGTGCACCTAAGGATCCTTAAAATAAATACCAAGGTAAAATCCCTTTTTCCCTTCTAACCCTGTTTGACTCTTGATTTTAAGACCAGGAAAAGGCATCACTGGCAGCTTGGGCACAACCCATGCAGACACAAACTGGGTAGCAAGGCTGGAAATCAGCTGCTTGTCCTCATAGACTACAGTCCCCAAAGATTGCACAACCAACCAAACAGTTCAGTTATGTGTGGCCAGTGTTCTGGTGTCTGTATCTGAGCTTTCCCCAATAGAAATAGTTTGAAGAAGGTCAAAAAATGTCTCCAAGAATTGTAATAACAACTCACGATTTCATAACTCTCTGCTGGTTTTGTTGTCATCTTCTATATGAAATGTCTGTGCCTGCCTGCCAATTTATTTATGTAATTCTTGCTGCAGACATAGAATTTTGAACCAAATCAGTGTCCTTGTTCTGTTGTGCTTTAATTTACCTGTCACTTAACTGACACTGCAGCCTGATATTTTATGTATCTAGTCATTTTCCAGGTTTCACCAAATTTGTTGTTCCAGAAATACTGCGCTTGGAGTATCACACCTCAAATGTGTTTGCTCTGTGGTTTACAGTCATAACATGTTTTCTAATTCTTATACAGGAAAATAATCAACTCTTGTCTTTTTAGCTTTATATTTCACTTGCTTTTACCCTATTTAGAATGTTTTTGCACACTTACAGATCTCATGAGAGTGATTCCCCCCAGTGTTACTTCAGTTCTGTCTATGTGAATACTCTGTGTTAAACTGGAATGCTTTCAGCGAAGGAGTGAGCTGTGGGACTCGAGATCTGCCTTTCATTTTAGGGGAAGCATTTTGGCATAGATTTATACTCGACAGTCTCAATCCTCATATTACTTTATATGTGTGCAGGAGAAATTAGGTATCAGTCATTCAAATTAAATTCCATATGTGGAATCACCTATTTAAGATAGCAGCGATTTTATTTGTCCTATCAAACAGGCAATTTAATCTCCTGTAGCTAATGAGACCTACCTCTCACCAGGTTTTCAATGACAGGAGTGTCTGGGAAACGGCCAATGTGCTGCCCTTGAGTGCCCTGGCCAGGCTGGGAGAATGGGCAGCAGGAACCTTGTGAGTCCACCAAGGAGCGATGCAGAGGCTCCTGGAGGGAAGAACCCCTGGCAGTGATGCAGGCTGGGGAGGAGCTCTGCTGGAAACCAGCTCTGCCAAAAAGCAGCTGGCAGCAAGCTGAGCTGGAGCCAGCAGAGAGCCTGGCAGAGCCTGGGCACGGGGACAGCAGCACAGCTGGGGCAAGGAGAGGGATCATCCGCCTTTTACTGGGACGTGCCCAGTTCAGTCGCCATCCCTGCAGACGCCCAGGACAGATTGAATTGATTCCCCCAGATGAACTCAGCGGGGGCTGTGGGCTTGTTTAGGCTGGAGAAGGAGGGAAGGCACAGGGGCCACGAGCATCCTGCCAGCGCCTGTGGGTGCCATCAGTGCTGCAGGGTGGGAGGATGAGAGACAGTGGGCAGAGCGGCTCTTGCTGGATGGAAGAAAAGCCTTTTTTGACATTTATTACTTTTCTTTCCCTTTTTTTTATTCCTGGAACAGTCAAACATAGAAACAGGCTGTGCAGAGAGGTTGCATTGTCTCCATCCTGAGCGGTTTTCATTACATGAGTGGGTGAAGTGTTGGATAATCTTGACTGATCTCATGGCTCAACTCTGAACAGGAGTTTGAATTAGCCACTGTTCCAGTTTGCATCTAGCCTGGATTTTTCTATGCTACTGTAAAATGTAGCTGTCAGTTAAAAAACCCCAAACACAACACAACAAGAAAACAAACAAACAAAAAACCTCATTAAATATTCCTGGGGAAAAAAGATACAAAACCAAATACATGGAGTGAGAAACGCAGAGTTCGTAATTCTTGTAGCAGAAATGTATCACCTTGCAACATATCAAAGAAGGAACATCTGAAGTCCATTTAGGCTCTCAAAATAAAGATAAGTTGCATTTCAATGACCAATATGTGTTCAGATAAAATAAATTATTTAGACATAGATTTCTTTCCCACATAGGAAAATGATTCCTTAGAAAAAATGCTGAAAAAATATTTAAAACATACAGAAAATCCCCATGAACTTCATGATGCTTTTACTTATTTTAATAGGACACTTTGAAAGTCTTTATAGGGTTTTAGAAGTGCAGATGTTGCTAATAAATACGTACAGTATAAATTCATTGGATGCCATTGCATTTGAGCAAAAGAGATATAAAGAAGCAGTGCAGCAGGGCTGCTCTGGATACCAGGAACGAGCCCAAAGCAGAGCAGTGTGGTTGTCGAGGTGGACAGAGACACCCTTTACAAAGTGACACTGCCCCAAGCCTGAGCAGGGACTGGGGTGAGTTGTTGGGAGGGATCACACAAAGCAGAGAAATGTTTGAACTGGGTTTTGTCTCTGGTGTTTGCACAGGACTGAGTTTCCACAGAGACTCTTCAAGGAACCCAGACTTACAATAAGATGACACAAAGGATGCCAAATTTTTCAGTTTTGGAAGAATAGTGATTTCAGACTAAAGGATTATGAGGTATGGAATGAGGTGCTACCCAGTCTAATTATTTTTCATGTAGGATCCATTTCCCCTTCTGCTTTGGAGCTGAGGCGTGCAGGTCCTGGTCTGTATTAACTGGAATATTTGGTTGCAATCACATTTCCAGGAATCATGTCATAACAAGCAGAAAGGCAAACCAACTACATTTTATGAGATAAAAGTCTTCTGATTTGTGTCGATGTTATTTTCACATATATTCAATAATTAGAATATTTCCATTAACTGTAAGCTACTGCACCGGGATACATTCTTTTAAAAAGTGCATCAAAAAATATACTCATGATTTGTATGCATACCACTTGTTCCCAACAATAACAAAACCACAGGAGAAATTGTCACTTCTTGTGCTATTTCTGTCCCTAAAATTTTAAGCCAGTCTTCCATCATCTTCTTTTTATTTTTTACTGCAACTTTGAAATCTGTGATAGGTTCACCTTGAGTGCTCTCTTCTCTCTTAACAGCTGATGCTTAACCTTTGTTCTAGATGACTATTCAGTGTCTAATTAGCTTGGTCTTTAAAATAAAAAAAAACAACTCTAGCCAGCATGTTATAAAATCCCTCTTTCTCCCTTACCATTCTTTCTCCCCAGCTTCCTCATTTTGCTCTCTGAAATTATTCTGTATTACTCCCTCTTTTGTATTATCCCTTACAGAATCCTTTCTGATCTCCTGGTTACCACACTTTTCTTTGTTACTTTATTATACACATGATTATCTTTTCCTGCAATTACAATATCTGGGCTTCTTCTGTTGCTGCTTTCTGTGATTGAGTATCACACTTCTCATTTGTGAGCCGTGGTAATTACCACCCATTCTGGAGTGTTTCATTTGCTCCCTAATTTTGTTGACTACTTTTTCAGCAATGCAGAGAGTTCCTGTTTGCTCTCACTTCATTAGTCCTGAGACCTTTCCAGTTTTGAAATCTGTGATTTGTACTCCATAATTTGTATTCCATGAAGGCTCCTTGCTCTTGCTGTAGTCACCCTTCCCTCTCACATTCCTAGTCACAGCACCAAATGTCTCTGTTATTTGGGTGATGTAATGGGGACCTGCAGGCAAAGTGGTATTTGCTGACCATTCCTTGCTGACCATGCACAGTGTTCTCTTTTGATTTTATTTTGTCCTCATGCTCTTGAGATAAGTTGAATTTGTGAACTGGAGGGAAGAATCTCAGAATCTTGTCTAGTGATGACTTGTGCCATGTTCCTTTTCCTTCTTCCTAAAGCAAAAGCTTAAAACAAGCACACTCATGGCTGTTGCTCTGTCATAGTCTAAAACTGGAGTTTATTTTCTTGATAGGCTACATATTACAGATAGTGCTGAAACCCCTGTTTGGCTTTGTGCTGTTGCTCTGGTTATAAAGGTTTTAGAATGGAAGCAGCAGGTTCAGAAGATTAACAAAAGTTCAGACCTTGCCATGGGCTTACTGATTATTTAAAACAGGAAGAGGTCATCGTTTTAAGGCTTGAGAACTTCTTTGACTAGATTTTTATTGCTCATGGAAGTCTTATGTTTGTTTCAAGAATGAGGCAGTTTAAAAGACTTTTTTTCTTTTCTCTTGTGCATATGCAGGAAAGCAAAAGGGACACTCAGTCCTCAACTGGCCCAGGTCAGCTGTCTCTCATACACGTACATATATATACACACAGATGCTTTTTTTGTTTGCCAGTGACTTTTGTTTCCCTGATCCATTTTTACCACATTGTTCCCAAGCTATATTTTCAGGCTCTCTTGTCTAATTACATTATCTCTACTAAAAAAGAAATTCATTAAGAGTTGAGATTTCAAATTCGCAATAATCAAGTGGATTTGAAAACAAAGAACTAAATTTCTTTTCTGATGGGTCATTTTTGTTGGCTGTGCATCACTTTTGTAGCGCCTTTAGTGACTCCATAGTAGAACACCACAAAATAACAAAAATTTCTATCTTAAGTATCATTATCTTGCATTAGTCACTGAGGTAATCCCACACTTTTGATAGGCTAGATGTGTTATGTTCTGCTAGACCCTTGCTAGAACTAGTTGAAACCTATTTAAATCTCTTGATGCTGTGGCAGTGGACCCCATTTCCATCCCATTCTCCTTTGAGTGCTCTCGGGTTTTTTGTGGTGTGTGAGGTGCTGTGTTATGAGGTTGTATCCAGGGAGATTTTGTTCCTTACAGCCCCCCTGGAGTGAAGGTCACATGCAGAGAGGTTTTGGGCTGCCCACAGCTCAGATTTGTGCCTACTTAGCATCTTTCCAGATAGGGTTTTTTGTGCTTATTACAGCAACCTTTTCTCAATTTTTCAGCTGTCATAATCCATTTTTTTAGCATGCCTGAAAGTAATTTTTTTTTTATTTACTGCATAAACATTTACAGTTCTCTGTAGTATGTTTCTTGTTTAGTTCATAACTCAGTGGTTGGCAAAACCAGTAGTTTTAGTGACCTGAACAATGATAAACCATCAGAAACTTGCAGCATGGCAGTTATTTTCCATGAATTAGTAAGTGAGCGCAGAGTGAGAGAGGATGCTCATCTATTATCTGCCTCGTGCTCCTTCAAGTCAGCCTGGTTTGTACAGCTCCCATCTCCTGAAATATTGTTATTCTGCTGCTACCCTGTCTGATTCTTCTTTTCTTCCCTGTGCATAATTATCTCATAGTATCCAGCATTCCATCTCCTGGCTCTTTCTTGCATGCAGAACATGTTTCCCACAATCTGTTCCCTTCTCCCCGAGTGTCTTTCTTAAAGGAATCCGTTTACATTGACACTGAGCAGACAGTAGGAGAGTCCTGCTGGGTGCCCTCGCTATAACCTGATTTCCTCCCTATTTGTTCCTTGGGAAATGGTTACCTGCAGTGTTTAAACACACTTTTAGACTGCTGATTCAGAACTAAACAACTTTAAAACCATACAGGAATGAGATTTGCGGGCCCATTTGGAACGCTGAGGCTTTTGCTGAAAGCATTTTCAGACAGCAGCAGTCGCAGTTACTCTTCCAGAGTGGCAGAAAGTTTGGAGCAGAGAAATTAAATTCTTGGTTCCCCTGGTCCTGCCTTAGCACTGCCTCTGTATGGATGTTAAAATTGAATTAATTATGCCTCTGTCTCCTGACAGTTGTCTTTTTTTCAAGCTTCAGTATATTTTTCTTGACCAGATGGTTTCAAATATTAATTTCAAATACTTCTCAGGCTCTGGACACCTCAGTGGTTTATGCAGGAGCTGGGGAGTAGCTGACAGTTCTGGGTCTAGCTCAGGTAGGCAAAAGTCTTTCTTCATATAGAAGACAAACAAATAAGCAGAAGGCCCCCTGCTAACTGGCATTTAGCAGCCTGTGAGAAATTATTTCAGACTTCCTTAGTCAATCCTGAAAGAAATACGCAAGTGATTTGCTGTTGATATTAATCTGCATTTAGGTTAACAGTCACTTCAGGATTTTTCTTTTTTTTTGCAAACCTGGTGTGCTGTGGTCTTTGAAATAATGGTTAGTTCATCCCACCATAGAACAAGGCTGCACTACAGAGCTGTAATAAATTACTTTTGTCCAAATTATAATTTAATTTAAGATTTTGAAATATCTCAGGATGAAAGGTATGACATAAAATATTGTGTGCTTTTATAAAGCTTACCTGCTGCAGCTGGATTATCACAGAAACCCCTTGAAAAACAGCAGAGTTCAGGTAGGTGTAAAAGCTTTAGAAATGTGTCATTTTGGCAGGATAAATAGATTGCAAGACCTAATTCACAGAAGTGGCGAGGCCTTCTCTGGGTTTGTATTCTTTAATGAGCTCGTGTATTTGCTTAATTAATGATGTCAGGACTGTGCTCCTTGTCAGGGTGTAAATACCCACCAGGAATGACTCCTGTCAATAACCCAGTTTGGAAGGAGGTGCTCACACACTACTGAGACGTGGCTCAATGGCCCTTCCAGCTCTGAGCTGTCCTGTTTCAATCCCCACAAGTACAGCAGGAGTCAGAGTGGATCCAAACCCAAACTGACAGAGAGGAGCAGCGGAGTCACAGCTCCCTCAGATATTTGCCTGGACGTGTTTGACCTGTGTGTTCAGCTGAAGAGCAACCAGTGCTTTATCCAACGAGGTATTAGAGCTTCATTTCACAGGGGCTGCTCATCAAGAACGATGGGCTCCGTGATCCATCCCGTGTTCAGCATCCTGACACTGCAGTGCCTTCCTCTGATTCCCACTGCTTGTTTGTCAGCCATGTGGGACTTTGGCCCTGGTCCTTGCAGGCATCAGCCCTTCTGCTGCTGTTGAGCTTCTTTATGACTTCCTTACACTGCTCACCAAGATTTCTGTGCTTTTTTTTTTTTTTGGGAAAAGCTCATAAAGTCAACACGGAACATATTGGAACCAGAAAGAAAGACCCATCTACCTTTTTGTTTGCAGCAAATTCCTCCCAGCAGGTCTTGTTAACTTGAGCTTCTTGTCACTGCTCCGTGGCTCCTCCTCACTCACAGCCCGTGAGCTGCCGTCCCTCAGCAGAGCCAGAGCACACATCTCTGTGTGACTTTATGGGGGTATTTAGCCTTTCAGATTTGAAGCTTTGTGCCGTCACTTGGCACAGCTCTTCCTCCCCACGAAGGCTTCCAACTCTAATTAGGACTACACACACTCCTGCTTGAGACTGCAGAGCAGAATGGGAAGATGAGGGAAGAAAACAAAAGGCACAGCAAAATAATATCCCTGCTTCTTTCCCCCTCTTTACTTGAATCCATTAAATTTTCGGTGTTTTCAGAGAGTTCACCATATTTTTTGGTGCTCTTGTGCTATCTCAGATTCTAGGCCTCTCTGTGCTTTTACTGCCTTTCAGAATATTGAATTCCGGGAAAGAATTTTTGATAGCATTAAAAGCACCACAGAGGGAATGGGTTTGTGCATCTGTTCTCCACCTTACATACACTGAAAGGCAGACAGTTTTTGAAAAGCTACTGTTTCAGACACATTTCGCACTAAACTCTGCCTCTCCTGTAGTGAATATCAGTACAAACACCTGAAGTACTCTGTGCAGGCATTCCATCCGTGCCAGCTGTGGTACATTGTGCACCCAGAGCCTTTGTTGTGCCTCGGGGAGGAGCAGAGGTGCAGCTGATGTGCAGTGCAATCCAGGCACCTTCACAACACAGAGAAACTTAATTTAGGCCTGTTCAGCTGTGCAGCCATTCACAGGGAAGATGTGCTGTTCCTGTAATACAGCAGAAATACCAGCATTGTTCACCTGTGACAAAGGGATTCTGGGGAGCTGAGGGTGGATTCTGGATGGGAAGAAGCACATGGGTATGAGAATGAAATAGAAGGGAAACATTTCTTCAATTCTTCTGCTCGTTTACACATTAAAAACAGGGATTTCTCAATGCAAATTACTGGAATAACTTCGCAGAGAATAATAGAGAAGCTTACAAGTGATGCTATTTGGGTTAAATTGTGTATCTCAGTAAGGTGTAACTGAAGATTCCGAGTCCCCTCTGAGTTTGTTATGTTTGCCTTGGATTTCATGTAATAGTCTCAACATTCAGGATATGGCCGCTTGTGGCTGTTTAAATTGATCCAGATGGATCCTTCCAAATGATACCGAATTTTGCCTGTTGGACTTTGAAAGGTGTTTGGTTGCTGGTGCAATAAACCTCCCTGCTAAAAAAGGGTAATTGCTGTAAGGAGGGGTAAGCAAATACCCAGGAAATGGTCACATTTAGAGCCTGTCTGCAAAAACAGACCAGAGCAAGGAAACTCCTGTGGTAAAAAGGATGGCTATTCAGACTTCTGTGAGATTCTTTATTGCCTGTAAGTTCTGTAGATTCAGGAAATTATTTATAAACTGGAACTGTATTTTTGCCTTGGGAAACTCAACCCGGTAAAACATTCAGGAGAGCAGAGAGATTGTAAAGAGTGGTAACTATTCAGTTATTTATTGGAATTTTAAAATTCTGTCATTTTTATTCCTTGGAACTTTTGGATATAATTTACATATTGTTTCACTTTCTTGTTTTGATATAGGATAATTCACCCTTGAGGTATTCACTCACACTTATTTTATCTAGAAGGATAATAACACATTGTATCAGCAAATGATGTAGGCAAGCCCAGGATTTATAACAGGCCTGATAAGTAAATGAGAGTTTGAGTCAGATCTAGAAGAATTGGAAATTAGTTCTTCATATCTGCAACGTAAACACATTCCTGGAAAGTGGAAAATTCCCCTGCTTTGGAAGTCACTCAGCACACAGCTGAATATGGCTCTGTCTCAGCCTAATTCCATTTCAGATCCACATCCTATGGGATGCAAGAGCTAGGACAAAGTTTGCTCATCCCAGTCCCAGCAGTCTCCCTCAGAGCTTGCCAAAAGTACACAGAACCTTCAGATGAAATGCCAGGACTAAACTTTGCAAGTAACAAATGCGAATAAATAAAAATAAAGCCTACCACCAAACATAAATAAAATAATAGATTAAAAAAAGTAAAAATAGACTTCAAAAACGTGTCAGATAATACTCTGGTGTTATGCAGTTATCTAGGGATCTAACACATTTCAACAGAGTGTATCAGTCTGTGTACTCAAAGCCAAACATTTTATTAAAACAAAATATATCAGTTTTTAAAACAAGCTATGTATTCTGTTCCCCAAAGAACCCTTTGAGAAAGATGTTGTTTGAGCAAGAATTTCTCTGCAAGTTGATGAATGACTGGAGCTAATAAAGTGGAAATACAATTTTCAACAGGCTGGGCTTAGTTTGATCACCAGTGCACTCCAGTGCGCCCCTTTTATAACGATGCATCTATCTTCATGTGTCAAATAAATCCATATTTGTGCATTATCAAGTGCGGTGTGGTGGGTTTAATGAGGTATTGTGTTAGCATTTCTGTATACATGTGTTTTTATTCTATAGAAATCACAGAAAAAACCTCTCAAAATGCCTCTTACAGAGACAGGCTTCCTGAGCAGCGCCCAAGACTTGTTTTCATGGAGGAAAACAGATCAGTTCCCAAGCAGGGGAATATTCCACATTGCCAGGCATTGACGAAGTTGCTGTTTGTGTGTTTATCTCAGCAAGTAAAGCAAATCATGGAATTGTTTGGGTTGGAAGGGACCTGAAAGAGACCTTGTTTTGCTATGGGGTGATTCACCCTGGAGGGATTCATCCCATTCCAGCCCCCTGCTGCAGACAGGGACACCTTCCACTGGAACAGGTTGCTCAGAGCCTCATGCAGCCTGGCCTGGAGCCCTTCCAGGGATGAGTTACCAGTGTGCAGTGCCTTTGCTTTTGACCCTGGTGTGAACATCTCTATAAAGGACAATGTGCAAGCCTAAATATTCCTCATTGCTGGTTGTGCTTCTTGCTGCTGAGGCCTCCATGAGTGTGTGCATGCTGATTCTTAGGTCTTTGCTGATTCTAAGCTCAAAATATCACAACTGCTGGTGCTTTCTCCAGCATCCCTTCCAAAAGTACCTGTGGCAGAGAGTGCCTTTGGAGAGCCCGTGCCAGCTGGAGAGCCCAGCCACCCTATGCAGTTGGACACCGAGCTGTGCAGAAGCTTCTTACACAGGAGACAGTAACTAGAGGCTGTGAAATGCTAAGGAAGAGGCATTTGGACCAAATCTGGTACCAAAACAACTGGAACAGTGGCCTGAAGTAATCTGAGCAGGTGCTGAAGAGGAAGGGCACCACGTACCCGAGCAATAACCAGCTCTCAGGTGGGAAATACAGGCCAAGCATGTCAGAGAAACATCTTGAGCCCTTTTAGACTTTTTGTTGTTGCCATTGGTGCTGTGCAGTGAAAACAGGATTTTGGAATAGAATAATCTTTAGGCAGTTGTGGTGATGAATCTGTTCAGAAGTCTTTGCTGCAAAGCAGCAGTGACTGATTGCAGGTGGACTCGGCTGGGACTTTGCCTCATAAATACTAAACCACATTCTTTTGGGAAATAAACAGGTGCTGCAGGACTGGTTGTGTCAGTGAGGTTCAAATCAGCATCTTCTCTAACGAAACTATTCCACCTATAAACATGGAAAACAAAGTTTTGCAAACAGGATGCATAGATACGTCTGAAATATTGCTTTCATGTTTGACCTCTAGGACTTCCTCCCCCTTTTATTTTGGGGTCTGTGTGATTATCTCTCCAGACCGTGTTTGATATAACACTGTGGTCTGCAGCAACTGCTGCAGATGCATTTCCCCAGTGTTAATTTTACTGTATAAAATAAACTCTGGCAATGTGGTGACTGGTTAATTGAACTATATAACCCTTTCTGGAATTTGTGACTCCAAGCCACTGAACAATATAATTCATCTCAGTTTTTATTAAAGTCCTAGTGAAATTGCAAGGCTGTAGTGTTGTATTAGAATGCAGAGAGTATGGTGTGTTACCAAGAAAGCCACCTCTCCAGTGGGCCTTTAATAAAATAAATGTTTTCTGATGGTGCAGTGCTTATTTTTAGCTTATTCCTGTTTCAGCTCAGAAATATTGCATCTAGAACAATTCAGAAAACTGTAAAATGTGTTTGAGGAGGAGGAGACGGAGGAGAAGGGAAAAGGTCACAAAGAGATTTAAATGTTAAAGTAAAAATTTAGAAATCAACATGATTGTTGCATAGCACGACATTGTGATCGGTAGAGTACAGTGGAAATACTGAATTTAGAAAGAATAAACTGCCTAACAGCATGCTCCTGAACCATTTGTTATTTCCTAATTAAAGCTTGTGAAAGGGCAGTTTATACATGACTATAATAAGCTCAGTGTGGGAGATGTCAGAGCGTAAATCAGACTCTCTACAGCACTGGAGCTTTAAACATCTCTAATGACAAGTGTGGTAGGTAGATGATACAAAAAGACTGTTTTGACAACATGATTGATTGAGATCTTGAAATATATAAGCAAACAAAAAGTGTGAATTCAGCAGAAAACGAAACCTGCGTGCTGTACCACACATAAAGTGTAAAGAGAGTGAGGGGAAGCTCGTGGCAAAGAAAGTTTAAAGCCTTACTTGTAAAGAAAAAGTCATAAGCAAACAAGCCTTTGCTATGCAAGTCAGGATTTACTTTTAAAATCTCAAAGCAGTTGTATTAAAGGGTACAGCCTGCACCCTGAGACACCAGAGTGCATCTCTGGCTCAGTCTGAGGGCAGAACTTGTCCTGTGCCCTGCAGCTCACACCCTGTGCTCACCACCCCTCTTCTAACACACCCTGCACCTCCTCAGGGGCCTCTGTCCTCTGTTGTCCGTGCCCAATCTGAGAACCAAACATTTCACCTCTTTTGGGAGAATGGAGCCGTTTGCAGGACTCCACTGAAGTTACTGGTATTGCTTATTCACGTTTAAATTTTGTAACACCAACGTTCACAGGTAGGACTTTTAAATGCATCCCTTTCTGGCCAGCCTGTGATTTCCAGCTGGTTAAAATGGGAGCACAAATAAGTCAATGTTAAATGCTTTTCCATGTACTCCCTTCGGTGGAGACATGGCCGAGTGCATTCTGTGTCAAGCTGCTTAGTCCAGCACGTGGATCCAAAATGTCACTGGGGACAGAAGGGCAAGAGCAGGACATTTTAGATTACTTCCAGTTTCATTTTGACCTTTGAAAGATTTGAGAAGCAGGCCCAGCAGAGTGGTTGGATTCTCTCTCGGCACATTAGCAAAATACCCGTGTAATTAGCAGAGAGCCCCTGTCCGTGGGGGCTGTGTGTGTGATTCTGTTAAGGTCACTGTGCCCCTCCGTGTTCTGCTTGACACTGCAGGATCTGTTTTGTCTTTATCCCACTGATGTGTTTAGTGATCTTACCAGAGCCTTGTTTTCCTGCCTTTGATGGGTTGCAACAGTTTGTGATGTCCAGTGCAGATCACTGGGTGCCAGGAGAAATGTGCTTCTCGCTACATCAGAGCTGACAGTAAGGTATGAACAGAAAGAAGCCTTTTCTGCAGAGCAAAACCAGAATTTGGCTGTTGGATGCAAGACTTTCATCACCCCTGTCTGTCACATCACCTACAAGTCACTGGCAAAGTTCTTGTCAGACACTTCATGTGCGACCTTGGGGTTTTTATTCTTTACTCTCCTAAAGCCTCAACCGTATCTTCTTTTCTGCTAACCTAGAACCAATTTCAAAGATAGCAAGGGATACCCGATGGATTTGTTCTTATTAAGGATGGGTTCAAATCCAGAAGCTTCGTGTTCACAGGAACCTTACATGAGTTAAGTTCTGAAGCCACGGTCTGTGAACTGGATCTCACGGGAAGCTTCTCTAGATTCTCCTCTGATATTCCTGAATTCATACCTGTGTGTCTTAGGGCTGGAAAAATGCTATCCACTGTGACTATTAGAAAGGGGGGGAATATTCAGGCACAGAAGAGAAGCTGGAAGTACCTGTCTTTCCCAAGGGTTTATTTGTCAACCTGCTTCTGTTTCCCCAATGGTGATGTTTTATTTGCATTTACAAAAGGATAGAAGAATAGAAGTTATGCAAATGTAGGTTTATTTAAAGGCTTTGACTGAAATACCAAATTGATAAGATCTTATCAGTGTTTCCACTGCCACAGTATCTGATCATTCCCTTCCTTCTTCCATTACACAGTACAGAATCAAGGAGTCATTCACTGAAATATTAGAAAAATGCTTGTTTATGCCATAGTCAAAATCTGGATTTAGCTGAAACACATGGTCATGAAGGCAAACATTGTGAGGGGATTTCAGAAAAGAGGGTTTTTTACAGCTATGTCCAGCCTAGGATAACTACAGGAGTAAAATATTGCGGCTGCAGGGGTCAAGGTGGAATTTATAACCATCCATGAGCTGTAGAGCACTATCTGGCTCTGGCTGTGTATGATAGATGTTTGGTGAGTTTGGTTTTGCCTCTTTCAGGTCCCTGTGTCCATAAAAATCAGTGACTGGGTACTACCTGTGGTACCTGCTCACATGCTGGCTCCTGCAGCCCGAGAGTCTGAGGGGCTTCAGGGCTGAATCAGCAGGAGGGGGAAGAATAGGGGAAATTATCTTTGTTTTTCCTTGCAGCTGTTTTTCTGTCCTGTCTGACTAATGCAAACCCATACGTCAAAGTGGCACAAATGGGGTCCCCAAACCACGTGTGCTGTGTTTGAGAGCTCTGAACAACTTCCAGGGAGGTCAGCAGATACAAGATGAACACTCCAGGTTACTGAGCATCTGTAGGTGTTTTGCAGGAGGAGGTAACAGGATGGAGGAGAGTTTCAATTCAGCCATTAAAGTTCCAACAGCTGAATGACCTTACTCGATTTTTATTTCCTTTTCTCTCTTCCTCCCCCACGAATCCCTCTGCAACCCCAGCCCCAGTATTGCAGAAACTCTGGGAAAGGCAGCCTGGTCAAACAGTCAGCAGAAGCTCCAGAGACTGAGAGGTACAAAAGGGGCATTGAACTGTCTGGGTTCTTTGGAAGGGACTTAGTTCCAGATTAAAACCTGCCAAATGCTCCCCACTGTTTTACATGCTGGCTGAAACAGCTTTCTACACACCTTTGGCTATCTTTGTTTTGGATCTGTAGCTGAATCCGTTCTGCTGTGGAGTTTAGTAAAAAGAGAGAAGTTGCTGAAGAGTTGGTAGCTCCATTTAACCTTCTGTGAGATAATGGCTGCAGGGTGTCCCAAAGCACCTAGATTGTCCTTCAGATACTGATAATGTTAGGAAAATAGGATTTTCATTAACTACAGCCGCTGATTTTTCTTTTTGAGAGGGAAGCCTTTTTCGTGCTGTGTCATTGTTATTATTAAAGGTTTGACTGTCCTGCATGGTGTATGGCAATAATGTCTCTGTGGAGAAAGAGTCTGCTTTTTTGCTGCGATATCACCGTGTTCATCCAAGAATTTTTTTTTTTTATCTTTCTACCTCCTGTTCTTTTACCATGGCTTGCCAGTATTCATAAATATGCGTTATCACCTGAACCTCTCCAAATTTCCCTGGCAGAATGTGCCTTTCCTTTCCAAAGGTCTCTATTTAATATGAACTGCGCTCCAATCAGCTCTAGCACCTGTTCTCTGGTTACATGGTGCATCAACAGCAATTTTAGAATTCTTCAGCAGTGTGACAGCTTGAAATTGTCATTTCTTTATGAACACTAGATGCACTGAAATCGTGTTAGTGCAGTTGTCATTTTCCTTTGTACTCAAACATTAGATATGTTTTTGTGAGTTTAGATGGGTGGTGAACAGTTTTTCACTAAGCAGCACGCTCAGTTCCCAGGAAATGAGAAGGGGTCTTTAGCCCAGGGTATATTTCAATGGTTACCCATAGCAAGGAGAATGCTTTTTAAGTGGTAGATATGGACACTTCAGCTTAGGACATAGATGATGCTGCCACATGAAGGACTATTTGAAGCACTTAACTTCATTATAATAAGTGGAATAACATTATCTTTACTAGCAGGGATTGAAAACAAATAATGTGTTGGGGGTTTTTTTGTTTAATATATATAGCACTAAGGAGAGGGAGAGATTTTAGCTCAAAACTGTAATGAAGTTATAAAATATGTGATGCTCAACCCAGGCAGCATTAACGTAATTTCATTGTTTTAACAGTCTCATTAGGAGTGTGTTAATATGGTCAGATGGATGAAGTGTCTGTGTCAGCATGTGTGTGGTTCCAGGGTGATTATGTGCCAGCATCTCCGTGGTTTAGATGGCTCAAAGCTTCAGGTACTGATTTTATATCCAAATGTTCATTGGCACATTCTAGATGAGGCTGGAAGTGGCTTTGTTTGATTTTAGCTGTTTGTATCAGTAGCTGAGAGAGTTCCCCAAACTGTCCATCCATAGTAATACAAAAACTGCAAAATATTTAGGCTGACTGCTGGGCAGTTATATCACTATGAGTAGTTACTTTAGGTATGAATTAATGCACCTCTTGATGTTAAGGCTTTCTCTAGCACAGCCAAACAGAACCCGAAAATAACCTAAGAAACCATTCCTTCAGTTTCTTAAGCAGACAGTTCAGGTCTCAATTGGTAAACTCTCACAGTTGGGTTGTAGGGGGACTTGTGCTGGGATGGTAATGAAAGACGAATAATTCCTGGTGTTTACAGTTAAATTACTCTGCCTCTGGCCCTCTCTTGACTCCTCTGACATGCATGACTGACACAGTCAATACTCATATTCAGACAAATCCTAAATAACCATCTCTTTTCCTGGCCTGTCATGCAGCTTCTTGAACTATCACTTTGAAATCATGGTTGCTATTTTGTGACAATCTGAATGCTGCCATCTTTGTAGCTGATCCTATCACCTGCTTCCTCTGCCTTTATCTCTACAGTGTTGATGCAGTCACTCCTTACTGTCTGTCTTGTAAATATTATGTTAACACTGATGTTTAGAATGACTTGTTTTCCTTTGCTCTGCTCTATTCTTATCTTACCCTGGAATCTCTGTATTAATTATGCTCCCCCAATCTCCTCCTTTGCTACCCCTGCAGATGTGCAGACATTGTCTTACTTCCAGTTCAATCCTTTTGTTCCTGCTCCTTCCATGGATTCCTCGGTGCTGTTCATCACTGAAAATTGTCTTCTCATTCTTACAACCTTTTGTTGTGCTATTTCACTTGATGTGTTCATCCCTCTTCCTAATATGACCTTTATTTCCTTATCTTGACTGTCTCTGAGATAATTAGTTCATATCTGGAATGATCTTTCTTTCTTGTCTACTGAGTAACTTCTCTGTTTTCATTTAGTTCTGCCAGAAATCCTGCCTAGAAAATCAGGTCCGCAGAAATCAGTAAAGACACTCAATTGACTTCAGGATTTTGCAGCAAGCCTTAAGCAGTGTTTTACCTTTCCATGATCAATAGCCCAAATAGTGTCACTTAAACTGTTCTCCATTATCAAATTGCCCCTTTTTTTTTTTCCTGTTTGCAATAAATTATAAGGTCTTTGAGAAAGGTTTCCATTTCTGTCTATGCGTGTATAATAAGGATGCAATAGTAAATAACTTTTATTTCATCATGGAAATGGTCTTTGAACACTGAGGAAGAAATTATTTAATTTTGTTATTTTAACATTTAAATGGACACAAACTGAAGAGAATGAGGAACAGAAGGAAAATACACATGATTGAACATTAATATTTTACTGTAAGAGAATTAAATATCCTAAGGAAATAATGAAAAACTTCTTCCAGATGATAGTTAAAGTTTGATGAAATAATAATAAAAATTTTATCTTCCAGTTGAATGAAAACGCTCCATATGTTGTTAAATATGCCTAAATTTGAATTTAATTTTGTTGGGGTTTTTTTGCCTCAGCCAACTGCTGTACGTGGAGATGAGTTTGCTACAGATAAAGCCCAGGCCATCCCTTGCTTGTGTGATCATCTGTAACTTTTATCACATGATTTTTCTTTTGGATCCTCCTGCTGTCCAAATCCTTGAGGGCAACTCTGAAGTAAATGGCTGAACAGAGTAAATTCATGTGCAAGGAGCACTTGTTTGTTCACAGAACATATTGTGTTTAAATACTTAGAGATTAAACACTGATTCTTTTTGAAAAGTAAACCAGTGCATTTAGGACCATTGTAACCATGGAACAGACACCTTATGGATCTTGGAGCATTGTTTTATATCTTATTTGTATTTTTCCATCTGCCAGTGCAGCTGTGACAGTGGAGCTGAGTGTCATTCTTGCACTTTGTGTTCTGCATCTGCTCCATAACAGTTTATCTCTAAACCTTTTGTTCTGTGCCATTCCTCACTCTGCCTGTTCTGCACACTCTTGATCTTTCTTCTGTTTATCATTCCCTGCTCTCTGGTATACATTATCATGTGCAGTATCCTTGCAAGTTCCCTCTTCACATACGCTGAGACTGTTAAAACTGCCTTTTTGAAATCCTTTGCAACAGATTCACTTCATGCCCTACACCTTTTATTAAAATTTATCTTTTATATCTGTTTTCTTGAAGCTATCATTATTCCTTCTAATAAGCACATTTTTATAGCTAGTGCAATTTCCCTTCATCAACCACCCAGGCCATTCCCTCTGTGTCCACCATCATCAAATCTGTCTGTGAGCAGTCGTGGCAAATGAATAATAAATGTTCCTTCAGAAAAAATTTCTCATCTGCCTACCCTTTTGTTTTGCATAAACTGGTGATTTCCCCTGAAATAGCTTTTCATTTTATGCGCAAGATCTACAGATTGCTGTAATGTTCCTTCAAACCTCTGATACGCTGAGTTCCTGTCGTAGCTCCTGGTGTTCCAGCCTGATGTGACTCCCTCTGTGCCAGTCACAGGTTTGTTTTCCCAGTTACTCCCAAGGGGTAAAAAGAGCCTTTCTGTAGCTGTCCCTTACCATCCTGGGGCATGTTCCCTACCTGGGATATGTTCCCTACCATCCCACTCCTGCGATCAGACGCTCACAGAACAGCTGATCTTTAGGAGTTTCCCATGTGTCTGGCCTGAGCCGCTCACAGGTTGTTCTGGTGGGGTTGCAGCAGGGCTTTAGCTCGGTGCTAGCTCGCATTCAGAAGGGCAAATTTCCCTTTTCCCTGGAACCTGTCCCCGCCGGCTGTCACGCTGCGCTGCCGAGCTGGTGAAGGCAGCGGTGGGCGTAGCCTCACATGGCAAAGCTCGGCAGAATCACTCGGGAAACTTCAGCCAGCAGAGGATGAGAAGCTGGTAAAACAGCCTTGCAGGTCCGTGCGTTGGGTTCGCACGCGTGCCCATGGCAGGGGCTGCGCCCGAGCCGCCCCCCGGCTGCGGGGAGCTGCGGGGAGATGCAGCGAGAACGCCCAAAAGGGGCATGGCACAACTTCGGGGACTGCGAGGGCACCGGGCACCACTGGACATCCAGGGGCGTTTAAGAAGCTGGGCAAGGCCTTGGGTTTCGGCCTTTGAGGAGAGAAACAGTTCCTTGGCACTCGCCAGGCAAACGGGCGATCACTTTCTGCTCATTTATGCGTGAGGTATCTCTGCACATCTCTGTGAAGGAATCTTCTAAGAAAATAATGCATGTGGCAAAAAGCCAGCCAGGGGAGCAGCTAGAGGAAAAGTAACTGAAGTGCTTTGATTCCAGGCATGAATATTCTAAGCAGACAGATACATGTTAACTGTACCTGCTACCTTTAGCACACTCATTTTGTTTAAACTCGGTACAGTGCAGAAAACATGAGATGCTTTTGACACTCCTGCTGCCCACATTACTTTTAACAACTCATCTGTAGAAGCTTTTTCAGAGCCTAGGGGTGTTGTACTTCAGTGTGTTCATTCTTCTCAACTTCTCCTGGTTTGTTTTTTTTTTTTTAAACAAGTTTAATGAAACACATATTTAATTAGCAACACGCTAATGAATAAATACAAACAGCTATGCCCTTACACACAACACTGTGAAGAAGAATATCAGTGTGAATATTAAAAATTAAAGCCAACGTTACAAAAGGCAAATATGTTGAATAAATAATGGCTGCTGCTATTTACAAAGCACACAAACCAAGAAGGGACCCTCCCTTGTTAAAGATGGGAAAACTGGGGGGAAAAACAGAAAAGCTGAAAGAATCTGCAATAGATTTTATTTTTTTACTCTTTCATTCCATTCCTCTGGGACATGGTCTAGTTCTTTTTGTTACCCTTGTGAATGTGTGGAGGAACCTGGAGTACAGGGGATGAGAGCTTGGGTGCTGATGGCAGAGGATGAAGAGGCAGAGCTGCTTCCAGTGCAGGAGCTGCTCCTTTCACAGCTTGGGCCACGATGCTGCCTTCACTTGGGCAGACGTTTCTGTTCTTAGGGTGGCTGTTTAGACATTTAAGGATCTTTGAGACTTTTTGGCAAAGCAGAAAGTACAGGCTCAAGCTATTTTTGTATCGCATTAATATCTTTGTTCCTTTTATTTTCACCTATTTTCAGTATGTTCTGTTCCTGTTCTGTCTGTAGTGACGCTGTGCACTGAAGGGTGTTTGATTTTTAGGTATGACTAAGTGTCAGTGGTAGATCAGAAAAATTCTTCACTGGGCCAAATTTGGATGTATTTATCAAATAAAAGCAGTCCTGTATTCTCAACACAGATGAAACAATTATCACTCCGCAACATATAGGCTATAGTTCCTAAAGAATTTTAGAAAACTCCAGGGGTAAGCATGCAACAGAAGTATCAACAGTTTGCTAAGATTTATAGGAGTAATTTGTTATCACACTTATTTTCTGCTACAATACTGAGGTTGGGAGCAATGATAAATGCATAATTCAAGGACTTGCATAATGCACCCTTAAGTATTTAAAGATATTCCTGTAGGATCCTGACCATCCATTTCTAAGTTCTTAGTCAAGCTGTGTATTTCAAATCACTTTTTTTTTTTTATTCTTGAATTTTAAAAAGGTTCCCTTTCAGTATAATTATGATCTGCACTCTGCCAGCTTGTGTCTAACCAAACTCTTTGCCTTGGGGATTTGAGGATGTTGAATAAGTAGTGCTGTGGAGCAGCAACACATTTTCTCTTAAGATTCAAACACAGAAATAAAAAACAAACTAATGATCAAGAGGTAGTCTCACACAGACCTCGAGTATTCTGTAACGATACACAGACATATTTCTGCTTTTCAAAACAAAAATATATCCAAGACTGAACCCAGCACTCATCTTCTAAAAGTGCTGCTTATTATTCATTGTTAACAGATAAATGCAAAGCTGTGTTCGTACCAGGTACATATCTCATACATTCAAGCAGATATTCAGTATTAATTCCCATCACCCACTTTCATCTTTGGAAGCAGGAGAGGCTTTCGTGACACGGGTAAGGATGAAGAAGAACCAGCAGAGGTTGTTCACACAGCAATATTCCGGAGCAGTCCAAGCCTGTATCTCCCAGTATGGGCTGAGGCATTTGCTGCCGTCCCTGCTCCCGCACAAGGAGCCCCAGACCGCAGCTGCCTTTACCTGCAGCTGCTTTAGCAGGGCTGTGTCAGTGTCCCCACGCTGGAGCACAGCACCGCACTCAGGGGAGGCTGGGCCGGAGTTCCCGCAGCCAGCCCTGCTCTGCCTGCCCCGTCCCTCCTCCCGTCCTGCAGCGCTGGCACTGCAGGGAGCCAGAAACATCTGCTGGGGTTCAACTCCAGGCAGCAGCTCAGCCCCGCAGCCACTCACTCCCCCTGATGGGAGGGAGGAGGGAAAAGGAGTGGGAAAGCTCCTGGCTTGACACAAAGGCAGTTCAATAGGTAAGGCAGAAGCCAAGTGTGCAAGCAAAGGGAAGAAAGGAATTCATTCCCCACTCCCATGGGCAGGCAGGGGCTCAGCCATGCCCAGCAGAGCAGGGCTCTGCCCTGGGCAGCGGCGACTGGGGAAGACACCACCATTATTCCAAACCGCTCCCCTCTTCCTTCTTCCTCTTCCCCTACTTTATATGATGACCACGAGGCCATACATGGTCTGGAGCATCCCTTGGCTCACTCGGGGTCAGCTGTCCCGGCCGTGTCCCCTCCCACGTGGGGTGAGGAGCAGAAAAGGCCTTGGCTCTGTGTGAGCGCTGCTCAGTGATCAGGAAAACATCCCTGAATTACCCACGCTGTTCCCAGCACACCTCCAGAGCACAGCCCCATACTGGCTGCTCTGAAGAAAATTAACTTAATTGCAGTCAAAACCAGCACAACACTCCTGGGCTTTATTCCCTCTTTTCCCTGGACCTAGCAGGATTAAAAGGAAGCAACTCCTACATAGGTTTGTGGCTCTGCTGGCTGCTGCTGCTGTTGGCTTTGGATGCAGTGAACTAGAATTCTAGAAAAGAGCTGTTTCTGTAGGGAATAAATTTATGTAAAGATAGAGAAATTAGAGGAGAAATTCTTTCCTTAATGCAAGATCAAAGGGAAGGACATGGCCATAAAATTCATCTTTGATCGCAACGCTGATGAATTCTGAGCTGACTCTATCTCAATCAGGTCTGGAGATTGGTGATCAAGAATGATTTCTCTTGACCGTTCTGCATGACTTTTCCTTATTTGTTGGGTTTTGCTTGAGATTTTTTTGTGTGCACGTATGGTTTGGGTTTTGGTTAGTTTTGGGGGTTTTTTAATAGGAAATTTTTTTGAAACATAAGTAAAAATCTTGTTGCAGATTTTGGAGGTGCCGTGCTTTTGCTGTTTGCCTTCAGGAACTGTAGAGTTAGACCAGAGCTGAAGACTTGCAAATCCCACCTGCACAGTTCCTTAATGCAGTAGTGCTTTAGAGCGATGTAATACAGTCACTGTGGGAGTGGAGATCATTCTCAGGATCATAGCGGTGAAGGAATTCATCCATGAGACTCTATCTTTATTAAGCTCATCTTCACACTATTATGAAGTCTTGAGATTGCCTGTCCTTTTAATGGACTGTAAGTTCACTTTCAAAATGATACTATAAAATGATTCAAAGTGTGTCTGCCCAAAATACAGAAACTTTCATCCTGTGTATTTACCAAAGCAGTCAGAGTGCCTTGTGAAGGAAATAAAATAAGAGAATACTTTATTATTTCTTAGATGTGGCGTAGTCAAAGGGCATTCACATAAAAATATGTGTTGAAAAGAAATATGACAAAAATACTCTTCTAAAAGCTCCTTGAGGAATATCGGATGGATCCAGTGATTCAAATGTGAACAACATTTTCACATTGGTGGTCCATTAGTCCATCTTTTCCAATGAACCTGAAGATAAGACATTGCAATGCAGTCTGGACACGCTTTCCCCTCATCTTCTGTTACTAAGCAACTTCAGTGAAAATGGAAAGATGAACTCACTGGTATTGATGTGGTGAGTAGGAGCACATCTAGGCTGCAAAGCAGGATGTTGCCTGTGGAAGAGAGAAAAATGGTATTTCCGAATAACAATGAAAGCCCAAATTAAACCAAGCTGTGATGCACACTTCTTTGCTGTTTCCCTAGGTTTTGTTTAAAAACACAGGACAAATCCAAGGAGAGTTCCAGCTGAACACTCATCCAGTTTCCTTCCTGCCTCAGACAGACGTTGGATGAAAAACTGGTTAATGTGTGCATTGAAAAAGGCACGGTGTAGCAACCTGTTACCTCTCCACTGCTGCCACAGTTCTGCTGCCAGAGCAGAGGTGCTCACTCCAGACTGTGTAGGGTATTCAGTTTATCTGATCATCAGGGAAGGACTCCAGCAGCAGATCACAATTCTGAAAGACTGTGATGAGTGTAGAAAGTGAAGTTACTGCTATTGCTGGAGAAGAATGGGAAGAGTAAGATGGCTCAGTGTAGGCTTGGAAACTTTTTAAGATATGGTTGTATGCAGCTCTCAAGTCAGCCTGAAAGCCTGGCTAGGAGAATTGGGAAGTAAATACAAGCATTCCCTGCAGCGCTTTGTAGTTTCGCTTTAGAAGGACTGGGGAGAAACAGAAAGATACTAAATGAATTGAGAACTTTAATCAAAAGGACTAAAAAAGAGATAAGCTGACTAGAGGAAAAAAAAATGCAGGTTAGCAAACAAAGAACAAAGAGAGTGTTTGAATACAATTACCAAGAAATAAGGAATAGAAATAGGGCACTCATGCAGACAGAGAATAGGGAGGGAAGGTTGAGCAAGACAGGATTTTTTGAAGATCCATATGGAGTTGTACAGAAGGTATCGGAGGGAAAAAGGATGCAGAAGTTCATCTGTCTCTGAGAACCTAATTGAAGTGAAGGATGGAAATTGGGTCAGAAAAAAATAACAAAACCCTCCTTCTCTTCCTCCCAATTTTCCTTCCCTTCCTTTAATATTTATGTATGTTATTAAAGAAACATTTCTGGAAGGCACTAAGAGCAGAAGCTGTAAGTATCCCTGCAGAGAATACCTTGCTAGAGCAAAATGTTCAGCATTTGTGCCTGACTCCCTCCAAGCACAGAAACAGTGACTGGAAACTGCAGATGACAACTGGGAGGTGTGTGGAAAAGGCCAAACTCAGATAAATGACAGTGCAGCCAGGGTAATAAAGGAGATATAGGAGAGGGCAACAAGCAAAAGCAGTGACAGGGACGGAGGAGCAGGAGGGATGGCACTGCAGTGTGGAGCAGCGTGCCACAGCCAGGGTTTGACATCGCCAGCAAATGAATGGGAGAGTCTCTACAGCCGCAGAGGATGGATCTGAGATCCTCTGGCTGGCACCCCAGGGAAACACTGTCTCTTGCTCGTAGTGTGGCAGTGGGAGCGTAGTTTGTCATGCTAAAGCAAACAAACAACCCCCACCTTGCTGAACCGTGGAGTAAATAGGATATTGACAGTCTGTTCTCAGTGAAAACACCTTCCAGAGTGGCAGTAAAAAGCACTTCAATGGATTTGGTTTTTCTCTTAAAGCTGTAGTTTGACAAACGTTTCTTTTGGTGGCAGTACTGGCTTAAGCAGCTTGTATCCATGTCCTGGTCACCCTGGCCCTCTGACACTGAGCTGCTCAGGGGGCAGGTGCTGACCACAGCCTGGGCCAGTTCAGAACACAGCGCCCCAGTGAAGCGTCCTGGTGTGGTGTGTGCTGGGAACGGGGCGAGGCTGGGCATCAGGGCGGTGGGGCTGTGAACCAGCAGTGGCACAACAAGAGAATGCTCGTGTCCACCACTGGCCTTCCCAGTGGATGGACAGATGGAATTTGGTTCATTTAATTTGCATGGAGGCAGCAAGTAGACATGGGTATACTGCTATACCTGAAGCTTGGAACAAAAAAATGTTCTGGTGTTGGTACCCTGAGTAGGGTTAGAGATAAATGGCTTGGAAGTCTGTTTTGGGACTTTACAATGATTTAAATGTTTCCGTCACTAATAAAGCCTCAATTGCTCCAGGAGGGACCTGGTTTTCCCACCATGGAGTTTCTCTCTGTTGACATGTTGGATGCTGAGGACTTAAACACACGTGTTTCATTGTAAACCTCAGTGAAGCATGTTGGTTTACCAGCTTCTGTTCCTTCATATTGAAAGGAGAGTTTAATTTCATTTAGCTGAAGAGGGTGGTCTTGTTGTTCAAAACACTGAACACAGAGAGGTTGGACTTGCAAAAATACTTAAATAAAGATTTCTCTGTGCCTTGCTGCAGATGCAGGAGCAGGAGGGTGGGTGAAAGAGAAGCATGCCAGATTTCTAGAGCAGCAGGTACAAGTATTGCCCCCCATATAAGCTGAGAATAGTTGCTTTTGACGTGGGACCTGAGCAGTGGAACAGCTTGGGTTTCTGAACAAGAAACTCTTGATTATTTTTTGGATCTTTTTGCTTTTATTTGGATTTGCAGAGAGAGGATTTTGTCTGTACTCCTGCTGTAGAACCGACTCATTCTGAATATTTATCTGGCTCACACAAGTGACTCTGTGTCCCAATGGAAACAACTCAGGGAAGCCCAGAGTACCAGGGCCCTTCCAGGGTCAGTACTTTATGCTGTGCTTTTTTGATATACTTAATTTGAGAGGCAAGAATGTTTGCTTCCTTCCCAAGGATAAGTGCATGCTTCACATAATGGGGAATTCTCAACTGTGCTTCTTTCTCTGCAATGACTCTTAAGATATTGATACTTTGGTATCCTGAATCTGGGTTATAAATTGCTGCAGAGTTATTTGTTAATAAAATGTGCAACACTGTGCCACAGTGTCTTATAGCAGGTGAATTTCTGATGTAGAGCTACCTGACTTAGCTCTTGATCCCATGACGGAAACTTGGATTATTTTTCTACTTTCTTAAACCCACCCTTGAAACAGCAGAAAGATGCAAACACTCAATTTTTTACTCACCAGGTAGGCTTCATTCTCATGCAGGCTGTCTGCCAACAATTAGAGATTGTAGTTGGCCGGATGGAATTTTAATTCTGTCCTTTTTGGTCACCTAGGAAAACTAGTGCTAACACCAAGGAAAGTGAACAAATTTCTGGCAAAACTGAAACATTCAGTTGTTCAAAAGCCAGTGTATAAAACAGTATATAAAATGACAGCATCTAAAAGCTTCAACAATCCCCTGAGGGTGTTCCATTTCTAGCTTGGAATAGAATAATGTTTAAGATCTAGTAAATAGCAGATTACTCGATTCGTTGCAAGTAGTTGAAAACTGCATTAATCAAGAGAGATAGCTGTTGTGGAATGCCATGGTTACAGTGAGAGCATGTTTGTTTGTTTGCTTTGCTGTGTAATCAAACACACAAAGTTGTATGAAACAAACAGATTAAGGAGCAAGAAATGAACAATGGAATTATTAACAGGCTAACAGCAGGCCCACTACTTTGGACGAGGCACACTCGTACTCTGCAGGTGTCAGATGATCTGATTTAGGCATCCAGGAGATGATTCTTCATTACTGCTCTAACCTGCTGAAACAATTAGCTCTCTCATTAGTGGTTTTACCATCATATTCAACTCTCAGAGAGGCTGTATTGCCACTGCAGAGTGTTCAAGGGACACTGATGGCCTCTACCCGAACTGCTGCATGAGGTGGTTGTTGCTGTGCCAGGCAGGGGTGGCAGTCCCTCCCTGCCCTCGTGTGCACACCCAGCTCCCCTCTCAGGGCAGCAGCTGTGGGTGGGTTCTGTTCCGTATTGCCATCACAGTTCCTGGCAAAATGATATGGAGGTGCTCTGAGTACTGCTTTCACCTCCAAGGGCATCTCAACAAGGTGTGTTGAGCATATTCTGACCTCTTACCATCGTATTTCTTTTTTCAGAGACATGTATTTTTTCCCAGAGTACACTCATGGCTGACAAACGGGTGATCTCTCTGGGGTTTGTTGTAAAGCCCCCTGTAGGATGCCCAGGTGGATGTTTTATTGCACTTGGATCCAAACTGGCCCGGGAAGAGTTCTGTATTCACCCCCAGCAGAGTGTTTTGCCCCTCAGACGTATCTCTGAGTTATTTTGCTTTAATCAGTGGCATTATGATGATAGAATGGGAAAACAAGGCCCATCACCCTCAGTCAGCACAGACATATTGTCCTACCCACGGAGAGAACATTCCTTAACTTGAGAGAGGAGAGGGATCTCACTGGGAGTTGTGCCTGAGTGAGCAGGACAGAATGGGGCTACCATTTGTAACCAGCAGGGAAATTGAAGGAAACACCTGCTTTAGTTTTCAGAGAAAGATTAGTGTTTGTGATGGACATGTTTTTGCAAGGTTAGGCTGGCAGGTCTCTGCAGACAGCACCACCCTCCCCTCTGTCCTCTGTATTTTCTGTGCATGTTTCAAATGGATTTGGATGTCTCAGAGGAACTGAACACTTAGGAGCAAACCCCATTCTCCTGCAGCTCAGTCATGACTAAAATAGCTTAGATATGAGAATAAAGAGCTGCCTGTAGTTCGTAAGCAGGACTAGCTGAGTGCTGCTGGAGCTGGAGTGGGAGCAAGGATAACAAGAACATGTGGTCATTGGGGGGGAGCAGGGAGTCACCATGCACCAACCCATGTTTTCAGGCTCTATTTCAGGACTGTCAAGCGTTTCTCTCGTAGCAGCCCAGGCATGTCTATTGATTTGCATGCTGTGGTTTCTGCTCAACAGATATTCCGTAGATCTCAGAGTACTTGCAGCTTAAAAAGAAAATTCAGCAGCCAAGGAGAGCAATTCAAGAACTGATCTTGCTTTAGTCTTCTCAGGCACAGTTACTATTGCAGGAGGAAGAAAGAGAAATAATGATATCAAATCAATAGTGAGGGAATGAGTCAAAAGAAGATTGTGATGTATGGGATATAAGAGAAAGGAAAAATTACTGGTAAATGAACTGGACCAAATCCTGATGCTCTCTGAATCAGTGTGGAGACAGCAGGCAGGATTTGGCCCTTAATGATAATAATTCCCTTTTCCTGGAAACTTACTGAAGCTTTCAGTGAAATTATTTCTCAAAAATAAAGACATGTGTGTCAGTGTAAACACTGTGATCAGTTAAATGCTAACTAGCATGGGTTTGTGAAGTCTCATTCGTTAATCTTTCAGACTGTATAAGAGAAGGCGCTTTTGAAGTGCAAAGTATTATCATTATCATTATACGTTCATAAAACAGGTTTTGTGCCTCATTCAAATGTAAGAATGCTGAAAGTGGCACACAAGGATGCCAGATCTGTGCCAGATCCTGAGTCTCTGCTGGCTTCCCCACATTCTTCTCACCTAGAAGAGTCTGAAGGGGTGACAAGCTTTCTGATGTGCAACGCCTTGAAATTCCCTTTTTAATTTCCTGCTTTCCGTGCTTGAACTGCTCTGACACCTGCTTTGTTTCTGATGACTGCTTGTAGATTATTTGTGGGTTTTGAGGGATGTCCAGCTCAGGTCCCTCTGACTCTATGATCATACTTAGATGCAATTTAACACAGTCTCCTCGCTCTGCTTGTACACAAATAAACAGATCCTAATGCCTGGAAAATCGGTAGGAAGGGCAGAGAGCACAGTGCTGGGTCCGTGAGGTGCAGGGAATTTGTGCATTCACACAGTGATGGGAAGGCAGCTGTGAGCCTGCTCTGCCTGCACTCCTGGTGCACAGCCCTGCAGCCTGGTAACTGATCCTGAGCCACTGAGTCCTGCTGGGAGCCAAAGAACACTGCCCTGGGCTCAGCAGTGAGCCACATCAGCACACACTGGTTAAAGCGTGGTCACTCGCTGCTGCTCATTACAAGTTGTGTCTTGTTAAATACACCAGCACCAAGAAGGGAATGAGAATCGGTGTCAGCGATTCCTGCAGCTCACCCGGCTGGTCTGAAGGGAATTGGCCTCATGACACCTTGGAAGGGAGCTCAAGGGCAGACAGATGGATGCCGGTACAGCCTCCCCAGGGAAAGGGGAACATGGATAGGGGGCAATGTGGAAAAGCTGACTTTTGACTGCCTTGGACATCTTGGAATATGTGCAGGCGTGTGTGCTGGGCTTCCACAGTCAGCTGAGAAATCCAAGTGTCTTGTAGGAGCAGAGAACCACCTGTTGTTGTTCAAACCATTGCACTTCTCCCATCTGAAGCCTCTGAGAGTCCTTCATCTCTATCCTTAAAGCAGCAGTAGCCAGCTTTTGAAAGCAGTACATCAGAGTCCAGCACAGCTCCCTGGAAGGGAGCAGTACATCACAGAACCTCTCTGGGTTTTTTGCCCCTCATTTTTCTTCTGCTGTTCAGATAAAACCTGGCTGTGTCAGGCTCCTTGGAATAAAGCTGTGAACATTGGAGGGGGCAGAGAGGCGGCTCAGCTCCTTCCTGCACAGCTGCTCAGGAGGGAGGCTCAGGGAAAAGCCTCCTGTGTGTAATCTCAATTATTGATAAATAAGTGAAAATTGATGTTTGGCCCTGGAGTTCAGTACTTGAAAATGCCAATGAAGTAAATGGGGCTATAAAATCACTGACTTAAGCATCTGTCATACTAAAGAATCTGTGAAGCAGCGTGGCACAGGCACAAGGTATGCTTATCTCCAGGGACGAGAATAACTCTCAACAGAGCTGAGCAGAAATGAGAATTCTCCAATGGGGATTTGCAGAAAGAACATCACTGAAATTTTTCTGGAGAGCTAACTTTTTTCCCTCTGTGAAAATTAAAAAGGACAGGGGAAGGTTGGAGGAGGGAGAAAAACTTTTCTCATTTTTTATTGCTGTTTTTTTTTTGTATCTCCTGGAATACCATGTGCGAGTACAAAACTTTTTTCTTCTGCTTTCTCATACCTGTTTTTTTAGGCAGCAAACTGCAAGAAATTCAAAAATAAGGAAAAACCATAGGCTCAGCTTATTTACTGCTTTCCATCTACCAAAAGATGCAAGCCATTCACAGGAAAGATCGAAACTCCATTTTCTGTAAATCATATTTTCAGCTTTAAAAATTGTTTTGCCAAAGTTGTTGCTTTCTGTGAAAGAAAATCTTCTGTTACGAAAGTATCTTTTTGTTCAAAAACGTTCAACCAGTTATAGCACTCAGGAATTTGCACTCAGGTCCTCTTTTAACTTTTTTTTTATCATCATAATTTTTTTCTTTTTTTTTTTTTTTCTTTGCCTTACCTTGATTTTAAGGTTTTCTTTGCTTACCAAATTAATTTCTTGGTTTCCTCATCTGCTTCACATCATTTTACCTGAGCTGTTTATTTATTAGCCAACCCTCTACAGAGGTAAAAATTAAAAGAAAAAGAAAAAAAAAACAGTATTTTGAAAATAAGTTAGACCTGGAGACAGCAAACTGCAATGTTTCACTCTGATGATGTGTGAGTTGCATGCTGATTCCATGGGTGATAGATCTCTTGAATAAGATGTGCTTTGCACTCTTCAGTGCTGTACACAAGAGAAGTTTAATTTAAAAACCTCACAGCAGCTCCTGTTAATCTCTAAAAAATGTTTTTCCTCGATGTACATAGTCTGAAAGAATTACTGAGATATCTACCATTGACTCTCACCTGCTCCTAATAGCTCTCAGTACTGATTCCTAATTTATGTGTGCTGTTCAACTTTACCTTTATGTGTTTAGCATGTGAATCCTGACAACTTAGGGAGCTCTCTCTAGCAACTTTCAGGAGCTTTAAGAGATCAAGTAGTTAATTAATTTCTGAAATGACATGGAACCCAAAGATATTTCACAAACTTCCTTCCCTGTGTCCTCAAACAAGCGAAGTTATTGGAGAAGCCCCTGCCTCTTGAAATAAGAAGCACAAACCTATTTTGATACAGGAAGGATATGATAGCTTGCAGAACATGGCAATAATAATTAATTTTTAATGTTTATGGTACTAAACAAGAATAATTCTGCTTTTATCTGATAATTTGACAGTCATGCCTACCCTGAGCTGATGGGCAGTGATGCCGTGTCAGTGTTCTGTGTACGCCGTGCTTTCAGCATTATGCATCATGTTTTCAGCATTACTGCTGAGTGTGAGACATATTCAGAGAAGAAATGCTCTTGCCCCTGCAGTGCAGCTCCCGTTCTCTGGCTTTAACTGTGGTCACTCAAACAAAGCCCCTCAGCTGCCACATGCCAGGAGTGCAGCACAGTTACCCCGTGAGTGGGATGTTTCCGCTGATCGCTTCCTCACTGACTCGGTGACTGCAGTTGGGGCAGTGCAGGGAAATGCTTCTGCTTGGTTTCTAGAAGGCTTTGGCTGCTGGTGTGGGAAGTGACCCAACAGACAGTTTACTCCAAAGAAAAGTCATTAGCTCAAAATTCAGAGCTGATATTGAGAGAAGGAATGGCAAAGCTGGTCTGACTGTGCTTTGTGGACCACTGAGCCGGTGGGCTCGCTGCTGATTTATTGTTTAGTGCTTGGTGGTGACTTCCTGTTCACTGCTTTTCATGGGTTTGCTTCCATTCTTGTTTTTCTTCTTGTAGGTAGGTAACAATAGCAAATAAGTTGCAGAAAATTTCGAGGCAAAAGCCCCACAAGCTGCCTGGGCTTGCCTGAGTGTGTGTGGGATGAACCCCTGAGTCATGAAGGTCACACCAGGAGTCCTGAGGTGGCAGATCACACCATGACCCAGAGGAGCATGGGGGTCTCTTCTCACATAAGTTGCTGAGGGACCACCACAGCAGGTCCATCTCGTTCTTTGTCACTTCCACACCCTGTGGGTGTCTTCAGCTCCAGGTAGGAGAGATCTGTCAGCAGGCAGGTTCAAAGAGGAAGGTTTTGTGAAGAGGAACTAGTGTGAGTGAGCTCATTTAAACTGTTTGCAGATTGTCTGAGGAGATCAAGACTGTTATGGATGTGTTTGTTCAAACTTGCTCAATTAATAGTTTTTATTTGATCTGGTGGATAAACTGTTTGCAGAGCAGTTCAGTGAGAGTGTTCCATTGATTATTTGATATTCTGTGTTCATTGTTAGGTTTACATTCCTTGCATTATATACAAGATGCAAGATTATTTGAGAAATGCCTCATCTATAATGTGTAATAGATCCTCCATCAGAGTAATGAGCATCAGCTCTCAGAGTTCAACAGGAGCAATAGTTAAGGTATTCATGATCACATAAGAGTGCTGTAACTTTGGGATTTAGCTGAGCTATCTGTGCAAAGAAATTCATGGGCACTCACAGTTTTGTCCCCATAACTCTTGCCCACAAAACTCATGTATCACAGGGGAACAGAAAATGTGAAGAAGTCACAGAGTGATAAGGAGGGTTGTCCCAACAACTCTGCGTTTACCTGCTTAGGATGAAAAATGACAAGAGATGATGAGAGGCACTGTTTTTCCTGCTTTTCCTTTCATTGGGAAAGGCCAGGAAGCGAATCTTCCATAAAAAAACTTGGACAGTCCCTGTCCCCACCAAGAGAAACAGCTCCAGTGCAGGCATTCCCAGGCCCTGGCAGAGGAGCAGCCCAAGGAATGGCTGCTCTTTCCTGTCAGAGCAGCGCCACTGCTGTAAAACAAATTACCAGCAGGCATTTAACCACTCCTCACACTGCTGTCTCCACAGAAATAGCTAGATACCAGTATTTCATCTCACATCTCAGTCTGATTGACCCACATAATCCTTCTTGTGGGTATGCTCGTGCAGAGACAAAGGAATGAGGGGGGAAACGAGCTCAGAAATGCCCTGTATCCAACATACACGGGGACTCACGCGTGAGCTCACACACACAGAGGCCGTGCTCGGTACAGAACCCGGTGTCTCTGCAAAGTCTGGGGATCTGGAGTGTCCCAGGGAGTGTGGTTAATGAGTAATTCTGCTGTAGGTACCGCTCACCCCACATGACTGACTGTAAAGTTAGAACGAGGTGCCAGCCTGAGTGTGGGGATCAGGGTTTGTATATTTAGCTCATCACTGCAGTCTGCACAGCAGAGAGGAGTAGGATGAGTGCAAGCATTGGCAGGGATTTATAACAGGTGTTGGTTCAGTGTAAGTTCCTGCTGTGATTTAGCATTTAGTGAAGACTGGGGTTAGAGCTTTGGAGAAGATGCAGACATTAAATTCTCAAGTCTGTTCTTGTGCTCTGTGTGGGCTCCAAACCCCGTGTGGGCACTATGACTGCAAGGGTTGAGGGCTGGGGTTCAGTATTGGTCAAAAGCCAAAACCAGGGAAAGGGTAGAGATAAATTTGGGTAAAGATGTTTTTATACATTTATACTTTTTTTATTGCATTTGTGTTTCGTCCAGAGGTCAGGAATGAGCAGAGGTACCCAGGCACTGATATCTCACGTGTCAGCTGTGTCCTGCTGGCCCAGGGCAGGTTACAGCTGTGTTGGGGCTGTTGTTGGGGCTGGGGCCACAGGCAGAGAGGAGCTGGATCCAAAGCTGCATTCTAGGAGGTGAAGGAACCAGGAATGACTGTAATGCTGCTGGAGATCACTTCTCCAAGTATCGGTTCCATAGGTACCACAAAGGCCAGAGAAACAGCTCACTTTGGAATAAAAGGTTATGCGTGAGATTAGTGTTTGGAAAGGAGCTGTGTTTGAATTGATTTTAATTCCACATTCTGCAGGGGAATATTGAAGTGTTAGGAGTGAGGAAAGACTGGTGCTTGATTTTCCTCTAGGCACAGAAGCAGATAGGATTTCCAGGAGGTTTATAGGTGTTTTGTCAAACAAAAGGAATGACTAATTCTTCTCTGCCTTGGTTACACAGATATACTTGACAAATTGAATTAAGGTTGGGATTTGGGTTCAGGTTTAGGGTCAAAAGAAGCATATACGACCTAGGGTTTCTGTTGGGACAGGAAATAAAATTAATTAGCTAATTGCTACTGGTCACCTAAAATTGACTAAGAATGGACTGTGGTAAAGCACACCTGTATTGTTTATTACTACATTTTTGGAGGCTCAGAGAAGTAGGAGACTGCCAGCCTTATCAGGAATGAGTGCCTGATGTTCCGTGTTTGGCTAAGGAATGGTCCCTTGGCTGCAGTGAAAGCTCAGCACGAGGGAAGTCTGGGGAATCAAACACTTCTGAGTCAAATTTATTTTTATATTCTCTAGGGCAGGGAAATGCACGATGAGATTGCACTCATCTTAAATGCATGATGTGTGTTCGAGGCACTGATAGCAGCTCCCCCCAGGTCCTGGCTCCCTGATGTGGGGAAGGGGAGCACCGGGGTGGGGTTGAGGGGTTGTGATTAGAGTTCAGAGCTGGTGAGCACAGACATTTGTGAGTCGGGCTGAGTGCTGCTTTCTGTGTGCAGTGGAACTGGAGGATAAGTGAAGTTGCCAGCAATGACGAATGACAACTGTTTGTTTTTCTTCTGGATTGTGTTCCCCCGGGTATCGTTAAGGCCAGTGATAGGATTAGGGACAGGGAAGAGACGTGTTTATGGATCAGGTTTATTGTTGCAGTACTGCTGGTTTTCTGGGATAAATGTGAGTATCAGTATGGGAGAATAGATAATGCTTGGTTTTCATCAGGGACAAATCGTCTGCATTCAGATGAGGGAAAGGGCTGGGTTAAGTTAGATTTGGAAAATAGAAATTTCTGAGTTGGGTTTATTGCAGTGTTCTCCCAGTCTGTGAAGTCTGGGATGAGGACTCAGGTCAGAAGGGAGGAGTTTTTGTGTTTGGGTTTCCTGGTACAGTGACATCGGTGATGAAGGATGAATTACAAGGCAATTTTGGGAAAAAAAAAAACCAAAACCATTTATGAGTTTGCTTTGGGTAAATTTGCCTGGGTTTGTGTAAGTGGTAACATCAGGGAAGATGAATGCTAAAGCTCTGGTTTTTGTAGTATTCCTCTTGAATGAGGTTCAGCTAATTAAATGATTAGTGTTAAGATTTAGGAGGAAATACCCTTTTTTGCTGAGGTTTGTTGTGACAGCCTTCTGGATGCAGATGTTAAAGTTTAATAGCAGTGTCAGTGTAGGCTTTGATGCTTTGCTGCCATGCAAAATTCACTGCAAAGAACAGGCTTAGCACTAGGGCAGGATTTTGGGTAGGAAATATGGCTTAGTTAAGTTTGATACCAAACCCTGAAACTGCTGTATTCTGTGTAAACTGAAAATAGACAAGGGAGAGTTGTTCATGTGCAGTTCTCATCTACACTTCCAACATTTGAAGATGGTTAAAGGTGTTTGCACCTGGTGTTGGAATGGGATTGAAAGAGCTCAGGTTACTTCTGGCCACAGTTTTAAGGTGTGAGCAGGGCTGATGGTCCATGCTTTGCCTTCATGATAGAATTTTTTATTCCTTTAAAGCTTTAATTACTTTAGGAAGGATTTACAGTCCCCACATGCTACTGAATGCTGCACACCCAGAGTGGGATCCCGGGATGGACCCCAGTGACCCAGTGCCAGCACTGGAGATGGAGCAGGTCTGGCCTTGGTCTCAGTCCTGAATTGGATACATGTGAGAACAAGGTGAGAGTTCCACATCAATTGCTGGATTTCCCAGTTCCAGAAGAAATGGAGAACAGTCTTTATAACAGTGGGAAACATCCTGCTCCGTTTTGGTGCAGAAATCTGCCCTGTGGTTTAGAATTTTTCCACACAAGTGGTCACAAGCCATATCTGCCAAGTTCTGGGTTGATACCTGCAGATTAAAAGCTCTGAAAAAGAACTGACTATTATCACTGCTTGGTTTTCTTCATCCTTGTTTTCCTTTATTTGATAGAAAAAATTGCTCTTCTACCTGAAAATATGAAAATTTACAGGATGAATAGGAGTGATTTCATTCCATGCCCAACTGTTGAAAATTCTCAGAAATCACTTCAGAAAATTCAGTATTTTCCTCCTGCCCTGTGTCTGTATATTAGACGACAAATAAATAGCTAAATGGAGTATGTTCAATTTTGACACGTGCTGATTAATGTCTCAAGCAGACAAGGACTTCTTGGGCTGTTCTTTTTTTTTAATTAGTGCTTTTTCCTCCTGTTGTTTTACTCAGCACAACAAAATTTCTGGAGGACCCTTGTACAGCTGCTCTGTAGTCGGTGCCATTTTCAGATTACACTGGTGAGAAGTGAGACAAGACAGGAAAATCCCTCTGTGTGTGTGAAATCCTCACTGCCAACAGCAATTAGGAAGTGGACTGAACACCTATAGACAATGCAATTTGCCAGTAGTTTTTAAAGCAGAAGGACAGTTCTTGCAATCGTCATTTATTTTAATATCCATGGACAGAATTCTTTCAAGAGAGGTATCTCTTAAATCTATTTTTAGATTTTAAAAAAAAAAAAAAGAAGATAGCATTCATTTGCTTTCAGGTGTGAAAAGGATAGAATTTATTTTCTCACTTCACTTTCCTATATTCACAATTATTTCTTGCAGAAAAAAATCAGACACATGTGCAGTACCCCTAAGGAAGAAGCAAAAAAAGGACTAGCTCAAGCATTAATAAAAGCCATTTAAAATGCCAGGTACAAAAACATATTTTGAAAAGCAGTTCTTAATTGATCATTTTCTAAGTACAAACCTGGACAGTTTCTTTAATTTCTGTAAAACAAACTTACTAAGTTTGAGGAGGTCAAAGTTTCTTTTGGCTAGCTTAGGTAAGGGATAACAGGACTGGAGGATTTTTTTTTTTTTACTTCTAGGTATTACCTCCAGAACAGAAAAGTTATTTTTGGGTATTTGAATGTCAGCTGTGTGATCAAACCAGTGATCACAATCCATGTCGCCGTGAACAATCACATCTTCTCAAAACCCTGTCTGAGGAACTTTACAGGCACTGGCCACTTTTATCAGAATCAGGGGATTGTGGCTTTAATCCATCAAAACACTTAAATCCCTGAGAAACTTTGAGCATATAATGGTTCCACTGAAATCAATCAGGCTGTGGATGTACTCAAGTGCTCTGCTGGATCAGTGCCTGCAGGAATGGGGACAGAGCCCTGCTCCTTTTGTTTTAGGTATGGTCTCTGCATGGGCTGTGCCTGAAGCACAATGGCCACGCCGTGTTGGGAAGGGGCTCTTGCTCGTGCTGATAAACTGGTTTAATTCTTCCATGCTGTCTGTCCAGCAGCGTTCTTGGCATTACATTAACTGGGGGAGGAAAAGGTTATTGAGCGGTGTACCTGATTCTGAGTTCGTATTCTTAAAAGACTTCATAAGTGAGTCATAAATTAGGGGGTCATAGGGAAGGGGGGTTGATTTGCTCTGTAATTTGCAAACATCAGAACTTTCCAGGTGGAAACGGGAGCTTCCAGAGGCAGGGTGCCCCCTCAGGATTGTTCAAGGCACGTTGCCTGGTGTGCAAGGAAAAGAGACTGAAAGAGCCACAGGAGAAAGGGGAGCAAAGGGAATCAGCTCTTTGAGACAATGGGTCCAATTATCATAACACAGAGTGAGATAAAGGAGAATTACAAATAATTCATGGCACAGAAATGCCAGACAACTGCAGTAGCCAGGACTGGGGCAGAGACTGATCTGGGGGTCATGTGAAAACCTCCAAGTCCCAAGGTGTGTCTGAAGGGATAGAGCAGTGGAGGTGGGGAGAAATGGAATTTGTTACTGTCTAGCTTGGATAAAGGACTGTGCAGACAAAGAGTACATCTCACTGCTGTGAAAGGAAAAAAAAGAAAGAAATAAAGAAAAGAGGTAAAAAGGACAGGGAGTTTCTACTCTAATTTTTGGTAAGGCAGGTAAAGAAAAAGATCATTTTCTGTGGAGTTACTCTGGAATAAGAGGTGAGAATCCAGCTCTGAGTGGTCTGTGATAAAATCAAATTGATCCAATTGGCAGAGAAGACCTACAGTTAAACAGGAAAAATAATGTGAAGAACTTGTGCTTTTGAAACACAACAAAGAACCACAATGGCCAGGCAGGACAATGAACTGGAGAAGAAAAATCACAAGTGGTAGCAGCTGAAGGATAGCTTTAAATTTGACACCTGCAAAATGGTAGCAGTAATTATGTTTTGTTCTTACTGTTAGAAAGGGGAAAACCATCGAGGTAAGGTGACATAAAATCTAAGAATCAGGATTGGGGTAGACCATGTAATTTAGAGCTGTTTCAAGAGGATGCTAAATGGAAAGATGGAAAATAAATAATAGCAGGAGCTAAATTTTCCTTCTGCAAATGACAGCAGTTTCAGAGTCCTTTAAGTGCTTCTGGCAGGAAGCAAAAAATAAAAGCAATTGTTCTAAAAAGTGGTTTCAACCAACAATTGCATGTGTTGATGGAGGGATTTCTTGCCCATTTATTCTGCATGACTACTTGTCCACAAATCACAATGATGGTGGTGTTTCTGCCTGTATGTCAAAAAAAAAATAATCTCAGCCGACACATATCACTCCATATTTAGCATCCAGAGAGCCTTAAAACAAGGTGTAGCTCATCTGCAATTAATATAATCAGAAAAAAAGTTCAGCATAAATTCCTTCACTGAATCTTAGCCAGAAAAAATGTTCTGAACTTGAGCAAGTTAAGGACAAATCAAACAAACAAAAGATAGAGATTGTAAAAAAACAAAAGATTCTATGCTAGATTTAAAAAAAAAAAAAAAGAAAGAAACATCAAAAAAAACCAAACACCAACAAAGTGATTGGATGTTTTAGAATGAAATTCATTTTCAGCTTGGATAGTATCCATCTAAAAGTTTTTTCCCCTACAAATTAATAGCATAAAAGTCCCAGACTGTGATAAGTCTTATTCAGAGCTATTGTGTTTGCTAAATGGAATGTGACAGTGATCTGAAAAAGGGCTATACTACAGAAAATAATTAGTTGAGAAGTAACTTGATAATTTTACCACTGTGAAGAATGAATGGAAATCAACCTTCACTTTAATTATGTGCAAAGGAGAAGTATAATTACCTGCACAAGATACTAATCAGAGAAAATGATAATACATTCCTCTCTTATCTAGTAGATAGCAAACTAGCTTGCTTAATCTGTTCACCTCTGGTGTATCAAAGACAGCAAATTAGTTACTGCTGAGCTATCTGCATTCTAAGGTTACCTGAATCATTTTATTCAGTCCTTGAGATAAAACGCTTATGCGTTGAAATTTTGAAAAATAAAATTACCAGCCACTATTTGAACATTTCAAAGTTAAAGGAGAAAGTCACAATCGCTTTCTGCAGCTCCAGAATACCAACGAACTGTGGAAATGTAGATGCCCCGGAGGTAAGAGGTGGGCAAGAAATGAAGATGTTACCCTTGACTAATTTGTCACAACCTTCATGTTTCCCAAACAGGGTTGTCAGGAGAGGTTCTTGAGAGTCCTTGTCAAGATTATTGATGCTTTCCTAACTTCTGTGGGAGCAAAGTCAGGACACTGCTCTTGACAGTGCAGCTCTGTACCCTGAAAGCAGCGTGGCTGCTGGCAGCCACCAAAACGCCCCTTCCCAGATCAGACCCAACACTTAAATTAAGTGGAGGAAATTCAGTGCTTCTTTGTCTTCCCCATCACTGGCACAGGGAGACAAACAGGTTTGATTCTGTTGTGCTGAGGAAGACAGAACTTAAGGGGTGTTTTCCCCAAGTTTCTTCTCAGATATCTATCATGGAAATGAGCAAAAGCCTCTGAGGCTTTGATGTGGAGCCTGGTAATTCCACGTGTGCACTGGCACAGCGTGACTGAGAAGTTGTAGTGAGCAGGCAAGTTTCCCCCAGCCTGTGAGGAGGCTCTGCACTGAACTTTCTTGTACAGGCAGTAATGTTTGGCTAATGAAGCTCTCCAGCAGCTGAAGGCACCTCGCTCCTGTCTCCATTAAAACACTAAAGAGCAGATCAATAAAGTGAATCAGGACATCATATAGTTATATTATGGCAGTAGTCAGGGAACACCACAAGGTCGGGAAATATTAGAAATCAGTATTGGGGCATTCCCTTTGTAATGAATCTTCTGCAATCAGATCTAGAGGAATCTGCTAAATGCAGCAGAGCTCTGAGTGCAAGGGAGATACATGGCAATCATTTAAACAGGCATGTTTGTAGCTCATGGAACATATTGTGTTCAGTTGGTATGAATCTTTGGAGAGGATTTCCCCAGTCTGCATCTGCTTTTGGTTTGGTTGCTGAGAGGACTGATCCATGTGCTAATGACACCTTGTGGGTCACCAGAAATGCAGCGGCAGTGTCAGAGATTCAGCTTGGGGGTTTGGAGAGGAAATAATGAAAAAGAGATTCTTCATTGATCCTATGTTCTCCTTTTAGTCATGTTGGTTTCTTTGTGGCAGTAAAATATATCCAGTCTCAATTCTGTCTCTTCAAAGTGCCGGTCTGAAGAGCAGAAAAACAATGAATGCATCCTTTGCATCACCTTCAGCTTGGCAGAGCTGCACTGGAGGTGTCTTTGGCCCAGTGCAGGCTTATCCAGCAGAGCTCTCTGCATTGCAGCTTGGGTTTGTCAGTGCTGTTGGAAAATAAAGGGAAGTTTCCAAAGCCAAGTCTCATTTCAGACTCGGCCCATTCTGAAACTCAAAGGGCTGGCAGGGCTGGTTGTGGATGTGGTGTAAGGCCAGCTGAGACTGCCACGAGAGAGCTGAGGTTGGCCCAGGTGTGTAGGTGAGACATAGCCCATAATAATTGTGAAATGTGCTCTAGACTACCAGGGTAACATTTTCAAGTCATTTAATAATGATACACCTACATGGTTTTGGTAAAACCTAAATGTTAGCTGGAAATTAGCATTATTTCACAGTGCAGCTCTGTACCCTCGACATGGCCATGTGTGCAAGGAATGCAAAACAAGGGTGAGCTGCTGGAGCCCAGAGCAGATAGTTACTAGTCCTCTCCTTCCCCTCCTTCTCTGTTTGAAAACTGTAATCATCATCTTGCCAAGAATGCGCTGCTTTCTGAGCTGAGAAAAGCTTTTTTTCCTCTTGACTCTGACACACATCACAAGCTGCTGATGCTCAGGGGTGGGTGAGGACCAAGGCAAGGATGCCCTTTGATGGAACACGTATCCTTCTCCTCTCCTTCCCTTCACCTCACTCATGTTTAATGTACCTGGAACTTATTTTAGCCATCTCCAGTACAGATTATCATGTGTACAATGATTCGTACAACAGGGCCCTTAAAGGCTGCTCAGTATTCCTTGCCACTGCCATAAAATAAGGAAATTCCTGAAGAACTGACACAAATCATCAAGATCTCTGCCTTTTCTGTTACAGTTGTGGATGTCTGATGCTTCTTTGGAAAACCCTGCTGTGTATTTTTATTATTATTCATATTTTACCTCTCCATTCAATTCAGAAGAATGAAAGGAGATTTTTTTTTTTTTGCAGTCATTCTTGAAGTGATTTTGTTTACTTTCCCCAGTAATTGCTCAGAGTGTACTAACTTTCTATGTTCAGTTTTTTAAATAACCTTCTTACTGCAGGTCTAATTCTCTAGTTCACAGATGCAGGATTTTTCGAGAGAGCATCAGTTTTTTATACTGTTCTGACACTGCCTCTCTACATCTCCAAATTCACTTTAGGTGTTTTGCCTTGTAAAAGTCATTCTTGCTTTCTGAAAGTGGAACCAAATATCGTGCATTACACATTAATCCTAGAACCAAAGAGTCAAAGAAAATAATCAATTTAATTTCTTTTTATTGCCTGTGTAATTAGTTATATGTCATAAAAGTTCAGATTGCATCTGGAGTTAATTCCCCGAGCCTCGTCTTAAATTTTCTCATCAACATTAAATTAATCTTATACATCCTTTGCATTCCACATCCGCAGCTTTCACCAACATTTCATTGACATGAGCTTCTCCTCTGAACCTTCTCAGGCTTACCTCAGTGGCAACTAAGAATCGCTGAACCCAGTCCATGTTGAGGGGAGCAGATTGCCAGCCCGTGAACCTTCTCTTTTGACAGTTCTGTGCTTACTATTTGTAAAGCCAGGGATTATAAACTGCTGTGGAATATATGAATGTTAGTTTACTTTTTTCCTTGATTAAAATGGCAGCTTTTCTTCTCATAACTCTGTCGTAGAATGCCATCAGTCTGCTGGATCTCAGGGGTTTGGGAAATGTAGTGATATTGTTCTGAGTCACTGATAGCTTCAGGTTCTGTACTCTTTGCTCTCCTGCACAGCCCGAAGGGTTAAAATGAAAGAGGGGGGGAAAAAAAAGTAGAAGGAATCAGGAAAGAAAAGGAAAGAAAAGTACTATCCAAAGCAGAATGAAGGTGGGTGTGTGTCTTTCTGAGTTTTCTCTGTCATTGAAAATAAACCCTTGGATTTATTTTATGAGGAATAAATGGGGCTGATAAGAAGAGAGGTGAAGTAATAAGTGAAAAAGAACTGGGGAGACTTAGAGAAATAGAAGTGGATAATGTGAGAAGTATGGGACTTAAATTTTAGCAAGGAGAATTTAAAACAAACATGAAGAAAACGTTCCTTCTGGTGACAGCGGTTCTGAAGGTTATGGATTTATGCTCACTGCAAATTTTTAAAAGCAACACAGATAAACATCTGTCAGAAATGTCTTGGGTGTGTTTATTCCTGCTCTAGGCAGTGATACAGACCGTGTGATTCCTCTGCATCTGCTTTATGTGATTTATTAAGCTGGGAAGTAAATGAGAGGGGAGACCAAGAGTGAAGAACAAGCAGTTTGGAAGGCGCAGTGAGAACAGTTTGTTGAGTGGCTGTGGTGGCACGAGGAGTGATCAAAGCCACATCCAGCAGCAAACAAGACCATGACAGAAGAAGAATCTAGCATCAGTTTAGAGCCTCAGTTTCAGAACTTTGTAGAAATATAATGGAGAGGTTGTGGTGCTTCTCTAAGCTGTTTTTCCTCAAGTTTTTGCTTCTGGTTCCTAACAGCCAACTTTGTGCAGTTTCCTTCTTGTCTCTTAGATGGTAAAATCTGCCTCATCCTCTGTGCTCTTATCAGCACTGAAGTGAGCTTATATAGCTGCTTTCAACTCTCTATTCACAGGAAGGAGTTTTAGAATATTCTTTCATTATCCAGTTGTGTGGAATATATCACAACTTGTGCTCTTCCCGTCTTTGTTTTGCTCCTCTGCCAAAAAAAGAGTTTTTCCTCAGACCCTTTTCTTATCATCATCCCCTATAAAAGCAGAGTCAACATATTGTTATATTTACAAAGAGTCTTTCATTTGGATGATGCAAAAGATATGCATGTGCACATGTCCCTGTGTGCGTTGAATAGTTGCTTGTTTTGGGAAGAGGTGAGCAGGCAATTAACCCATTTACATGCACAACTGGTGGTGCTGACTGAACTAAGGAGCGTGTGTTCACACTTTGGAATGTACACAAATCTAACACAGACTGGAAATTTGGCTTCTGATGCCGTTTTTATATCATTGGTTATGGGGAAAAAATAAAAACAAAATTCAAGCTGTTTTCCAGATTAGATAAACAAACCCTTGGGCTCTTGCAGTCAGCCTCTAAGACAGGGTGGAAAGCTCTAGAAGTTGCAGTATATAATGGGTTTGTGTGCAATTTCTCATTTCAGTGAATCACAGATGATAGTGGGACTTCTTATCACCACACTTATCTGCTGCGAATACAAATGTATTAAGATGAGTTACTGTGTAATTACGATTGCTCCAGACAGATTTATTATGAAGTTACCAGATTGTTACCCCCAAAAAAGCCTGTCTTATTTCATGATAATTATGCAAACTGGTGTCATTTTTGTGCACAAGTTCTTAACTGATAATAAAGCAGGCGCTCTGCCAGTTTAAATAAGCAGTAGAAATTAGTTACTTTCCAAGAAAGAGGAGATGGGAGACACATGATTGATGCTCAACAAAATCTTCACCTGCAGAACACGCAGGTGAACATTTTAGAGGATGATTTTCAAATACAGGAAAATGACATAAGGATACACAACACACAAATACAAAACCTAGTGAAGTACTTCAAACTAGAGGAGATTGCACTTATATGGTATTCTAAAGTTTTCACTCTTAAACACTCTTTTATTATTAATTTATCTCGGTGTTTTACGTAGGGAGTAGTGAGGGTTATAGCTCAGTGTAGTCATTTGTGCAGTATTTTCTATAAACTAAACTAGGATTTATTTAGTCATCCCTATTGGGGTTGTTTCATAACAACAGCTAAATTAAAGCTTCATGAGCGGAAGGGCAGCATTTCTAAATCAAACTCAGTGTCTGGCTCCATAGAAATTCATCACCAGTTTGTCAAGAGAAATAACCGGTCCAAAACTTTACCAGAAATTCAGAGTGAATCTGTGGATTCTGGAAGAGATTTGTCACTTTCTCTCCTGTCATGCTGCATTTTCACATTCCTCTGCTGCCAGCTTCAGCTCGTGTTCAGTGTTGAAGTGCCATTGCAAAGTCTGTCTTGACAGTTGGACTAACCTGACCAGATGTGGGTAATATGGGGGAAACTTGTGCTAAACCTGGACTAAAAAGGATTTCTACCAAATTTTGAAAAACAAAGGAATTAGACAATAGCTGAGATGATGGTCTGAGTAGGACACCCTTTTTTTGGTGCTTATCCTCATGCTCCCTTCCAGACTTTGGGACTCTGCCAATTACTGTTTAAATCTGTATTCATGTCCTTTTATAAAAGTTAGCATCTGGTGCTGATACTGACTTTTCCAATGACTTTGAGTGTAACACAGCTTTCAAAATCTCATCACTTTTCAAGATAATATAAATAATTAACCTAAGAATTCATTGAAAATAAGCAAGGACACAACATGCCAAAAAGTTGCTTGAACACTGACAGAATAGATATTGAAGAAAGAAAACATTAAAAAAACCTAGCAAGGAACCATTGCCATCTGTCAGGTCACGTCAAGATGAAGGCACTGATATTAGCCAAAGTGCAGTGGGAGATATCTGCCCCATCTCCCAGGAACTCCTCCTGGCCTCACTGAGGATCTGCCATGTGTGTTCATCCTCACTGCTGGTGACAGTGTGACAAGGGACATCATGACTCACCCACAGAAAGGCAGTGCCACTTAACAAGGTCAATGCAATCAGGAATGGCCAGTATCAACAGTGCCTGTTTCCCCATAGTTTTGGATCTCTCCAAATCCAGGCTCTCCATATTGCCAAAGGGCAAAGTGTCCAAAGGCAATATTGTCCGGAGTCTGTGTTCTGCAAGAAGGGTTTGTCAGATTTGTTGCTCACTTATTTAGGTAAAAATCCACAATTGTCTTGCTTATCGTTTGTGCTTTGGCGTGTGAGTTCTTAAGTGTTTTCCTATATTTCGGAAGCAAAGGATTCAGGTCACGTGGACTAAATGCAACCTTGCCATTACTCCAAGCTCTGCCTGAGCAGAATGCCCTGGTTCAGCTCCCAGTGGTGTCACTGCAGTGGGCAGGGAGGGCCCCTCTGGGCAAGGGCACGCGAGACACTACCAAGGTCACCAGCAAACGCCGCCTGTTGCCATCGAGAACACGGGCGCGTTCTGACAATCAAAGCCACAACTCAAAAAAAAAGGAAGAAAAGTCATAATTTATTATTTAGAGAGTGCATAAATAATGGATTGTTGGCTAGGGGAGTGGAGGAGCGTTCCATGGCAGGCATGTGCTCCTGTGCTGGCAGCAGAGGGTCTCTGTGAGTGGGTTTGCTGATGTGTGGATCGTATACAGCCTGTTTGCTTTGAACCAGCAATAAAGCCACGCATGTCTTGCTGCACACTTTTGTCACTTGCAGTATTTTCCACAATTTTTCTCCCTGATAACTAATCCCAAATCCTCTTTGCTGCTTTTTAGACAAGTCATGCTGAGTTTTTTACTTCCATGATAAAAGGAAGCTATTCGAAAACAAAGTGAAGTTGTTTGTAGGGGAAGCATATTTTCTGCGATGTATTTTCTGATGCATTTTAAGTTGAGAGTCTAAACTCCTTTAATTTCTTGGAGAACAAGTTGCATATTTATTTACATTATTACATATAAGTATAATAAAATGTATATATTTGGAAGTAAATATTAACCAGCTTACCAAATAAGGCAGGTTACTTTGATCACACTGGAATTCTATTATTCATTGTCACATCTGCCTATATACTGAAATCTTTATCAACTGGACATGCCCAGCTGCATCAGTAACTCTCTGAATATGATTCTGGGCACTTGTGTAGCTGCCTGTGTGTCTGTGTTCCTCCAAAGTACCACAACAGGCTTGAAAGGAGGCTGCACCCATTGTGTTCAGCAGAGCGTTTTGACAGAGAGAGTTCCCACCGTGTACAGAACTTTAAATTGTGTTTTAAATTAAACTAAGCCTTATGTTGGTGGCAAGGAGACCATGTTGCTGAAAAGAGACATCATTTGTGACAAAAGCATTACAGACATTGAATGCCAGACACTGTAAAACAGTTTCCCTTCTGCTTTAATTGAGAGCTTTCTCAAACAGCTGAACCTCAAAGCAAATCACAGTGATTCCCATTTTCCCACAAACTGTTAAAATGTTTTAAACTTTATTTTTTAAAAAAAGCCCAAACTGGGAGTGGTTTTGAGGATCCCAATTTAATTTTTCTAGGCTGTGATAAAGGAGATAAAATAGTTACCAAGAAGAGCAGTGGGAATGAATAACGAGTCAAAGGCATTTTAGTTACCATTGTAACTGTAGCTGTATCTGTGCTGGGTCTCTTAAAATACTGATTTAAAGAAGGTGAAGGAAATTTACCACTTTCCCCCCCGCCCCCCTCATTCCATTGCTTTTGAGATCTAAATTCCCCTTTTCCATTGTGTGCACATGCATTTTTTTAGCTTGAGTGATCACCTGGCATCCAGAGATCAATGGGAAGCATTACACAACCATGTCGTTACATATATTTCAACAAGCAGATGTTAGTAGGAAGAGTTCTCTGACCAGTTTTTGAAGCTGTTGTCAAAATGTGGCTTAAACATCAGAAGAACATTCTGCAAATTTACATAACCTCTACAAAGCTTGAAAAATTAATTTATGGTGAGCATCACTCAGCACTCATTTCCAGGAGAGAAAAAAAAACAACCACCCAACTCTTTGAATGTCCTTTTCAGTTGAGCTCGTATTTATAAAATTGCAAAGATAATAACGAAGCAGATTAAAATTAACAGCAACTGCGTATGTGGAAGCGCTGCTTGGGATGAATACATTACAGAAGTCAGAGTGAATCAGAGCCAGGGAAGTGCTGCAGCCCAGGACTGGAGTGGGCTGGGATGGTGTCACCCTTGGGACTGGGAGCTGGGAAGGAGCGTTGCTGCAGAGCAGGACACTGCTGATCTTTGCAGGTGGGCACGGACCCTGTGTGGGTTTATGGTGCAAACTTCAAGGCCTCATTCTCAGAATTGTTTTCTGTTTTCTTCTTCCTTCACCTGCTCTGCTTTCAATATGTCTCAGTTCAGTTAAAGAAAAAGAAATACCTGATTTGTAAACTTCAAGGTTGAGTGTTAAATTCAAAGTGGTGTCGGAGAGGAGAGCCTGCTCTGATCTAGAGGAGCATTGTGTTTTCAGTGGGTTTCAAAGGCCTGGAAAGAAGAGTGATTCAGGCTTGTTTTTCCATGGTGAAAGAGATCTCATAAGCTCTGAACCAAAGTGCTGAAATCCTCACGATGTCTCCTGAGCCTGCCAGGTGCTTCTTCCATTTTCAATCTAAATCTCAGAAGAACTCATCTTTTGATTTTGAAGTTTGAAGGCCAGAAGGGGTTAAATCACCTAATCTGACCTCAATAGCACAGCTATTTATTTGGTTACTGTGCAAGCCCAATCAAATGTGCAAGATTTGAACTTGCATTTCAAAAAGACACCGAAGTGGGGTTCAGAAGGTGCAGAGATCAGGTTTGTGCCTTGGACAGCAGCCCAGAGGGACAGAGAACTGTGTTTGAATTCTGCATCTTCCTTCTGCCCTGGAAATGCAAAGGAGCCCAATTTGTACATTCTGTGTTAGCCTCTTTGCCTCGAACACAGGAGGACAAGAAAATTAGAATTTCTTTCCAGCACAGTAGAAGAAACATTTTGATGTGTTGCAAATGCTAAAATGTCAGGGATAAAAGCGCTTGCTTTGTTTTTAATCCAGGAGCGAGAGAGTTAGAAAACTTAATATTAGCAGAACTACTTCCGTGCATTTTTAAGCACTTCAATAAATGTGTTCTTGATTGGATGTAAACTTTCCCCTGTAGTGTTTGCAACCCAGGAGAATATTAAAGTAAAAAATCTCTTTAAAAAGTTGGAGGACTGTAAGTGATTTTACATATATTTCAGTCTTCAGGGTCCTCATTTTTCTGGCTCATATTAATTTTATTCCATATTTATAGCTTAAGTGAGAAGAGAATCAAATTCAAGAGGTCCATAACTATGTATAAATAATTACTGTTTATGAATATTACTGCACAAATTATAAAGAGGATGGCAAATCAAAAGAGATGAAGTGAAAAATTCTCCTGAAAGATGGCTAGGTATTTCAGCTCACAGGGGTGTATCAGAAGGGCTCAGAAGTACAAGCATTTTGTGGATTTTGGTTGTCCGTGTGCAGTCAGCAGCTGGACCTCCTGGAGGTCATTCTGCCATGGAATTCCAAGCCTTTGGCTGCAGAGTTTGTGTGTCAGGCACTCACTGCTGGCCCGATCTGCTGAAACCTAAACTTTCCTCCTCCTCGCTGCAGAGAGCACAGTGGGACTTACCCAATGAATTAAAGGGAAGTCTTATTTCCCCCTACAAGTAAAGATGTAGGAAGTGGGAGAGTTGAGGGGAGAGTAAAGGACTTTTGTGCTTTGTGCCCGTTCTCCAAAGCAGTGTGTGAGCTTGTGCCAGTTTTCACCCAAAATGTGTGCTGCTAGTTTCCTTCAGATGTGATAGTTATTTATTTGGGGGATTTTCTGTAATGAAAGAACTCTCCAAGGGTTTCCACAAGTCAGGGGTAATGTTCGATTTTTTTTTTTAATTTTTTTTTCACTTGAGAGGCTCCATAGCACATTTATTTACATATACATTAAATTCAGAATGCTGAATGCTATCTCAAATACTTTTGTCTTTCAAGAAATTCTCATGCTCACATCCTGCTTTAACTCAGTTTAAGTTTGCAAATGCTGATGAGCTCGGGTACAAAATAAAACGGGCTGTGGCACTGTGAGCCTTAATTTCTCTGAGCAGGGCACAGCACTATGAGCCAAGAGCCCAGAAACAGAAGATTCTCAGGAACAGATTATTTCTTTCTTGGAAATTGGGATTTTTATGGAAGTACTGCTTAAGGTCCTTAGGACTGGAACAACTATTTGCACCATCTGCTGACCAGAGAGCACAGGCAGAGAGGAAGGGGAGGACTGGGGGCACTGATTCTCCCCCCTCCACATTTAACACCATTCTAAAGCCAGGCATGTCCTGAAAAAAGAAGTTTTATCCTGTAGTAAATTGGTATGGAAAGCTTCCTCTCAGAGGCTTGTACCTCCAAGCTTGTGTACCCACAGTTCTGATCACATGGCACTGTCAAAGGGCTGCCTGGCACACATGGAGAAAACACTCCTCAAATATTAACAAGTTTAAAATGTATTTAATACAGCAAAGACCAGTAAAGTTTGAAAATGGATGTATAAATATTTATGAAATTACAACACAAATAAATATTACAAAAGCTCATCTGATTAAGACAAGAGCTATGACAATTCTTGTGAATTTTTAATATTAAAATAAGCATTACATTAATGAGTCTTCATTATATCATTAAACATTTTACTTTGTTTTCTGTAGAGAATTTCATTTTTACTTGACATACTTTTTAAAGTGTCTAATGGGCTCTTATGACATTTGTAAATGAGCCAAAACATAAGGAATATAAGAGTTAATTCTTTATATTCATCACTAATTCAGACTAATTTATCATAAGGGAAATAATAGGGAAGTAGTCTCTTTTTTTTTTTTTTTTTTTTAATTTACATATAAATAGGTCTAAGTCATAAAATTAGGATACAGATTTTAAACACTCCAGAGTCCAAACTGACTGATGCAGGGTTTCACTATCATCTATTATAGCATAGCAAGGACCTGGATTTAAAAAAAAAGAAAAAAAACAGAAAACAGAAAAATTCAAACATTTCAGTGATGCTGGAAATTGTCGATTGCTCTGAGGTACTTCAGTGGTTTGTGTGGAGCCAGCAAGGACCATGCACTTGAAGCCAGTTCCTGTGTGCTTCAGGAGCTGCATTTTCCATGTCACAGCCTGGTTTGTCCATGGCATTTGTCACCCAGCAGCGGTGCAGGGTGTAATCCCTGTGTTCCCTCTGCCAGGGAAGGGACCCAGCAGCTCTGGGGCACACTGACACCCGGGAGCTTGGCATTCCTTTGTTCTTCTGCTGGGTGCTCAGCTGGCTTTGGGAGGGAGGGTCAGGAGTGTCCATCTGGGCAGGAGCAGTGCATGTAAGAAAGGGTTTGCCCTGCAGAGCAGCTGCCCTCAGACACTCCCCTGACATTCCATTTGTGCTTTTCCTCGCCGGGCACAGAGTATTTTGTTTGTATCTGGGTTTGTTTGAGCTGGGTTTGCAGTGGATGTGTTTGTTTGCAGATGTACTGGAGAGCTGATTTTGAGCTCTCCCACCGTGACATGTGCAGCAAGGCAATGGAGTCAGGAGCAGTTGTGATCAAGTATTTATATAATCCAGCACAAATGGAGTTCAGCATCCTCTGGGCTTCACTGGCCTGGCTGAAAGGAGTGAAAAGCTCCTGATCCTGCCTTGCACGGTGGTAGGGGCTGTTCACTCCTCAACAGACTGTATCAGGTGAGTGCTGGACAGACAGCGTGACCCTTCCCTGGTTGAAATTGATCTTCTGCCATCTCCTGTTCTTGTGGGTCAGGGAAGAAGGGCATCTTTCACAAACTACAGTTGCCATAACACAAATCGTGCATTTGCAGTGCCCTTCTCCTGCAGCTCTGTCCCACACAGTCCTGAGCTAAGACAGGTTCTGCCCAGCAGCAATGCTCCTCATCCAGTCATGCTGACCCCCAGGACACTGCCTGGAGGCTTCTGGCCCTTGCACTCACAGAAAGGGAGGGGCTCAGGGGAGCAGCATTGTTAATCCTTCTCCATTTAATAGGTGGAGCTCGTGTGGAGCTTCCATGCATGACATTAAACCAAATTCTTATTAGGAAGAGGCTGGGCAGCCCAGTGCAGGTGGTGTTACCTTCTTAAAAGCACAATCTGCTCCAACACAGTTGCTTATGAACTTTTTTGTTTGGGGTATTACCCATCTTTTTGTCATTTCCCCAGGCCACGTCTCCTGCGTGGGAATTTACAGCACAGTGCTCGGTTCTGTGGCTCCATCAGTGCAGCCTGCAGTCATTTACTGGATTAAGCAATATCTTTGAGAAGCCAGGCTTGCCCCAGTGCACAGCATCCGTGTGAGTGCCCTGCACTGCCCCCTCAGTGGTGCTGTTAAGGGGAATCTCCTTCCTCCAGCAGACAAAGGGCATCAGCTCTGTGAGTGTGTCTCCAGCCTAATGCTGTGCTCAGACTTCTCCTGCCATTAGATTTATGCACCCAAGTAAGCAAAGCAAATACTGATGCTCTCTGTGCGTGGAATAACAAACGCATTTCTTCACAAACATTTGAATTTCTGTCAAACATTTTAGCACATTTACTTTCTGCTTTGCCCTCCCTCTTTGTGCATTTTTTAAGCAAATTAACTCAGAAGAAAAAAGTAGTTTACAGATCAAAAGGAAATGTTGAATTATACACTTCCTTATTCTCTCTATCCCAAGACTGGTAAATGCCTCTTCTCAAATGGAAACTTGAATGCTGCCACATTTTTCACACTTCTCCACTGATCCAGTTCCAATGTGATTATCTTATACTGCTCGTGCAGGAATGAATTTTACAAGGGAGGCAAGGACAAGAAGTCTCCCTACTCCACAGAAGAGATGGGTTTCTTTAGGAAGCCGGCTGACCAGTCCAACCTCAAGATTCACATTGGTTATAGCTTCACCTACCTTTTCTTTACTCTTCCTTCCTTTTGGAAACATCAGAGACCTCTGCTCAATATTGATTTTTGTGATGTGTCAAGTCTGGCTGGAGCTGAACGTTGGAAGAGGTTAAAGCTGTGTCAAAAGCAGAGCCATCCCCCCAGTCCTTGCTTTGCTCTCGGATCAATTTCTGTAGGGTTTCCAACAAAACAAACCAAACAAAAACTGTATCGGGCTTTTGAGGCACAGAGTTATTAGGTACTCTAGAGTCCTCCTTCAGTTATGTTCCTTATTAAAAATCTTGCTGTATGGCATCATGGTGCGTGATAAAGGCCTGACAAGTAGGAGCCCCGCTGTGCTTTCCTCTTCTTTCTCAAGCTGTTCCTAACCTGACCTCACCCTTGTCTGGCCCAGCTCTTCAGAAACTTTTGGTTGTTGTAGGTGTTGTATTGAGATTGGCTAAATCCTAAAATTCAGGCCAAACCTCCAATAGCACTGGGCTGTGAACTGGGGGAGGGAAGAGGGATGAGGGAGGTGAAGACTCATATTTGCTTTCCCTCTTCATAATTATTTTTTAATTTCCGAGTCTTCCTGTGTAATGAGAAGTGATTCGCCTTGGTTTGAACGATCTTAGGGGACATCAGGTGGTCTCTGGCATTCAGATCACCTCATTTCTTACCTTTTTCTGGCACTGTTCTTTCTCAAACTTTGTGGAGGACATTTGGCTTTTTAGGACAATGACTTTACTTCCTGGAGAATGAGGCTAGTACAAGGCATGCTGTTGTTTATGAAGTTTTTTAAGAGCCTCCTGAGAAAGGACAATATGTTATTTTGGCTAAGCATGGTGGAACAAGGTTTCCTAATTTGTTATTGCTCCAAAACATAACCATGACCCTAAAGAAGCTATTAAATTTTTTTATATAATTTACGTGTCAAATAATGTCAGTGCCTGAGCCCCAGAAGCTCCTATAAAAATTAGAAACATTTATGTTAAATATTTTATTTGGGAATAAATCAGAGGTCAGAAGAAGGCAAGGCAAAGAGTGAATACATTCACAGATTCTGTTATGCTGCCCTTAATGTAACTTCTGAAGCTCATTTGAAATAATTGGGTCTGCTGGAAACCTTCCAAAATATTTCAAGGGGCCAACAGAAGAATTGGCTATGCTGTATCTAAACTTTAGTTACAGAGTCTTAGTTCTTAGATGTCTAAGTCTTCTAAAAAAAAAAAAAGAAATAAAAGAAAGGAAAAGATTTTCTTAGAACTCTTCACTTGGTCTTATTAAAATAGCACTTCTCTGTAGAGACGAGTTAATCATGATTGCCAGACTAAAGATTCTGTTAAACATAAAAGCTGTCGCAGCCCTTGTAGTGAACTGCAGCTTAGGGAGAAAAAAGACTGAGATGATGCTGTTAGAGGAAAGGTTGTTCAAATTGTACAGACACCCATCATAATTTGTGCTAATGGTAAACAAATATGCAGCAGAATGAGGGAAAGATCAGCAAAAGGCAAAAGAGCTCCTAACGCGCTGTGCTCCGAGTCCAAACGCGCCCGAGCAGGGGATCTGTGCCTTATCTAGAGCAGTGCCAGAGATGGCAAAAGGTAGAAAAAACAGATTCGTTGCAGTTAGCTGAGCTGCTATCATGATTAGTCTGCCTTATCTTTGAGCAGCTCTCCTCTCCAGCAGTGTCTTCTTCACCATCAAATGGCACCAGAAAGCGCCATTGAGAGATCAGGGGTGAGATCAGGGCGGCGATCGCTCCGTCCCGCAGAGTACAGCAGCGCCGGAACACGAGCGGCTCGACACCTCATTTACTCACCCAAATAGCCGTGCATTAACTGTCTGGCCACTTCCCTGAGGCAACAGCAGCTGCCCGGCGAGCTGCAGCCGGAGGTTTTGCTCTGCTCGCCCTTGAGGAGTCGGGCAGCCTCACCCGGAGCTGCCGGGAGCGGAGATCGCCCCGGCCGCGGGCGCGGGGCTGCAGCGCTCCCTTCTAATGGGCACACATCGCATCGCTACTTCGCTCCCGCTTCTTGATAGCTCCAGGAGTTCTTAGTAACCTTGGCACTTCAGAAATCTCCTTGTCTAAGCCAAGGAGCCTGGAGAGACATTAGGGTGAGAAAAGGCTTTGACTGACTGGTCTGGCTTTCTTAAATATTATGGAAAGTGTTATCATGAAGAGGCATCGCTCTGAGCCAAGTGGAACTACATTTTATGTTGTACAGAAGGAAAGACACATCAGAATACATCTGAGGACTGATCAGTAAGAACAGTCGTTTTACAGGGTTGGTATTTCCAGTTCATTTTATATTCAGGTTTGAGAAGTGCTGCACTTCTTGCAAAAGGAATTGTGTTAGAGCAGTTTTTAAAACTACAAAAGAAAGGTGGAAAAGGCAAATTGCACTAATCCAAGTTTGAAGAGCCCTTCTCGTGATCTTTAAGGATTGAGTCCCAAAAAAAAGATCGGCTTGTGACTGAGTTCTGAAATGGGGTTTTGTCAAGTGTCTACTCAGAGCTGCAGAACGAATCCCTGCAGAAAGCCCTGAGAATGTGCCAGGCAGAGGGACCTGCTCCGCACAGGCTGGGGCTCCTGGAGAGCTCATAGTGCTCTCTGAGCTTCTGCAAGAGCAGGGCAGCAAATTCCAACGAAGGAGGACTCAGAGAACCCCTCTGAGGAGAGTGCTGAGCCTGCAGCAGCTGGCACGGGGTACTCTGCTCTGAGCTGCCACAGCATAAGGTCCACGAGAAGCTGGGCTGGCAGGAATCAGGTGACACAAAGTCTGTGTGAAGGCATGAGGAGAAAGGAGACAAATCTGTGGAAAAGGCCCTCACCACCACTTAGTAAACAACAAGTGAAAAAATCAGTATGGAAAGGGAAGATGTTTCATTCTGCTGCACAGTGTGTGCGCTTTCTGCCCCACCATCCCTCACACTCTTGCAGGGTTTGTGTCACTAGGGGCATCCCCTTTGGTCTGCCCCAACAAAATGAGTGTTGTGTGTTTGACCCACACTTACACTGGTGCTGTCACAGTGTATTTGCACAGCATCACTGCTGTACAAACCCCCTTGCCTTGAAGGGTGGGACGGGTCAGTACTTGGGGAGAGGTGGGAAATGTTTAACCAAGAGAAGCAGGATTGCTGTAAGATCTTGACTTAACGTGAATATCAGGGCTTGAGCCTATTTGGTGGATGGAAGAGGAGAATTTCTCTCTTCCCAAGGCACGTGCACAAGTGTGCTGCAATTCACCACTGCCGGTTATTAAAGCAGGAATAAAATAATCAAAAGCAGGCTGCTGTAGCTAAGAAGAGTTTTCATGTTTGTACTGTTTTTCAAGATATGCTGTATTTCCTTTCTACTACGTGGCCACCAAAGGTGTTCAGACCCACTGTGATAATTACCACTTCTCTGATTGCCCTCTCTAAATGTTGCGGGTTTATAATTATCATTTTAATTTATAATTTAGTTTATAATTTTACTATCATTTTAACAAGGGAAGATGGAGAAATGGAGAAAGTCTAAATGTGTGTGTGCATGTGCTTGCTCCTGTGTATGTGTGGAGAGAGATTTTATTCGATTTTGCTGTCATATCCCTAATGTGACACTTCAGAGCAGAACCTGCTGGGTGCCTTCAGCTCCCACAACTTGATTTTTCAGAGGTGGTGGCTCCCTGCGGGTCTGAGTGACTCCAGTGGAATTGTGGCTGCTCAGCACCTTTGTAAGTAAGGGCTGTCCCCTGCTGTCACTGGTGAAGGTGCTCAGCACCTTGCCATGTCAGGCTTCCCCCAGGACATTTTCAGTCAGACCTCATGGCTAAGGAACTCCAAAGCTGCCACAGCCTTTTCTCCGTTCCTCCCAGTCCCACACCACCCAGTGAAATGCAGCTTTTCCTGAACATCTTGCAGTGGTGACGAATCCTGCAGTTATGATAAAAAGATCAGGAATATCCCCTATCTCCTTTTCTTGTGCCATCATTCAGATACTCTGTAGGGTAATTCTCTTCCTCACTGTATCTCCCAAAGCCCTTCCATTCCTCGACGCCGGGTGCTCTTTGCAGTGTTATGTCAGTGATCTCCTTTCCCAGCGTATCTGCTCCTTGTCCTGCCTCTTGAATACTTCTTATAATGCCACATCTCCCTTCCCTGTAATCTCTTTGAGATGCTTATAATGCTTCCTTTCCTTGTCACACCTTTCAGATGCTCCATATATTATAACCTGAACATTTCTGTGCTCACCTAGCCAGAAAGATTGCCAACGCTCTGAATGACAAAAATGATCTAAAGAAAGAAGATGCAGTGAAAAAGTAAAGGTTACGTCTTACTGCTCTCAGGAAGGATCAGTGTGGCTTTTCAGGTCTACCAGCCAAGCAGGGACTGCAGCTACAGCGTCACTTGTAGTTCCAATTTGCCTGGCAAATATCATGAAATTTCACAGTTCTGGCCATTGTGTTACAAGAAACCTGTGCTGGCAGCATATAAGAAAAACTAGACATTGATATAATTCACTGAAAGGATTTTCCTGTCTATCAGGCAGAGAATTAAATTACCACTAGGTAGGAAGTTGTATATCTCCATTCAAACTATGGAAATAGTTCTCCACAGCTTAATTTGGCAAAACATGCTCAAAAAGACAAATTCCTCTGCAATCTCCCTGAAATCAGGGGGACTGTGCTGAGTTAAAACCAGCCCCCACTTTGAATTTAGCACTTCTGCAAATTATTTGAGTAAGCCTCTTTCTTGCAATGCAATTCAAGGCTTGTTTGTGCCATCACTGAGATAGGAACTGGAGCTCCACCTCCCAGAGCTTCCTCGCAGTGTTTTGCTGTGTTTTGCTTGGACACGCTGCCATCACTGTGGTTAAAGCAGAGTGAGGTGAAATGTGAGGCCCCAGTGCCCCAGCTAACAGGGAGGAATGGCAGCTGCAGGGCTCTGCTGATGTGTCTCAGTCAAACACAAGAAAGGAAGATATTTTCAATTTGTATCCAGGGATACTGCAGCAGGGAGCTGTTTTTATTTTATACCTGTAGTCTCTGCAGTTACACAGGGACTGAAGGTCAGAGACAGCACATAAATTCATGATTATTCAGTGATGGTGTGTGGTGCTTGTGAACACTCTTCCTTTGGGTGGGAAGCCCTCCTGCTGTTTGTAACTCCAGTGCCAGACTCAATGCACATCCACTGCCAGCTTTAGCACGAGAGGGATGGAAGGCTCGTACTGTGCCAGGAGGTACCAGGTTCTGGTGGGTATGGCATGAATGCCACAGTCCCCAAGGGACTCTGTGCTCACCCTACAGACAGACATGCACATCATGTACATCGGCAGCTGCCACCTCTCTTTCCCAGCCGGTGCTTCTGCCCCTCTGCTTTGTCCTCCCTCTTGGTACCAGGGCAGGCTTTCACCATTTTTTACTGTAACACCCTCCAGAACTGACTTTTCTGCCCTCCATGACAGCTACAGGTGATTGCCCCAAGGCCAACCCATGTCTGTGGGCACGAGTGGTGCTGCTGCATTGGGGCCCCGCCACCCTGCTTGCAGCTTGCTCAGGCTTCATCAAGGTTTATGGGCAAACTAAATCAGAAAATTTAATATAATAACAATAATTCCATGTACCTGTGGCTCAAAATTTTAGTCAAGCCAATCCTCTCTTGTCTGAGTGCATGTCAAATTGAAGTTTTGGTGTTCATTAGGCATTTTCCTGTCACCTCTGCTAAGCAATGTGATACCATCTTCTCTTGTTTTGAGGCTGACAGCTTCAGTCCTGGCTCTCCCTCATATCTCAAGACTTACTTTTTTCCTTGTCCAGTGGTGATTCTGTTTTACTCTTCCCTCATCCACCATCCATCACCCATCACTGGATAGGAGTATGCTCCCCACCCATTCTGCTTCTTCCATCAGCACGTTTTGCTGCATCTGCTTTGAAGTGGTAATACAGGAGTTGTCTAATCAGAGCCTGATTATCCTTTTGCATGGAGGTGGTACCATTTGGATGGGCTCTAATCTCATTAACACTACTTTCCGTGTTTCCATCCCACTGATGACATCTGCAATTCCATCAGTGTGATTAACACCCTGGCCTGGCTTTTGGCAGGTTTAGTCCCGATTTATGCCTGTCTGGGATGAGAACCAGGTTATCTGACTTTCCTCAGCTTAGGAATTTGATCCCTCCAGATAGGTTTTGAGGGGGTTTGCTTCTGTTTTGAGCATGATCCAGCTGTTGTTTTCTCCATTCCTTCTTATTATCTGGCCAATGAAAACGGTGTTTTTCATATAAATGGATAATTTAATTACTGTCGCACCAGTGTAAGATTGCTTGTTGCAGAGTTTCCCTTTAAAGCCTGAAGTTATAAATCAGTTAAGAAAGTGGCATCGCAGTGGTGGATATGCTTGGGTTTTGTAAATATTTTTATCTGTGTCTGTATATTGAACCATGCTACGAAGTGACTGGGAAAGTACTGATTTTATAAGTGACAGATAATCTAGTGTGATTTCGTTCCTCAGCAGACTTGTTACCAGGACTTTGCAAATTCCTTTCCTGAAGAATTTGACATTCACTGTTATTAAGTCAAAAAAGCAGCACTTGCTCCGTATTGCAGAGCTGACATCACACTTACATTTCTCTGCTGAGTCTTTATTCTTGGTTATCCTGGAACTTCTGCTTCAAGTAGACCTCTTTCTCTTTTTAATTTCAATTTTAATTTCACTGTGTTTTTGTGGAAATTGGGCTCTGCAGTGGTATCTTACCCCAGCATGCACCATGGATCAAGTCTTTGCAGTAAAAGAGTATGTTTGAAATGAACAGTAATTTTCAGTGAATGTCAATCTTACTGTGAACTACAGGAAGAATAGCTCGCTTTATTTTTTTTCCAGGAAGTTATTATCTGAAAATGGAAAGTTAATTTGTTTCTGGAGCTCACCTAGGATTCTTTTGTCATAGTGCATCCAGACTGTATGGTTGGTAGGCAGAGACATCCAGAAGAAACAGAGAGATTGTTTGCACAGTTCTGTGTCCACAGCAGAAAATCAGGCTGTGAATGGCACTGCTTGGGCAGGAGAGTCCTGAAAAGAAGTCTAACAGTCCAGAAGTGTGTGGAAACATGGCATGGAGAACAGCTCTTAAAGTCCCTTTTTAAGTATTAGAAAGGTTAGAAGAATTGCTTTTGTGATTTCTGAGCACTGCCACGTGACAGAGGCATTCAGCTTCTGCCCTGCTGACCAAGAATCATCTCCTGCTGCTCCTTAGAAAAGTCACTGCCTGGTATCTGAAAAACACTTTGTATCTGCAAAGAAAGATTGGGTAAAGGTAATAAAATATTCACTTCCAATCTACTAAGTTGGTGAAAACGGAGCTGGTCTCTGGTTATCAGCTGACAAACATAATTGCAGCTTATAAATCAAGTGGGGCCACTTGAGAATTTGGCAGCTCCTCTGGTTTAAGATGTTTGCTAAAGTTGCTAACATTATGGTAATACAAGAAAAGTTACACAAAACTCGTTGGTTTTGCTCTTAAATAAAAATAACAAACATCTATAATTGGTTTTCCTTTTCTTCTCCTTGGGAAGAAATGGCATTTAATTGTGGAAGTGGAGCTGGAATGTGGAGCTGGTTGTCCCTGTTCTCTCTTTAGCTGAAGCTGGGAGAGTAGGGAACACATGGCTTGCACCTCGCCATGGACAGCAGCAGGGGACAGTGAGAAAGAGGAGGTACCCAGGGATCAGCTTTGAGAGGGGAGACTTTTAGCAGAGAAGGGAAGAGAGGAGCAGTTTCTGTAATTTGTATTATGTGAGAAACAAGAGGCTCCGACTGAGGCAAGAGCCTTGCTGACCTGGCATTGGGCACTCCACAAAAAGGAAGAGCAATCTTGCACCAGAGCATTTATAATCTGAATAGGAATTGAATAGAGAAAATTACCTACTCTGCTCTCTGATTTTTCAGACAGGTAAACAGAAGAAAATTGAATTTAAGTGACTCATCCCGAGTTACATGGGGATTCTGTAGCACAGCTGGGAATAAACCCAGATAATCTTTCTTTCAGAGAGTTGGCAGCATTACCCACCTCATTTTATAGTCAGGTCATTGAACCCAGCCCAATGCCTCTGCTGGCATGCAGAAGTCTGTCTTGAATGCATCCCAGATCTGTCTCTCTTTCCCGATCCAGAAACACTTCCAGAAATCTCTCACAGCTTCTCTCAAATGCAAGCAATTCCTCTTTCTCTGCTCTTTGCAGGAATTACACAACCCCAGTAGTTCTTCTGCTCTGGCAGTGTTTTGACCTGCTTGCTTTTCTCCTGTGAAGATGAGAGCAGCCCTTCAGCATTCCCAGGGAGAAATTAATAACGAAGGGAAGGGAATAATGTTTCTCGTCCACTGTCTCCCATCTGTTCTTCTAGAGGGTTCTGTCACCTCACAGCTGCATAAATGGCTGGAGAGCTACATGGAGTTTGATACAAGCCTCAAAATGCAGGTCAAGAGCAGCTGTTGGTAAAGAAAAGAGGTCATAGTCCAAAGGGCACGAGTTTGCCTCTCACCTGTTAGCTCTTGGTCTCTACTGAGATTTTAGCAGTACTAAAAGCAGTATGGAAACTACTGCTCAGATCCTGTCTGTACTCCCATATCCACATCTGTCACATGGAAAACACTTCCTTTGCTAATGTATATGGCTGGTAACTCTCAGGTAACTACATGAAGAAAACAAGGAAAACAATCCCCCTTACACTTTCTATTAGAATGATTGATGCAGCTTGGAGAAGTTAAATTGGGAAAGGAGCAGCAGAAGCTGAGCAGCCCCTGAAAAGCTTCCCACGAGTTCCTGATAAATGCATTTGATTGCAACCATGGTGTGACCTCTTGGCTACAAAAGAAAGGCCTTGTGACCCTGCCCAGCTTTGCCCAGTTGGTGTGAGCACTGAGTTTCCCTGGGGTGGGTGAGATGGCAAGAGACCCAAAACATACCAGTGTCTTCCTCGCATTGCTAACCTCCTTCGTGGGGAGCAAGCCCAGGTCCACTCCACTCCATCCCAGGGCTAGAGGTGCTGAAGGATGTGGAGCAGAGCAGTAATGTTCACTCACTGCTACTGCAGTGCAGCAATGCATGACTGGGCTTCTGGAGCCACTCTGGCAAACCTGCCCAGTGCTGCGGTGTGCCCTGAGGAATTCCCAGCCTGCATCTTCCCTTTTCTGGGTGGAAGCTGTTGAGTCAGGCCGGAGAAGGAGCCCAGAGCAGTTTTCTGCAGTCAGCAGTTACACTGGTTGCTCAATGTCACAGTAGTGCCATTGCTTGTAACCCATTCAGTCTGAATACCCAAAGTGTGCCCTTATAATTGGAATCCCTTTGAGGTCAAAACGGGATCTGAAACCCTTGCTGGTTTCTATTATTCCTTGCACTGTCACAAACCAGAGATTCCAGAAGCCAGTTCCCAAGGGAGTCCAGGACCCCCTTTGCTCGTGCACTGGTTCACTGGACCCGCTGTGTTTCCCTCTGTAAACGTGGAGAGTGTGTGCTGAGCTCCTCAGATGGAGTCAGACATCGTGGCCTTTGTCTGTAAGAAACTTAATAGTACAATTAAGAAATAAATAATCAGTATTCATATGAGGAGTAGATGGACAGTGTGCCACTTTGCGGGGTGAATTTATGGGTCCTGTCTGTACAAACAGAGTATAAATGGAGTCAATTACTGACACACCAGGAGTCTGTAAAATAGTGTCTTGAATATGCTCCATTTTTCAACTCCTGGAAATTGGCTTCAGCCTACTGCATGCTGGAGCTCCACTAAATTTGAGTAATTTTGGTCAATGCAACTAATCAAGTTTACTTCAGCCCAGGATCTAATCCACAATAAAGACTGGATTTAGAGTAAAGGCTTTCTCAAAGCAAAGTTCTTGTAGAGAGTTTGAGGCGATCAAAATTTTCCCTTGCCTGCTTTTTGGTTCCTTAATCCCCAATTAATTTTTAGATCTAAACACACATGCGACTTTTTCAAAGGACTTTCAAAGGATGCTCTGAGTCAATCCAATCAGTTCTGAAGCACAAAATACCCCTCGGTTGACATTCTGAGATCATGAGCTGTGGTTATGTGTATTTCACTGTTCACATGGTAACAGAATCAAAAGAAAATCATAATGAAATACAATGGTTGGATTCAGAAATAGGTTACAAAAACATTCTTTTGAGGAGTCCTCACAATGGGGAAGAGATGAATTTACATTGGGCCAAATTTGTCATTGCTGCAGTGACAATTAACTCTCTGAAGTTGCGCCTTGGAATAACTCAATAATTAGGTAAAATTCTTTCAGCGAGACTCGTGCCACCCCCACCCTCCTTCCAATGCTAACCTGAAAATTATTTGGCTGTGAAAAACGAGGAGTTGGTATTTTTATTAACTCTTTGTATGCCTTTTAAAATCATTAAATATTTAGTGTAAATTTGCATTAGCAATTGATATTGAAGCTGGATTTGTCAGAAAAGATGAGCCTCTGATGGTTTAAAACAGAAACAGCTTCTGTTAATGATGAGAAGAAAGGGATGAAAACAACTTAATTCTGTAGCTCTAAGCTGTCCTTTGTCTTAAAAGGTAAGAAAAGAATTACCATGGTAACATGCTCAGTTCTTCTCATAGAAAAAAGAGTTCGACTTAATTACTATGAACCTGTACTATCTTATCTTAAAATAATATTCCAGGTCTTTTTCCCAAGCCGTGTATTTATATGTGTCAGAAAGAACGGAGGAAAATGCTATCAGAAGGGAAATAAGCATTTGTCTGTGTTTAAATCATAGCTCTCACTCTGTAGCAAACATTTTTATTGCTGTTGTGAAATTCACACCTCTCAGGAGGAAACCTTCTTATAGAATCTGCTGGTTCCTTCCAGCTCCTGTACGTGTATGTAAGCAACTGTAGCAAATCTCTTTTAACTGGCAACAATAAAGAACAGTAATTGCACACTTTAATTTAAAATTACAAGAACGTTCCTTCCTTTTCTGGAGGGAAACCTCTTCTGTGGGCCACTTTCCAGAACTAAATGCCTCATTGTCAGAAGGGACAAGCGTGGTGTTGTCCGGATGAAGGGGGAGCGCGGCAGCCGGGATGTGGGGCACAGCAGAGCTCACTCCTCCTCATCTTCACTCTGTCGGGCTCAGCTCAGGGGCTTGGGAAATATTAGAAGATTGTGGTGCCATGAATTTATGGTGGCAGGTCTCGGGTCTGGCTCGGAGCAGGGTTTGTCCCAGAGCTGCGTCGTGCCTGGAACCACCGCGGCATTCCCCAGCTTGTGAGACACTGCTCCCATTGCTCCCTGTCCCAGCCTTCCGTCAGCCTGACCCTCGCTCTGGGTCAGGTGGAGCTGAATCCTGCAGCTGGGAGAAGGCACAGATTCCTTCTGAGACAGCAGCGAGAGCTGGCTGTGCTCCTCACACCAGAGCTCATCCCAAAGCCTGGCGGTCCCACCCACCTTAGCAGCCCCCAAAGCAGGATCGGAGCACCCCGTGAAACCCTGACAGTCAAACCCACGCTCAGTGTATTAAACATCTCACATCTCACACCTACAACAGCAGCTCTCCATGTGTCTCCAAGTACTGCTCAGGCTTTTGGTGATGGAGCTTCAAAATGCTTTCTCAAGGCCCCAGGGAGAGTGGAGCCTGCATGACTGAGAGATGTAGGAACAGGGTGTATCACTGTTTATCTCTGGAATAATCCTTGTTTTTCACATCACATCTGTGAGGCTTCCAGTCTTCTTCTGCAGATAGACTGCCAAGAATTATATCTGTGGGAGTTTGCAGCTCCCTAGAAAAAAGGCAAACAGAGAATTTTCAGTCTAAAGTAATTTAATTTAGTGGAAGAAAAGCATTAAAAACCAAAAAAACAGTTTCCATGAAAGGCCACAGGAAATACCTTTCCTGACATTCTCTACAGTAACTGTAGAACTGATTGGTTGATACCTTTGCACCCCTGGAAATGTGTGAGATTTAATTGTTTCAAGGCAATTGCTTTTAGAACAATATAAATTTGTGGCAATCGTAGATGTGTTCAGCTGCACTAGGATAAGTTAAGTCCTGTTTCCATCTACTTTTTTGGTGCCTTTGCATTGTAGCAGCAATCTAGAGGTTTCTCAAAATAAACTGGAATCTACCAACATGCTTAACATAAGATGATTTAAAGTGTCATTATCTTCTGACTTAGCCTGGCCGTGATTTTGCCTCGTGTTCCTCAGGGTGAGAGACAGGAAGACACAGACAGAGCAGAGAATTTGGGGAGATTGAGTTGTCTACAATAAAACTGTTGTAGTATGGGTTCAAATGCAACACATCAAGATGTGAATGTGCCACACAGAGAATGTGCTCCCCTGTGCCATTATCTTTGTGCCCCAGGAAAGTTGATACAGCCCCTTTTACATCTGGGCATCAGAGCTTTAGAAGATTCAACTTTCAACATTTTAATTCAGCTGGTTTTAATAATGCTCATAACACACAAAGATCAGCTCCAACTTCACTGAGGAAAAACTGTATTTTCTGGTATCTGCTAAGCTGTGTGTCATGAGTTTCTGTAATAACTACCAGGGATTAGGTTAATAGCATTACAGCTGGAAGTGTTACTTGTGGCTTTGTGAGAGACCTGTTTACAATTTACAAGGTTGGAGTGATTAGTAGTGCAGATGCAGGCTCTGCTGGTTACAAAAGCTTCTGTTGGCTGGAAAGAGTAGTGGATTCATATTTATGGAAGGAAAGTACAGTATTTTACAGTAAAAAGTGTTGCTGGGTGCGGGGAATCTTGGGCTCGTTAGGGAGCTATTCACAGATAGAACAGATCCTTAAATTAGATGAAAATGGCCACTGCTGACACGCTGCCAGGATTTCCCCCCATGCCCTGGCATTAGCAGTGAGCATTCCAGAAATCATGGAATGAGCTGGCTCTGAAAGCACCTGAGTGGCAAATCCCCGTAATCCCTTCGGTGAGGGTGACTCAGGGCCTCCAGGAGCTCGCTTGCATGGCAGAATTCCCCCATTATGGAGCACAGTTGAGAGCCTGGCAGTCACCACGGAGTTGGGGGAGGGTTTTTGGGAGAGAAGCTGTGGCCATCCTTCACTCAGCCGGTCCACAGGGAAGGAACGTTGTGATGCCTTATAATGGTGTAGACCTGGCACAGGTAACCCTCCATTTCCTTTGAGCTACACCTATGTGGGCAGACACTTCTTGTTCTGCTCTGGACATCCTCACATCTGCCCTGGGCTCCCATCTCCTTGGGGTCTTTCATCCAGACCCTTGATCAGACTTCTCTTTCATGAAGAATGGTGCTTCAGACACTACCATGCTGTCAGCTAAACTATTATTAACTATTTGTTACTGCTGAAAATGCAGATTTTCTGATCTAAAACTTGGGATCAAATTAAATTGGAGGTTGGAACTAGGTGGTCTTTAGGATTCTTTCTAACCTGAGCCATTCTGTGATTCTATGATTCTAAATAAGATTGTTGCATAGTTGACAACCTGATGCTACAAAGGAGTAAATGCTGACAGTTTTTATACCGATCTCCCTCCTTTAAATTGCTGGCACTGGTGTCCATGGCACTGCTAACTGTGTCTAACACCACCAGAGGCCAGCTAACACTGTCCTTCCCTTCATGGGCTTTGTCAGCTCTCTCTTTTTTGGTGCTGTGGTTCTCTCGGTTCGGCTTCTCTGCTCCTGAGTGGTTTCCAGAGATCGACATTTTCCCTCAGTGTCTATAAAATGGAAAACTACTGATTCATCCTGACTGTTCTTCAAAGCATGGGAAGGAGTGATTAGACTCTGACCACAATGGTGAAAAGCCTTATGTCTCATTTAATTCCCTTTCTGCTGCATTTTTCTTAAAGATATCTTACTGGCTACAGCTTTCTATGGATAAACAGGCGCCGCGCTGGAGAATTTCACACTCAGAGTGAAGCCTACAAAATTTGCATTTGTCAAATTTTACAATGAGGTGGAAAAATGTCACTCTTTACCAGGAACAAACTTTGAGGCATAATTGCTTGTAAGCTAAGCAGATATCCAATTCATTTGGTCGTGAGTTAAACCACACTTTGGTTTAGCAGAGTGCAGCCCCCCAAAAATGTTTGCTGGCTTTTGTTGGGGGTTTAATACCATCTGAAAATGTTGATGGTACATGATGTGACTAACAGTAGAGCAAGGCTCCTGAATCATCCTCACACAGCCTGTCTCTTCCCAGACTTCTGTACTTATCCAACATTTCAGTCAGCCTAAAATGTTTCCCAGTCACAAGGGCAGTTGTGCAAATGGTGCTTCCTTCAACCACCCTGCCCTGCACACCAAACATTTACGAAATAAGTTGGGTCCTTCTGAAGAAGTTTAGTCTAAAGAATGCCCTAAATTTATCCCCCAAGGCAGTCAAAGACTGTATTAGTTTGAAATTCAGTCCAGCTCTCCAGGAGGCTTCCTGTCACTGCTGCTGGGAAGCTCCCATGCCAAATGGCAGCTGTGATTAAAAGCATGACAGGCAGTGACCCTGAGTTTGCTCTTGTAGCACAGGACTTTAAAAATGCTTCAGTGAACCTCAGAGGAAAATCAGATCACAGGAGAGACTCCTGCAAATTTGCCTAGAGGAACTGAGTTGTTTGGTTTCATTTTGTTTTTAATTCTCTTCAGAATGTTATTTCTTCATGGAAAAAAGAGATAAAGACGGCATTGTCCCAGGGAAGGGTGGCGGTGGCAAAGGAGAGGGTAATGGGGGCATGGAGGGGAATTACAAGTGCTTTTTGTTTGCTCAGGGGTGTTGTGAGGGCTGTGTTGCTGATGCTTCTTGTGCCATATGGTGGAACAGCTGATTGTTAAATGCTGATGCTGAAACATGATGCTGACACAGCAGATGCTAAAACGTGATTGTGGCAAAGATGATAGCAAAACACTGAAGGTGAAACACCAGTGCAGGAAATGCTGCTGATGAGATAGAAACTTTTGATGTTTGTCTGTGAGAAACTGTGTTTCTGGAGCTGGCAGCAGCTGTAGTAGCCCAGACAGAGTTTGGAAGGCCGGAGTGGAGATATGTGGGAAGCCAGAAGAGTTTTCAGCTGCTTGTCAGTGGGAGATAGTGGGAGGCAAATGTCTTGCTCCTTGCTCTACAGGGAAGGACACAAACCCTTTAGGAAGAAGCAAATCCACTATGAAACTCAGTTTCCAGCTCTCCCAGTCCTCCCAGCAGAGGCTGAGATCAGCTCCATGCTGTTCCCACAGGCACGAGAGGGGCTGGCTGCAAACCAGCAGGTTTCCAGCTGGTCACAGCAGAATAATGGGGTCATCCAGCACACACAGTCTGCTTGCTTGCTTGTCTCCCTTAGTATTTATGTATTTTTTATGGTTCTAAACACTGAGAACAAGAGTTTTAAACATTTAGTTGCAACAAAATGTGGTCCAGTGGGTTTTTTTTAACAGGAAAAGACATTTGGGATGTGTTTGTCTAAGTTTCTGACGGATGGCTTTGACCTTATTAGCAGATATGCACTGTGATCTTGTGAGGCACAGAAATGGCATTTTGTTTATTAAGTACCCCAGTTGCTCTAGAAAACTGAGGTAATTTAAAAAGCTGGAAGAGGGCCAAATAACTTAAGTGGCAATATAAAAGTTACAAGAAGATGTATTTTCAGAATTAAATATTCTCCAGTCCGATGGTCTGTGCCCTCAGAAAATCCAGGGTAAATGGATGCCAGAATGCTGCTCAGGAAAAGCTTCTCTTGTTTCCTGCAGACCACATCGTGTTCTGCATCATAGACTGTTGACAGAATGTAGATTGAATTTTAGAATATAAAATTCATACTATGAAGATGCTTTGTAATTATTTCAGTAGGCATTTGCTTGTGAAAGGTCTTGCAGTATGCATGGGGAAAGTTTGACCAGCAGCATGTGCACATTTGGAAAGGGGGGAGGGCACGGTCATCATCTCCCACAAATACTGAGGATGTTCAGCCCATGAAATTGGATTAAAAGCCTTCAAATTGTAGGTTTCCTTTGAGAGTGCCGGTGTGTGTTTTGTTGTCTGTTTGCAGCTTGCCGTGTCCTGTGGCAGGGTGTGGGTTGGCTGCAGGGATGGGGACTTGTTCCTGGCTGTGGCACCATCTGCTGCAGGCTGCTCAGACAAGCTCGGGGACACTGGCAGGCCTGAGGGATGCTCCTGCAGCACAGACAGGGCTCAGCGACCTGGTGAGAGATGCTGGTGGCAACTGATGAGAAGAGCAGAGAGAAGCCATGGCTCAGATGTGGCTGAGAGGGTGGGGATCGTTTGCTAACCGCTGATCCTCGGTGTGGGTTTAAACACCTGAGAGCATCGGGCTGTGTGTGAGGAACCAGCTGATGAGATCCATGACCTGTGGGGGAGCCTCTGCAGACCTGGTCCCTCAGACACCCCGGGGCTTTCCAAAAGCACAGCCTGCCAGCGCATGGGGACAGCTGTCACTTCCCAGGAGCTCTCTGTCCCCTGTACAGGACTTGTTGTGCCAAGGAAGCCTCTGAAGGGTCACAGTGATGAGCACACAGCAGGGAAAGCAGAGTGAGCTCTGCTGTCAGACCCTTTAATTCTGTTTTGTGTAGCAGATCTCTGGTTGAATAGTTGCTCTAGTTCAAGGTTAGGGATTCAGAATCCTTTGGGGTCTTTGTTTTAAGGAAAAAAAAGGACATGATGTGACTAATAGTAGAGCAAGGCTCCTGAATCATCCTCACACAGCCTGTCTCTTCCCAGAGGAGGGAAGGACGCAGCAACTCTGCCCCAGGCTCTGCCTCACCACACTTGGTCCTGAGAGGGATGTTCCCAGGTTCTCTCGCTGGAGGGGCGAGCAGCTTGGGCATCCCTTGGCTGGCTGGAGTAACTTCAGGGAATCAAATGCCAACTGCGAGTAAGAGTGCAGATTTTACGGGCTGCTACTCTTCCCTTCTGAAGTAACGAACTCTATCAAATGTCAGTGTTGGAAGTGGGTTGACAGAAGCAAGACACAGGATTTGGCCCAGATCTCAGCTCCTGGCGTGTGTGTGGGAAAGCAGAAAACACTGTACCTTTCCTCCAGTGAGAAACTTTCATTGTTGCAGACTAAAATGTGAATGATTAATTAGTTATTTTACAATAAATTGTGGCACTTGATTTAACTTAGGTGGGCATTCACATCCAACTCATACCTTTCCTGGTTCCAGGCTTGCAAGCTCTTTCCCAGACCAAACCTTGATTTGGAGTTCCCCTGGGAGGTATTGTGGTGGCTGTTTTTCTTTGCTTGATCAAAGTGACAAAAACATCAAAAAAATTATCATTATGGAATATGATCTAGAGTCTACCAACACTTAAGTCCAGAAAACGAGCTCCATCATCCAGCCAGGTGTTGGCAATGAGTCAGAAGTCTCTAGCACAGAGCCTGGGGAAAGGAACATAACAGTTGTCCCTGGGAAAGTTCATTCCAGCGTGAAAGCTTATGGTTATCAGCTCCAGAAATGTTTTTGAAAAGTAATTTGCACCCCAGTGATTTGGGAAGAGGTTCAGTGTTTGGTACCTAATAAAGATAGCTGGCATGGAAGGGGATGTTATTTTAATTATAACATGGTGATGACATTTTCAGGAAGGGATCCCACAGAGTTCTGACTGCAGACGTTTCCACACTCACAGCACTTAAACAGCTGCCAAAGGGTTTTCATTAATAGGTTATTTGGATACAGTGTATACAGGCTTATGCTGTGCTATCGCTGCTTCACAGCCCTTCTTCCACTTCTTGGCTTCCTTGGAAAGATGAGCCAAACAGATCTGGCCAGAGCCAGTGTCTCAGAGCAGAAGGCAAGGAAGCACAGGATGAGAGGCAGCAGTGTTGCAGCTCTGCACAGAGAGAGGGGTGGGAGCCACAGCCCCGGAGATGAGCAGCCCTGTAATCCCCTCCACACTCAGAGCTTTTCTGGGACAGCTTCAGTGGCTGCCCTGTGAGCTGGCTGACCCAGCAAGGCCCTCCTGGAGCCCTGGCTGTGCTGGGGGACTGCGAGCTCCAGCGCCTGTCTTTGCATGAGAGCTCTCTGACTGCCCGCTGGTTTTGGCCATCCCAGCACTGGGGGTTTGCTCTCATGTGCTGTGCTGGTGGGACTAATTGCCAGTGACCTTGCTGGCACTGGGAGCAGCTGAGGATCTCGCTCAGGGGCAGGAGCACCCCGTGCCCGGGGTGATGCACCCGAGGGACAGGTCCCACCTGGCACGTGCTGGGCTGGCATTCTGGAGCTCTGGAGCCACACCAGTGCGAGGGGAGAGCCAGGCCCAGCCACTCGAGCTTGCCCAGCCACTTCTCCTGAGAACAGGAGGTTCTCATCATGCCTTCCCTCCTGGGGGAGGGAGGGATTCAGGGGGTACCTGGGGCCTGCCAGAGCCCGCAGCTATTCCCAGCTCGCTTCAGCCGCTCGCTCACATTGCTTGGAAGCTTTGGCAAAAACATTGCCACGCCAATCAGATTGCAGGGCCCTGTTTTGTATGTACTAGGGTCTCTAACCAGCAAAGCTTTATGTAAAGAAAAAAACCCTGAAAATAACCCTGTGTAAATCATCATCAATTTTTTTATTATTCATTAAAATAACATTAATCATAAACCTCTTTGGTATTCATGTGGATGTAATATGTAGTTCCAAAGGAATTATGGATTAAAGGGGACTTAAGCTCAGAACACTCAGTTCTCTATGAACATGCTGTGTTCATTATGTTAGATTTAGTGTGAACTATTTTCTTCAGTATTATTAGAAGGGAGTAATGGCTGAGTTTCGCATTTATTTGAAAGTGATTAAAGCAAAATTTTCACCTTGAATAAAACAGCAGCAACATATTAACAATTTTTATCATGCCCAGAAAAGAAATCTCTTCTCAAAAGATTGGAAATAATCCTCTAAAATCTACCTGCAGCTGATTATATTAACCCATGTGAAGTACACATTTCCACCTCCACGGTTTTTTATTTTTTTAACTTTACACTGTTGAGGTTGTTAATATCTCTGCTACTCACATGCACCTAGGGGTAATGTTAGGATCACTGCACATTCACTCTTCTCTTTCTGACTTCTGAAGGCCCTACATTAATATTCTAAGACTCATTACTGATGTAAAAACTAACTGGTTTATTGAACATTGCATGTCTGGCCTCATGTCTGCATAGTACTAATTAAAAATCATGAACTTCTTTACCAGCAGGAGGTTTTGTAAAATGCGGTGTGGATTTTTGGAGGATTTAATCCTGTTTCTATGTATATAAACCAGAGGGCATTTTCCAGACACTGTTGAGAGTTTAAAGGTATTACTTACAGAAATAATTCCATGATGAGTATGCTGGGTTGGATTCTGCCCAACCCACCATTTTTCACCTCAGTACAAGACAAATTAGCTCTGGGCATGAGAGGTCTGATGATGGCAAATTAGTTCAGCCCGGGAATTGTGAGGGTGTGGATCACAGCAGACCTTGTTCCTGCCCCTGAACCTGCCATACAGTCGGTATCATTTACTTTCCAAAACACTCACCTCACCTGAAGAACAGAAAGTCCACCAGATGCCTGGAGGTCAGCTCGTATTTCACCGCTGAGCTTTTCCTGCTGGAGGGGAGATTTACGTTAGGACCTCTGTGGGACAGCATACAGGGCCATATTTTATCAGGCAGTGGATGTCTTTTCATTTTGTATTAGCCAAGTGTGTGTAATCCTAATTAAGAAATAAGTTAATCCTAATGTCAACTGGCATAAATCCTGTGAGGAAGAGTGTTTGCATTTACCAAGTGCTGCAATGTATTTGCTCGACTTTGGCCTCCATGTCATCCTTGCTCCTGTGCAGTCTAATCTGAGGTCAGGAGAATCATCAAATCATGGAATGGTTTGGGTTGGAAGTGATCTTTAAAAGTCATCTAGTCCAGCTTTCACTAGACCACGTTGCTCGAAGCTCCAACCAACCTGGTGACCTTGAACACCTTGAAGAGTTGGTCCCACTGTCCTTGTGAACGCTCAGCTGTTTGCTGGAGTGTCACAAAATGTCCTGTAACAGCCTGGACACTGCTGAGACCCCTCACCCGTCCTTGTCATCCACAGTGCTCCTTTCTGTGAGTTCTGGTAACTCTTGAGGATTTTTTCATGCTTTTATGAAAGCTGAAGTGCCAGAACTTCCAGCCACTACTCCTATGATCAGATGTTTGAGTTGCCTGCCCCAGCTGTGGCTGTGTGGTTAACTTAGCTTCACACCATTATTCAGAAATGAGAAGAAATTACAAAAAGGCAGAATTAACTCCAAATAAATTCCAAATGATCCCTTCACCCTGCCTCTGATCCTCAGTCTGGGCTGAGAGGATCCCCTTCCAGCCTGGGTTTCTCCATGACAAGCACCTTCCCCATGGCCAAGCCTGCTCTGTGAAGCTCCCAGTATGACTGCAGCCCAGTTCCCCACAGAGGGTTTCTTTGAAGTACTGAACTCATGCAGCTGAGGTGCCAGTCCCACAGTGTATCCCTGACTTTGGTTGGAAACCTGGTATGTGCCTTTTTCCATCCCCTGCGTTACTTTGCACATGTGCCTAGAAGAGAACTAGAATTTTCTCGGAACGAGTTTGGATTTGTTCTTTGATAAATGGTTTTCTTGAGGACAAATCCAGGTTTCAAGTTATGATCCACTCCCTGTGTTATTAGGTAAACTCACCTGGCTTCAGAGACAGGGAGCCTGTGCTCAGAAGGATGGGTTTTTCATGGCTGTTTGAAGGTACAGGTGAGGAAAGAGCTGCCCCAGGAACAGCTGGGGGCAGGATATGGAGCCAGGGCACCCTTAGGGGGAAAACTGGGGGGAGAAAATTGGGGGGAAAATCCCTTTAAAAATCCCTTTCCCTGTCCCTTCATAGAACATTGAAGTCTGAATTCTGTAAATATGCTTTTATGTAGAATAAAGATGGCTGTGTAAGGAAAGCTATAGCACTAAATACCTTCAAATAGTGCCTTCTTAAGTCTGTAGGGAACTTTTATCTGCAGGAGTCACAGCTCTCCTGCTAGAAATCAATCCCTTTATCTCCTTCTGTATGAACAGTGGTGCAGGGGGAGAGCAGAGTTTCTGCTGGCTCCTCTGGCATGCATCATTGTGCTTCTGAATCTCTCTGCTATTAATAATGAATTAGTCTCCACAACACAAATATAAGGTGTTTAGTAGTGTCATCTTTGGTCTAAAAAATATGGGAGAAGTGAGAGATGAAGAGAGCTGGTCAGGAGCTGCACCAGAAATTGGAGACTGAATGTAGGTTTCTCATGGGTATTATGCTGATCCTCTAGCCAGTTTAAAAACTTCACGTTTCTTTTATTACTAGCTTGCCCTGAAGAGTTTTTCTTTTTGTCCTATTTCTTTCCTCTTTTTTTTCCTCCTGTCAGTGTAGCACAGAGATCCATGTAAGCACAGCTTCGTGTTCCACCAAGAACACTGAAGGGCCTCAGGACACACTATATTTGCAACATGTGATGCCATTTTGCAAGACAAAAGTCATATTGCTGTTACTGAAAATAGTAAGAAAAACCACAGTGCCACGTATTGCACCAGTCCATGTTGCTGGAACGTGCCTGTCTGTCCTCCTCGCATGACTTCTGGCTGTTCTTTTGTTCCTGGTGTTCCCTTCCTTCCTTAGCATCAGATGGTGGTCAAAAACTACTTGCTGTTTGTGCAAATGAAAAAGGAATGAGGTTTTCCTGTGCAGGTTTTTCAGGAGTGTGGAAGGCTGCCAAAGGGAGCATCCACATGCCCAGGGACTGGCGTGGATGGTGCTGGTGCTGCGTAAGCTACCTGGTAAACTGAAGGATAACGCTAACTTCTTTTTTCTTTTTTCTGGGGAGATAAGAAGATTGGCAACATTAATTTTCAGCTGAATTAGCTCTTTTGAGAACGGTCCAGGAGAGACTCTTGAAGCAATCATGAAATCAGAGCAGCTAATGCTGTTCTACAGTCTGCACATAGACCCAGGAGCCCCGCTGCCCTGCTCCGAGAGGGATCCTCAGGCTCTGTCTTCTCTTACAGGCCTTTAATCATGTGTTTCCATCACTTGCTCATGTATATCACAGGTGAGGAGGGAGAAGTGCCCACACAGCTTTGATATTCAGCCAGGATAAGTTCAGAGTCACATTCAGGCTGCTCTGCAGTGTCCTAGGCAGAGCAGCAGCAGAGCCGAAGCAGGAGATGCGAGCTGTCTGTACCTACACTGAAGTGTACCCCAATTTATGCCCTGAGGAGCTTTGCTGTTTCTGGAAGGTTTGGGATGGGGTTTCTCTTGAAGTAGCAATAAAGGCTCACATGCCCAGCAGTTCCTCTGCTCAGCCCTCTGCCTCCCTCCGAACAGTGCCACCTTTCAAGTGCTCCTCTATCACTGGGAGCAGATGTGCTCAACACCAAAGGGAGCATCTCTCCTTTCAGGCTCTAACCAGGGTGCAGTATCGGTGCTCTGATTATCAGGAGAGGAAAAATACACCGAGGGAGTGAGAAGGCTGTTAGAGCCAGAGAATCCCAGCACGCTAAGAAAAAAGCATCCTCGATGAAGGATTTTTACTGGGCATGGTGGGAATTTGCTGCAGGGAAAAGTAAATCTTGGGAGTAATTGGGCTGAGAGAGGGAGGAGGGGAAGAGCTGAGTTCTAGCCCCTGGCTCCCACACAGGGCTGGGGCTCTGCAGCCCCTCTGCAGCTCCCGAGCTCCATGGCACAAAGGGGTGTCCAGTGCCTTGCAGGGAAAGGTCCATAATGAATAAACATCTTCATTTTGAATCACTGTAGGCTTCTGATTTTGCATTTCATTTCCAAACTCAGTTATCCAATTTTCAGTTTAGGCCCTCTGAAGTGTAGAAAAATAGACATATACTGCAGAAAAGGGGGAGGAAAAAACTTTAGGAATTGCTAAAATGATGCACAAAGAGAGAGAGAAAATGACCTTTGGTTGGGCATCCAACAGCGCAAAGAAATTCTAAAGTAGTTTACTTTGAAGTACATTTCAGTCAGAGGGATTTTCTAGCAGTAAAATCAGGCACTTAGCAGGGATTGCATATAATTTCCACTCTATGCCAGTATAAAGCTTCAAACATAGTGATTTTTTTCCATTCAGCGCCAATAACTGAAGCCCTTGGTCATTAATAAGGACTCATTCTTCACCTGTGCTGTTTGAACTGCATTTGTCATCTATTACTAGCCTGTAAAAGAACTTAACCCAACTCTTCTTTTTGCCTTGTCTTTCAGTTTCTGAGTCATTTTCTCTATAACTGACACATTTTAGAATTTGACATTTACATAGGACACTGATGTTAGAAGTGCTTTTAGTTTGCATTTGTCTTAATTTTAGGTGTTACTATTATACACCACTGTGTTTTAGCACATTGTTTAGTCTAATCCTCTCATAGGAATGTGAGGTCAGCAATGGCAGAGGTCTGGGAGGGGGTGGATATGGTAACTCCAGTGCCAGAACTGCCATGTGTGAGGTGGAATAACTCACCTAGAAGGCAGCCAACCAGTCAGAAAGGCTCAGTTTTACCAGAAGATCTGTAGCTGGCATCTGTAAAATGACCTAGTTCAGTGTTCAGCTGAGGCAGCCGAGCAGGAGCTGGTGGTGTCCAGTCCTCAGTGAGGAGTCCCAGTGTCCGTGTGGGATCAGCCACGAGGACACAGCAGCAGTGCCTGGGGTGCTCCCCTTGCTTTGTCAGCAACCTGGGTAGGGCCGGACACAAAAGCTGCTTCACCTCATACCCTGCGTTATGTTTAGGGCTGAAGGCCAGGTGAGGAGTGACAGGTCAGCCCCTGCACCCGCCTTCTGCACATCTGTGGGAGCTGGCATCTCAGAAAAGCCCAGTCTGGGAGCTTCATCTGCTGTTGTGTCCTCACAAACAGCCAAATCCTCTGGTCTAAGCACTTGCAAACCTATCTGTACAAGGAGAAATACTCCTAGCTAGAAACTCTGCCCGTGATTAACATAAATTCTGTTGGTATTCTCATTATTGTGTGGTTCAGCCCAACAGAGCTTTCTGTTTGCCAGTTACACAGTCCCGTGCTTGGGTCGTGCAGCAGCCCCGGTACCCTAAGCAATGCTAATGAGGGAAACAAGCCCTGCTCACACCAACATCACTGCAAGTTTGCCAGTGACCTCTGTGGCAGAGAGCTGGGCCTTTTTCGAAATTCAGAAATAAGCCAAAGCTGTAAAAACCAATATTTTCTTAAGGGAGTCATCCTTCTGTGTTTTCCTTCAGTGCCTGAAGTGCCTTTTGTAGAAAGGTTACTAACCTGCAACAGATGAAAGTTAAAAGAACACGGTTAGAAGGCAAAGTAAAAGGTGGTTATGAACATATGGTTGGTAGATTTATTTTTAGAAATGAAATACAAAAATTTTGAACAAATAGGCAACCGGTGCAAAAGTACCTTAAATTGGAAGAACTTCGTAGTCAAATATTTATGGCTCTCTTTGCAGAGTTTGAAAAATTAAATTATTAAAAGCAAATATTGTGGCAAATAGGTTCCCATCAATCTCAATAAAAGTTACATTTCACTATCTCTGTCACATTATTACTTTTTTGCTTTCAGTCTTTTAAGATTGAAGAGAACAGTAACAAACTCCAGTTACAAATCAAAGCTTTTCAATGTAATTTACTTGGTGAGTAATTTCTAATTGATTCAGACTGATGGGGCTGCATAATTTGATGTATTGCCGAAGTGAGAGATACTTTGGACGGAGTGAATTTATAAGCACCTCTTCTCCAAAGAAAAATGGCTGCTATATTTCATTTTGTCACTTTTAGCTGTAGCAATGTTCTTGTATACCTATCTGTGTGGAATTCCAAGGGAGGAAAAAAAAAAAGCCAGCGTGTACACCTGAGGGGAAGGGCAGGCCTGTCGCACTGAGGAGCTGGGGCTGGCTCACGGGGAGCAGGACACGAGGTGCGTTCATCACACAGCAGCAGCCTGGTGTGCGTGTTCCGCCCGCTCCTTCCTCTCCCTTTTTTTTTCTGAAAGTGCAGTTGCTTGGCAACATAATTTAGTCACCTGCAGGTCAGGGTTCAGATCTTGTTAATGTCATTGCGAATTAGAAGGAGGAAATGACTTTGGGGGTTTTACAGCTTCTTTGTGACAGTGCTGTTAACCAAGAGGTTCGTATCCCGTGGCGGAAAGCCTTTCGTGGCTGCTTGTTTTCTCCGTGAGTATTTCCATCCGTGTTCTGCAGTATTGCTCAGGTGGAGAGGGGAGAGGAGAACATGACAGAAGATATGTAATTTGATGGGTACATTGTACGTGTCAAAGGTCAGAAGCAGTGCTTTGCACCCAATGACAGATTGCTCCAATTTAGGGCAACTTAAGCTCCAGACTTTGGAAAGCATTGCTCCCATGTCAGCCCTACCCCACAGCACATTCACAAGGCTTTCAGGAGAGCAGAAGCAAGTTCTCCTGCCACTTTCTTCCCCACAACAGAAATCCCTGAAGGCTGGTGCCTCAGGGGAGCACTCTAAAATTAGCAACTACAAAATTCATCTTGAATTTTTGCTCAATGCACTCTCAGAAACCATCTGACTCTTCCTGCTTCAGCCTGGTAGAATAAAAGCTTCAGTTCTCCCCTGCACCCTGCTCTGGTCAGCTGGAGAGGTTTGCTGAGTTTGCCGTGGAGGATCCAAAGCACCTGAGCTGCTGCAGTCCCAAATGCTGGGAGATTTGCAGGGCCACTGAGGCTTGGGGAAGTGTGTGCTCTGAAGCTCCCCGGTGCCTCCAGGGTGCTGCACCCATCAGATCTGCTCAGCTCACCCTCCAGAGCCGGCAGCACGGGGCTGCACTGCGAGGCTGGGGATCTGCAGCAGCTCAGAAAAACAAATCGGCTCTTTGCATGTTCTGGGTGTGAAGGAAAAGCTTTGCAGTTTTGATAGAAATATTTGTGTAGAGCTGTCAGAAGGGTTTTTCCACTTCATTGGCCTAACCAGCTGAAAGGAAAGCAGGCATACAGCCACGTGTACATGTACTTAGATCTAGCTGTGTGTTCTTATTATTATGGCTGAAGATCCAAATTTGAGCAATTTGGTCCAAAATTAAATATTTATTTCCAGGATGATAAACACTTCCTATTACAATTGCAAAATAAGGTGCTTAAAGCACAAGTAGAAGTCTCAGTGAAAAATAAAAAGCCATAACATTTCCCTTAGAAAAGAATAGAATTAAATATTTTGCACGTATTAAAAAAAATTCATCATTGTTTGAAGCCAAAACAGTTTTATCAAATTCAATCTGAACTCACGGGTGGCTATAATCTTACTGAAATAACATTTCTTGGCAGACTTATTATTCACCAATTTTCATAGTCAAAATTTCCATTTGATTTCCTGCTCAGATTTGCCTGCATCTCCCCCACAGCGTGGTGTGCAGCCCTGTGCTGCTGGCTGTGCCCCGCTGGGGCTTTCACACAGCCCTGTCCCACCCGGCCCCATTGTGTCTGTGCGAGAGGCTGCACTTGTGTCCCCTGCTCACAAACACCGCTAATCCCAGAGCCATTTGCATGGCTGATTTGTGCTCTGGACTTCATTAATCTTCACTGAGGCTCATTATTTGTGCTGTGTGGCTGGTCAGCTCAGACATATGGGGCCAGATTGCCAGCTGCTGGGGCTCAGCGTGGCCCCGCTGATGGATGGGGCAGGCTGTGACGGATTGGAGCTGCAGCACAGGACCTTCCTGCCTCTGTGATGGGTTTTGTAATGTATGAGCTCGCACACAGGTGAAACCCACCTGTGAAACAAGCTGCCTTCGGATACTTTGCTTGTGTAAACATTTGGGATTGTGTGAAAAAACCCCAGTGAGAGCAGGTGTTTGCAAACAGGAGTTAAACGGCGACCAGTAACAGCTGAACTGAAATCTTGCTTAGAAAACTGCATATTTTTGTTCGTGTGACTCCCCAAATAATTTCTTAGGTGGCTCTTTTACTGCCTCAGCTGAGATGCAGAACATACTCTTGATTCCAGCTCCTGCAAAAGCTTCAGTAGAGAAAACAATATTATGCAGCAGTTGTCCTAACATGTAAAACCTGAGTAATACCATAAACCATTGTTTACGGGGCTCAGTGAGACAAGCATCAGTGCTTCAGGTAAAGCTTTTTAAAAACTGATGCTGGCAAAGGCCCAGTGCTCTGGTGCCAGCTCATAGTGAGCTCTGCAGAGGGGAGAGCAAAGCGCTGGCAGAGGGGAACTTTACCAGCTCTTCTGTGTTTTTATTCAGAGCTGAGGGGGCAGGAGCAGCTATGCATGGCAAAAATGTGTTGTGTGTCTGCCTTCATGTGAATTAGCTCTGGAAAGATTTCAGATCGATTCCCCAGCTCAGGCCCTTGCAAAGGTGTTGGCGTGTGAGACCCGAATCACTTGTGCGACGGGGCCTCTGCTGTCAGGGGTGCTAATTGGGACTGATGCTGCACTGGGGAGCTGATGAGGTAGCAGAATGGCAGAGAAAACTGCGAAGAGAGGGAATATTTCCTCCTTCTTCCTTCCTTCCTTCCTGGTAGCACTGGCATTGCAATTTAGGCTGATCCCTGGATTTCTCAGTCTGTCTGTGCTGTGCCAATCTCCAGCAGCACCTTCAATGTATGACAAATGCCAGTAAATGTGAGGCCACCTTAACCCATGAGAGAGGTCATACATTTAGAAGATCTGAAAGTGGAAGATTTGTGTTGTTATTGATCCCCATCCCTCTCCGCCTCTTCCCCTAACATTTGACAGGGAGGTTATGGCTGGTAATAATACAGGAAGTGGAACTTTGAGAACTTTTGGAGACTTAATCCATGTATCTCAAAATGCTTTCTAGATGTTGACTGGCAGAACTGGTTTTCTACTAAAGTACAAGACTGGGGGAAAGGGCTTTAAACTGTCAGAGAGCAGATTTATGTTGGATATCAGGAAGAAATCCTTCCCTGTGCGGGTGGGCAGGCCCTGGCACAGGGTGCCCAGAGCAGTTGTGGCTGCCCCTGGATCCCTGGCAGTGCCCAAGGCCAGGCTGGACACTGGGGCTTGGAGCAGCCTGGGACAGTGGGAGGTGTCCCTACCCAAGGCAAGGGTTTGGTACTGGCTGATCTTTAAGGTCTCTTGCAACCCAGGCCATTCTGTGAGTGCATCAGAAAAAAAAGGCATTGAACCATTAGATATTTGGGGTTTAACCATGAAGTCTTGCACTTCGCCGCAGCTAGGGATTTATGGGTCCGAATGAAAGGAATGGAGCACAGATTTTTACAAGTCTTTCTATATTGCTTTATCCATCATGAATTGTCTTAAAGACATCCAAACCTACTGGCAGCCGGCTCTGCGAGACTGCCATGCCTAATGTTGGGGGCAAGGAACAGGATTTGTATGAGGGCAAAAGTCCCTGGGTTTTGTTTTCTACATGTATCTAGTGCTTCAGGGCACCCAGAGTTAATGAAATCACATAAAAATTAAATGGTTTAAAACAAACTTCTCTGTAAAAAAGTTTCTTTTATTTTCCTTTGTAAAGTTTGGACGAGTACCTGTTTTGTTTTGTGTTGTGTTTTCCTTAGGTAGAGAATCAACGGGGCTTGAAAAGAGCTGGATCTGTAGAGCTGTCAGCAGAATCTATAAAAGAGACTCTCTGGGAATCCCATCCACCTCTCCACTTGCAGGCAAAAAGACGAGGAAAATAACACATCAAAACTATATTTCTTAAATATTTCATACATAACGTCCAATGTTCCAGCTCTCTCAAGAATGCCAGAGAGTGGTGCTTCCTTTAGTGTTTTATATATGATACTTTAAAAACATCTGAAGGAAGTTTATACCTTGCATGAGCTACCTATAGCAAACCACCTTACAGTCAGTGAGTCCATGTGTGGTTCTGTTTTCTCAAAGGCAGAGGAAGGTAAAGCTGGAGCCTCTCTCCTGGAACATTTGATCTTTAGCTTGATGGGGCAGAGCTGTTCTTGAGCTTGTGTTTAGGGCTGGGATATATTTCAGCAGCAAACCCATGACCAAATCTCAGATGAATCTGTGATTTGCAAGAACTGATCGAGCAAACAAATATCCTAAGCCTTCAGCAGGTACAGTAGATTGAAAATGAATTGGATGTAAGGTTAATGACTTGGCAAAAAATCCAAATGTCACCTAGGAAGGCTGGCATCGTGCCTCTGGTGTAATTATAAGTCCACAGTGATTGTGCATGTGAATGGCTGAAGCTAAACACAAGTTTGAAATATGGGATGCCTTACTCAAGAGCTGGTAGAGAACAGAAAAACATAACCCTGCATTTTAGCTAAATTGGCAGCATAAATCCAGATTAAATCTTTCTGTATTTCTTAATTAGCTGCAAAGTTGCTTTATGCGGATAGAGTTTGATGTACATATTTGTGTGTGATTGGCACAGAGATCAACAATGTCAGCTTTAAGTAAAGACAAGCATACAAACTCAAACAGCAAGATGTTTGCCCAGCAAGGCAGCATCACTCTTGCAAACAGAAAGTCGTTTCTTCATCTTTGCTCAGAGAATCTTGTTTTCTAAGTGTCTTCCTTCACTAGGAGCCCTGCAGAGTCAGGACTGACTGCACTAAACAATTCTGTATGGATGCAATCAAGTGTATTGTGAAGTACCTCCGTTTTACTTACTGGTACAAAGATCCCTGCAAGGTGAAGCCTTTGAGATCTGGCAGCCTCAGACAAAAAACAAACTACTGCAATTGTTACTCACTTAGTAGACAAGATCTGCTCCAGAGCAAACTTTGACCTTCTTATTTCCATTATTTGAATTAATCTAATGTGTCTGGGGGATGCTGGAGAGGCAGCAGTGTAGCTCCAAGTCCATTGTCTATCCCATGGACAGTATAAGTGAATTAAAGTTGTCTTTTGCTTTTCTCGCTATAAAACCTGGGGTGTGTTGGGCACTGTATTGCTGAATGTGACTCCGGAATACTCTCCTTCCCTGAAGAAGGTACAACGAGTAGGATCTGATTCTCAGATGCCCACCATGTGTAGGACAGGAGGGGTGAGGGTGGCAGAGCTGCCTCCTCTCTGCCTGCGCTCCAGGCAGGGGCACCCGTGTGGCCTCTGGGGGGCTTGGAGCAACTTCACACACCACAGGAGACAAAGGGAGACCCTCAGAGCAGCAGCAGTAAAGCTAATTAAGGTGTTAATTTTCCTTGTACTTGTGCCTAGACCACAGTAGCTACTTGGAGCAAGAAAGAATTGGCAAAGGCTTTCAGTCACTGAAGGCTTTGATAAGATCCAAACTCCGACTACTGAAGACCTGAATGATGCAGGGAGTGTTAAAAAAGGTGCAAAGAGTTCCTGCCAAACACCTTTAATCATTCCATGCTCTCTGTTCTCACTAAAACTGTTTCCATGCAGTCTCTGACACGCTGGGTCATGAGCCCGACTGGGTGTTTCTGTGGACAGACATCACAGCTCCGCGCGGCGCAGAGGACAGAGCGTGACTCACCTTGAAATAGAATCTTAGAAACAGGATTTCTCAGAAATTGTTTTGTCCTGTCCAGGCTGTGGCAGACTGCAACAGAAGGTGATCACTGCTGTGGGGAGCTGGTCTGCTGTAGAAGAAGTGAGGAGATGAGAGTGTGCAGTATTTTATGGATGGATTTTCTCCTTTGTGTCTGACTTCCAAGTCTGCCCATACATCCCTTTGGAGAAAGGCTTGCAGGAGTGGAGCAGCCAGGAAGGAGGTGAAGGATCACTGTCTGCTGAAGCTCTTTCAGCTTTCTTTCTAAAACCCCGAGGGAGGCAGAGGGGAAGGTGATGTGAGATCAAAAGCAATAATGGAGGAGCATTTGCAGGGGTGATATTTTAAAAGATGAATTGTTTGGCTAGAGATATTTCTTTCTTTTTTTTTTTCCTCTGATATCCACATGCTGAACTGAAATCAAAATGTACCTGGTCAGCGCAGAGCATTGCAAGCCGACAGTCCAGACATCCCAGACATTTCTTGCCTTTTCTTTTATTACCCTATCCAGAGCAGGAATGCTTCCCATAAACAAGTACACCCTTGCCAGCCTCTCACACACAGCCACTTTTAAACCTCTTTATAGATTTAAGAATACAGCATCCAAGAGCTTTAAGACACTATTGCTTCAGAAGGAAGGGAAAGCTGCCATCTGTCTCTTCCTTGCTTCTCACTCCAAGCAGCAGGAGAATACTTTTTTCTGACCCAGCTCTTCCCATCTTTTAGCCCCTAAAGCATTAGTTAGAATTAAATGTCAGTGTGTTATTCCCATGGGAAAAATAAGGTAATTTACTTCCATGCCTGTGTAGTGGAACATCATGTTAGGGGAGGCAGCTAAGGCAGGGAGGACAGTCCATGTCCCTGAAAGAATAGGCTGCTGCTTTGAGCACTGAAAAGGAATAAAATAAAAATCTGCATTCCCATTTACATGCAGCTTTGAGGAGATGAAGTATTTTATGTTTAAGAGTCGTTTTGTCAGCTGGCTGGCAATGTGTTAAAGATGCTCAAATGCAGAGAGCAGAGCTGTGGTGGCTTTTCCCCTAATCAAATGGCATGGCAGGGAGAAAAGATGTAATTCTGAGGCTTTGAAATCAACAGAGCTGTGACCACAGAGGCTGTGGTTTCACCTGTAGCTGAGAGCAAGACACGCTGTGTGCTGTATTCAGTGGATTTCCTTTGTAAAAACTCCCAGTTGCAGCAGCCTCACCCAGCCCAACAGGGATTACACACATCTGGGGCATTCCTACAGAACAGGGGGTCAGATGAATTTCTGTGCTTTTTTCAGTAAGTAACTCTTGTAGCTGCACAATGAAGTCTTTTATTACTGTGAAAATCGAGTACCCATACAAAATAGCTTGGATTTCCACTGGACCAAGAGAGGTGGAATTCAAGCGGGGAAAACAGCAGAGTTTGTCTCATGATCTCTGTCGTGGGGTCTTTTTCTGGTTTTTACAGCTGCACCAATGGCTTTTCTGATTGTAGGATCAGTCTTTTGGGGAACTCTTACCTGTGGTGTCAGAGAGAACCACACCCAAGTCTTTGGTAATTCCCACCTCAGGCTTTACCCTCTAAATGTCAAAAGCTGTCCTTTAAAAACAAAATCTTTAAAACCTGAAGGTGGGCCGAGGGGAGATCAAGGGGCAAAGGCTCCCCTGAAATGTGTCTCCTTTGAAGGGGCAAGAGTGGTAATTGTATGGATGAGAATTGCCTTGAAATTCAGGATCTTGGTGGATTTGAATTTAATATAAACAAGCAGCCAACTTGGGCTTGCTGAGAGCTGCCAGTATTCTCTTGGTGCATGGAAAGGACAGGAATTGTTCTTTTCATACGTCATTTACAAGTAACTGCAGTGATTCCACAAAGTCGGTACAACTCCCTAACACAAAGCAGAAAAAGTACAAAGGGAAGAACAGGCTATTTTGTTGCTGGTTTTCAAATAGAAGTTCTCTGTAGGCAGAGTTCAGCTGCATTGGGGTGGAATCAAAGGGCTGATATGGAGGAATTTTTTTCACCTTCTGGAATTTGAATATCTGGCTTTAGTGTCAATTATCAGTACTCTTTATTTACTGAACAATGCCTTGTATGAAGATAGCATGGTAATTTGATATTTGCTTATGAAAAGCCCATTTCTAAAGCAGTGGTACTGCAATTTTCAGCAGTTTTCACAGGGACCTTTTGCCAGAACTTCAAAGAACCCTGTGCTTGAACAAACGGCCATTTGGAATAGACTTGTGTTTTCTATAAACCAGGGAGAGGAAATTTTCACTGAGAGGTGAAAATTAGTGAAGCCAATCTTCAGACCTTTTGTGCACAGCCCAAGCACGGCGGCGTTCTCCTTATTCCCCTTCTCACATGCCAGAGCCACATTTTCCTCGGCAGGCAGCCTCAAAGCACTGCCATTCCTGGACTTCAGAAATTATTTTCAGATCAGACCGAAAGCCAGTTTTCACACCTATCCTCACTATTTATTTGCTGGAGTGATGACAGGTCCATCCAGCTATGGAGTAAAAACGTGGTTACTCCTTCCACGTGAGACAGCATTCATAAGCGCCGTGCCCTGCTGCGTGGGAGGGCTCCAGCTCTTCTCCCAAATATCTCCATTATCCCTTTCGAATATGGCATTCCAGGTGGACAGGAAGGCAGACCAGAGAACCTATTAGCTTTCCCGAAAGTGCCCTAACCTTGATGCACGGTGATTGAGAGAGATCAGTGAGCAGAGCTCTGTGCCTGAGGCCATGGGCCAAGCAGGGGAAGAGTTTTGAGTGGGACCAGTTACAGAGCTGAGCAAGGGGGAGATAAAAGGGATCAGGGAGAAGAGATAATAGTAGGAGAGTAAGGTATGCAAAACTCTACATGCTGCCGCAGAGGAGGGTTTAGAAAAAGTCCTTTGTGCTTGTTAAGGTTTTTGTAAATCCCAGTCTGCTTGAACATGGGATCGGCCTTCAGAGAGCAGGATGGCTGGCAGAGGAGGAGATGCTTAGAAAAGTATCTCTTGGCATTAATTCCTTGGATAGAAAGAAACTTGCTTGCGAAGGTATATTTTTAAAGGTCTTCTTATAGGCCTTATCAGCCAGAGCTCTATCTACAAGATGTGGAAACTGTAAGGATTTTTAATACTTTGTACCCTGAGATTCATTGTCCAATGCCCAAAAGGAGTTTAAGAATCATTTATCCATCTTTCACCCTGTTACTCTTCTGTTCTCCTCCAGATACTCCTGTCCTGGCAAAACTGTCTCTCTTTTAATGAAGTGTTTTTTTCTTTTTCCCTGCGCAGCTGGGTGAGGTGGAGCAATCCCATGCTGTGTGACATAGGTCACAACGTGGGTGAGTCCTCCCTTTCCCACCCCTGTCCCTGGACACCTCTCCTATTTCACCACTACTTTGTCACATAAGTGCTAATCAAGGTTGCCCATGATGTTCACATCTGAGCTTATTATGCAGCTGATATTAACAATCATTATAAAAATCAGCCTGGCTCTGGCAGTCAGGTGGTGCTAAACTGCCTGTGATGGGCTGAATTCAAGGCCACATCATTTCTGTTCTGAATATCTGAGAAGTTTAAGGCTGGCTGTATTAAGACCTTAACTTTGCACACCACTAATCTTGGAGCAAGCTGCTCAGAAAACCTTGACCCTGTGGTTTTCCAGATTTTCTGATTTCATCTTAGTTAAAGCTTTACTGCTACAGCCCATCAGTACGAGGTATATCTAAGCTTCCTGCATATCAAAAAGGATCTGCACAAATTGCCAAGGAAAGAAACGTTCAGGGGGCAGACTTTAAAAGGCATTTAGATGGTAGAGGGGCACATTGAGGGAAGAAATGATCAGAGGAATTACAAACTGACACATGTTTTGGAATTCTCGGTCTTAAAATTCTGCCCCAAGCTCCTTAATTACGGAACAGGTCCACAAGGAAAAGTGTAACCTATTTCCCTTTGTTCAACTCTTTCTGGTTGGAAGGATTTATTAAGCCAATGTCAATATTCTTCCCATCAATTTTGGAATGTCTGACTCTTTGTTGAAACAAGCTATTAGCAGCAATAAAAAGACACAGGACTAGAATAATTTGTCTGGAGTTCTCTTGTGTGAAATATTCGCAGTAGTGTGAAGAAGCCAGCAAGTAATATTATATTCACAGCTTACTTTGGCTCACAGGTGGCAGCAAAATCAATTAACAACTTCTATCCATAGGAATTTATTGACCTCTGCCCATTTTAAAAAGAAATGCAACTTTCACTTGGTGAAGTTACCAAATGCTGGTCTCACCCTGTGCAGTTTTGAGATGTGTTGCAAGATGTCCTCTCCCCACCAACCACCCTGGCTCTGGGCATGGGCTGCATCTGGTTATCCCTTCCCAGGATGCAGAGCCTCCCCCAGGGCTGCAGATCTTCCTTCCTCCAGCAAGCCACTCATCCATGTGCTCATTTGAATTTTCTCAAACTGCTGGTTGGCACTGCTACTTACCTCTGACTACGTCCTCACAAAACTCAAGTCAGCAAAATTTGCAGTGACTGGTATGAATCTCATAATAGCAGGGGCAGTGGGAAAGTGTGTTCTTGCAGATAAGACACCCCACACTCCTCATTCGGCCCTGCACGATCCCTACACTGAGCCTGACACTGCACCAGAGAAGAACGTGGGAGAGAAAGGCCAAGCTCTTAGAGCAGGTACGTCCGTACACATGAATTCAGGCAATCATTTCAATGGCAGCTCAGATAAACAAGCCATCCCTTACCTTTTGTTCCTTTATAGATGTTTATGTTACTAATTAAGCTGTAGGTTTAGGTCTGCAAAGTAATGAAGCTCTTCCAACTGCTGATGTCAAAATATCTGACTGTTTGCGGATACTTTAAATAAAAGCAGGTAGGAGAGATGCTGTAGTAATTGACTGGTTGCCTGCAAGAGTTATTTCAGGGTGAGTGCTGGAGAGGCTGCACTGGTTTAGAAATTCAGAAAGAAATTACTTTTCAGAGGCTGGTGATTGGAATGTTTTCCTGAGAAGCCTTAGTGTGTCTGGCAGTGCTCCTCACTTAGGTGTAGCAGGTACTGAGCCTACATCTGGGTGCTCATAAGGGAGCAGACTGTGTGTGTCTCTCCTGCATAGTCTAATTAAAATAACTTGCATACATATGTCAGTGTTCCCACTGAGTCTTATGGTATTTAGTTAACTGGGTTTCATTTTGTTGAACGTAGACTGGGATAGGTTTGTGTTTCTAAGCTTTTGTGGCTTACAAAGTTTTAATTGAATATATAATGAGTGTTGTATTTAGGTAATTATTTGAACCCCATGGCAGTGACAAACCGAAACGTAGCAGGCTCTGCTGTTCTGCTTTGTATTTAAATATTGCTGTTTGAGTGTTTTGAAGACCTCAAGCTATATTTTGGGCTACGTGTTTTGATTCTGGACTACACCTGAGTGGAAATGTCTGAGGATCAGTGCGGGCTTACAGAGAAAGCTGGCAGCATGCTCATGGCTCCTGTCCTTTTCTCCTCCCTCAGACTCTGACCCTGAACGAAGCCATCCTTGCAGGGCAGTTGAGCACCTAACCATGAGTTGTAAAACCCAGGTGCTGAGCACTTGCTGTGAAGTTTCTCAAGGGTAAGACCATTAACCCGGATCTGCAGGCCAAATTCCAGTCTCTGCATTTAGCTGCTTCTTTGAGTTCCTCTGGTAGTTTCGTTATCATGATCTTCACCCTCCCTCATCTCTGCTGCTGCCATGTGGCTTTTCCTTGCTTACTTCAGCAGAAGTTGCAGATTCCCCAGCTCTGGTTTGAACTCAGCAGTGAAGCCTGCATTTTGGAAAAACACATTGCCGCTAAAAGATGCTCACATTACCTTAATCATATGTTAGGCTAGGATCTGGATCAACATATAGGAATGAAATAATATATTTGCATTTCTGGGAAGATAACACAGCTTCTTGCTAACTACTAAACCCAGTTGGGAACTGCCATGTCAAAGTATCTGAAATGAATGGGTTATTTATAAAGTAAGTTATTAAAGTGCTGTGCAATAAAAGGAACTACATGTCCTCGTATAAGAAGGATTCCAGCAGGGTTGATACAGTCTGTATCTGCTGCTTAAGAGTAGATAAAATAACATAGCAAAAATAGGAGTGATGCAAAGGTGACCACTCAGTGACTCTGGAGGTGAAGGGACATAACGTGTGGAGAAATCAGTACCACAACACTGATAGGTTAACAGGGCTTCCAGGAAGGTGATGTAGCTTTTTCTGAATAGATCACCTGGTTCAAATCCAGATCACAAGGCAGGTTCTGCCCTGATATAAATCACTTCTTTAACACCATTGACCTTGTCTCAGTGATGGTGTGAATTCATTGCTGCGCACAAATAGAAAGATCATGAGTGGGTACAATGCCTATCCAAATTTTGTTTATTTTTGTAGTCACAAACTGATTAAAAACTGATTATTTTTCATAGTCCTCTATCCAAAGAGCTTTTTCTGGGATGAAAGGGGCTGTTTTCTCAGTTGCTAGCTTTTACAGTCAGCTTTACCTGTTTCATGGCTTAGGAAAAATGGGTATGAACTTCCTGGGTTATTGAAGGCTTGCCTAGACTTTTTTGAAAGCTGCTGCTGCTTTGAGCTGCTTTAAGGAAGAGACTGACTGCATCAGGAAGCTCTACAGCACTTTTTGCCAGCTGCTTCTGGCTCTCATCACTCGTGTTTTGGGTTGTGCCCAGAAACAGGAGATTGAATTTTCCCTAAAGAAAGGAACTTCCAAAAGTAATATCAGAAAGTTTGGTTTGCTACTAAGGTCCTTGTTTAGACTAAAACTGAGTGGTCAAAAGGAATTTTATGATTCATGATCTGTTCTGAATAGGGATGTGTTTGAACACAGGATTGAGTTTCAGGATCTAAAAGGGAAGAATAAGAAGCAGGAAGGAATGAAGAAGAGTGAAATGTGTCATATCTAGGACTGTAGCCAAGTTCTGCACCACCAGTATAAATAGCTTAGACGGTGCTGTTGCATTAATCTCTGGGCCAGCTATTTAACACATTGACACTGAGGTATCTTAGAATCCCAGAATCTCCTGAGCTGGAAGGAACACATGAGGATCATCGATTCCAGCTCCTGGCTCTGCACAGGACCACCCTGAGAATGCCACCATGTGCCTCAGAGTGTTGTCCAAATGCTTCTCATCCTTTACCCAAATCTTCTCATCCTTTATAAATAGAAACTCCACCTCAAGATTAAGACCTGTATTGCTTATGTCTGCTAGAGAGTTAGAAAAGTCAGGCAGAATTTAGTTCAGCTTTAAAATGACTTAAAAACTTGATCTAGTTACTGCATTTTTCCCAAACAATGCATTTCTTTAGCGTGTAAAAATGAGCTGCAGCAAAGTTGCCACTGGAGCATAATGCAGGAAATAGACCTTAATCAATATTTCAATCAGCCACCTCTGGGTGACTGAGAATTGCTAGTTAGAGGATCTCCCAGGTAAATAAAAACCTGCTTGTTTTCCTTTTTTGAAGGAACAGCTGTCAGGAAGTTTACCTCTTTTGGAATTTCTTCACTTACATAATCAATAGTGTTCTTTAAAAAAAAATGAATTATTCCTTGAATTCAGTCCCAGCTTTCCAAAAGAATCCTGTTTAATTTTGACTTGTAAAGAGAATGCTGGATGTTTATGCATCAGACCCGAGCTGGTATTAAATGAGTGCAGCCCCATCAATTATCATGGGGCTGAGCTGAGCGATCCACACCGTGAGATAATCACACCCACACTTTTGCAGGAAAGATTGGTTTGAGTATTTTTATTCTTTTGCTGTTCAGAAAATCTCATCTGAAGAAAACGAGGAGCTGTGGTTCCTTGGCGCTGCCTCTGCCCTGCCCTCATTGATGGAGTGTGGGTGTGAGCGCAGACCCTGCTGGGTGATGGATGCGGCACTGCCACCGAGCACCTGTCATCTGCCAGGGACCACTCGGTGATGAGGCGACCCTGCATCCTCCCTCACACCTCCCAGCCCCCCGTGGTGCCATATGGGAACTGCTGATCGCTGCCCTCGAGAGCCTGGGAGTGCCTTCACACCACCCTCTTTCATTTATTGAATCACTCTCGTTCTCAGCTTCAGCAGGAGTTGAGCACCAAACTTAAGAGGATTGTTTGCTACTGTGGCTTTCTTCCTAGAAGGGTAATTCACTGGCTTGTCCTTTGAAATCTGCCAAGCAGTAATTCCAGGCAGGCTGCAGTTCCCTGTCCGAGGGAAACGAGGCTGCCCCAGGCACCTGCTGTGCCCACACTGCGGGGTCAGAGCTGCCGTGGCCGGGATCCAGCCGGACACAGTGGGATGGCTGTGCCCACACTGGAGATGTGTCTCAGCACTGGGCACTGGTCTTGTTTCCTTCCAGAAAGGTCATACTAGCCTTTTTGCAGACAGCTGTGAGGAACTGAGGGGTGCTGGGGGCCAGGGAAGGGGCAAGGGCTGTGGGCAGTGGTTACTCACACAGTGCCCGTCCATCAGGGATGGCCAGCACTAATATCACACTGACAGCAAAGCTGTGAGCACTCCATGGGGCATGAGGTGATGCAGGAAACTCCATAACCCAGCTTTGTGTAGAGCATGTCAGTCCTGGGAAGGGGGAAATGTGTCACAGCTCTATAAAGCCACATCTCCTGTGGCCCTTCACAGGGGCAGCCAAAAGTGGCACGTGAGGGGCAGAGTGGGGCTGGCACGGGGTGGGCGAGTTTGTGCACTGCTGTGCCAGGGCAGGACCAGAGCTTGGTGCTGAGTCTGCTTCTGGAAGAAGAGCCAGTGTGTGTGGAGCAAGGAAGGGTGGTCAGGAGGGGACTGCAAGAGGGGAGAAATTTGTTTGCTTCAGTACCAAGAAGACAAATGTCTGTAAAGAGGAGAAATAAAACTCTGTGTGCTCTAATGCAACTAATAGACACCAGGGATCTTCCAGCTCCTCTTTACTCCATGCTGAGTTTTGACATTATAAGTTTATTTAAATGCCTAAAACATAAAAGCAAAGCTTTAATTTCTTCTGGCCACGTGGTGTGTGAAGCTTTCCTCGCAGGTTTCTCTGTCCTCTCTGAAGCCAGCAGAGATGCCATCCTTCATATCCTGGATTTGTGCTGTTAAGATCAACCTGAACTGACATGAGAGAGTGTATCAGCAATGAAAAAGTCCTGAATCCCTGGGCTTAAGGTTGTCAAATCTCTGAAACTCCTTCAGGGATCTAAGCAGCACAATACTGTTCCTGTGCACTGTATGTGCATTAGAATTCCTCCAAAATTTCATGTGGGGCTCCCACTTTTATCCAATGATGTGTGTATCCTACACACAATGGGGTTTTATTTAATTCTTATCCACTAAATAGACCAGACAGGTAGAATGGTATGGAAAAATGTGATTGTCTAGTCATTTTACTGCATCATATGCAAAAGTCAGCTGATATGTGCTAAGATGCAGAACAAAGAGGAAGGAGGATAAGAAAGAGGTTGTTTCTCTGTTGAAACTCTATTTCTCCAATGATTTGTCAACATTTTATTTTTCTTTAAAGAAAGTTTGATACGTGTCCACTACATTTTGCCATTGAAAAAGGCTGTGCCTATCCTTTGATTTTAAGTTAAGTAGAAATATAAGGATTTAGTTATAAAATAACAAGGGTTTTCACTGGTAAAGAAATCTTGTTTTCTCTGTTCCTGCTCTCTGACAGTTGGTTGGCAGTAAAAGGAGGAATAATAAGTTTTAATTATATCTCCCCAAACAAGCAGATTTGAAAGCAATGCAGGGATTACATGAGAATAAAATCCCTTCAAGCATTAACTGTCGCTGGTAAAAGGATGCTAGATATAATCCTATAAGGTTAGATGTCCAGACATCCTGGTTTAACCAGGACAGTCTAATTTTTAATTTAACGTTCTGTCATCCTGATTATTTTCTTTGGGAGACTCATGTGTCATGTTTGCCTTTGTGCCATACTCAAGAGTGGCACAATCATGAAAATAACACTTTAAATCATCATGCAGCTTTTCTCCTCCAATTTCATCAACCAGCATCACATGTCAAAATGCATTGAACATCACAAGCCAGGAGAATAGGAATTGTATTATCTTCTGCATTAAAAAGGAATAGATAAGCAAGAGAACAAAGGAAAAGTAATAAAGAGGAGTGGGAAAATAACTCCAGATCTATACATGCCTTTGTTGCTTTATGAGGAAAGATGCCCGTGACAATACACAATACACTTGTCACTTGCTTGTTACATCGAGCTTGAACCAAGCCAGTTCCAAAAAGCTTCAGGTGCTGTCCCCTTCAGACACTTCTTGGTTGGCAGCAAACTCGTAAGCAAATGCCAGTGGAATAGTTAAGAAGATGGAAAGGTTTTTTTATTCCACCCATGAGCTTTCAAACTCCCTCAGACAACAGATGGGTGATCCAAATTGGGTCTAATAAAGCAAGGATAAGTATTTTTTCTGAGGCTAGAAGTTTGGTCAGACTTAACAGAATGTTTATTGTGCTCTTGCAATTTTTGCTTTTAGGCTGAAAGCAGAAAAATCTGCTGAAATATGGTGTAGTTTCCAGCTGAAACCAGAACAGTATTGTGATTCACATGAGAGAAGCAGATCCTTTGTGATTTCTAGGCAGAGCAGGTTCAGAAAAGCATCTGAACTCCTTCAGGATTTTCTGATCATCCAAGCCTGAGGCTTTGCTTTTCTAATTCCTCCATCCTCTCTGTGAGTTTTATTGTGAGAGTCACCGAGTGCTCCCTTTGTCCAGCTTTGCTGTCAGGTATGAACATTCATTACCTCTGAGAAGGCACCAGTGCTCTGTAGGGTGAGATCTTAAAAATAGCATGGTCAAGAGGTAATGCACAAGCTTCTAATAAGCATCTGGCTAAACCAACTGCTTGCTTTCTTTTCAAGCCAGGTTTTCTTTTATAAATTGTTTAAGTCTCAGGAATGTACTGCCCTTACGCCCACATGTTCATCCTCACTTCACTTAAGTCAGGACTTAAGTCAAGCTGTTACTCACATGGAATTTCCCAGGTGCTTCCTGTCTGCGTGCACAGCCGGTGTCTGAGCAGCCTCGAGGGCTCCTGGAAGGTCTCAGTGCTGTACAGCGTGCTCTCCCCTTAGGGTAGACAACAGTGAGTTTAATAGGTGTCTCCTTGCATGAATAGGACATGTCATCCTCAGACCTGGGCCAGGCACTGCTCACAGCCCTGGCGTTGTCACATCCTGGCTGCTTTGCAGATGTGCAAGCACAGGATAATGTGCTGAGGTGCAGTGCAGCGTGTTAGTCATGCTGAGGGAGGCTCCTTGGGGAGCTTCTCCGTGACAGAAGATACAGCTGCAAGAATTAAAGATGAGGGGTGAACCAAGCACTGCCACTCTGAGGAACTAAACCAGCCCTTTCTTAAGTAAATTTTAGAACCCTAGAATGATTGGGGTTGGAAAGAATGTTGAAGATTATCTCATTCATGGGCAGGGACACCTTCCACCATCCCAGGGGGCTCCAAGCCCTGTCCACCCTGGCCTTGGACACTTCCAGGGATACACTCAAACCAATCTTCCCTGCAAAAGTGTGGGTGTGATTATCTCACGGTGTGGATCGCTCAGCTCAGCCCCATGATAATTGATGGGGCTGCACTCATTTAATACCAGCTCGGGTCTGATGCATAAACATCCAGCATTCTCTTTACAAGTCAAAATTAAACAGGATTCTTTTGGAAAGCTGGGACTGAATTCAAGGAATAATGGTATCTCCACTGTCCCTCTCCAAACAGGATGTAAAATGGATACATGGTGCTGGGATCCATTAATCTCTGTTTCTCTTCTTTTTTGCATGTTCTGTCGGACCCTTGATAGTTGAATTTTTCTGTCAATTTTCATCATTTTTGATTTACATCAAAGAATGGAAGAACAAAGTTTTCTGTTCTGTGTGAGAGGATGAGGTCATGGGTAAACGAGTAAAACCAGGCCACTGAAATCCCAGTGCTCTGAGGTTTGATGTAGCCAAAATGACAGGGACAATCTTCCAGTTGGGCAGGACACTCCCTACCACCCACCACTAATCATGTAATTCAGGAATATAACTCAAGATGCTTCGGACCAGATTGTGATTTGAAATACACCTATTTAAATCTGGCATCAGTCTTCCCTTCTGCTTCTGTATTAATTAATGTCTTGTGGGCTGTGTTCCTGCAGCTCCATGGTAGGCTGCTTTGGATCCGATTCACCGGATCAGGCAATTTAGTTCTCTTTGAAGTTTCCATTGTGATTTATATTTGGATGTGCCTTTATATAACTGAGAATTAAAAATGGGTATTTATGGTATTTATGCCCTTTTGTTGTTTTGATGTCTCTGTGATTAAATGCCTGTCTGCAGTAGCAGGGTGTCATCCAGGAAGGCCTTTCCAGTCCTGCACTTCCCTGCTGAGGGCAGCAGGATCCTGCAGTGGGGCTGGGATGCAGAGCTCTCTGTGGTGGCACAGAGGGGGAGCAGAGATTTGAGGATGGTTGCAGCTGAGATCCCTGCCAGGCGCTGAGGGTGTGCAGGGCAGCGAGGGCAGTGCTGTCAGTCCTGCTGCTGCTGACCCAGTCCTGCCCTGCTGGCTGCTCTTTGCTTCAAACCCAACTCCTCTTTTGCACCGCCCAGCTCCGTGCCAGCACTGCGGCACAGTCTTGGGCAGAGTCAATGAGGAGAGTTTTGTGAACCTTTAAATACAGAAGGCACTGTGCAGAAAACCAAACACATATCTCCCAGCCACAGGCTGGACTTGGGCATTATATTCTGTATAACCACCAGCAGCTATTTCTCTGCTGGCTGGGGCTCAATCTTCATGGGAGGAAATGGAAGGAGAAAGATTAAGTAATGCTGCAGGCACAGCTGCATCTATTTTTTCCTCCTGTGGCATCACTTTGCCACTTGTTTAATGAATAGCTTCTGCTCGTTGCTTCCCCTGCTGCACAGTACAAACACAGGATAGGCTTGGATTCTGCTCTCCACCCCAGAGCAAAACAAACACTCTTAACTTCTTAGCAGCCAACAAATTAGGCAGGGCAGTTAAATAAGGCCACAGATTAGCCTGTTTTATCAACTAGCTGCATCTTGGGTCGTTAGAGCATTCCCCATTTTACATCTGCAAAGGAAAGGCAGGCTCCCCTCCCTCAGCTCAGCGTGTCCATCTCTAAGCACTCCACTCATACTGTTTAAACATCTCACTGGACCCCAGACTGGGTCTCCACTATGTTGAGGAGAACTTTGGATACAACCAGGACCAGATACCAGTCAGGCATGACTCTAAGAGTGCTGGATTTGACAGTTCTAAAAAGAATCTATATGGGATATATGGTATTCATATTCATTCATTTGGGAATTCACCTAAACATTCACATTCCCAATTTGTTCTCCTCACCTGCTGTGTTAGCCCAGTATTTCTCCCAAGGACACGTCCCAGCAGCAGCAGGATGATCTTGAGCACCAGAGCTGAGCTCTTTGTCCCCTCTGTGCTGGTTGGGAGGTGCAAGGTCATCACTTTAACAGAAATCAGCAGCATTCATCAGGAGAAGCCCACAGAACATTTTGTTATGTACAAAGAAGCCTTAATGCAGCCTTTCTCATGACAAGCCTTTGGCCGGAGCAATGAAAATATTCTGGCAGTAGCTGAAGGAGCAGTGCACTTCAGGTAGGATGATTTCTGGCTCCTCAGTCAAGGTGAAACTCTCTCCGAGTTGGTGGCCAGGGTAAGTCTCACTTTCACCCTTTCTTCCACCTCAAAGATTCCTGCCCTGATACTCACACCCCAATTCATCCTCCAGCAACCAAAAGCCCAGTGAATGGTGACACTACTGAGACCAGTCCTCTTGCCTTTCCTGAGCCAGCATTTTACCTCCCTGTGTTCTCAGACCTCCCAAAACATTTGCTTTGTAGACTAGAGTAGCCCTTCTCTCTCTCCCCATACAGGACGTTGTGTCTCTTGCCATCAGACCACCATACAAGCTCCTGTGGAACTTTGCTCTTTGCCAGTCTGTTTTGCCCAGGGGTAAGCCCCTTGACTGTGGGAACTGTTGCTGTTTTCCCCTGGAGAAGGGTAAATCAGAGTCACAGGTCATGAGTAATGTAGCATAAGTACCTTCCCTTCTATTTACCTCGAGAATGTAGTGCTCTTTAGGTGCTAAATAATGAATATCATAAAAAAGATGCACTGCTTGAGCCGGTGAGGTGTCCCCAGGAAGAGAATTCCACCAGAGAGGCTCAGAGGATTGAAAAACACAGCACTTGGAGCGTGGCAATATTTGGGATGATTAACTGGTACTGTAGAAGGTCGTGGCAGCAGCATAAAGAACACGCTGTGGAAAACAGTGATTCTTTTCCATAAATAAAATAGCATTGTGATCTTAAAGGAGCAGGACTTGGAAAAAAGCAGAGGATGTAAATAAGTAAGTAGCAGGGGGAATGTGAGAATATCAATCAGGAAATTAAGCCGACAGCATAAATAAGCAGGCAGCCATAGCCTGGGGGGCGGATAGAAGAACACGAAGTCAAGCAAAGATGTCAGTGCAATAGTCGAGAGAGAAAAGAGAATCTGTGCTGTGAAGACAAATGGTGCAGTGGAAAGAGTCTGAAAAAGAACTTCACCTCAAATACCAAATTCCTGATAAGCAGGGCTGGCCAACACACGGATTAATATAAGTGAAGCAGAGGTCACAGTCGAAGAGACAGTGCAGGATCCTCGCCACTGATAAAACTGCATTAGCCTCAAAAAGTGATTTTGTATTTAAGTCACTGGGTTTATATCTCTGGGTATTTTTTTTTAAATACCACAGACTATATAGGCTGTGAATGTGCCTAGGGAGGAATGTATTATGGATATAAAAAGTGTCAGTTATTCTTTACATTTCTAAAATCCTGCACTTCGAAAACCCATAAATGAGCTGTAGGAGGGCATTTTGAGGCAGACAGCTGTACATTTTGATTTTGCTTTTAAGCGGTATCATTAGCAAATACTTTTTTGTTTTGCAGCTAGTAGTCCTTGTGGTATGATTTGGAATATTAGAAAAAGGGGAGAGAAGGTCAAAATATGTGTAGTAAATTTGGTTTTGTCATTTGATGGATTTTCTTCCATAAACCATCAAACTTTCTAGCTTGCCCTGTTTGGTACTGTGAGCCCAATTTAATTCTTTGTCATTAACAAGAGCTGTGGGTAATATCACCAGTGACAATTTAGGAGGTGTCTCAGAAGGTGTTCTGTGTTCTTGAGAAAGTGCCTGTGTGAGAGGACAGTTCAGGTGTGAGAGTGTATCTGCAGTCAAAGAAAAAGAAAAGAAACCTTCTCTGTAACAAAGAAAAGGTTGTTTCTTCAAGATTAACGCAGAAATTTGCTGAGGATAACAAAAGTGAGGGTAAAGGAGGCTTGACTGACAGAGAACCCCCATGGCCACCAGAACATGAGAGAGCATGGTTCAGAATTTGTTCAAACCTTGCTACATCACTGAAGCACATCTTGCTGGGTGTTGGCTCCATCACTGCACCCCTCCTGCAGAAACAAGTCCCTCTGTCTTTTTCCAGACCAAATTTCAATTTTTTCCTCTTCAAAGTCCCATATCATTTGCAACTCTGCTCAGAGACTAAAGAAAGGGAGAATTATGTTCTTTCTCTAAATTTTTCCCCTTACAAATCAGTATTTTCCTGCATTTGATTTTGGGAAAATCTTGATTAGGTCTAGTTTGAGCTGAAAAAATTTCCTGACCTTTCAGGGCTGGGCCCCAGGGTTCTCTTGTTCAGAATATAAAGCCTGCTAATAGGTTGTGAGGGCATTCATTATATCTTTAGTTCTTGGAGGAGTTGTGTGTATTGGAGGGTGAATGCCTTTAATCCGTGCTCTGGAGGCTCAGTGCTCCAAGGCCAGCAATCTGCTCCGTTTACCACGCTGGGTTTCAGCTTTGGGCTTCTCCCTGAGAAAAACAAAGTGAAATGATCACGTTAAGTTGACTGTGTTTGAGTTTTCCAAATCAATGCCAATCTACTGGTTAAGGATCTTGTCTCCCACCCCACTTTTTTTTTTCTCCTGTGGTCTTTTCCTCATGAACCTCCATGCCATGGTTAAAAATCTTCTGTTCTTCTACTCTGAATTTGGTTTCATTCTCCAGAGAGTGCAGAGCCCAGTACTCCGTGGAGGATGTCTGCTGGCCTGTGCAATCCAGCTTTATGTTTGCAGCTGCCTCGTGCAAGCTGCATCCCCAAAAACAGACACAAACCAAGGCAGGAGATAGAATATGACATAAATTACAGAAAACGCTCGCTCAGAGATAACATTTGGAAGGAATACGAATAAGCAATCAATCACAAAGCTCAGGGGTAAGCTCTCTGGGACACAGCCTTTCCTGTGTTCAGAGCTGGATTCACACAGCAGCAAAGCCCTTGTCCACAGTGGGATTTCTAGGCATTACTACAATACAAATAATAATAATTTAAAAATAAGGTGTTTAATTCATGGTAATTCCAAACAAACTCTGCAGAGAATTCTGTCACAGCAGAAGATAAACAACTTAAAAGGGAAGGCACTGGATGCTTGATTGTGCTTGCTCACAGCTGTGATAAAAGCTATTACCAATTTAGAGTGGCTTATCAAAGAGGAGTATCGGGTGTATCAATAAGTAATTGGCAAAGGAAAACCAGCACTATTTATTAATTAGCACCTATCACTTCTGCACGGCTGACTTTGTTTGCAGAAGAGACAGCCTCAGGGCCTGGCCAAGTCCCGTCATTCATCATTTCTAGTTTTTACATACTATTTTTTTGCTTTACGTGAGTGAAGTTTTTAAGGTCCAGGGGGATTTTTTCATTGCCAGTCCCAGCTTTTTCCTGCTCTGTTTACCACCAGGGCAGGGCTGAACGTGTAGGGTGTCCATGAACCTGGTTTTGTACTGAAGCATTTGAACAAAGGAGCCTGAACAGAGCTGGGGACAACCCGTGTGCCAGGGCCTGTTGCAGTGAGACAGGGTGGTGGATTTAAACTGAAGGAGGGCGGGTTCAGATTAGACAAAAGGAAGAAATTTTTGCTATATGAGGACGGTGAAACACTGGCTTTCCAGAGAGGTGGTGATGCCACATCCCCGGGAACATTCAAGGCCAGGTTGGAGGGGCTCTGGGAAGCTGCTCCAGTGAAAGGTGTCCCTGCTCATGGCAGGGCTGTTGGACAGGATGACCTTTAGAGGTGCGTTCCACCCAAACTATGCTATGACCCTCTGATCTGTCCAGGAGCCAGGACAGAGCAGGTTGTCCTGCTTGCTTGCTGCAGCAGCTGCAGGCAACACATTTATGGGTTGGGCCAGTGCAGGACAAAGCAGCAGTCATGGTTTTGTATCAGTGCTTTGTATCAAGTCACCGGTTTTGAGAAGACATTAATGAGCATCTTTACACTTCTGTTGAACACAATGATGCTTCTATGCATTTAGTCAAACAGAGGATTAATTTTTTTTATCTTTAATGAGCACTTTAATACCCCTTCTCATTGTAGTCCAGTCACTATAAGATATGAGCTTTTTTAATAAAAACACAGTCAATTCTCCTTGAATGTTGCCAGCAAACAAAGATTGACTCTTTTTAATGTACATTTCAATTTACAGTGCTTTCAGAGGCCATGGGGGAAATATATAGTCCTAACAGCTTAGCTCAGGGTCGTTGCTCTGTCAATACAAAATCATTATAATAAAAAACTCCTGTCGGCTCTGAACTTAAAAAATCTAGAAATAATTTGATACGTATTTTATACAAATCCATAGCTTACCTCAGTTGGAAATGAAATTGTGGTTAGCTCCATTATCATTATTGCAAACTTATGATCATAATCATGGCACCCCTGCAGGAGGAGTTCTGAAAGGCTCTGCAGCCTCTCGCTGCTGACACGGCACTTTCTGTGGGAGGCTTTACATCAGGGTAATGCATCTGGTTAATGTGTTGTTGAACTGCTGGCACTGGCATGGAGCACCTGCTCTGTGTGCCTGGCCTTGCCACCACGGCCCGAATGCATTGACTGCTCTGACAAAGCAGGAGGCTCCAAGAGAAGTGAATGCTGCAGGTGGGACAGCTCGCTCGGGTTGTGCAGCACCCTGTCAGTCCAGCTCTGAAGGTCGTTAAGCATGGAAATTTCACAGCTTCCCTGGGCACCCGTTCCAGTGTTGGACTGGTAATTTCCTTTTCCTAGCGTCTGCTCCGAATTTTTTCATCACAGCTCCTGTCCTCTACCTCTCATCCTGTCACCTCTTCACGTGCAAAGGCCGAGCTCTGAGTTCTCTGCACTGTGCCAGGCAGCAGCTGAACAGCAGTCGGATCCTCCCCCCTTCTCTTTTTAACACTGGCCACACTCAGTTTGCTCAGCCTTTCCTCGTGCGCCCCATACCCCAGCCCCAAACTGATGTGGTGCCTCTCTGTTCCCTCTCCTTGCATTTTCCAGGTTTGGGATAGAAATGGGTGACTCCACAGAATCCAGTGCCTGGAAAAGGAAGTAGGGGTTGGTACAGTTCCTCATTGAGAAACTTACCTTTGTACCAGGGGTGCTGCCAAGGCCAAAGGCCTCCTGCCTCGGGGGTGGAAAGCTCGTGTCTGCTGTTCTTGAAGGTCTCTGGCAGGTGCTTAAGCCCTCAACTGATAGTTCAGACAGGTTTGGGAGATGATGCACAAAAGAGCAGCAAGCAGTTTTCAAGCTGACTGGATCAGGTGATGTGAGAGGAGGGTGATAATGACCTACCTGCCAGTTAAAGAATGGAACAGGAGATTTTTAATATCTTTGAAAGGTGTGCATTGAGGAGAATCTGGAGCAGAAAGGGAAGAGAACGAAAATCCCCTGTACTGATGAGCTCCTGCCGAAGCAGGAAACAGGGCCTCACTAATGAACTCCTCAAAGAAATTAAGGTATTTTGAAGGCAGCATCTTTCTGTCTCTAGATTCAGCTTCACACGTGACAAATGCTTTTGCAATGAGAGCAAGCATCTGACCTTTTCCTTCCCATCTCTCCTGCAGCTGCAGTGCTCAGCCTGCTCATTATCAGTGCCTAGGTATTAACCTTGGAATAATCCAAGAGAAAAGCCCAGAGAAAGCTGCAGCCTCTGCTCTTCAATACACCATTGCAGGCTAAATGAACAGAACAGCTACAGTGTTCCTCTGCTCAGGGGAGTTCCCATCCAGGAGAACATGTTTTGGAGACTACCAGTGCAATCCTTCTGAAAGCACCAACGTGAATATACCAGAAGTACTTTGGTTGACCCAGTAAAGTCTGTAAGATTGTGGATACACAGCTTCATGTGTGGTATGAAAGGATCTTCCCACCTCTTTATTCTTTGCAATGTGCAGGCATATGCTTAAAACACAGGGAGTACAAGGCAGGGGTTTGAAGGGAAAGGTGCTGGCAGGAGCCTGCTGACAGCCCTGATGCTCTGTGACACTCTCGGCCGCTGGTTCCTGGCTGTGGCTGTTGCAAGCACAGCTGCTGCTTGTTCCACTGCTGTCAACACCCCTGCGCTGCTGCTGGGAGCCTGTAGCAAGCACAGAGCTCTCCCTGCTTTTCTGGGAGTTGTGTTGGGAGCCTTCCTGAGCTGTGCTCAAAAACAGGTCGGAGGCAGGGCTGGCTCCCAGGATATGGCTGCAGACCGAATGACAGCGGGAGCAGAGCTTTGCCACTCCCTCAGAGGAAGGAGAGCTGGATGTTAGCAGTGACAGCTTTCATTGCCTCACAGGTAATCATCTGTAATTTTAGAAACATTTATGTACTTAAGAAATTGCTCACTTGTAGCCAGCAGAGTACAGACTCATGGTCTTGCCCATTGCTTGTCCCCAGCTTTTGCAGAAGTCTTGCTTTGTTTTATTCCCTTCTCCTACTAATCTGGCTTCATACAGCAATTAAATCTTCCTCTAAAATTATAGAATCAGCATAAAATGCTTTGGGTTGGCAGGGACCTTAAAGATTGTCTCGTTCCAACTCCCCTGCCAAGGGCAGGGACACCTTCTACTATCCCAGGCTGCTCCAAGCCCCGTCCAACCTGGCCTTGGGCACTTCCAGGGATGGGACAGCCGCAGCTTCTCTGGACACCCTGTGCCAGGGCCTCCCCACCTTCACAGGGAAGAATTTCTTCCTAATATTTAATCTAAACCTGCCCTGTCTCAGTTTAAAGAGGGTTAACCCTTGTTCTATAAATAAAGACTTAATATAATATTCTTATTATTCTTAATAAGAATAATAAGTAAATACTGCTATCATTCCCCTGCTGTTCCTGATATCCAGTAATTACATTTTAATTCAAGCCTCCAGATTTAACTGGCAAGTTAGGAAGTCTAGTTACAGACCTGGAACCCAGTTGCCTTCTCTGGAGACCGTGTCAAGGTGTGCCAGCACATCACTGACATGAGCCAGTAGCTGGCAAAGCCCTGCACAGCCTTCAGACACACGGATATGACTTGCAAAAGCTTCTGGATGTGAGTTTCTACTCATTTTACAAGGCTCTTCAATAAATGATCAAGTGCTGTTCTGTACCCTCCAGTAATCTGATATTCATCTTAGGGCAGGGATATTTGTCATGAGCTACCAGCTTCACTTGTCACAGGAACAAAGGCCGAAGAGACCCAAGAGCTGCATGGCCATTTCAGCTGCTTCCTGACGAAGAAATGGTCTCTTCCATAGCTCTTCTCTGTCCACCTTGCCCTGTGATACCTGCAGCTCACACAAGGTAAGGGTAATCCAGGGTACTCGGATGGGGGCTTCCAAGAAACAGCGGGGCTGCTGAGGAGCCATCTCTGGGGCACTCGGTAGGTGAACAATGGCACATCTGTGCCACTAAAATGCAGTCTTCGCAACGGCACATAAAACCAGCCTCTGAGCACACACACTGTCACGTGGTATCTGCACTTTTGACAGAGGTTGTTCCAATAAATTCTCGTTTTGGTAACCTCCTGTGACATGTGACTCCAGAAAAGAAATACTCAAAAACACACACCAGGCTTTTCCTGTGGTGGTTCTTCCAGAGAGTTCCTCACTTGGTTGTATTTATTGTTTTCCCTCAGACTTTTGGAGGAAGTGCAATGGAAATGGAGTTTATTTGATCAAATATGACTAAGCAGTAATCATTCATTTCCAACCTGAAGAGTAGAAAGAGAAAATTCATGAATAGCCATGTCCTAATAAGATGAGGTTAATTTGAATTGCCAAATCCCACAGATTAATTGATTTTGTACTTTCTACGGTTTTTTCTGTACTCTGTGCTTTCCCTCTTCAAATTCCCTAGTGGTTTCAGAAGAAAGAGATGTTTACTAGTTCCTGTCAGATGAGCTTGGATAGTGCTAACATGTACTGCAGCACAACTGCATCACACGTGCTGGATGGGTGCTCAGCAGTGTCTCTAAACTAACTCTTAGGGAAATTGTTCTTTATTTCTCAGGGATATGTGAGGATGGTCAGAAAAACAAAAACCAGTTTAAATTTCTGCAGCCAACCTGAAGGGGACACAGGGTGGCCTTGTGCCTGCTGGAATTTACATTTCAAGTAATTCTGTTAAATCACCCAAGCAAGAGATGCCCAACTACAAGGCCCGGGAAAAGGCTTCAGCAATGCTATCAGTGTGTTCCAGCTCCACCTAATCCTTCTCATCATTTCCCACATGAGCAGTCTCACTGACTTCACTTGGACTTCTCCCAGGCCGCAGCTCAGGGATGGCACCTCAGTGTGCCTATCAAAGCACAGCCTCTGGCTCCTTCATTTGCCACTCAGCACTTCTCCTGTCCCTCTGTTTGACACAGCTCAGCCCCCTCTCCCCACAAGAAGCGTAGCCCAGAGTAAGAAGGGAAAGGAAAGAACCTCTTATGATTTGGAGTAAAAAGGTGCAGTGGAAATGCCTGATGGAGATCATTATCACTTATCTCTCGCTGCCAAACATTCTCAGCTGTCAATGCAGTTGAGCCTCTCAGCTAAACGTCATTATGACTTGCTGTCCATTTGAGATCAAACCAGTGCATCCATCTAACTTATCTGTGTACTTTCTTAGCCTATGAGAGGGAAGTAAAATCATCCTTCTGCAGTGTATCTCTGTCAATAAACTGCCTGCATTTTGCATTAACAAAAACAATCCTTTGACAGTTAGGGAAGATGATGATTACCCAGTGCCTCTTTACTCCCCACCCTGCTCCTCCAAACTCAGCTGCACACATTAATTTAAAAGAGGAAAAAATAACAAGAGTAGGAAGAAAGCAAACCTCATGTCACAAGAAGCTCAGTTTGAGAAGTTTAACTTCCCACAGAGAGTTAGGAAGCACAAACTGGTCTATGTGCTCACCTACACCATTAAACTTGGTGTAATTTTGAGGTCCCTGGTTTTACATTATGTGGTTGGTCCAGCCAGGTCCTGCTATACTGTAGTTGGGTCCAACACGACTTTTAGAGATGTTTTTTAGGATTTACAAAATAACAGCTGTACTTGCTTCTTTCTGCATGGGGTATTAGAACACTGGGGCTCAGCCTTGTCTTTGGGAAAGTGCCCCTTCAGCTGTGCTGCCTCTGTGATGTTTAGGTCTCTTAGCTGATCCTTCTGTATTTTAGACTTGAGAAGATGTTTCACACTCAGGTGTTGTTAATATACAGCACCCTGGCTGCCCCTGGGCACCAGCACCTCCTGAAATGTTTCCACAGGATACACAGTTGAGCTTCCAACCGAAATGCATCTCCTCGAGGCAAACAGGCAGCTTCAGGCTCATGTCCCCCTGAAAACCCCATCAG